>NC_086333.1:26142700-26754539 GCF_032445375.1 Bacillus rossius redtenbacheri
CGTGGGAGGAGGCGGAGCCGGGAATGCCAGCCTCCCACGCGGCCTAGCGCCGGGGTCAAGAGGGCAGCCACTAGCGCGCGAGCTTCCAAGGGCGGCCGCCAGGTGTCTCTGCGCAGGAAGCGGTGGGCGACACGGGAAGCCTACAACTCACATAGTTTCGGTTCCCTACCACGTTCCTGCAACTTTGGATTTCTCTAAAAAATTGAAATTTAAAAAAATCGAAGGGTTAGGTTATGTTAGGTCAGTCACAACATGCTTGTTTTCATTGGGAACTTCTGATTTAGCGGCTGAAGTGGGGTTAATACCAAAACGCAAAACTTCGGAAATCTTCGGAAATTCTTGCAGGCAACCGAAACTATGTGAGTTGTAGGCTTCCCGGGCAACACCGCGCGAGGCTCGCCGCTCCATAGGAGAGTGCGACTCTTGCGGCGGAAACTGAAACCACGTTTTGCGCGCCATGTCACGAATATATAATGAAAGTTACTCTCTGCCGGCTGGGCCCGAAACTACTACAAAACACTAGGGGCCGGTTTCATCAACAACTCCTAACTTTTAATGGCTGTTTAAGGCTTGTGTTAGGGCTGCCTAGACTTTAAATCGTTTCACCAATGAATAAGGAACGCCTAGCGATCTTAAGCAGAGCTTAATGTAGGCAGCCGATATCGGGCCCCTAAGTTCTTGAGAAGTTCTCACCTATCCCAAAAAAAGTTCATTAAAATATAGGTTGCGGGGAAACAGAAAGAATCTGTCGAAGAAGTAAACACCATTGTTTAAATTAATGTTTTGGTTGAAGTTTTGGAACAGCTGCCACGACCACAAATACTTCAACACATGCATAAAATTTTATTAAAAATAGATGAAGGTGATTTTTTTGCGGGATTTTGCAGGAAGAAATATGTTGTTTATGGGGTAATGCTAAACATTGAAAATTATTATTATTATTTTCTTCTGACGGCTTGAACAAAATTTTAGTTGTAGTTTAATTTTAGATTTTATCATCTGGTACATACAACTGAATGAAACACTTTCCGAACATAAGTTTATTTTGAGGTTAGTTTTATTTCGTGAATATATTCTGGTGCCAAACAGTAGGCTATAATCTTCCTAAGATATTGATAAAGCTAAATAAGCTCTAAATTGTTGAAGACAAAATTATAACACATCCTGACTCTTTGAACACATTTATGCGCTAGACGAATATTATAATAAAGGTACTACATTTTACAACATCAATTACTGCTAATATGCTAATTACTGGCTAATATGTAGAAGAATGGTTAAAGTTCTTAACATTCTCTATTTTCTTTGTTTTGTTTGTATTTTCTTTATTGATTCATATTGTTACCATGCGTGTGTTTTAAATTAATTTATAATGTTATTGTAGCCTTCTGTTTATGAATTTTCTTACATGTGTATATACTATTGTACTTACGATAGATTTTTTACTTGTTATGCGTTTTTGAGTTATCTAATTCATACAGTAATTATTTGATACGATCAAATAAAGAACCAAAACTAAGTGATAAATTAGTTTAGAAAGTCAAGTATGGTGAAGGTAGGCTATCAAAAGATACTATACATAATGTGGAGCAAGAAATTTGTATTGTTAGACTAACCTTCAACAATAACATTTCCTGTAGCGCCAAATGCAAAATCGTCTTCAAAGGGATTCTGCAGACTAGTAAAACTCCTCTCTATCAAAGTAAATGTCTTTCAAAGAACTAGATCAATCATTACACCTGAACTTGGTCCAGCACCAGTTTTCATGAGAATGTGCCACTTTTGCATTCATTATGTTTTAACTTATCATTAAGCTTATTAAAAATGATTTATTGCGCACAACAGAGGACCCTGCATTAAAATGAATTGCCAACTTTTCCCATGCCACATGCTTTTCTTTACTTTAAACTGCGTCCGTCCGTTTATTTATTTTCTTTTATCAATTAGAGACATATTTGGTGCCTTATAATTTTTGTTTTTAAGATATTATCTTACCTAATTCTGACATTCAAATTACACAACTTTTCTAAAAGATTAAATACACAAACAACGCCGAAATACTGCCAAGAGAATAAAAATATCATTTTCTTATTTCTAAAAAGTTTTTTTTATTGATTAGTAAGTATATATCAAGTGACAAACATTCGAATATTGCCCTGAAAATTATTAGTGATGTACGAAGCGAAATTCTATGGTAAGATAGTCCTACCTAAGCAACCTTTGCATAAGTGGACGTTATGACGGTGAAAACCAATTTTGTGAGTACTGACTTCAAGGATTGCCTAAACTTAAGTATTTCCTTGCTGGAGGTACGTTTAGGAGAAGTTGGTGAAATCGGCCATAGGTCTTAGTCCCGGCAGTTAGAGTTCCTACTCCCAACCTAGCACACACTGCGCAGGCGCCAGCATCTAGTAAGGAGACTTGGGCAACCTCGATAGCAGGCGAACACACACACAACATGCCAACACTCACCCGAGTGCCTTCATATGTTCAAGATTTTCTCTCATAAAACTTTTTTTTTTTTTTAGATTTCTGCATTACCAAGGCTGGCACATGCCAGGTGGATGGCTCAGTTCTGTCCCCCACCACCAGGGTCGCAGGCTGCGACCCTGGTTACAAACTAGCAGCGCCCCGACTCATTTCACATCACCTTGCATAACCCTCACAAGACCGTCGCATACCCCACTGTTTCCCAATCATGGCCGGACATCCTGCGAACAGCCGCGATGCATGCTACCTTTTTACAATAAAACACCCGAACTAGTGTTTAGGGCTTGCCCCGAGACGCACCCATACTCGAGCCGCTCGTAGCTGCCAGCATGCATGCCTTATGCCCGCTGCCCTGTGGAGAGACTCGCGCTGGCGTAGCTGCCAGCATGCATGCCTTATGCCCGCTGCCCTGTGGAGAGACTCGCGCTGGCGTAGCTGCCAGCATGCATGCCTTATGCCCGCTGCCCTGTGGAGAGACTCGCGCTGGCGTAGCTGCCAGCATGCATGCCTTATGCCCGCTGCCCTGTGGAGAGACTCGCGCTGGCGTAGCTGCCAGCATGCATGCCTTATGCCCGCTGCCCTGTGGAGAGACTCGCGCTGGCGTAGCTGCCAGCATGCATGCCTTATGCCCGCTGCCCTGTGGAGAGACTCGCGCTGGCGTAGCTGCCAGCATGCATGCCTTATGCCCGCTGCCCTGTGGAGAGACTCGCGCTGGCGTAGCTGCCAGCATGCATGCCTTATGCCCGCTGCCCTCGTGCTGACGTAGCGGGTTGGGGGCTCGCCGCAAACACAAACTGACAGTCGCGCTGTGTCTGAGCTGTCACTCGTGGTTCTGAGGCCCATGGAGTGCACCGCCATCTGGGCGGCAAATATGAGCTCAGTGCTGACTGATTTGATTGTACCGTTCGGCACACTTCGTAGCTACATGTAAAGCAGATAAAATAATTATTTAGGTATATTATTTTTTAAAGACATAAAGTGTTCAATTAATGAAAGTAATCGTTTCAATTATAAATATGGAATACTTAAGGGAACGTTCCACATTAAAACATTTTATTTTATATTTTTTCATCGTTCAAACTTTCATGAAATAATATTTTTAATATATCTTGTGAACTATTTTGCGAAATTTTCTGCCAAAGCATAATTTTTAACGTTTTTGTGCAGTACAAATAAGGAAAATTAAACTGACTTTTTAAGTGAGAATTTTTAGGCTTTAAAGGAATTCTACTGTCTTTGTAATATTATTGTCTGAATTTATTCCAGATGAATAATATTAATGTAACATAGCTCTTCAAAATTCTCATGATTCTCACTGTGAGCTCTAACAGTTCAAGCTTGAACCAGTAGATTATCTTGGCATTCGATGCTGGTTCGACCTCAGAGCTAGGGCAGCTTATCAGACAATCGCCGCACTATATATCTTGGATCTAGTGTTTGGATAAAAGGGCCTTCCGCTTTATCTTTTCAATTGTTTTCAGTCTTCGAAGAGAGGGCGGAAGAGAACAAAACGAAGTAAGCAACAACACAGCAGAAGAAGATGAGTTGTAAATCTACGGGAAGTCTGAATAGAATGGAGTTTGGAGAGGCTTTACATACTTACAATGGTTAAGGGTGTGGGGAAAGGTTCTGCTATGCCCTGCTTGGTAAAAAATGGATGAGCCTTGAAAATATAAGTGCCTCAAAACAGCGCTCAAAGACATTTTATCTCACAGTCCATGATGCCAAAAGCATTTTGTTAGTTTTTAGTGTAATTTTATTTATATAATTATACAAATAATTATTGCATGCATTATGATTAGAAAGACAAAATGTTTCATAAATGATTATAACATTTTTTATTCATAAACAGTAGTTTATATTAGCCGGTCCGAGGCCAGGAGCAAGGGTGTGGTTGAGATTGTCGGCTCCATCTTGGATTGTGACGAAAAGACGGCCACCTTTGATGACCTTGATATTTTACCTTTACCTTCGATTTTTTCCAAAAAAAAAGTCACTCAAAATTTGCCAAAATTTGCCCGAAATTCGCCAGTTTCCAGGTTTTAGGAAAACATTTCCGCCAAAAATCTAGAAACCAAATTTGAAATTTCAAAAATCCTATTTGCAAGGGTAAACACCTGTAAAATTTAAAAAAAAAATTGAAACATGAAAAGCCTTAAAAAATGTTGTCTTTAAAAGAAAATAAAATTCAAACTGACGTTTAAATTCCCCACTGTCAAGCCTCCAATAAGCCTCTGGAGGGGAGCTTTCACCTCGACCCTGGCCTCGGCCACATCTTCGATGGACGTCACGTAAGCAATCTTTGATTATGACTTAACGGCCGCCATTCTGAAAATCCGTAAAAATTATCAGAAAAAAATTTAAAATTATAAATATATATTTTGATATAATTTTAATAAAATTTAAATTAAAAACGCACTTACATCATGGAGCTTGGATTCGAACCCGGTGAGGGTAAAAATAAATTACGATGGATCCTTCCTCCACGGAAGCCACTGACAGACAAACCTCCACTACTAGCATCAAGAAATATATCACGACAGCTAGTATGATATCACGTCCACCATTTTGTTTTCGTCTGCTGGAGGCAGCCATATTTATTTTCAATCCTTGCTACAAGAAACACTAGTATATGTAGTACACATGCTGTCTGCCAGAGTGCACTACCCCCATATTTGTTTGATTAATTTTTACCCGCTAGAGGGCTGTAGTATTTATCACCAAGGCGCTCACCATATTGTCGGCCATTTTGACCCCCATCTTGGATATTCGTAATTATTTAGCTAGAAATTCGAGAAATATTCCAAAATACATAAACAAAATCACTCGTTTATGTACAGATTGATTAGATATTTAAATATCAATGGTTCGATGCTTTATCGATGCAAAAAAATGTAATTTTATGTAAAAAAAATTAATTTATATAAATATGGCAGAAAGACCTAAAAGATTATTAAATTCCTCTAGTAACAGCAACAGCCTCCAGTACAACGATGATCACATATTGACCGCCATCTTGAAAATTGATAGTTTTTTTAGCTTCAAATTTGGGGGAAATTTCAAAAAGAATTTTCAAAATCACCTTTTGCTTAATGATTGATTCATTATTTTCATTATATAGTTCGTTCTTTGGTCGACACAAAAAGTAATTTATGCTCTTATTTATTTTATTTATCATTCTCACTGCACACAAGGACTCCTGCTTGTTGAATAAATACGTCACTTAATATTACTACATCTACGATGTAAGCTGCATTCAGTGCACTTTTATTTAAATAGAGTTCCAACTATCTCTACTAAAATTATAAAGCTGAAGAGTTTGTTTGTTTGATTGTTTGTTTGAACGCGCTAATCTCAGGAACCACTGGTCCGATTTGAAAAATTATTTCAGTGTTGTATAGTACATTTATCGAGGAAGGCTATAGGCTATATTATATTATCAATAACATTAGTGATCCTTACTAAAAGTCCAATTTAGAATCAAATGCGTTGGAGGGGGTTAGATACAACATGCAGTACACGTACGAAGTGTGTGTTGACAATTCCGCAGGCGCTAGAAGTTTATTTCCTATTGCCTATTAACATTGTTGCCACGCACTAGATGCCTTATCATTCTAATTTTCCCATACAAGTAAAAAAAACCATGTGATATTAACAACGAAGCAATCAGTACCCTCATATAAAATACATAGAAATAGTGTGAGGGGTATATGTAGATATAAAGAGATAAATACAGATAGAGAGATACATAGATATATATGACTATAGATGTAGATAGAGATAAATATATATTTAGAGACATGGATAGATTATTTGTATATGTGTAACTACTTCAAACATATTACAAAACAAAACTGAATGAGGCATTGCAATGCATGCCGAGTATTAGCTAGATAATGGAATCTTTTCAATATTAGTAATCCCTTTTTTTTTTCTTTTCTATATTGCTTTATAGAGTCTAGATTACATACAGACCAGGTAAATAACTATAAACTGGCAGAACAACGTCTGTCGGAATCTGAAAGTGATATAAATTATTTTGCACACTTGACATTCAAATTAAGAAGAAAATTACTAACTACATCTGATCTCTAAACAGTTCCCCTTCACCCTGTGTTCAGCCGGGGCAACGCTGGGTACTGCAGCTAGTTAGCATATAAGCTAAGTATCTCCGAACCACGAAGCCATGCTATTTACAATGTTAGGCATACAGACCAAGAGTATACGAACAGCGAGGCCTTATTGGACGATTCCTGTTATTGTTTACAAAATAACATGACATATTTCAAGCAGACAAGCCAAAGTCTCTGAACTGTCAGTCCTGCAGTATGGATATTGTTACAAAAAATGTGAAGACTGCGAATTTGAATTGAAAGAGGTTAGTTTAATATGAAACAATAAAAAAACAACCTAATTGATGATACACAAGAGCATATGGTATCTTTCATTTGGGGGAAAAACGACGTAACTCATGAATAAAAATAATTAAATTATTATTTTGTTAGAGCTGCGAGATGATTTACGACATTAAGACTTAAATCAAGGATCTGTTTCCTTCCTCTACAGGAGGTTCTAGGGTATGGCTTATTATTCTTGGAGGTTTAAATAAAATAATTTATATAAATAACTTAAAACTTAATTCTATAAAAATAAGCATTTATTATAACAGAGGTAAAGAATAACAATACCAGTCTTATACGTTTCAGTGTCCAAAATAATTGTGCAAGGTGTCAACATTCATAATATTTTCAATAATGGGACCAATTGTGATTAAGGGAGTACCATAACTTTAGTAAAATAGACGTATCTAAGCTAGGCACTTAAGAGATTTAAAACAAAATACTTAACTACGGAGTAACTATCGAGTGAGTCTTAGATAAAAACTTAAGTTACATGAAATGGATCTTCTCGTATGTCCTGAAGCTTCCCTGCCTCTGTTCTCGCTGCATATTTAACTTTACATTTTATCCTTTAATCACTTATCAACGTGAACTTAATCGAACAGATACCTGGGCGGCCGGTGCCCGCCCAGTCATTCTAAAACATTTACATCATGACACGCAAATCGAGTATTCACAGTACCTACTGGCTGTTACCAGGATGTGCAGTGAGCCCTGAGTTCACTTGCGCTTGAAGAGGCTCGACCACCCCTCCCACTTTCCAGAAGGTTTGGGTGCAGCCGGCCCCAAGGTACAAACTAGCTGAGTGTACCCAGTGGCGTAGCCATTATTTTTGTATGAGAGGTGTTAAGAAGCATGCCCGCCCCCCCCCCCCCCCCCCCCACCGTATTAAACCGGTAAAATTTTGATTTTAAGGTGTAAAATAGTGCTATTTTAGCAGTTTTTCGGTACTTAAATTTAAATATTGCAATAGCAAAAATTTTATTAATTTAATATGAAATTTGTTTGAGTGATGAATAAGAAATTAATTAATGATTTAGTGCTAAGGGGGGGGGGAGGTTTGAACCCCTACCCCCCCCCCTTGCCAACGCCCCTGAGTGTACCCCACGTCGCTCGAGCCGAGAGGGACAGTTTCGCCGCAGAGCGACCCAGACACGCCAGCACGAGGCAGCGCCGGACGAGTGGTCGGGCTCACGCCACTCACCAGCACTACTGCACTCCGGGCCCGCCACGTGTTTTCGCTCCCGAGCTGCGCCACTCTGCAGCCGTGGCAACCCGCACACGGCCTGCACCAACAAAGACAGGAATACTGAGAGATTCTGGAACGCGACACCACTCCCCGCCAATGGAGCCATCGAGCTAAAACAAAACTAACAAAAAAAGGATAAATATAAATTACTGCAATTAAAATTAAATATCTATGAAAATAATGAAAACCATCCTAAATTTCTGCGAATTGTGAAATCGGGTTCTCCGATGAGACTAGAGGCAAAACAAAACAAAAAAAAAAGTCTGATTTTTCAGAGCTAAAGAACATAATAGGTAATAATATTTTTTTTATTGACTACAAAAATAAAATGTCTGTTTCTTACGATTGGTTTGACTGTTGTGTCTTCAAATAGTGTTATTTTATAGAGCTTATTGTTTTTAATAGTGAAAATAAATTTGTGTAAGAAAGTTAATTTAACTGGTTCGCGGAAGAATTTTTTGTTTGTCGTAGCTGTTTGATGCACGATACGACGTCTCGAAGGTAGGGCTGTTCTGAAGCGTAGCTCCCTGGTTGCGACCAACGAACAGCAACAACTCAGCCTCATCCTCAGAACAGGACTCTAGGGCAGCTCACTTCTACTGCAACCTCCACTTCGGAAGCCGGGTCGCCATCACAGCCAGATGACTACTGTAACAATCATCCACGGGCATTATCATTTAGACACAACAACACATGACATTCCTAACCAAACTACTTTTCAACACATTAATTGAGAATAAATATTTTAACTTTACAAAGTTACTATATTTTTCTTCAACGTGTTTAAATTATTTAGGTATGCATCATTACATTCAATGAAAAGTACCAAATAGAAATTTAAACTTTCCTTATATTTAAAATACTATGGGTGAGTATGGATACTCAACAATGGAAAACAACAATTCCTAAATACTGTTTAACATGTCAGGCATATAGAGTATCAAAAACGTGTGGCCTTATTGGACGATACCTGTTATTGTTTTCGAACAAATATGACATATTTCAAGCAGACAAGACAAAGTCTCCGAACTGTCAGACCTACAGTATGGATAAAATATATTACAAGAAAATAGGACAAATAACTAAGCATGTTTTTACGCTTGCTATAGGACAAAAAAAATCCTGAAAAGTGTTTTACACTTACAAGACCAAGAAGAGGTGCTGAGACATAAAATCTTCATTCCTGACTATAGACTTGACTACGCGCATTTAAAGAAAAGGACGCACATTTGGTACAAACATTCAACTCATTAAGGATAAGATCTTATCACAGGGATACGATCGATCGCAGGATACGATAAGATATGATCGGTGGGATACGGTAGGATAAGATCGGCGAGATACGACTGGTAGAATACGATAGTATACTACGAGAACACAGTTTTATTTAGAAATCAGATTATGAGAAAAAATACAATAAAATTTTGGAATTCAAATAATGGATTTATTTTTCAAACTTATACACATGCAGGTAAAGCAATTAATTACTGCACTTGTTAGTTCGCGGAGTATGGTGACCACTTCTTTAAGGTGCGGATAGTTTCCTCCTGTGAGCAAAGCAAACATCCTACTCCTGCGTGGAGGCGGCCGTCAGCTGGCGGGCCTAGTGGCGCGTCTAGACACACGTGGTCTCCCACGAGCAGTGCCGGCGGCCCAGACTTGTTGCTCGACCAGGCAACACCGCCGCAGGACGAGATGCGAGTGCACTGCCGCCACAGGCCTCGGCGGGCCTAGTGGCGCGTCTAGACACACGTGGTCTCCCACGAGCAGTGCTGGCGGCCCAGACTTGTTGCTCAACCAGGCAACACCGCCGCAGGACGAGATGCGAGTGCACTGCCGCCACAGGCCTCGGCGGGCCTAGTGGCGCGTCTAGACACACGTGGTCTCCCACGAGCAGTGCTGGCGGCCCAGACTTGTTGCTCGACCAGGCAACACCGCCGCAGGGCGAGCTGCGAGTGTACTGCCGCCACAGTCCTTGGCAGGCCTAGTGGCGCGTCTAGACACACGTGGTCTCCCACGAGCAGTGCTGGCGGCCCAGACTTGTTGCTCGACCAGGCAACACCGACGCAGGTCGAGCTGCCAGTGTACTGCCTCCACAGTCCTTGGCGGGCCTAGTGGCGCGTCTAGAATCACGTGGTCTCCCACGAGCAGTGCTGGCGGCCCAGACTTGTTGCTCGACCAGGCAACACCGCCGCAGGGCGAGCTGCGAGTGTACTGCTGCCACAGTCCTTGGCGGGCCTAGTGGCGCGTCTAGACACACGTGGTCTCCCACGAGCAGTGCCGGCAGCCCAGATTTGTAGCTCGACCAGGCAACACCGCCGCAGGGCGAGCTGCGAGTGTACTGCCGCCACAGTCCTTGGCGGGCCTAGTGACGCGTCTAGACACACGTGGTCTCCCACGAGCAGTGCTGGCGGCCCAGACTTGTTGCTCGACCAGGCAACACCGCCGCAGGGCGAGCTGCGAGTGTACTGCCGCCACAGTCCTCGGCGGGCCTAGTGGCGCGTCTAGACACACGTGGTCTCCCACGAGCAGTGCTAGCGGCCCAGACTGTTGCTCGACCAGGCAACACCGCCGCAGGGCGAGCTGCGAGTGCACTGCCGCCACAGGCCTCGGCGGGCCTAGTGGCGCGTCTAGACACACGTGGTCTCCCACGAGCAGTGCCGGCGGCCCAGACTTGTTGCTCGACCAGGCAACACCGCCGCAGGACGAGATGCGAGTGCACTGCCGCCACAGGCCTCGGCGGGCCTAGTGGCGCGTCTAGACACACGTGGTCTCCCACGAGCAGTGCCGGCGGCCCAGACTTGTTGCTCGACCAGGCAACACCGCCGCAGGGCGAGCTGCGAGTGCACTGCCGCCACAGGCCTCGGCGGGCCTAGTGGCGCGTCTAGACACACGTGGTCTCCCACGAGCAGTGCCGGCGGCCCAGACTTGTTGCTCGACCAGGCAACACCGCCGCAGGGCGAGCTGCGAGTGCACTGCCGCCACAGGCCTCGGCGGGCCTAGTGGCGCGTCTAGACACACGTGGTCTCCCACGAGCAGTGCCGGCGGCCCAGACTTGTTGCTCGACCAGGCAACACCGCCGCAGGACGAGATGCGAGTGCACTGCCGCCACAGGCCTCGGCGGGCCTAGTGGCGCGTCTAGACACACGTGGTCTCCCACGAGCAGTGCTGGCGGCCCAGACTGTTGCTCGACCAGGCAACACCGCCGCAGGGCGAGCTGCGAGTGCACTGCCGCCACAGGCCTCGGCGGGCCTAGTGGCGCGTCTAGACACACGTGGTCTCCCACGAGCAGTGCCGGCGGCCCAGACTTGTTGCTCGACCAGGCAACACCGCCGCAGGACGAGATGCGAGTGCACTGCCGCCACAGGCCTCGGCGGGCCTAGTGGCGCGTCTAGACACACGTGGTCTCCCACGAGCAGTGCCGGCAGCCCAGACTTGTTGCTCGACCAGGCAACACCGCCGCAGGGCGAGCTGCGAATGTACTGCCGCCACAGGCCTCGGCGGGCCTAGTGGCGCGTCTAGACACACGTGGTCTCCCACAAGCAGTGCTGGCGGCCCAGACTTGTTGTTCGACCAGGCAACACCGCCGCAGGGCGAGCTGCGAGTGTACTGCCGCCACAGTCCTTGGCGGGCCTAGTGACGCGTCTTGATACACGTGGTCTCCCACGAGCAGTGCTGGCGGCCCAGACTTGTTGCTCGACCAGGCAATGCCGCCGCAGGGCGAAATGCGAGTGCACTGCCGCCACAGGCCTCGGCGGGCCTAGTGGCGCGTCTAGACACACGTGGTCTCCCACGAGCAGTGCTGGCGGCCCAGATTTGTTGCTCGACCAGGCAACACCGCCGCAGGGCGAGCTGCGAGTGTACTGCCGCCACAGTCCTTGGCGGGCCTAGTGACGCGTCTAGACACACGTGGTCTCCCACGAGCAGTGCTGGCGGCCCAGACTGTTGCTCGACCAGGCAACACCGCCGCAGGGCGAGCTGCGAGTGCACTGCCGCCACAGGCCTCGGCGGGCCTAGTGGCGCGTCTAGACACACGTGGTCTCCCACGAGCAGTGCTGGCGGCCCAGAATTGTTGCTCGACCAGGCAACACCGCCGCAGGGCGAAATGCGAGTGCACTGCCGCCACAGGCCTCGGCGGGCCTAGTGGCGCGTCTAGACACACATGGTCTCCCACGAGCAGTGCTGGCGGCCCAGACTTGTTGCTCGACCAGGCAACACCGCCGCAGGGCGAGCTGCGAGTGCACTGCCGCCACAGGCCTCGGCGGGCCTAGTGGCGCGTCTAGACACACGTGGTCTCCCACGAGCAGTGCCGGCGGCCCAGACTTGTTGCTCGACCAGGCAACACCGCCGCAGGGCGAGCTGCGAGTGTACTGCCGCCACAGTCCTTGGCAGGCCTAGTGGCGCGTCTAGACACACGTGGTCTCCCACGAGCAGTGCTGGCGGCCCAGACTTGTTGCTCGACCAGGCAACACCGACGCAGGGCGAGCTGCCAGTGTACTGCCGCCACAGTCCTTGGCGGGCCTAGTAGCGCGTCTAGACTCACGTGGTCTCCCACGAGCAGTGCTGGCGGCCCAGACTTGTTGCTCGACCAGGCAACACCGCCGCAGGGCGAGCTGCGAGTGTACTGCCGCCACAGTCCTTGGCGGGCCTAGTGGCGCGTCTAGACACACGTTGTCTCCCACGAGCAGTGCCGGCAGCCCAGACTTGTAGCTCGACCAGGCAACACCGCCGCAGGGCGAGCTGCGAGTGTACTGCCGCCTCAGTCCTTGGCGGGCCTAGTGACGCGTCTAGACACACGTGGTCACCCACGAGCAGTGCTGGCGGCCCAGACTTGTTGCTCGACCAGGCAACACCGCCGCAGGGCGAGCTGCGAGTGTACTGCCGCCACAGTCCTCGGCGGGCCTAGTGGCGCGTCTAGACACACTTGGTCTCCCAAGAGCAGTGCTGGCGGCCCAGACTTGTTGCTCGACCAGGCAACACCGCCGCAAGGCGAGCTGCCAGTGTACTGCCGCCACAGGCCTCGGCGGGCCTAGTGGCGCGTCTAAACACACGTGGTCTCCCACAAGCAGTGCTGGCGGCCCAGACTTGTTGCTCGACCAGGCAACACCGCCGCAAGGCGAGCTGCCAGTGTACTGCCGCCACAGGCCTCGGCGGACCTAGTGGCGCGTCTAGACACACGTGGTCTCCCACAAGCAGTGCTGGCGGCCCAGACTTGTTGCTCGACCAGGCAACACCGCCGCAGGGCGAGCTGCGAGTGCACTGCCGCCACAGGCCTCGGCGGGCCTAGTGGCGCGTCTAGACACACGTGGTCTCCCACGAGCAGTGCTGGCGGCCCAGACTGTTGCTCGACCAGGCAACACCGCCGCAGGGCGAGCTGCGAGTGCACTGCCGCCACAGGCCTCGGCGGGCCTAGTGGCGCGTCTAGACACACGTGGTCTCCCACGAGCAGTGCTAGCGGCCCAGACTGTTGCTCGACCAGGCAACACCGCCGCAGGGCGAGCTGCCAGTGTACTGCCGCCACAGGCCTCGGCGGGCCTAGTGGCGCGTCTAGACACACGTGGTCTCCCACAAGCAGTGCTGGCGGCCCAGACTGTTGCTCGACCAGGCAACACCGCCGCAGGGCGAGCTGCGTGTGCACTGCCGCCACAGGCCTCGGCGGGCCTAGTGGCGCGTCTAGACACACGTGGTCTCCCACGAGCAGTGCTGGCGGCCCAGACTGTTGTTCGACCAGGCAACACCGCCGCAGGGCGAAATGCGAGTGCACTGCCGCCACAGGCCTCGGCGGGCCTAGTGGCGCGTCTAGACACACGTGGTCTCCCACGAGCAGTGCTGGCGGCCCAGACTTGTTGCTCGACCAGGCAACACCGCCGCAGGGCGAAATGCGAGTGCACTGCCGCCACAGGCCTCGGCAGGCCTAGTGGCGCGTCTAGACACACGTGGTCTCCCACGAGCAGTGCTGGCGGCCCAGACTTGTTGCTCGACCAGGCAACACCGCCGCAGGGCGAGCTGCGAGTGTACTGCCGCCACAGTCCTTGGCAGGCCTAGTGGCGCGTCTAGACACACGTGGTCTCCCACGAGCAGTGCTGGCGGCCCAGACTTGTTGCTCGACCAGGCAACACCGCCGCAGGGCGAGCTGCGAGTGCACTTCCGCCACAGGCCTCGGCGGGCCTAGTGGCGCGTCTAGACACACGTGGTCTCGCACAAGCAGTGCCGGCGGCCCAGACTTGTTGCTCGACCAGGCAACACCGCCGCAGGGCGAGCTGCCAGTGTACTGCCGCCACAGGCCTCAGCGGGCCTAGTGGCGCGTCTAGAAACACGTGGTCTCCCACTAGCAGTGCTGGCGGCTTAGACTTGTTGCTCGACCAGGCAACACCGCCGCAGGGCGAGCTGCCAGTGTACTGCCGCCACAGGCCTCGGCGGGCCTAGTGGCGCGTCTAGACACACGTGGTCTCCCACAAGCAGTGCCGGCGGCACAGACTTTTTGCTCGACCAGGCAACACCGCCGCAGGGCGAAATGCGAGTGCACTGCTGCCACAGGCCTCGGCGGGCCTAGTGGCGCGTCTAGACACACGTGGTCTCCCACGAGCAGTGCTGGCGGCCCAGACTGGTTGCTCGACCAGGCAACACCGCCGCAGGGCGAGCTGCGAGTGCACTGCCGCCACAAGCCTCGGCGGGCCTAGTGGCGCGTCTAGACACACGTGGTCTCCCACAAGCAGTGCCGGCGGCCCAGACTTGTTGCTCGACCAGGCAACACCGCCGCAGGGCGCGCTGCCAGTGTACTGCCGCCACAGGCCTCAGCGGGCCTAGTGGCGCGTCTAGACACACGTGGTCTCCCACGAGCAGTGCTAGCGGCCCAGACTGTTGCTCGACCAGGCAACACCGCCGCAGGGCGAGCTGCCAGTGTACTGCCGCCACAGGCCTCGGTGGCCTAGTGGCGCGTCTAGACACACGTGGTCTCCCACAAGCAGTGCTGGCGGCCCAGACTGTTGCTCGACCAGGCAACACCGCCGCAGGGCGAGCTGCGTGTGCACTGCCGCCACAGGCCTCGGCGGGCCTAGTGGCGCGTCTAGACACACGTGGTCTCCCACGAGCAGTGCTGGCGGCCCAGACTGTTGTTCGACCAGGCAACACCGCCGCAGGGCGAAATGCGAGTGCACTGCCGCCACAGGCCTCGGCGGGCCTAGTGGCGCGTCTAGACACACGTGGTCTCCCACGAGCAGTGCTGGCGGCCCAGACTTGTTGCTCGACCAGGCAACACCGCCGCAGGGCGAGCTGCGAGTGTACTGCCGCCACAGTCCTTGGCAGGCCTAGTGGCGCGTCTAGACACACGTGGTCTCCCACGAGCAGTGCTGGCGGCCCAGACTTGTTGCTCGACCAGGCAACACCGCCGCAGGGCGAGCTGCGAGTGCACTGCCGCCACAGGCCTCGGCGGGCCTAGTGGCGCGTCTAGACACACGTGGTCTCGCACAAGCAGTGCCGGCGGCCCAGACTTGTTGCTCGACCAGGCAACACCGCCGCAGGGCGAGCTGCCAGTGTACTGCCGCCACAGGCCTCAGCGGGCCTAGTGGCGCGTCTAGAAACACGTGGTCTCCCACTAGCAGTGCTGGCGGCTTAGACTTGTTGCTCGACCAGGCAACACCGCCGCAGGGCGAGCTGCCAGTGTACTGCCGCCACAGGCCTCGGCGGGCCTAGTGTCGCGTCTAGACACACGTGGTCTCCCACAAGCAGTGCCGGCGGCACAGACTTTTTGCTCGACCAGGCAACACCGCCGCAGGGCGAAATGCGAGTGCACTGCTGCCACAGGCCTCGGCGGGCCTAGTGGCGCGTCTAGACACACGTGGTCTCCCACGAGCAGTGCTGGCGGCCCAGACTGGTTGCTCGACCAGGCAACACCGCCGCAGGGCGAGCTGCGAGTGCACTGCCGCCACAAGCCTCGGCGGGCCTAGTGGCGCGTCTAGACACACGTGGTCTCCCACAAGCAGTGCCGGCGGCCCAGACTTGTTGCACGACCAGGCAACACCGCCGCAGGGCGCGCTGCCAGTGTACTGCCGCCACAGGCCTCAGCGGGCCTAGTGGCGCGTCTAGACACACGTGGTCTCCCACAAGCAGTGCTGGCGGCCCAGACTTGTTGCTCGACCAGGCAACACCGCCGCAGGGCGAGCTGCCAGTGTACTGCCGCCACAGGCCTCGGCGGGCCTAGTGGCGCGTCTAGACACACGTGGTCTCCCACAAGCAGTGCTGGCGGCACAGACTTGTTGCTCGACCAGGCAACACCGCCGCAGGGCAAAATGCGAGTGCACAGACGCCACAGGCCTCGGCGGGCCTAGTGGCGCGTCTAGACACACGTGGTCTCCCACGAGCAGTGCTGGCGGCCCAGACTTGTTGCTCGACCAGGCAACACCGCCGCAGGGCGAGCTGCGAGTGTACTGCCACCACAGGCCTCGGCGGGCCTAGTGGCGCGTCTAGACACACGTGGTCTCCCACAAGCAGTGCTGGCGGCCCAGACTTGTTGCTCGACCAGGCAACACCGCCGCAGGGCGAGCTGCCAGTGTACTGCCGCCACAGGCCTCGGCGGGCCTAGTGGCGCGTCTAGACACACGTGGTCTCCCACAAGCAGTGCTGGCGGCACAGACTTGTTGCTCGACCAGGCAACACCGCCGCAGGGCGAAATGCGAGTGCACTGCCGCCACAGGCCTCGGCGGGCCTAGTGGCGCGTCTAAACACACGTGGTCTCCCACGAGCAGTGCTGGCGGCCCAGACTTGTTGCTCGACCAGGCAACACCGCCGCAGGGCGAGCTGCGAGTGTACTGCCGCCACAGGCTTAGGCGGGCCTAGTGGCGCGTCTAGACACACATGGTCTCCCACAAGCAGTGCTGGCGGCCCAGACTTGTTGCTCGACCAGGCAACACCGCCGCAGGGCGAGCTGCCAGTGTACTGCCGCCACAGGCCTCGGCGGGCCTAGTGGCGCGTCTAGACACACGTGGTCTCCCACAAGCAGTGCTGGCGGCCCAGACTTGTTGCTCGACCAGGCAACACCGCCGCAGGGCGAAATGCGAGTGCACTGCCGCCACAGGCCTCGGCGGGCCTAGTGGCGCGTCTAGACACACGTGGTCTCCCACGAGCAGTGCTGGCGGCCCAGACTTGTTGCTCGACCAGGCAACATCGCCGCAGGGCGAGCTGCGAGTGTACTGCCGCCACAGGCCTCGGCGGGCCTAGTGGCGCGTCTAGACACACGTGGTCTCCCACAAGCAGTGCTGGCGGCCCAGACTTGTTGCTCGACCAGGCAACACCGCCGCAGGGCGAGCTGCGAGTGCACTGCCGCCACAGGCCTCGGCGGGCCTAGTGGCGCGTCTAGACACACGTGGTCTCCCACAAGCAGTGCTGGCGGCCCAGACTTGTTGCTCGACCAGGCAACACCGCCGCAGGGCGAGCTGCGAGTGCACTGCCGCCACAGGCCTCGGCGGGCCTAGTGGCGCGTCTAGACACACGTGGTCTCCCACAAGCAGTGCTGGCGGCCCAGACTTGTTGCTCGACCAGGCAACACCGCCGCAGGGCGAGCTGCCAGTGTACTGCCACCACAGGCCTCGGCGGGCCTAGTGGCGCGTCTAGACACACGTGGTCTCCCACAAGCAGTGCTGGCGGCCCAGACTTGTTGCTCGACCAGGCAACACCACCGCAGGGCAAGCTGCCAGTGTACTGCCGCCACAGGCTTCGGCGGGCCTAGTGGCGCGTCTAGACACACGTGGTCTCCCACAAGCAGTGCTGGCGGCCCAGACTTGTTGCTCGACCAGGCAACACCGCCGCAGGGCGAGCTGCCAGTGTACTGCCGCCACAGGCCTCGGCGGGCCTAGTGGCGCGTCTAGACACATGTGGTCTCCCACAAGCAGTGCTGGCGGCACAGACTTGTTGCTCGACCAGGCAACAGCGCCGCAGGGCGAAATGCGAGTGCACTGCCGCCACAGGCCTCGGCGGGCCTAGTGACGCGTCTAGACACACGTGGTCTCCCACGAGCAGTGCTGGCGGCCCAGACTTGTTGCTCGACCAGGCAACACCGCCGCAGGGCGAGCTGCGAGTGTACTGCCGCCACAGGCCTCGGCGGGCCTAGTGGCGCGTCTAGACACACGTGGTCTCCCACAAGCAGTGCTGGCGGCCCAGACTTGTTGCTCGACCAGGCAACACCGCCGCAGGGCGAGCTGCCAGTGTACTGCCGCCACAGGCCTCGGCGGGCCTAGTGGCGCGTCTAGACACACGTGGTCTCTTACAAGCAGTGCTGGCGGCACAGACTTGTTGCTCGACCAGGCAACACCGCCGCAGGGCGAAATGCGAGTGCACTGCCGCCACAGGCCTCAGCGGGCCTAGTGGCGCGTCTAGACACACGTGGTCTCCCACAAGCAGTGCTGGCGGCCCAGACTTGTTGCTCGACCAGGCAACACCGCCGCAGGGCGAGCTGCGAGTGCACTGCCGCCACAGGCCTCGGCGGGCCTAGTGGCGTGTCTAGACACACGTGGTCTCCCACAAGCAGTGCCGGCGGCCCAGACTTGTTGCTCGACCAGGCAACACCGCCGCAGGGCGAGCTGCCAGTGTACTGCCGCCACAGGCCTCGGCGGGCCTAGTGGCGCGTCTAGACACACGTGGTATCCCACGAGCAGTGCTGGCGGCCCAGACTTGTTGCTCGACCAGGCAACACCGCCGCAGGGCGAGCTGCGAGTGCACTGCCGCCACAGTCCTTGGCGGGCCTAGTGGCGCGTCTAGACACACGTGGTCTCCCACAAGCAGTGCTGGCGGCCCAGACTTGTTGCTCGACCAGGCAACACCGCCGCAGGACGAGCTGCCAGTGTACTGCCGCCACAGGCCTCGGCGGGCCTAGTGGCGCGTCTAGACACACGTGGTCTCCCACAAGCAGTGCTGGCGGCCCAGACTTGTTGCTCGACCATGCAACACCGCCGCAGGACGAGCTGCCAGTGTACTGCCGCCACAGGCCTCGGCAGGCCTAGTGGCGCGTCTAGACACACGTGGTCTCCCACAAGCAGTGCTGGCGGCCCAGACTTGTTGCTCGACCAGGCAACACCGCCGCAGGGCGAGCTGCGAGTGCACTGCCGCCACAGGCCTCGGCGGGCCTAGTGGCGCGTCTAGACACACGTGGTCTCCCACGAGCAGTGCCGGCGGCCCAGACTTGTTGCTCGACCAGGCAACACCGCCGCAGGGCGAGCTGCGAGTGCACTGCCGCCACATGCCTCGGTGGGCCAAGTGGCGCGTCTAGACACACGTGGTCTCCCACGAGCAGTGCCGGCGGCCCAGACTTGTTGCTCGACCAGGCAACACCGCCGCAGGACGAGATGCGAGTGCACTGCCGCCACAGGCCTCGGTGGGCCTAGTGGCGCGTCTAGACACACGTGGTCTCCCACGAGCAGTGCCGGCGGCCCAGACTTGTTGCTCGACCAGGCAACACCGCCGCAGGGCGAGCTGCGAGTGCACTGCCGCCACAGGCCTCGGTGGGCCTAGTGGCGCGTCTAGACACACGTGGTCTCCCACGAGCAGTGCCGGCGGCCCAGACTTGTTGCTCGACCAGGCAACACCGCCGCAGGGCGAGCTGCGAGTGCACTGCCGCCACAGGCCTCGGCGGGCCTAGTGGCGCGTCTAGACACACGTGGTCTCCCACGAGCAGTGCCGGCGGCCCAGACTTGTTGCTCGACCAGGCAACACCGCCGCAGGGCGAGCTGCGAGTGCACTGCCGCCACATGCCTCGGTGGGCCAAGTGGCGCGTCTAGACACACGTGGTCTCCCACGAGCAGTGCCGGCGGCCCAGACTTGTTGCTCGACCAGGCAACACCGCCGCAGGACGAGATGCGAGTGCACTGCCGCCACAGGCCTCGGTGGGCCTAGTGGCGCGTCTAGACACACGTGGTCTCCCACGAGCAGTGCCGGCGGCCCAGACTTGTTGCTCGACCAGGCAACACCGCCGCAGGGCGAGCTGCGAGTGCACTGCCGCCACAGGCCTCGGTGGGCCTAGTGGCGCGTCTAGACACACGTGGTCTCCCACGAGCAGTGCCGGCGGCCCAGACTTGTTGCTCGACCAGGCAACACCGCCGCAGGGCGAGCTGCGAGTGCACTGCCGCCACAGGCCTCGGCGGGCCTAGTGGCGCGTCTAGACACACGTGGTCTCCCACGAGCAGTGCCGGCGGCCCAGACTTGTTGCTCGACCAGGCAACACCGCCGCAGGGCGAGCTGCGAGTGCACTGCCGCCACAGGCCTCGGCGGGCCTAGTGGCGCGTCTAGACACACGTGGTCTCCCACGAGCAGTGCCGGCGGCCCAGACTTGTTGCTCGACCAGGCAACACCGCCGCAGGGCGAGCTGCGAGTGCACTGCCGCCACATGCCTTGGCGGGCCTGGCGGGCCTCGAGGACCCACTGCCAGCTGCCTCCAGTGGTCAACATAGCTATTAGTCTTCAATGGTGATGTGACCCCGTGGTGTGTGTGGGTTGGATGATTTGCCGGGGTTGCATTCGGGGCCCAAACCTGCGCTGTGCCGAGAACAATAAATTACAAGCATGGCGGGAGAATACAGACGAACGAGATTCGGGTTCGTGGGTTCGAATCCCAGTGGAAGCAGTTTCAGTGGAGCCGCCTACCCTGCGCTCTCTGTGTGCCAGGTGTCTTAGGTTGATCGCTGGCCTCGGTTTCTAATCGTTTCATATACTCTCAACTGTGTTGTGTATCAGCTGTGAGGTGGAGATTGATGGCAAGCCCCGGTCGGTCCCACCAGAGGTCGCCACTGGGTCCCCTGGCACGCCTCGAGAGGCATATGCACCCTGTGGGCAGTACCCTGCCGTAGCAGCGTGTACAGCTCTAGTTCTCTCAGTGTGACACGTGTCGGCAACACCTTCAGCCCTGTAGAAGTGCCTCTACAAGCAGGGCCTGCAGGTACACTCTTCCCAGTGGGTCGAGCAGGAGATCTTCTTCCCTACCATGCTCATTTAACGTTTAAATACTGTGCAGGGCAGAAGTCAAAGAAAGTAAAACAACTGAGATCACAGAATTTTTCTTTTATTTCAGCTCTCGGTATGTGGCATTTGGTAGGAGTACTTTCGTGAAAATGGAATGGAAGTGGCGGATGCGCGAACCATTGGACGGTCTCCGGGTAAAAGGTAACAAGTAAAGAATTCACTTTTTGCAGGAGAAACAAAAAACTCTTAGATAAAAATTGAATTTAAATACATAAATTTTTCTTGCATTATTATTTTATTTACCAACAGAGTTGCCAATGATTAAAAATGCATTACATATTCTAAGTATACTTAAGAGTTTAAGTGACTTGTTGACTAAAAATCACCAAAATGTGACTTGTTTCCTTTTACCCGGAGGGCAGTCTTTTAAAATCCTCAAATCATTTGACTAAAATCAGCTCCAAAGCCAGAGTTTAGTAATTTTACAAGTATTTTTAGCTTTTATAGGAGCCGCTTTATTCTAAATATAGTTTAAACATTCGCTCTGTAAATCAAATGATTCGTTAGTCGACGTAGCTGCTTCGACGGCGAATTCTACCTGTGGGTGCTGTAACTTAGTGTGGTTCACGTCAAAGAAATATCGTTGAAAACAAAATTTTCGTATATTTATCACGCTCGGCAATATTTTACGCAATTCTACGTAAAATTTCGTGACCTAGTTTCGTATTATAAGTTGATTTGCAACATGAGAACACATGAATTTGCTCGTTACCGAAGTTAGATGTCTACACGTGATTGGCAATTACTAAAAGATTCGCTCACATTTTTTCCCCCAATGCCTTCTTCATGCACTTGCTATTTTTGCGAGCTTTTAGAGAATTATAACACAAGTCTCGAAGTACTAAGACAAAATCGGACAAGGTGAATACAATTTTTGAATATGTTTGCCATACAATGAAAAATATTTTCACCTTGAAATTACGAAGAAATCTATTTATAATTTATTTCTCTTGGTAAATTGATAGCTTGATATGTTGAATTTACTTTCTCAGTACACACTAATAACGTATTAGAGGATTAAAAAACCATTAAATATTTGTTAAATCAAATAAAATAACTGCAATTTTTTTTTCTTTCAAGTGCATGTAAACTCTTCTTACAACAAAACACAAAAAACGTTTTATGAATATCCAGTTATCTGGACTATAAACAGCTTTGTTTAATTTAGGTGCATTCTTCTTTGAAAAGTTTGTAACATTATTGTAATATTTAATAGCGTAGATGTGTAATTAGCTTCATATTGATACTTTATGTAATTACATGGCCCATCATTACGTTAGCTTGTTGTATCGATTATGTTAGCGGTAGTTACGTGGGTGCATTCGTAAGTCCACAGACTTCCACAGTTGGTCCAAAAGGTCTCATTTATCGCTTGTTGCACCTTTAAAGTGATCTCGGGCGGGGTTTCTATACAACCAAGATCGCTTAAAAGATTTTTGCACAATTGTAGTTTGTCATGTGATCATAGTTCGCTTTTTTTCCTCATCTCGTGAACTGACAGTCTGCTCTGGTAAATGCTTCCAGTGACGTTAAATTTTAATTTTTAATATGGAGTTTTTCTTGTTGACGATATAATTATGAGATTATGTTTGATAAAAAGACTATGTACGAATTTGAAAAGTTAGGTATACAACTGCCAAACAAAATTCTTACTGTACCTACTTTTATTTTAGAGTATTTAACTTTTATCGATAAAATAACAAATGAGTTTGCATCAAAAAGTATTTAACTCCAAATAAAATTTATTTCCTGTTTTTATTCATTTCTATGCAAGAGAATTTGCTGTGTTGTCTAGAGTACGCCAGATCTATCTCACGGTCATTCATTCCTTTATAACATTGGTGTTTGGAGCAATAACGATCTAGCTCCTGGAATATTTTCCTGTTTGTCTCACGAAAAGACTGAATTTTTTTCTCGCAGGGCTAGGTATCACTTAAATAAATTCTTTATTATTTAAGTCTTATGTTATAAGCAGTTGTTTGTAAACAGCGATGCTTGTGTCACTCCCCTCTCTGTCGCAAAGAAGGGAGGGGGGAACCTAAGCTGCGCAGTAGAAGCTAGTTTTCGTCAGTTTTTAATCTCCATCAAAACCTTTCCTACAGCGAGCTAGTAGTAGCTAACATAATTTTAAACAGTTTTATTCCTGCGAGTTACTTAGCCTGTCTTATCTGAGTGAGGGCGAAGTTTCTGATTTGCTAAGCAATTTTTCTACACACAATCATCGCCAGCAGTAAGCTGTTAGTTTCATATAAGTCTCGTTTTAAACATCGCATTTTGATACTACCTATCACTCACAACCAAATAGTCTATAATTATCAACAAAAGTTAACACACTAAAAGTAAAAAGCGCTGAGCGAATATCGATTTACAAAGAATATAAACTATTGATTTCGAAACTATTACAAATATCTCGATATGTGGTAATTCATAAATATTGTGATAAATTTAAGCTATAATTATTTTTAACTTACTTCCATAAAATACATAAATTAATCTTTTTTCGTGCTCTGGACAAATATTATGACTGCATTATAGCTACTTTTATATGTTACGAAAGACAATTCCGATAAGATTAATATTAATTTTTATTATCGTTTAATTTTGTTGCAAATCTACAAAATGATTTTTTTTATTGTCAAAATCTATTTTCTTTTCGTTCATAGGAACTCCTATCATGCTTGCACTCGAACCAAAAGATGGTGAAATCTAAATTTCCGTAACTGGGATCGTTCGAATCGGATGTGTAGCATGGTGAACACTCAGAAGAATAAACTATTTCCAACAGTAAATCCAATGGAAAACAAAGTTCCAGCAGACCAAGTAACTTTCCAGCTGCTATGGCAGCAACATTTCGTCGTGGCTTTGTTCGCGAAACCTCTCGCCACTGACTCGACGTCTGTGCGCCTGGTTGCAGCGCGTGTCTTGACTGTGATGCGAACTAAGCTGGGGGGGGGGGGGGGGGGGGAGGGGAGGGCACAGGAAGTCACACGTTCTGGCTGAAGAGCTGTGGACATGTCGGCACATACCGCAGCTCAATCGCTGTGTCAGAACGCAATCAACGAACACGTGTAAGCCGACCAACTTATTACCGTACAGTCCAATGTAGTCTGCAAGTCGGTGAACCTTATATCCGTGTAAACAGCAGCAGGTACTGTACCAACTCAAGTAACCAACTCACTTCAGGAAAACAGAGGCAAGTCATAATCCAAAACCTTAAGTAATCTCAAATTATGTAGCTGTGTCTGAAGCACATTTACTTTGCAAACAACTAATGTTTGAGAACTCAGAAGACCGCGATCAAACGAGCTCACAAAATACCGGAATTTAAACTATATTCAATCCACAAGAAATTTATACCTTTATCACCAGGTATGAACAAGAACTAATGAGCGATTGTATAAATTCACGTTTATATGAAGCGCTTCAAATGCTACCTTTGTTAAAAATAAAATTAATTATGTAGTACCTTGTTCATTGAAAACAAACACTTAAACATTAATTCTAGCCATGGGCTTTTGGTCGTGGCAGTTACAGACCAACACATTGCATAAATAATATGGGAGAATTCGGTCAAGACCAAGTTACCTGGTGATGTGTCGTTCGTAAACGATTCGTTCATAACGAACCAATCGTATGAACGAATTAACTACAGGTAACTGATTCAAATGAATCGTTTCGGTACATTTAATATCTGTGCCCACCACCAGTAGGTATGCCAGCGAGTGTGGGGCGTGACTCGGGAAACCGAAGTCAGGACCGGTGGATCGGTATTCGATCCTGCATCCTCGAGAGTTCGAGTACGGTAATTTGCCAGCTCGGTGTGTTTCAGCTAGTAGGCAACATCGAGACATGTGCTAGGTGCGATGTTTGTTCGGGTAAGCTTCGTTTGACACAGTTATAACCCATAGAGCGCACCGGGAAATGTGGCTTCCAGCCACAGCGGCGACAGACGCTCGGTATATTTTGGCAGCGCCTTGTTGAAGGACAGGCCGAGCCGTCTCGGGCTCGGGCGGCGAGAGAGGGGAAGTGGGTGGGGGGAGGCAGCCGCGCCGTCGTGGGAGGGGCGGCCCCGCGGCTGGGTTGAAGGTCGATGGGCGCATACCGCCGCGCCGGCCGGCTCGGTAAATGAATGAAAGTCGTGACTGGGCGGTGTGGTCTGGAGGAGAAAGAGAGGGGTAAAGGAGGGGAGGGCGCATGCCGGCATACCCCTCCCGGCTGCGCAGTGACGTCGCGCATCTCTTCCCGCGCCCCCCCGCCGACAGTCGAGTCACGACCGCCCGCGGTGGTGGATGTATCGCTGCAGGCGAACCTCTCCCCTTGTTTCACACGGCTCTTGGAACACAGCCTGCAGGCGGCCCGTTGCTGCGATCGCAAACGCCACTCGTTTTGCTCCACCGAGAGAAGGTTTAGAATGTTATGCTATTCTCCCTATTCTCTTGCAAACAATGTGTGCTTTTCGGTGGCCAAAACACTTGTAGGTAAAAATTTAAGTTTTATTATTCTTTTCAGTTTAAAAGTGAAATAAAAATTATGTTTTTGTAGACTTTGAGCTAGAGCTAATGAGCGAGTTTCACTCGCCTTGTGTTTAATACCCTAGCTAATGATGGGCCAACGCGGTCACTTGCGAACGACTTTGTACGTGATTCCAAGTATCGCACTCCAAGAAACATATTCACAGGTGTTTGATATTTTTTTAGCTATAACGGAGTAAGAAAAAATGTTTTAAAAATTTTGGGTTAAAGGAAATATCATTAAAAAATAAGAAATAAAAATAATTCTTAAGTGCGCTACGATAAAAATACGTCAAATATTAATTTTATGCAATCACTGAGAGAACTGATTAATAGAATATCACAAAATCACTTAATTGTAGCTTCTTTTAATAGGTTTTATTTATAGTATAGTTTTTAAAATATAGCTCACTCCTTTCATCAACGTCATATCTTAAAAAAAGTGATTTTTCAGGTCATTGATATCTAAGGTATTTCTGAAAAACAACTTACAAACACGAATGCGTTCGCCACCAGCATTAAAAAAGAACGCAGCATTAAAATTCATACGTGTTCTTTGTCCACTTCGTGCACGTAACGATATTTTGGTTTAATTTCTGTTGTTCAGTTATTAACAAACTCCCTCTGTTTGGCAATTCATCCATGTTCCTATACGTATCAAAAACACTCTTCCTTTCATCTTCGGTTACTTTTTCTAAGCAATTTGATCGGCATTTAACTTTAACAAGGTGGTTTAATTTATCTTTCTTCTCTCACACGTTTTTCAGGTTTCTTTATATAACTTTTGTACACTTTCCCACAATTTCCAGCCGCCTTCAATAAGTTCCTCTTCCAGCTGGAGTCATTTCTTTTTCGTTTACCTTTCTTTATATGGAATCAGAATATCAGTGTTCGTGTGAACGGAGGTTTCGGCATTACTGTTTGAGGCAGGGGGTACTAGTTACAGTAAGGTTAGGAGTTTGACTAGCAGTGCTGACTGATTGGGCTGAATGCGTGATATCTGGAGTGCTGACAGTTGCAGAGTTACCTTAATAACTTTACGAGCATCGCCGTTTGAAGATATTTGGGCCATGATAACAACACGGCCATATCTTTCTGGAATTCATCTTCACTGCTTTCTTCGTCAGATGAAGGGTCCCAGTCTTTGTCTGCATCAGTATCATCGACAACTTCAGAGTAGCTTCCATCACTTTAATCACTGTAACTGCTTGACTCCGATGAAGAAGAGGAGCTTGACTCGTCAACCTAGATCCAGAGCGATGGTTTCCTGCAGAAGACCGAAAAATAAATAAAATGTAAGTTTATTTGATTTGTATTTTATTTTCCTTAGTTAACAAGAGTAATTAAATGGATTATTGTTTTTTTTTAATTTGTAAATTTTTTCACTATTTTGTTTTCTAGATTATTGATTTTATCAAGTATTTCCATAAAATGTTACTATTTCTCATCTGTAACATCACGAGTTTTTTCATCAGCCGCTTGGTTCTTCGTATCAGTTTTGTCCGTGGCACATACATCCTATTGGTTGACTTTATCCTCAGTAGTTGCGCTTGTAACAATGATCTTGCTAGCTTTGTTCAAACTTTCTTCAGGTGACTCTGCAATAAAGGGAAATAAAATAATGCAATTGGGTAAGTGAGGAACTTAGAAAGCAAGTACAAAAAAACAATATTTTTGTTTGTCTTCAAAATCTAATCATTTTGCTCTTTTTATTGTTCAGTTACATTTGGATATGTTCATTTTAAAATTTTGACTAACGAACGTACCAGCTTTGGAAGATTTAGCAACATTAATTGAGTCACTCTTCGCCACTAAAAGGTTTCTTTCTGATCGGTTTCCTTCTCGGTTGCTGTTGGCTGAAGAATATCTTCGTTTGAGGCATCACTGAAAGCGAGTTTCCTTTTAACTCGGTAACCAAAATTTTTTTTTCTGAAAAAGTGTGGAATTTATAATCAAAACTTAAAAAAAAAAAAAAATCATGTACGGAATCAAATCAAACAAAAGAATTTAAAAAACGGTTATCAGTACAACAAGGTAACATTTATTGAATATTTAGTTTTATGTACCATACAATTTTTGTACCTCCACTGTAGAATAGATTTTCACATGAAGCACCTTCTTGGGACACTTTCTCAAATTTAATGCTAACTTTATCAACTCTTTCCCTCGAGAAGTCGTACTGATCAATATGGACTTTCCTTTGGAAGAGTGTCATGAAACAAATTGATCCAAAACAACTTTGTCTGAGGAAGAGATTTATATTGAAAATAATTCCGTAAGTTAAAATAGAACAATCACCGTATCTCACTTACTGTGCAAGAACGTCATAAATCAAAATTAACCATAACAGGACTCCTTTCATTTCCCTTAGAGTACTGACATTAAACCAAGAAGTAGGTACGTTCTTGATATAAAAAAAAAGAGAAATAAAATACTGTTACGTTGTGCGCAATACTACTTTCTGAAGAAATAATACACTCTTGCACTAAACACAACAGCAGTTTCCTGCTCAACAGCTCAACGACAAATAACTTGAGACACTCTTGAAAATAACGCTCCTGAAATGTTTTAAAATGCAGAAACGACACTTCTGGTCTCTAGCGGTTGAATATTGAGTTAAAGATATGACGATCTTGCAGGGATATACTACACTTTCAGGACATTTTGAAAACAGGCATAATTAAAATTCACCGATTTTTTAGATATGATGTTGTTGAAAAGAGTGAGCAATATGTGACCAAAGTCAGAAGATAGCAATCAAGATTATGTTTTATATAAGTTAAAGTGTGAGTACCAAACTGATCTAAATAAATTGTTATATTTTAAATAAATTTTTCATGAAATTACAAGTTTCCAATATTGGTTATTATGAAAAAAAAACCACAATTAAGTTTCGTTATTATATAAGTTAATATTATCGTTTAGTATATCGTTAATCCTAGGTTTATTACCGTCAAAATTGTTATAAATTAAAAGTGGTTTACTGTCGCAAGTGCCCTACTCGACTTACTAGTTAACTGGTTGGTTACAAAAACACAATTTCAAATGGGATGTATTGGTTCCTGTTACCTTTGTAGCTCAGCAAATACATTAATTAATATCGTACTGCTTTGTCACTAATGTCACACACAAATACTTCTTCAAACTATTTACTTTTAAAGCAAGTCGCGGTAGTGAGTGGCCAGACAGCTCACCAGTTTCCGCCAAGTGAGAAGCTCGCTGGTTGTCACTGCATCATGTGTATGTCACTGTCACCTCAGTCCGTGGTCACCCTGTGCGGGATGGTACTAGTGGCATCCTTTTTGCTCCAATAACGAGTCATTCCACACCTCACTGGATGAGACGCGAAGAAATTTAAATTCAGCCAAGACTTAGAAATGGGTAAATAATTAAGAAGACTGGCGCACGAAACAGTCAAAGTCATCATTAGCTCATATTGACTTGAGTTATTCAAAACTACGTATTGCGCAAGTCAACGGCCAGACAGCTTCCTGGAGAAGAGAAGTTGTTTATGTTTGAGAGTGTTGCGTTATGCGCAACTTGTACACCGACTCGATGCTCATTCGAGCCGTGCCAGGGTATTGACCCGCGCCACGTGCTCATGGCGAGTTAGCGAGTGCCCACCGAGGACCTTCGCATAGCAGGTGGACGTCACAGCACTGAGGCCTGCCATCTTGCGGAGATCTGTGGAAGGTTTAAAACATTCTCTCCACCTGGGTCTTGAACCAACAATCGACAGTGTTTTTTTTTCCTTCTTCTTCTCGGAAGCGGATAGAAGGATTAGTCACGCGCCTGCCCTCGTCTCCAATATCCTTCACAAAGTAGAGGTGCAGAGTCAGATGCAACGACAGACATACCTTGCAGTCAGGGGCGCAACAACTAAATTTCCAAAGGGGGGGGGGGGCAATATACCTTTTTATTAAGAATCATCGATCCCCCTTATTGAAGCGGGGGGTCTGGGGGTCCTCCCCCGGGAAAATTTGTATTTCAAGGTGGAAAATGGTGCTATTTAAGCAGTTTTACTAACTAAAAATTGATTACACAGCACCTTCTTTGCCCCCGTTTGCCCCCACTTCAAGGTTTCAGAGGGGGGTCAAAATACCCTTGCCCCCCCCCCCCCAGTTGTTGCGCCCCTGCTTGCAGTTGTCGGCGCGATGTCAGCTGCCGTGGCACAGGGCGTGCGTTGTTGTCCAGTGCAACAACAGCCACGCATAACTGTCTCCGAAATGTCCGGAAACGTCTTAAACACAACACTGACACGCCGCAAGGCCTCCACGACTGCTCACGATGTAGGTCTCTGGTCCACATACACTCAACAAGGAAACGCGTCGTAATTAGGACTACTGTCGTTTCACCAGTTCTCTGTTGCTGTCAATTTAAGTTCAAAGAGAATAACACCCGAAACCCGTAGACATACGATCATTTGATAGATTGTAGTCATTGTTTTCAGTGAATTGAAGGTGAACATTTGTAACAGGGAGAGTGTGGATTTGATTTCTTGAAACGACAGGAGAATTTGATGATCACTTATAGCTCATCTGATATGTGTTTCAAGATTATGATACTATTAGTTGTCGGGACGCAAAATTATTGACTCTGCCGTCAATGTGTTGCAGCTGCTTTTCCGACACGATGCTCCCCGGATCTATGACGAACCCTTCTCTTGCCTAGTGGCATGAATGCAGGTACTATAGTTGCTTCATTGTTCTGCAATTTTGATAATTTCGGCAGCTCACGCAAGCTTATTTCGATCCCTCGCTGAATTGTGTGTGCGCTGGTTGTCGTCTAGAAGTGTAACTTCGCTGGTAGAATATAGCATGTTATATGCCAGGTAATTTAGCTGTACCACAGTTTAGTGGCTTCATTTACATCTGCAAGAGTATCTGCAACGCAGTGAAGCTGCAGCTTGTGTGCCCTTGGCTGCTGCATTTCTGTTGCGAGTGGTCAAGTGGTGTCCGTCGGCATTAGTAGTCTACCGGAAGTCCTCGTGTCCAGGCAGCTCCACCAGGAACTATCAACTAATTTGGACTTATAACTCTTGATAATCCTCGAAAATGGTAACATAAACTGCATAGATTCAAAAAAACTATACCTTATGGAAATTTTATATTTAAAAAATAAGAACAATGAAACAATTTTAAAAACACACGCACTCACACACACTCATATATATATGTGTGTGTGTGTGTGTGTGTGTGTAGAGACACTTAAATTGGTATAATCAATTTTATTTTTCTTTAATTAAAATTAGTAATAAAATTTTAAATGTCACATAAGAAACTGTAATGGGTTTTACGTTCCAATTTTTAAAGTAGTTTAAAAAACCGACCCTAATATTACAAAAATTTTGTTAAACAATCTAACTCGTTCCGTCTGCTGGAAATACGAACTGCTTGTTCAGTTCCTTGGAGATAGACGAATGATTTAGCTTGAAAGAGTAAATTTTAAATATAATTTTTTTGTAAGTCTTCACATGTAAAATGTTGAAGCACACTCAGGTAAACTCATTTTATTGTTATTGTGAAATAGCTTTTGGCTTCTTCATCGACGATGTACTGGGACAAGAGAAAAAATCAGATATGACACTTAACTTTAAGATATAAGACCCATAAAACGTACTTTTTGCTTACCTTTTAACAACTAGACTCTGCCAGTGAAGTATTAGGCTGGCTTTCATCCAACACGTGATTTCATAATGTAATTTGAAACATTCATTATCAGAAAATGATTTTTTCGAAACAAGAAAGTTTTTCGAGACGGAGTTGAGCATGTACAAGATGTGTCTGTTTGGAGAAGTGAACCATCAAAATAAATAAAAGCACATGTGTATGAACATGTGTGACACGGAGTAAAACAGCGAGACTCGGACCCTGTGACCGAGCAGGCGTGCTGGCTACGTGGGCTTGGTGAGCGCGGGAGGGGGCAGCTAGGCGAAAGGAAGTCACGATAGGAGTGCAAACACAGATAACAACTGCTAGTCAGAGCCCTTAGTGTGTTCCCAGCTCCTTGCCTCGTTTCCTTTTCTAACAGTCCCTTGCACACATTTACAATCCTTATATCTGTGTGACTTTTACTGACACACGCTGGAATAAATGAATATTTCTGCAGTTTTTTTTATCAAAATCTTTAACAATTCAGTGACAGTTATTTTCATCTAACGAATTTACTTTTACAGAAATTAAAATACGTACACTCCATGTATAGTTGGATTTTACATGCATGTGCAGAAATTTTTTTTTGAGGGGGGGGGGGGGGGGAACTGTTACATGTATTATATTTGAAAATTTACTTTTTTATGTAAAGTACAATTTTATCTTTGTTTCTATGATGTGTTACCATCATTCTATCTACTAGATAGATCTGTAACATAGTATAATGATTTTTGTTTTTCCAGGTTAACCTTGGATTTAAAATTAAAGGTAATATATATCATGAAAATATCACTTGTTCCAAATTAATGGAATTTACTTCTTTAGTTCATCCCACGTAACATGAATTTAAAAGCAAATTATGTAATTCAAAATTTCATGAAGTTAATTTCTCTATTTTTGACTCCTAACTACCGTTAAACAAGTTAACTGCCGTTAAAACGTTTCTCAATTTAAGAACTGTGAATAAGATTTAAGATAAAATCAAACTAATTATATCACATACATTTAACACTTGTCAAACAAAATAGGATTGCAATTAGTTAACTTTTTTGGATAAATAAACAATCAAATTAAAACTGTGTTGACAAAATATTATCAGTTAAAAACAAATCAGTAATTTAAAATCTCAATACTTGTGTAATCTTTCAAAAATTAATAAAGGTATAATTCTTTAAAGTTAACTCATTTAAGTCAGGTAGAGCAAAACAAGCGTTTCTATAGTAAAAGTGAACATTATTTAAAATTATCTGAGAAGTCAATGGAAATAACCTTAGAGTTATTCTACCATATAACCAGTTGCAACACCGAAATAAGCAATTACGATGTCACTGTTAACACACTACACATACCGTGATATTTCAGATCTGACATACCAAAATTATAATTTGGTTAATAAAACCAGTCCTTAGTGTATTCCTTTCTCTATGAGTGTGCGCTTCAGTTCAATATACAGAATGTAGAATTCCACGTTGCCTCTGATTGTCCTCGGCTAGAAGACGAAATATCTGCATCTACTCTTGTCCCATTGAGTAGCAAACTTCGTAGAGTAGATCAAATCTGAAAATCTTGTAAAATCGTTTATTAGTTCAGAATACAGTTCAATATTCTTGTCATGTCGCACTTCAAGCTGATATACTACTCACAATTCTTTATAAATAAAAAACATGGTATAGCAGTCTCAGCAATGAGTTACATAGAAAAATCTTGATTAAGTCATCTGCTTATAAATTAATTTAAGACAATTTGTCGACGTAATATCCTACTTCAACTTCACATAAGCTGGTGTACTCATCTATACAAATTATAGACACCATTTGTTGAAAATCAATTTATCTTCGTCGTAGGTTGACTTATTTATCCTTCCGAATAAAAGTGATATTAATTTCAAGCACACCAAATCTCACAAAATTTTTCAAATTTACAAAGCTGTGCGTTGCAAATTGGCTCCCTCATTAGTAGAGATATGCAAAATTCGCGGATTCATTTCGTGATATGCTACAAATCAAATAATTATACCTTAGCGCTGCTTCTGCAATTGGTTCACTGTTAATATGGAGTAATGAGGGCCAATTATAGACCCTCGCTCAAAGAAGTGTCGAATCACAGACACTCGGTCGAGACGACTCACAAGTCAGCAGCCAATGAACAGGTGGCATTTGCCCGAGCGTGTAAAGTGTAGTAGAGTCTATCCTGGAGGTTATTGAATCCGCGAATTTCGCAGGTCTCTACTCATTAGTATGTTACCTGTTCTATTGTAGACCTTTCTGGATGGTCTTCTATCGATGGAGTAGTCCCTGATGACAGCGACGACGATGGCAGCGATGTCGATGGCGACGCAGATACCGTTGGCAATGTCGACGACATCTATGCAGAACTCCGATGGAATGTGTACCTTCGTCACCGACGACATTAAAGGAGACTTCAGCAGGTGTGTTTCCACCAGCAGAAGAGACTTTGTTGCTGCAGTACTGTCCGCAGAGGAAACCTCAATGAATGACGTTTCGCCGTCGAAGGAGACTTCAAAGCCTGCATCACCTAACATCATCAGTGATGTCCACTGAAGGTGCATCGACGTCTTCTCAGCATCGGTATCGTTCCTGTGACAAGATTTTCTTGAACAGCCATAATGTTCGCCGACACAAGAAGAGAGAATGTTCTAATAATCTGTCTCTCAAAATGTTTAGCTGTTAATGTGTCGCAAGCAATTCACAAGAAATGATAAGTTGAAAATACACTTAAAAACATGCAAAGACCCTGCTGTTTGTCAGAAATTAAAGGTTTCACTCTAACAGCGATGTATTGATGTACATAAGAGTACATCGGGATTTGGTACTTCAGCAATTACATCAGCATCCGGTTCGAACCTGAAAGTTTTGTCTTTTTCAACTAGACATCCTTGCAGCTACTGCAAAATGTTGTCGCATTTGCCCATGATGCACGAAGACAGAAGAGTAAATGCATGAAGAATCCTTTTAGTGTGAAGTTTCACTGTGATATGTGTCATGTTTGGTTTACTCGTATTGATAATATAAGACGATACACAATAAAACTGTAAAAGTGAAGTCCGTGTGCCTACTGTGAAACTACCTGCAGACAATACTATTATTGGGTTTAGGTTAGAGACTCCTATTCGTACACGCACACAAGCAGGTGGGCAGAAACCGATTGCGATGACGCCAGGGCACGAGACTTAACCCAAGACTGTGACTGGTTCATTTCAGGTAAATGATCACGGATTCCACTTGCGAAATCTGCGTTTCGTGGAATTTTGAAAGACTACTATTATCTAAATACGTTTATTGAGTCGAATGAAATTTGTACTTTCTTTGACAATATCAAGCAGAATAATATCAGTCACATTATTAATAAAGTATCAATGTACGGACCTTTAATATATAACTGGTGGCTGGACTGTGTATAAAGTAAACAACATCCAAGAGAATAAGTGCTCTGTCAAGACTATTAATACTCTCATTTGCAGTTTTAACGATGTAAAGCAATCTGTTAAACACAGTATCGAGAAACTATGTCAGGAAGAGGAAGACTATGTCAGTAAATTATCTAGTTGGTCTATGTCATCAGTAAACCGTTTGGACCTGAGAATTAATCAGTTCAATCCAAAGCAGAATTTAATGTTTGTTGGACTGGTAACTTTGTCAAGTTTCATGTAATAAATTTACTGTTTGTAATTTGGTTTTATTTCTTGAACCTGTCATTTTGTTATAATTTTAATGAAAATAATATTTTTTGACTTGACAACGTCAAATAAATCGATGAACCCCGGCTGCACGCACGAAAAAGTGTCCCGCTACGCACATTGTTCCGTTACGCTGTGTCCCGTTACGCTCATTGTACGCCTGCGCCGCATCTATCTCTTTTCCACTCGAATGTTTATAAAGTGAAGTGAAAAGTTAATGTGGTTTTCATTGCTTATTACAACTACAATTTCAGCAATAAAGGTTAATTATTCTTGCATTTTAAAAATCTGATTACTAGTATAATTTCAAGTATTTATTCTTTTATTATTAAAATAATAAAAATAATTCAATTTTATTCATAAAGTATGCAATCATTTCATTAATGTTATGTTATGACGTTGTCACGTTAAACTATCGTCCGTAAACCGACTTTACAGACAACCTATTTTTTTTTTACCTAAAATTAACTATTTTGTATTGATCAAGGATAGAACCACCGACACAAATCGATGGAATCAATCGATATTTTAATAAGCGATTTTTTTATGATTTTTAGAATTTTTTTCCCATATTTAGGTTAATTATTACGAATCGATAAGATGGTGGACGCCACGTAATTACAAAGTACTGCACTCAATCAGTTAAAAATTACATTAATATGGCGGCAGCGCACTCTAGCAGACGAAAATGAGATGGTGATCTCCAGCAGACGGAAACAAGATGATGGACTCAAGATGGCTGCCATAACATCATACTGGCTGATGTAATAAATATCTGCCTTGGCATTAGTAGTGGAAGATCAGCCTGATGGTGGCTTCCGTGGAGAAAGGATTCATCATCATTTTGATCGAATGACCGCACAGGGTTCAACCAAGGACCCCAATACATTACTGTGTTTTGTATTAATATTTTATAAAATGAGTTTTTTATAAATTTAAAATTTTTTCCCGATTTTTTAGTTTAAAAATTACCTACTTTCAAGAGGGTAGCCTTAAGGGAAATTGAAACGTTCTAGAGTCTAAGATGACGAGTGTGATGTAAGCAAGGTTTTTATTGAAAAATCATTTATTTTTGTAATTTTGAATATTTAAAATTTGTATTATTATTACATTACATGTTTACTCTAGCCGAGAATCGAACCGTGTACTGAGATAGATTAAGTAGCTGAGTTTTTAAAGTAAACAATTTTTTATTTTTTATTTTTTCGGAATGTTTTGGTCAAATATTAAAGAATTTCCAGTTTATGGTCAAGGACATGACCCGGAGGCTTCGTTTTTGTCATTTTAAGGACTGTAAGCTTCTCTGCGGAAAATTAAGCCTGCGGAATTTTTTGAGGAAAAATATGAGAAATTTATACCTAAAAACGGGAGTTTTCCCTCGAAGTAGGGAATTTTGAGAAATTTTAATGGAATTTGACATCAAGATGGCCACCGTGACGTCACAATTCAAGATGGGGTTCGTTTCCTCCGCCTCCTCTTGGTTAAGCCAGTCCCCGGACATACTAAACCCAACTACTTACAAGCAGTTAGTCTCTATATTTATACCTGATATCTTCTGTTTTGGCACATTTATATAAAATATGTAATACTATATCCTCTTGGGATATAATTCAACTTGAAGATTCAATGAGGTTTATTTCATGCAACTTATGTATAAAATTTCTATGTTCCGTACGATAATGGAAGGAGTAGTGATTTACAAACATCAATCTGTTTTTGATTCTTGACATCATGACAGATTCCATATGTACAGGTATATCTTTATTTTTCTGTCTCTTCCCATCTTCTTTGCCAAATTCTCGATGTTTGCTGGTTTTTCTAAGTGAATTAATGTGTCTGTAATAGTCTTGTTAATGCTGATGTGAAGTCAATGGTAATAGCTTCTGCTTTAATCTGTAGTACTTTTGTTGACCTGATTCTATATCCTTTCTTAATCGTGATTAAATGTTCCCTGTGAAGAAATTAGTGTAAGTCACGTGTGGATATGTTCAGCTGCTTTAGCCCTTACTGAGGCTATATAAGTGAGAACATTTATGTAGATTCCATTATAGATAGTGGATAATGTTTCGAAATCAATCCCCAATTTGCAGGTGCAACGCTTCTCAGCTTGTGAAATAATACTAATGGCTTCTAACTGGAATACTTGACATGATCGTGATAGTCCAACTTATAGTCCAGGTATTCACCGAGGTCTTTGACCTTGAGTTTTCGCGGTCAGCGCTCCGGACTGCAATTCCCTGTCCGGATAATCACAGCGATATCAGTTGTCCAGGCCAGCGTCAGAGCTTCGGCTGTCCCAAGGTATCTCGCCCGACACGCGAGTTTGGCCACATTCACGCTGCACAGCTTGTTATCATTAAATATATTATATTGTAAACCAGATTTTGTTAAAAGAAGTTCTAATCTATTTTTACTCTATTTGTTGATTTTTCTAAGACCATAAAAAGTGTTTATTGACAGTAAGTGTTATTACAGTTGTAGTCATTCTGACAAATAAAACTGAATTCTAAACAAGTTTGATATTTTAATTGGAGAAACAATTTGTAGCAGTCGGACACTACTAATAACAAGGCATTACATATGTGCTACGATCAAAAGAAGAAAAAAAGTATTAAATGATATTAAAAAAAAATTGTTGACAAAAGAGTTGAAACCAAGATGGCGTTTTTATTTAAGGCTCTTTGAAAATAAAACAAATACTATTTATAGATGAATTACAATAGGAATATTTTTTAATAAATTCTTATTACAAATTTTAAGTTAAAAAATCCATTGTCTTGGATAAAAGTTTAAAATATTTAATTATATTTCAAAGTTGTCTAAAACTTTGGTTTGCGCTCTATGGTGTATATCTGGCAACAGTGTACACCGGGACAAGGAAACTGCTAGTGACAGAAATCGTGCATTGTTGTCGACAGGACGGCGTGCGACTCGGAGAACCCGCTAACAAACGGGAAGCGAAGACGCGGATGAAACATTCTCCCGGCCGGTGTGTCGCTGGCTGGCGAGCAGGCAGCTCGCGCACGAAGATACCGCGCGATTGTTTGGAGATACGATCACGTGGTGTCGCGGCTAGGCGCGGCGGCAGGTGGGGGAGGAGGGGAAACCACTGCAGCCTCTCTTCCCCTCCATCGCGCCGCGGACAGCTGACGAGCGTCTGTCGCCAGTGGCGCTGCCAGGATTCCTCTTTGGGAGGGGTTCACTCCTCGTCGACCAGACAGTACACCGTTAGATATCTGCTTTGCGCCACAGGATATTCTTAAAGGTAACTCATTATATTTGTATTGAGCGGTCAGATAAATAACGAATTTTAATAAATAATAAAATTATTTTTAATGACAGTTAACAGTGTCATTTGAATTTTTTTTCAATAAAAAAACATTTATTGCTAAATAGTGAGTAGAACAGTCAAGGAATTTGCTGATGCAATGCAAAATATAAAGATTTTTTAAAAATATTTATTTCAAAAGAAAATAAACCTAAAAGATTTAAACATTCGCATTTTCCTTATTTACATAGTAATGAAATTCCTTAGTAAGAATAATCTCCTGGTAATGTTTTTTTTTTTTTTTAACACTAGCACAAAACTTTATGACCAAACCTTATATGTAAGCTGCAAAATTAAAATTAATGCATCGCATGGAAAGTACACAACACAAAATGTGTGTAATTTTTATTAAATTTTTATATTGATAGCTGTGTGCGTGTTTAGAATTGGGAAAAATAATTATTTGGACATTTTTGCTAAATATTTGGTTCCAGATTTTCTTGATTTCAGAATGTATTGCTCAATTAATTTGATAATTTCTCAATACATTCATGCCAAATAATAGGTAAAGACGGACATGCTAGTTCAAAGGTTTTTAATAAATTTTTACTTTTCAATTTTTGGCTTTATCTTTGTTTGATACAATAAGTAAACTAGGCTTTTAAACTAGCTACTTATAAAAAAGGAACTTATTAAATCTCATATTGCCTCACTATTAAACAACTCGTCTAACTGTATGGCAGTCTACCCAAGAGAACATTTTAAAAATAATTTTGAGAATATTTCCCGATTTTTTTTAAACAAGTTCTTAAAAATGTATTACATAAACGTATTTTTTTTACTAAAAACGTTTGGTTAACGTTTCTATATATTTCATTAATATTTTAAAATCAAATATGACATCTAACATGACACTGTGTGAAATAGTCTAGAGTCTAAAATGGCAAAGTTCAAAATAACGTCGGGTTTACGGTCAGTGGATCAGATCATAAATGTAGATGCGGATTTATTATTATTATTTTGGAAACTGGCACCTCAATAGTAAATATGACCCTTCTCCAGTGAAAATAAAAAAAGGGTAGATTTTCCATCAAAATAGGTAATTTTTGAAGTAAAAGGGAAAATTAGAGTAGTTTTGAGAAATTACGAATAACGTTTGGAAAATAATGACACAATTTTCAATGTAAAGTTAGAAATCAAACTTCAAGAAAATCCGTGGGGACAGCCAGACGCTTCACATTCAAGATGGCGGCCAGACTTATTTCCTCACACTTTTCCCCTGGAGCCACAACTACTAAATTTAACTACTTTAATACACTTTGCTTACACGTAGAATTTGAGTTTTTACTGAAGCAATGCTCTAAAAGACGAATTTAAATCAAAGTTATGTTTTGATACATGCCGTGTTTTAATGTTCAAACACTGTTCACAGAGGGCGTGTAGCTACTGCAAATGGAGTTTCCACGTGCGCGAGCGAGCGCCGAGGCGAGTGCACATGTGGCGTCCCGGGAGGTGCCACGACCCCGCCAGACCCCGCCAGACCCCGCCAGACCCCGCCAGACCCCACCAGACCCCGCCGGCTAGCGGCTCGCGGCTGCGCAAATAGCGACCCGCGTGTACACAGGCGCGGCGAGGAGTGGTGCGCACCTGGCTGCTTGCGACTGCTTTCGGAGCCCTTTATCGCGAGCTGCCTCAGCGAGAAAACGCTGTGCCGGAGACAAGAGAAAAGAAAACAAGCGCAATCGCCCGAGCGTGAAACCATTAAAAATGCAAGGGAAGTGTTTTCAGTATTGAATGAGGCAAAAAGTAGTCGAGAGAAATGAGCCAGTGAGGCAGAACGAGCTCCCGAACGAGCGAGCCTCAGCCGTCTGCCTCACGCGAAGCGACGGGGAAAGTAAGGAAATTATATTAATTTTTCCTGTTTATGAAATAAATAAAAAACTTATCTTAAATCTAATTTTTCTTATTTATTGCATTTTGGTAACTTATGAATAAGGGCAATGAAGACTAAAGTAACATTCAAAAAGGCATCAAAGAAGGCTCCAGGTGTATGGCGAATGTAAATTATTATTTAATTACATCAATAATATGAAATGTATATTTATTGTAAGACGTCATGAATATTTAGTCCTATATAATGCAATTTTATTTATTTGCCTTACATTTATCATTTCTGAATTATAGCCTCGCAAAGTACATGATTTTGGTGTCGCAATTTTTCTGTCGTGGCCGCCCGACGGCCAAGTAAGACATTCATCGAATTCACGTCAAAGAGATAAAACAACATAAATTTTGCAAAGTTATTTTATTCATTTCACACATAGTATTCCCGTTTAGCGCGAAGGAATTCCAAAATAAAGCCTTCACAGAAATATTTCGCCTTAAGTTGATTAAAAAATTACTGAATAGACTTAACATATTTAGTAAGCTAAACCTAATAATAACTTAACTTATAATTTGTTTTATTATTTACTGAGACATAAGAATAACCATTCATACTTTCAGTCGTTTTTTGTCCTATACGTTTCAGCGTAATTCCGGCAGATATTCATTTGAGGACTTGGCAACACTAGGTCATTGCGACGCCAGTGGAAACAAGAAGGCAGCCTGAGCGTAGCGGCCACTCGCGTGAGATCACACGGTCACAGTTCACAGTATGAGAGAAGTGCAATTTAACGAAACAAAATGGTTTTAATAAACTATTGGCCAATTGCAATATATAAAAGGGTCTCCTGCTACTGGTTCCTGATTGAGATGCCTGAGATACCAACCGCCATCTTGGATGACCTTGACCCCGGCGACCATTTTGGATCTGTCATTTTATTTTTAAACCATTTTGTATCCGCCATTTTGTTTTATCAAATATTTCATCATTTAGGAATTCTATAACTTTCCGCAAACTTTGAAAAGTATGCTCGACTACCTAGTGTTGCAATTTTCGTTACGGTAGCCATCTTCCTATTTTTTTCTATTTATCCCATTTTAATGGTAAAAATGTAAAAAAATTATTAAATATTTAGTTATTAGATTTTTAATATAAATAAAATCCGTCATCATGAAAAGCCGCAATTTATATCCAATTTCAATGGAAGAAAATTTCAAATTCATAAAAAATTATAAAATTTTGATGATAGAATTTATTCAAAGGCACAAAGTTCGAACCCGATGGGGGAAATCGATTAAAAATGGTGATGGATCCTTCCTCCACAGAAGCCATCAGCAGACTTACCTCCCACCACTAATGCCAAGGCAGATATTACGTCAGTCGGTATGATGTCATACCGGCTATCTTGTTTTCGTTGGATGGAGGCCGCCATTTTGGATCCGACATATTGTTTTCGTCTGCTAGAGAGCACTGCCGCCATATTAGTTTAATTTTTATCCGCTAGATTGCATTATTCATTTATTACTGTAGGCATCCACCATATTGACATAATGACCGTCATCAATGGAAATTCATATCATTTGACCTAGAAAGTAAAAACAATTCCAAAAATCATTATATAATCACTTGTTAATGTCATAATTGATTCTATTGCATTGGTGCGATCCTTTGACTGATGTAAAAAAAAAGATAATTTAATTAAAAATACCAAAAATATGACAGTTTCAAAAAAAAAACACAACAAAAGTACAAATAAATATATTTTCTACAAAAAAAGCAAGGAAATTACCAGTGTTTCCTGATTTCTGCATCTGATACCCACGAATTAAAGCGAGGTGAGAAGCCCCACCACTTGACATGGGATCGTCCATTTCTTCGTTTGAGAATCTCCGCCATGTTTGTGTCGGGATACGTCTTAAGCTGAATCTCTTCGGCATAGAAGCCAATAAGAATAGGCTTGTGTTCCGAGGTAGTAGGGCCTATGTTCCGATTCACGAACGTGGATCACAACGAAAAGTTCGGGACTCCAATTCACAGTGAAACATTTCTCAAAGATGCCTTTCTTCTTATATATTCGTACACTGTCACCTATGTTGGCTTTACGTTATCGTGGATCTTTCTTCTGCGTGTTGGAAAACACTGTTTAAAGCAAGTGATCGTCCTTTACGTCTGTAGGCTTTATTTTCGTGGTATAATGAACCGTGGAATTGTGTTCGCTAATAGGTTTCTGGTGGATATCCAGCTACTTGTAATTTCCGTTAGCCGTAAACTGTCTACACATCTTGGTGCTTAAAGTTCTGTTAAACCTTTCTAAAACAGAGGTTTTGAAATTACTAAATGTAGAGTAGTGTTTGATGACAAATTTATTCATCAAGACCTTGAAGGTCGCATTGTAGAATTATTTTCCGAGATCCGTTTGCAGGTGCGACCGTAAACAACCATCACGCAAAATTTCTGTCATGGCCTTGGTTATATCGATTGCATTATTGGATTTAACAAGTCTGGCCCAAGCGAACTTACTATACATATCGATTACCGTTAAAATATACTTTAAACCTTTATTGATTCGGAAATATGGTATCATCTCAACAAGGTCCGCCTGGAATAAATCATCATTTCAGTGCAATACAACTTTGCGCCAAAGGTATTTTCAGTTTTGCAGGATTGCGAAGATCGCGAGTTATTCCGGTTCGACTCATTGTATGTAGCCCACTTCCCTCAGTTATTCGTGTATGGAGATTATTTCGTTGATAGGAGAATAGTTTCCTGCACTAAAAAAAGGAAGAAAAGTCTTTACCTGACGACTAATTCGTAGGGATATACCCAATACACATAGTCAAAGTTCTGAACACTTTCAATCTTTTTTAAACCTTCATCATGTACTGCCAGTTCACTGAAGAGATTGGCGAGAATGTCGATTGTTTCATTATTTTCGTCTTTATATATATATATGTATATACATATATGTATATACATATATGTATATATATATATGCCACTTTCTCGATCGTTATAGCGAAAATGCGCATGAGTTAGCTATATAAGTTTCTTGTATACTCTTTCAAATCTTCATGAGATTAGCCTTTAGGTTCCCTACAAAACCGCAATTCTTACAGACCTGGAGACCACGTGTTTTGAACTCTTCTAAACATATAATTTTTCATGGTAAAATGTTTATTTCTTTAGCACCAAGGAATCGCCTATTTTGTATTCTATACACTCCATGGATCGTGACATTATTCCGACTCTTGGAAATCTCAGGAACGGACGGACCATTGAATTAAGTTGGTGTCTTGGTTTCCGTATTTTTTTCTGGTGAATAGACGCTGTACTAGTAAATTTTTCTTCTTCTGAAGCTCGTTCTTAATTTTGCTTTATGTATCAGGTATCTCGCCTTCAATTTCTCTCTTCACAGCAATGGTTAGTTCTTCCTTATTTTTAAGTTAGTCAAACGACTAGTGATCGTTTTAATATCGCTTCATTTTCCATTTATCATGAAAGTTTGGATCTTCTAGCTAACAGATATTTTTCACGAACAGACTGTATAGCACGATGAAGGTCACCGGCCAAGTTCGACCTTGTACTGGCTGAAAACATATTGCAAGTCTTCCTTTTATACTTTTTATTCGTCCACAGAAACCTCTTCCCTGTGGTAATAAGTTCAGTTTCGGTTGACAAAGGAGCTAGTGATTTATTCAGACTACTTTGAAAAACCCTCAGATCGTCGCGTATTTGCGCATTAGAAACATCGATCATGTCGCGAATTCGAGAATCTGAGGCTTCCACGCACTGGTCGATAGCTAGCAGGAACTGTAATAATTCATTTTTCACACTGACTACTTTTTGAGCAAGTAGCGAAATGTATTTCCGGATACCGACATCATGAGACCCGAGAACAGTATGCAATTTTGTAGTGCGACTGCTTCGACCGAATTTCGAAATGCTATGACTCATGCCTGACGATAAACTGATTGAAACCTTGTCTGTGTATGCCTTTATACAGAGGCCAGTCCTTGACTGTAACTAGGAATCCGTGCTCATTTTTCCAGCACCAGGCGCACATGTATTTGAATCCCTGTTTACGTGATCGTCACGAGCGTGGCGTAAATTAAGTTCGTCCATGCGAAATGTTCGCGTTGTCTCGTAGCAGATGTTTCGGTGTACGACTATAAGTCTGACACAGTTAAATGCAGTCTACTTTGGCATGTCTGCCCATGGAAAAGTACTCTTGCATTATGCCTCGCTTCTAGCACACGACGTCGTCGAAAACTATTACGGAATTGGCTCTTGCTTCACTAGAGGTAGTACATCCGCATTATCGGTAAACGGAAAATACTCCAGGCCTTCCACCGATCGTAGAACCGTAGCTAGTCGATGGTACTTTTTCTGATGTAGAGACTTGGAAAAAAGTAGATATTTTCAAACCAATGACCGTTTTCTTCCTCCAGAAAACTCAGTATGACCACGTTTTGCCGCACTTGGATGGGCACTTGGATGGGCATCGTATGGTAGAAGGCAATAACGAGTCATTTCGCAATTTGCGCTCTCTAAGGTTCGTCGTCTTGCGTGATGCGCACCGGCAATCACGCTTCTTGCTTGACGACTTGCATGGTACTGGCGATATTGTACAAAAGCAAACACATTTATACTTTTGGATCAGTTGTGCGTAATGCCTCTAAGAGGTAAGAACAAGAAAAACATCGGCGCAGGAATTGTAAACTCCCTAATAAATAATCTGTATTTCGAGCTACACATTCCCAGTTACAGATTATGTGATCCAGGAACGAAAATAGCCAAACGACTATCTCTAGGCAATGTGGGAAAAATGTGCAAGCAGCGCAATATGGCCTATTCTTCAGTAAGGATCTGGAGAAATTGGCACAGGAAGCTGAATATATAAGTAAATCGCCAGACGCAGTACTTGGAGAGAAAATCTCGGAGTGAGGCATATCCAAAGTGATGAAGGCGAAAACCAAATTAGTAATTGGCACTGCTCAAGCCAGGTCCCGCAAGACCAAGCGCAGGACTGGTTCAGGCGTGCAAATACCCAAGTAAAAATGACAGACTCTGGACAAGAAGATTACTGGCGGATTTCTACAGCAACTTTTACCGGCATTGGGCGTCTTTGGTGGTCATAGTGGTATAGTGTGGTCAGTCAACACTTCCAAGAACGAGAGCAAGCTGTTGGAGGAAGCACCAAGACACAATTCCAGCATGGGAGCCATTGCCATGGGTAAAAAAAAATCTGTTCGTGATTCTACTTACGACCCCACAATTTAGATCCAGGCTTGAGAAAGAAACAAGTGAAACAATACTAAGTTCGCTGCCGATACTTCCGCTCACCAACATAGATATCATTAGTATGTTCGAAAGCTGGAAATACTAAATTTCCGGGGCGTGTTTATGCGGAACAATTTACCTAGCAAGCCAAAGACTCGCGAATGTGCCATTATTTATTTAAATGGGTCGACAAGCCCCAAGGCACGCATTGGATAGTATACGTAAAGTCTGAAAAAAAGACTGAGTACTTCGACAGTTTTGGTAACCAAGACCTCCACCAGAATTACGACAGTCAAATCCACTTATCGCCTATTTGCCTAGTAGCACGCCGCTCTCAAGACGTCTCACGTAATAGTAAAATATTAATTTTAAAAAAAGTTACTCTTTCATAACATTATCGTGCAAAGATATAGTTTTACACGCCCGGTAAATTCCTTTGTGCATTCTTTGAATATATATACTGTATAGAAGTCGCGAGTGGATAGGATTTACTATACGTTTTTCGGAAGCGTATGATGAGCAGCTTGGGAACTTCACCGCTGCAGTGCGCTGCCGTAACGCCCTGTATCGTCTTAGTTGTTATTTACACGTTAGAGCGCAGCAATGTCGCCCGCTGTCATTCCCCGCACCCCCCACCTATCATTCACTGCAGCTCAAGGTCGTTCAACGGGAGGGTGAAGGGGTGTTTGAAGAGTTCGACACTTGTCCGCTAGGGACCACCACAAGTCGATGCCGTAGAGATGGTGGCGATTGCGGCGGTGAATTAACCAACTACCTCAAAACCGTATTAGAAATTTTAACCTGGGCTGGCGACTTCTATACAGTATATATATTCAAAGGTGCATTTTATAAGCTCCCTATTCACATAATGTTTTGCAAGAACTCGGCGCGCGGAACAGCTTCATGCGCGCCCGGCCGCTGACTTCCCTGTCTGCTGCCTCGCGGCACACACCGCGCTCGGCGTTGTCCTTGCGCCAAAGAAAATAGTCACGGTTTTTATTTGCTCAACCACACACCAAATCCTTATAATGCAAGCCCAGGATGTTCGTATTACTATGCACATTAAAAACAAGAGCTTAGTAATGATTACTTGAAGACTCCATGATTGTTAACATGATACTGTTGGGATAGTAGGGCCTAGTTAAAAATACTTATATATAATAATGTTCATGTTGGCATTTTTTCATGTGTGTTTACTAATGTTTCAAATGCGTTAGTCGTTTGAACTTACTCGAGTCCTAAAATAATTTTGTTCAAATAAAGACAACCTTTTTTTGCCAAATATTTCGATAAATTGTTTTTATATACGTACACAAATTCTTACTCATGTTAATTCAAGTGCTTAGTCTCAAAATTGCAATATCTCTTGGAACTAACGTCAAAGGGGCTCACTAAATCTATAGCAAAACAAACCACAGAATTAAAATGAAATAATAATAAAATTATAAAAAAACTTTACTTAGAAATGTTGCAAAGGTAAAACTTGTTTATACAAAATTTGTTTTAGTGTAATATAAATTTTTGAAGTTAATGGAATAGTGCTTTAAATCTCGTATTACAATATTTTTTTTAAACTCTAAGTATTTCTTCAAAACGTTTCTACATTTCTTTCAAATGATTCAATGCAGACAAAAAACGTGAATATTGAATTGAAACATGAATGAAATATGTGCTTGAAAATAAATTTTTAGTAATATTTTAAGTTAGTAAAACTTATGAAAAATATTCTATCAATTTTATTTTAATTTGAATATTGAAAGCTCTAATTTGAATAGAGGCTCTTAGGTAGATTTAGAAGAAAAGCTGCTAAGAGAGTGGGCGGCACAGCCTAATATCCATTCTAGTAATCTGTATTTTATTCGCGCATTCGTTATAATACCAATCAGACAGTATAACCAAAAGATAAATATAAAGACTGTATGAACGATTGCGTTGTTCGAAGACTCAGCCGTAAGTTCAACGACTGAGGAAGAGTGGGAGTGATTGCACTCTAAGACCGGCACTTGGTTATAACTTGTAAATGCAAATATTTCGTTAAGAGTCAAACAAACTAAACATAAGTGGGTTTTATTCGAAAGAAAAAGTTATTAATAGAATTCAAAATATTTCACACATACATGTTAAATCGAGTGTAATTTTATTATACTGACGTTAGTTAAAATTTAATTTCTGCATGTTTATTTTGGATATAAAAATATATTTTGATATAAATGGACAATTATGAACTTCCATTTGGTAGAATATTATTTTCTGTACATGTTGAACATTTGGTCAATATGCATAATTTCGATAGATAAATTAGTTTTTGAACATTCGTTGAAATGTATTTTACAATTGTTTTATATCCAATTTCAATAAAAATTATCCAAATAAATAGTTTATTACCATACATAAACGAAATAAGTTAAGTTGTAAATTACCAATTAATAGCAAAGTTTATTCTTATAAATATTACAAATATATACCCTTCGTTCAATGATTCTCAAACGACCTATTTTTGTATATATTTATCGTTTTTTTTTTTAATATCCGAAACTTGCTGAAGTACCCGGCGTTTCCCGGGCTACAAACATCGTGAAGTAGCTTATTTTAGTCAAATAAATATTTACAAATACAACAATACAATGCCATTTCCATGGCAACGAAGAAAGCATAAACATTAAATTATGTATAACCTATTGTTAAAAATGTAAAATTTAGATTTTTAACACCCTGCGACCCCCTTCAGGAGCCGATTTTCTGAAAATCCATTCTTAACAGATTCCTTTGTAGCAAGAGGAATATACCTGCCAAATTTTGAGTCAGTAGGTTTTGTTGTTCCGAAGGATTCGGTATGAGTGTGTCAGTAAGTAGTATTTTGCTTACATATACATAAAGAAGGGTACAGTTGTATTCAGCATATTTTTATGGCAACACTTTTCATTGATAACATATTGAAAAATTAAAACAAATATATATATATATATATATATATATATATATATATATATTACAAAATGGCAAAGTAAATAGGTTCGGTATTGTGTGTACATATATATATCCTTCTCATAGCAACAATATATATATTGTGTATATAAATATATATTCAGCAATCATAGCTACAAGCTGACAGTAGTCCACCAACATACACCAACACAGCTGTGATGTCATCTTCATCTTACTACATTTGAGCACTAAGTATACAGGCTGTTAGCGCCTCGCTCTCACTAACGCAGTCGTCGACCCTGGTCGTCGCAACCCACGCGGGTCCAGACACCACTTGCCTGTGGCTGTAGCTGCGTGCTCCAGACGAATAGGGGGCCGCTCCAGTGTTGATGAACTGAAACTGGACTCAATACCTTGGCCCTGGTCTCAAGACAAGACCGCGATTAAAGTGCTTGCCTGATTTTTCCGAGATAACGTCGTTTTATTCGTTAGCCATATAACAACTGAGGCGTACATCTTTGTTGCTATGAGAAGGATTTGAACTGTTCCTGCGTGAGTGAAGCGTGGTTAGGTGGTTACAAGCTACGCAGAGGCTCGTAGCACGCTCTTGTCCCACGCGCCGGCGGGAGGTCGTAACTTCCCCCGCCGGCTATAATAAACACAGTCCGTCATTGTTTGTCGCAAGCAGCCTGCTGTCCCGCGCATTCCCGGCTCATCCCACCCGCATTCCAAGACTAATCTCGTTACTGCTTACAGCTAATTACACAACTGCTGGCCGGACGCCTGGGGCTGTCTGCACATATGTGCCACTGCAGCCTCCCAGGACGCTACTGCGGGAGAGACCCGTCTACCCCCCACCACTGGAATTAACTGAATGGCCATTCGTACAAACTGATGCTGTAGTTACTTTTGAGATCTTGCCTACATCCACGGACTACGGCGTTGAGTGCTCGCATAGCTAGCCTCATGTCTGAGGCGAGGCGAGTTACATTTGGAGTGGGGTCAAGTCCGGGGCAATTCAGGTACTGCTGTTGGCCGATACATTCCGCTATGCTGTTTGGTGCGAGCTGTAAGTCGCTCTCCGAACTTATCTCCACAGAATTGCATTGTGTACATTTATAATTTTCTTGTAAGAAATAAAGACACGTCTTGCAATCTCGTGGTAACTGTGATAACAGAATGGTGACACTTCATAGACTTTGTGGTTGTGTAAACCACCTGATAATAATTAGTATTATGTTTGTGTGGTAATTCATTCCTTAAACACAATAATGAGGATAAAAAAATATTATTAATCGTACTTTTATTGCACTTTTGTAGATCAGGAAAAGAAAAACTTTCGAACATCACATTGCTTGTAAACACTGAAAATGTAGACTAATTTAACATTTTAAATGTAGTCTTTCCGGAACGACATTTGCTGAGTGTATGGTTTAGCGAGAGTCAAAAGATAATCAGCCTGACTCTTATTTTGGCCTCAATAATATTGTAGGGTATTACAGAAAAAAACTCCAAAACATATCATTCATCCTGATATTAACTTTAGTACATAAACCTGTTCCTGCTGATCACTAGTAAACTGCTACTGGTTCAGAATCAACAGAATTAAGTGGATTAGACTATACTCAAACAGTGGGTTTCTTCCCCTGAGTATCACGACAGTTGGATTCATCGCGGGAGAAGTAGAGGGTCGCCTGTCTCCCACGGAGCAGTGACGTCCCTGCGCTGCCCACTGTCCGCTCAGCCAGCGGAGTGGTTCCTGAAGTCGGCCAGTTTCCTGCTGTTGGCGCCAGGGCATATGTTCCTTGACGAGAACTGCTCGCTTTGGCATTCCCTGCCATCCATTATAACTGAACGCTAACACTACGTTTATTTGTACTTAACATTGTGATATGTTACAATTTTTTTTTTACATTATGGTTTTTGTATGTGTGGTAAGTATTTTAGAAGAAGACGAGATAGCGATAATTTGATATTTACACTTAATTCAGCACTCTAGAATTACGGAAACACAACTTTTAACAAACTAGATAGAGAAAAAAAATTTAAGGAGTGACTTTTGACGGGTATTTTGGGTCTCATGGGTCGTTTTACAGCCGGCTCGCTTTGACTAACAACAGAGAATATGTATTTACTGAATCGAAATGACACAGCGAAATTGGCACATTCATACTGTCTACTAATGCGACATATGGCAACAAGCGCCAAATTCTGTCATGTCATATCAGAGTTTTGTGTTATTATAATGCACCTTCTGGAGGTTTTTAGATCCGACACTTCTCGGGTTTGATAGGCCTACTTCTTAGAGTGCATCTGCTGGTTAGCGTTTGGGTTATCAGGTTTCTAAGAAGGATTTCACTCGACACTTGTGGGATCGGACCCTCCAGCCGCTCGTTAGGGCGGTAAAAGGGAGGGGGGGGGGAGGGCGTGGGAGAGGCGACCAGAAATAACGTCGGCGCGTCCTCCACTTACCCACTTGCCGGCCTAACAGGCGGGTCGTGGTGCGTCACCACGAGCAGCTGCCCAGCAGGGCGAGGAGGGCCATGGCTGCCGCCATGACAACACACGTCACTGAGAGCCGCGCGTCGCTCCTGTCCCACTGCTTGACAATCCGGTCAGTTGGCCATTCGATTGGAAGTCTGAATCAAACAAACCACGTGGTTTATGAAGAACTAGAGTAGTGTATAATAGTAGGTCAGAGCCCTAGTGCCGGTGCGTGCAGCCGGAATGTGATGTCATGGCAGCCATCTTGGATGAACTTTACCTTGACCCCGGTCTCTTCGGCCATTTTGTTTTCCATCATCGTGGATCCCACTATCTTTAAATCGAGTGCCCACTCACTAGTGTTGCAATGTTAGTTACGCACGCCATCTTGGATGTGTATGACATCATCATTACACTTTTCGATACGGTCACCATCTTGGAATCCATAAAGTTGCAATTTTCGTTATGGCCGCTATTTTTAATTATGACACCATGTCCGCCATCTTGGATTTGACATCACAGTCAGTTTTTTTAGATTCTGACACCATCTTGCCATTGTCTGATAAAAGCTGCCATCTTGGATTCCGCCATCTTGATTTTTCACAGTTCTGCTGGAGGCCACCATTTTGGATTTCTCCATCTTTGTTTATGGTGTTTGTTCCTAGAGAGTGCCAGCATCGCTCTGACTCATGCACATAAGGTCGATGTTCCATTACCTACCAAGCTGTTGTGGTTCTAATCGACATATTAAATTTAATTTTTTATACAAAATACATTGGAAGCACTGTGATTCGAACCAACACAGCTCTGACCTCTGTGTTGGAAAACACACACATTTAATCACATGGTCATCGATACAATTACCAGAATAAGAATTAATACGGTATATAAAAAGTAACAAGCACATATTCGGACTTTTAATTTTTTTGTATTCCAAGGAATAATACCATTACCGGTTCGAGACAGGACCACCATGTTTTATTTGTCAATACTCGCCACCAGGAGCACTAGTGCCACTTAGTACACACATCACTTGCTAGATAGTGCCACAACCATCTTGTTTTCAGTACTTGCTACCAGGAGAGCTAGTGTCACATAGTACACACGTTGTCTGCCAGAGTGAGCTGCCACCATTTTAGTTTAATTTTTAACTTCTAGAGTGCAGTAATTATTTATTGCCAGGGCACCCGCAATCTTGTTGGTTGTCTTGTCTGCCATTTTATAAATCTGTATTTAGTAAGCTATAAATTCGTAGAAAATTCCAATATTCACGATGAAGTTACTCTAAAAAAATGAATATGGAGGATTTCATCATTTGATGATGCAGTTGCATGAGGAAGAGCCAAGTTTATGGATTATTTCAGAATAAATACAACTCAGTTTGACAGTATTCCCTTGAAAAAAAATTCTAGGTATTATCCCACATATACAGCTTCTACAGTCTGCTATCGATTTATTCCATAAACATGAATATTTTTATACTCCTTCAATAAAATGTTCCATCGACATGACACTAATTTAGAGAAAACACAGAAGTACCGCACATGTATGTGCGAAAAAAAATATGTTTTTGTTCATCTGCGCATGCACGATGTCAGCGAAGTTTTATAAAAAAAAGCCGAGAACCAAACACCTGGTGATGTCGCCAATATAGCGAACATAGCGTTCATACGAACACAGCTTTGTGTGGCCAGTGACACATGAGATGTATCTGACTATATTTTACTTCGATAACATAGCGAGCATAACTCCATGTGTGGCGGTTGCTTAGTTCCTCATTATATTTGTTGCTATTATTAATTGATATAGAATCTACGATTTTGGAAACACAAGCTTTCTGACTCAATAGAAACAATATTCATTTTAGCATATATTAATTATATTTTCTACAATATCATGGCTAAATTTTTGCCATGTGACAAATATATTTTAAACCTTGTAAAATAAAATTTGCTTTTAAAATAAAATACTTATCACGGGCCACAAAATTCAGGAATTGGTTATAAGATTGCGCGTTCGATTACTCTGTAGTTTTTCAGTTTCTATTGCTCTGTGGTAATCTGCAAGCCATAGAAACCAGAAGTGTTGCTTGATCTGTCTCTGGCTGCGGCACACTCGCTCAGGGCAGTTGCTTCATTCCAACCCATCACGAGTGAGTTGAAGTCCGCAATCCACAACTGTTGCGGGAATTAACATTTCCGGGTATTTTGTCTGAACGTAATTGTTTTGAAACGATATAAAATGTATTACTAGCAAGTTTTTTTTACCCGTAGCTACATATTATTTTGACATTTAAGGAGGTTAGGTACGTAATCACAAAAATACATCGTCATCATAACTAAATTAACTGGTTGGAGTTAATAGTTTATAAATAACACACTGATATATTGACGTGTCAGAAGATTCTGAAATCAATTTACATGTATACTAAATATCCCTGTCGAAAACTTTATTCGTTAACATTCACGTTAAAGAATTCTCACATGTTTCAAATGCATGTCGTATTTAACTTTGGAAAAATACGATTGCTCCTTTAAACTGGTTGTACTAGTGTAACGCCGAACTGAGTGATAATGCTGCTGAACGCAAAGTGTAAGGCACACCAGTTTTGAGCAAAGAATGCGAAAGAAGACTAATATCTATATAACTCTTGCGGTGATCAGTGTGTTCTTTCATTTGGATGTCTCCATTCGAGTTGAGGCTGACAAAACAGTGAATACTCGCTTCTGCATTGCGCTTGGCCGTTGCCATAATAAGCATTATTCTATAAGTTTACCTAATTTAAAACTAACTACTAATACTGATATTGATGACTAGCATTGTTGAAGATAAAAAACTAGTAAATATTTTATGCAGCAGTCAATTCTGATGCATGTGTTGCCTCTAGATTTAAACTTTAAAATTCTCAAACATTAGGGCTATTAATTTATATAAACAATAAATCACGTGAAAATTTCACCCGAGGATTGTCATATATGGCCGTGCTCACTATAAGTTCCTGATCGTGAGGCGAAGAAAGAAAATTCAACCATGACCATGCCAGTATGGAAAATGTGGCTTCCTGCTGGTGAGGCGAAGATAGCAGGTTAGAACCTATTCCCGCCAGTATGGGATATGTGGCTTCCTGATCATGATGAGAAGGTAGAAAATACTATCCTGACCCTGCTAGTAACTTATGGAAGAAGTGGCTTCCTGCTCGTATGACGAAGGTAGCTGGTTCGATCCTGACACCCACAGGATGGAAGATGTTACTTACCACTTGTGAGGCAAAGGTAGTAGGTTTGATCCTAACTCCGCTAGTACATGAGATGTGGCTTCTTGCTCTTGAGGAAAGTTAGCAGGTTCGAACCTGACACAGCCAGTACGGGAGATGTGGCTTCCTGCTCGTGAGGAGAAAGTAGCGGGTTTGTTCCTGAACCTGCTAGTATGGGATTTGTGGCTTCCTGATCTTGTGGCGGAGTTTGCAGGTTCGATCCTGACCTCACCTGAATACGAGAAGTTTCTTCCTGTTTGTGTGGCAAAGTTAGTAGGTTCGATATTGACCCCGGTATTATGGGAAATGTAACATTTTGCTCGTGAGGCGAAAAAGAGATTTTTTGATCCTAACCTTACCATTATGGAAGATGGGCTCCTGCTAGTGAGGCGGAGGTAACCGATTTTATCATGACCTTGCCAGTATGGGAGAGGTGGCTTCCTGCACTGGAGGCGAAAGCAATAGTTTCGAACCCGATCCTGCCAGTACCGGAGATGTGGCTACCTGTTCGTGAAGTGAAGGCAGCATGGTTGAACCTGACACCGCCAGTACGGGAGATGTGGCTTCCTTCTCGTGAGAAGGCCGCAGGTTCGAACCTGACCCAGCTAGTATGGGAGATGTGGCTTCCTGCTCGCAAGGTGAAGGTAGAAGTTTCTATCATGACCTCACGAGTATGTAAGATGCAAAGGTATCAGGATAGACCTGACCTTGCTAGTATGGTAGATGAGGTATCCTGTTCGTGAGTAGAAGGTAGCAGGTTCGAAACTGACTGGAGATGTTGCTTCCTTCTTGTGAGGCGAAGGTAGTAGTTTCTTTACTGACCCCGCCAGTACAGGAGATGTGGCTTCCTTCTTGTGAGGCGAAGGTAGTAGTTTCTTTACTGACCCCGCCAGTACAGGAGATGTGGCTTCCTTCTTGTGAGGCGAAGGTAGTAGTTTCTTTACTGACCCCGCCAGTACAGGAGATGTGGCTTCCTTCTTGTGAGGCGAAGGTAGTAGTTTCTTTACTGACCCCGCCAGTACAGGAGATGTGGCTTCCTTCTTGTGAGGCGAAGGTAGTAGTTTCTTTACTGACCCCGCCAGTACAGGAGATGTGGCTTCCTTCTTGTGAGGCGAAGGTAGTAGTTTCTTTACTGACCCCGCCAGTACAGGAGATGTGGCTTCCTTCTTGTGAGGCGAAGGTAGTAGTTTCTTTACTGACCCCGCCAGTACAGGAGATGTGGCTTCCTTCTTGTGAGGCGAAGGTAGTAGTTTCTTTACTGACCCCGCCAGTACAGGAGATGTGGCTTCCTTCTTGTGAGGCGAAGGTAGTAGTTTCTTTACTGACCCCGCCAGTACAGGAGATGTGGCTTTCTGCTCGTGAGGCGAAGGCGGCAGGTTCGGTTCTAACTCTGCCGTAATAGGAGACGTGTCCTTGGCTAGTTTTTCACTGTGCATTCTGAACTTGGAGCTCCATCACCTAAACAATACGCATTGAACCCTACATGTCCGATATCTGTTAACTGAAAACTTTTAAATTAATAAGCGAAGTTAACTTAGATCATTTTCAACCTTTATTTTGGTTTTCTCACTCGTTGGTCATATTTAAGTACAGCATTATTTTTAAACCAATACTTATAAAAAATTAAATTTCTTTTTCTTTTTCATACTATCAAGTATTTTTTATACTATTAGAGTTTTGCTTTATCTATGCTGGCGTCCAAAAAGCCTAAAACGTCAGTGCCGAGCGAATGCGAGATTTACGACAGCGTCGAAAAGGAAAACACTTGTTATGAATTTATCCCGACGTTTTCACGAAAAATCTATGGCACGAACCCAAGCTGTGTTTCTCTCTGAATTTATTTGTAATATTATTTGTAATATAGCTTCTGTGCAAACGTTTGTATTATTGCGGTAAGTCCTGAGCGTTGCCATGGCAAATATTAAGCCAGTGATTAACATCCTAGAACTACAACAGGAAATGCCACTAATATCAATAATGTTTATATTTTAGTTGATTTGGCTTCGTAACACACTCAGCAATGTCAAAATAAAATTTTGCTATTAAAATGTCAGACTATTGTATGCTTATTATAGTTAAGTAAAATTGCTTAATTTATATTCGCTTTACGCTAGAAGCGATTACAAACTCCTTAACAAAAAAACATCCGACAGCAATAAAAACGTTTTGTACTTAATTTTTTATGTTTTTTACATCAGTTTAGTCTCTTCCGAGGTGAAGACTCGACTTGAGGTACAACTTAAGTGCACAATTACAGCTTTTGTTTTTGACACTTAAGTGGCTTGTGAATTTATGTACACAGCTATAGTCAGCAAAATAAACACTCGTGTTGTAAAATATGACTATCCAAGAAAAATATTTGATATTTTGTAGGAAAGAGTTAAAATTTACAACATCAAACACTATTATCATAAATAATCTGTACATATAATTGACACTTTTATAGTTAAACAATTTCAATATTTAATCTTGACTTAATTTTAATATTATAATAATCTTAAAATATTAAGAAATTCCAATAGATTCCCAGAAAATAATATTATTGAGTGTTGTGACCAGCGTTGCCGGTATGTCGAGCATATTACACAACAAAATTTCAAAAATAAATTTAATTTAGTTTATTCAGTATTAAAACATAGGGTAATATTTGACTATTAAATTATTCAAGCTCTATCTAAGTTCACACGGTAGCTTATTAACTTCCTTCTTAAGTATATTTGCATTTGGAATACTCAATTAGTAGCCCGTTAATTTACATATTTCTCGTAAAAAAGGGACAGTTACTACAACGAAATTTACGTTAAAATAGTGCATTGCCATTTGGGCAACTATTAAAAAATGTTTTTTGAGAGATTTCGTTGATTAAGTAGTAAAATGAGAACGGCAACACTTAAGTAGCAAGAGTCTGTCTTGCCACTCACGTTATTATTACATTGCCATGAAATTTTCGCTTTTTGCGACACACAAATGAAGCTCTTACATTGTTGCTACACAGCTTCTAGCAGGACGCGCCAAAGTAACCTGGTACCGAGGGTGAGTAGAATTTACGTCAGCAGGGCAACTACCAATCACAGCGGTCGCCGATGACGTCACTTGTAGGGAAAACGCGCGGAATCTCGGGAGGCGGAGCAGGTTCTCCTGGTCGCATACCTGCTGAGATGCAGACTACCCGCGATACAGACCTGCTCGCCACACAGCCTAGCCAGCCTTCCACAGGCGCAGCTTGCATCGCTTCACGCGACCGTCGCTATTGCGTCCTTGCAGGTAGACTTGCTGGCCAGGAACTACACAGGTGTTCGGGAGCTCACCGATACCTTAACAGCTCAGTCCTTCACAGCCTATCTCAACTCCTGGCAGTCATTTTTACTCCGCGTTAATCAGGTTTACAATTGGTATTCGAGAAAAATATCAAATACTTTTGAAAATTAAACTAAATTACTGTGGACATTGTCGAATTAACCTGAGTTCTTCCTCACTTGATAATTACCCTTCCCCTTTATCAAAATAACATGTGTATATACCCGCTTGTTTCATACAAAAATTGTATCTTCCGATATAATGGAGATTTGGTGCTATCGTATTGCTAAAAATGTCTGAGTGGTAAAAATACTCTTCTTGTTACTTCTTAGGACACTCTATTTTGATGTCAAATGCAAGAAAAGTTTTCAGCGACAATGCTGAAATGCCTGAATCCATAGTTAAAACAACTTTATGTCGCACGTTTGTACATTGAAGACTTAAAAGCTACAGGATATATACTTTTTTTTTGCATATACACGTTTAATATTAAGGTCACAATAAAATAAAACTATATATCTTTAAAATAAAACTATATATCTTGAAAATAAAACTATATATCTTGAACGATATTCAACACCCCAAACTTAAACATGCCAAATTTAAGGATAAATATTTGTTTGAAATATTTTCGATCCTCTGCTACTTCCAGTTTAGTGTTCCCTGACGAATAAAAACGTATACCAACCTATTCGCATCAAAATGTATGTAAGGTTCGGCAAATATAAATTAACACTACATTTCACCAGAATAATCAGATAGTTGTCACTCCCAACAAGAAGGATTGCATATGAATAAAAAGCCTATAGTTCTTGAAACATTTTTTTTAATAATGCTCTGATTGTCATTGGTTTAGTAGTTAAAGCTCACTGAATATGATTTTATTAATTTAATTTAAGTGAGTTCAGTAATTTAAACAGAATATAGTTTAAAATAATTTGTAATTTTTTTTTAATTGGTTCTGTATTCAAAATTACTAAAATTTCTGTCCCAGAATATTGAAAAGCTACTTTATTACTACTATTATATAATGAAGTATTAACAATTCAATATATTCAGAATAAATTTCAGGGTTATTATGGCATGTAACAAAACACTTTATATTTAATAAATATTAGTAACAAATAGGTAACTAAAGTTATTATTTAATTGAAACAGGCTCTAAGACTAATCCTTAACCAATATGTGTATGATCATTTAATATAATATGAAACCACTGTTTTTTAACGAAATGTTTTATTCGGATATATATTACAGACCATACAATCCGGCATGTGTTCTAGTGTTTGTATGGTAGTAATATTATCAAAATTTTGCTAAGAATGAGCTGAATTATGTCCTTAATATGCATAATATGGTTCAATTTAGATAGATGAAAAGTATTAAAAAAATGATTGTTCAAAGGTGCAATTAATTCAGTTTACAATATATTATAATCTTTTTTCACTCGTTTTTTAATAATAAACTTACTTTTTAAAAGTATGTCATATTTTTTAAATTTTATGGAAAATTAATTTCAATCAACATAAAAATGTTACTGCCTTCCACACTGCGTGTTCTGCCCCTCTCCTCGGGCAGCACAGACAACAGATACTATGCCCCCACAAGGGATGATTTTCAAACAAATAATCAAGACGATTGAACTAGTGAAAATTATACATGCACAGTTTTTACCTATTAAGGAAGTCCCATAGTTATAAAAAATAAGCTATTAATAGAGCAAACTAAATTCAGGAATTGATTCGTGAAGCAGTTCAAAAACAAAGAAAAATCATTTATTAGAAAATATGCCAAACAATTACAAGCCAACACTTATTCTCTTGATTACAAAACCATATTGTTACGATTTACCGCGGGTTCGTAAAGGATAGTCCAGTTAAAGATTTTTATTACACTACACATTTTTATTTATTGCCACTACATATGTCACAAAATCTTCTAAAATGGCAAATAATTAACTACACTTAAAGAGTTTCATGCAGACTCACATTCAGTGCACGGAAAACTATCAGCAAAATCTAGCTCACCACTTCATGCTGCAACCATGAAAACCACAGCAGCCTACCAGCATAGCTCGCACAATACTTTCCACAGTAAATTAAATATATGTAGCATGGACGACAACAGGCTGGTGTAACCTAGCCCATTTTTCTGCGCACAACCAAGCGCCTGCAGTAGTCAAAGCGGGTGACCACACCTACCTGCGTCACATATTTACTTCCAAATGCACGTTTTACGGCCCGCCACGGATTTCGAGTCACATCTTATCACTTGGACTACTTAAAAAATATTCACTCTTGGGAAAATAAATTAAATTGCACTGGTAATCAAAAAGTTAAGTTCGAAGATGTGAAAGCCAGGTACTTTTCATCGCCTATGCAGGTCGGGGCAAATAACTTACTCGTGGCTGCGGCGCGGGCTATTTCGCAGCTCGGAAGAATCTCCCGTGAGGTTTCTGGTTACACTCGAGCACAGCAACGTCCGCCTCGGTCTAGTTGTCTGCCGAGTCCACCTCGCCCGTCTCCTTCTTCGCCGAGAGCGGACACCTTTCCCCCTTCTGCCGGGCGCTGCTCGCTCTCACAAGATGGCCGCCTCGGACGCCACGACGCCAGCGCTCTTGCGGCCGGATCCGGCAACACAAAACCAGGCGTGCCAACCAGTGCACAGAAAAATGTCCGCTACTAGCAACTGCACTCGCCGCTTGAGGTTTCGTTAGTAAAGTTTAACTAGGCCAAACGTAAGACAATAAAAGCTATACAAAATTATTTTAAAGGAACCAACTTTTTGCACTTTAAATAAACAAAATAAACAAAATAAATAATTTAAACCTAAAATAGGTCAGTAATTTAAACTGGGTGAATAACCAAATATTTAATATGAAAATAAGCAACCCTGAGTTAAAATGCATCAAGTATTTATATTTAGAACAATAATTTTAACAGTAAGAAAACCAGTTATTTGTGTCACCGAGTACCACAACAGCAGCCTCGTTGCAATCCTTCACATACTGTACAAATATTTAAGTGCAAAAAAGTAAATAACTTTAATAATATTTATGGTGTTGTGATTTTAACATAAATTTCAACCGCGTTTAATTTATTAAAAAACAGTAGTGTAGAACGCTGTGTCTCGACTGTATGAAACTCGCTTGACATCAGTCACGAAAACAAGTTTAAATACCGATTTCACGCCTCAATTACTACTAATATTCTGGTTCTCTTGAAATATAAAATTGGCATTACTCTGAGCTATTTACTGACCCTAGGAAGAGTAACGAGTCTTGCAATTACTCGTTTCAACTAAGAAGGGCTAATATTGAAAACATTCTAGAACTAGCAGTTTCATCTACGGTCGGTACTCGCCTCATTTCTTCGTGGTAAGCAGTGAGCCTTGTACTCGCTCTCCGTCCGTCGTGAACCAGCGAGTATCCCACTCGCTCTGCTACCGACGTCTCAGTAGAACTCGCTCCACGATCAACGTTCCAGCCGCATCGAGTTCCCACTAGACCAGCAAGCGCCATGAACCAGCAAATCTCACACTCCCTCCACAATTTTCTTTAATTAATTACCATCGCCAGTAATAATGCAAACTTAACCAATTGACAAAATATTAATATTTAATTTATTTGATGGTTTTTTTACAATAAAATATCGTGCGGTCTTTTGGTCGTTGTCTCATCTCGGAGTGGCGAACAAACAAACTCAATTTGTTGTTCTACTGGCTATGCCTTTTGAATGCCTTCGTACTATACTTAAATAGTGAAAGCGCACATTAATTATTAAATATTCTAAAAAAGCTTTAAATCCAAGTAGGAGAAAAACACAATATGGTTCCGGTTCTCCCTACAAGTAGCCACTCATAAACCTGGTACATGTTCAAGAGGTAGCAGTAAATAGTGTAATACAATTACACACACATTGACAGACTCGCGACATGCCGCACAGCTCAGGAACAGGCACAGGCAGGTAGAGCTTGAACATGTTCTTAAATCAGCGGTCAGTATTTGAACAACACGCAGCTTGACAGACAGACTTGGTACTTTCCGCACAGCGCAGAAACTGGCGACAGGCAGGAAGCGCTGGAACATTTTTCTGAGAACGCGGTAGGTAGTGGAACATCGCACACAGCTTGACAGACTCGTGACCTGCCGCACAGCACAGTAACAGGTGACAGGCAGGCAGAGCTTGAACATGTTCAAACCACTGGTTTCATACTGGTTTTGAAATTTTATTATTTTCTCTAGTACTGTTAGTATTTTTGCAGTTATGGATTAGTTCTTATTTTTTTGGCCCATTTAGTTAGAGATTTTATGTTAATATCATAATTTAGTTTTTTGCAATGGAATATCATTGTGGAAAAATGCCTAAAATAAATTACTGTTAAGTCGGTGAGACCTAAATTGGTCTAGAAGGTCGGGTAACATTCAGGTATAGCGTAAATAATACTTTTGAGTAAGTAGTACGTATTTTTAGACTATTTTATTGTATTAATTTTTAGCCAGATATTTTTATAACTTTATAATTTAGTATGGCTACCTTAGGAATTGGTATGTAACTATAAACATGAGCTAAAACATTTTTTTTCTTTCGTGTGTGTTCAGACCGGAAGACGTCACACGTGCTTCCACGCGAGTGTGGCCGAAGGGGAAAAGCGACTTGAAGTGTGAGTGCGCCGACGACAGGCGCGCTCCGCGGCAGAAAGTTCAACCAGGGGAATGCGAGTGTGCTGTGTTTTCTGAAAATGTCGCACGTGCCGCCTAGCAACTGTGTCCGCGTGTTTTCTAACGACATGTGCATGACGTCGCTGATAGTGTGCGAGGCGTACGAGTTTCTGGCCTCGCGCCCCCAGTTCTGGGCTTTGAATATATATACTGTATAGAAGTCGCGAGTGGATAGGATTTACTCTACGTTTTTCAGAAGCGTATGATGAGCAGCTTGGGAACTTCACCGCTGCAGTGCGCTGCCGTAACGCCCTGTATCGTCTTAGTTGTTATTTACACGTTAGAGCGCAGCACTGTCGCCCGCTGTCATTCCCCGCACCCCCCCCCCCCCCCACCCATCATTCACTGCAGCTCAACGTCGTTCCACAGGAGGGGGAAGGGGTATTTGAAGAGTTCGACACTCGTCCGCTAGGGACCACCACAAGTCGATGCCCTAGAGATGGTGGCGATTGCGGGCGGTGAATTAACCAACTACCTCAAAACCGTGTTAGAAATTTTAACCTGGGCTGGCGACTTCTATACAGTATATATATTCAGAGGTTCGGGGTGAAGTTGGTCGCCGGCCACGCCCCGTGCTACTGGAGAGCGCCGTGGTTTCAGCTCACTTGAAGGAAGATGATATTGACTTACAAGGAAGTGTCGTCAGCGACAGTGTGAAACACCTCGGTGTGTTCAAGCTAACTAGTGAAGGTAGAACACTGTGTTTGGTCTTGCATTGGCGGAACTGTTATTAAGAATGTGTGAACTCCCCCGAAACTAACTTTTATGAGGATTTATCAACAAATAGCCGCCGTCAGTTACAGAAGCATTTTACTATTCTTTTTTGGTATAAAAAAACATTTTATGGACACGCAAAGGTTTGTATTGATTTGATGAGACATTTAATAATGTAAGCCCGGAATTTAATGTTTATTAAAATTATGCTACATTTTTATTTATTGGGTTAAGATCTGTTATAGTCTGTGTTTTACTAAGCAATTCTAGGATTTGCGTAGTTTACCCTGTAAGAGCTGTTTAATAACCTTCATTTTTTCTTATAGTAAACTGTTAAAAGATATTTTTTACTTAATTATTTTATGCTACTGCCTATCCATACTCCTATATTTAGCTGCTTAAATGTTTACAGATTTAATTACCGTTTGGTAAACATTTACTATAGCACCCTTTTAGATGCGAGAGCTGGTCTTTTGATTACAGCGGCAGTTAAAATTTTTGTTCATGTGTGCGCCGCAGTTGTTTGACGTAGCCCCCCGCAGGGTGCTGGGATTGTTTTCATTGACCCAGAGCAAGGGTAGTGGTAGCAATGTTTCTGAATCAGCGGTCAGTAGTAGAACAACACACAGCTATCGCGATCTGCCACACTGCGCTGACCACAAGCGAGTCGCTGGGCGACTGATGGGAGTACTATCACGGCGCGGGACACTCGAATAATATCACACTGACACCAAATACTTAATGCAGTCTACAATGCTAGCAAAGTTCATTCTAAATCACATTGTATTTCTTGTCAGTATATCTCACAATTCTTTTCTTGTGTGGACAGTTTTAGTGACACTGCTCACAAAGCTAACATGTAGGTACATAATAATAGTTTGATAGTCTTGAACTAGCCAACCCAAAACGCCACACAAACGAATTTACGTAGTCGATAAACTTATCTGAATACGGTTCAAACAATCACGTCAAGTATTTCAAATTATTTCACAGATATCCATAACTATAATTAATTCCTATAGTCTTTTTAAATATTAGAGATTCCACGGCTCATTCTCGTTGGAGTCTAAATCATGGTTCACTCACCACAATGAAGATTTCATCGTGGTATACACGACTCAATAATGGTACACGAACCTTGAAAATGGTACGTGCAAATGAGAGACGCTAGTGACGGGAATAATAATATGACTTTAACTTTCGAATATCAAATCAAGTCACGGAAGAGAAAAACGTATGACGCACATTTAATGTAATGACAATTATTTTTTTTATCTACACATTCAATATATGTCCGTATTAATAATCTTTTAAAGACTCGTATTTGTGCACAATTTACAAAAAAAAAAAAATGTTTGTATTCGAGTAATTATAGTATTTATTTTAAATTTGATTACCCGTCCATTGATATTCTTGATAGCTGAACTTGATGGTGGCGGTATGAGAAAGAGCTGCAGTAAAGCAGTGAGATGGTGTGATGTGGTAGAGGCGGAGAGGAGAGATGCGCTGAGTAAGCGAGGCGATGCATCTGTCGCGCCCCGAGGGCAACGCGACCTCCAGCGGCCCGCCGCGGGTCGTGGGGGGCGGGAGGGGCAGGAGGGGGCAGGAGGGGGAAGGAGGGGGCAGGAGGGGGCAGGAGGGGGCAGGAGGGGGCGGCCCGCAGACAGCTGAAGGCGCCGCCGCGGCCTGGGAACGCGCCGCTCTGCGGGGCTGCGCCACAAAAAGAGCGCGCCACTGAAAAGCTAGACTCGGCTCAATGAGGCTCCGGCGGGGAATATGAGTTCATGAATGGGGACCCGGGGTTAAGAATGGGGCAAGGCTGCGCCGGGCGCGCGCAACAGTGGCGCAAGGCGCGCGTGCTGGTGGTCGCCAGCCCGGCGGGGAGACACTCGCGCTATGGTCTCGACTCTGATCGCCATTAGCTGCCGCGCGTAGCTTCGACATTGCCGGCAAACAGCTTAATGAGCAGCGGTTGGTAAATCACGGAAAGGCGTTCCAAAAGCGTAGGTTTTACTTATGTAGCAAATTAGATGTGACATTTTTTAATTCAGAGTACGAAGTGACAAACGGATATAAATGAAAATTATTATATGTGTTTATCAAATAAAATTTTGGTTACATTGTAAATATAGCAAACTAACGATACATATGGCTAAGTTGTCGCTAAAATATTCTTAATGAACGTAAATTAGCAATGAATAAGTATAATATCCTTTTGCACGTTGTTCTTTATAATATGTTTTAAGTTGTTGATATTTTGCGAGGGTCGTCCAGTTGACAACATCGCACGGACATACTAACTGGCTGATAGCTACTGTGAGGATCCCTTGAAGAACTTGGCATCGCCTGAAACGGTGACAGAGAACCTGCTCGGAACATCACACCCCAGGGCAGACAGCTTAGCCAGCGCAAGATGATATACAAAGTGACCAGTTGTCACCCTCGGGAACAGAGCTAAGCTTTCTGGGGCTATTACAAACTACATCTCTGTCTAACAAGATGTTTACTGCCGAATGACCATACACGCTGAATTGGTGACGTCCTTGTTACATCCTAACGCTTCCTGCTTGATAAATTTATGATCGTCACTTTATTTGGGGAGGGTATTTAATCCAGAATACATTCTCAAATTTCACAAATAAAAAGAATTTTCAAGGATATGTGCCATTTTCGTTATAGCTTAAACTTACGAGCTCTCTACATTCATATGTACAACTTCTTTGTAGTTTCTGCAGCTTAAGATGCAAGTGACAAACATACAAAGCTGCCATTTACGAATAATTTATCACTGATATAAACATAAAGTTTCATTTTTAGTGGCATTGGGGGTACTCCATATTTTCACTATTTAAATATTGAACATAATATTTATTTTTTGCAACAAACACCCCAGTGGCAGACGGCAGAACTCAAGACACTCCGGTTTTATGTGTAGCTGCAAATATAAATACTTTACTATTTTTAAATAATAACTTACTCAAATATTTATTTATGAACTTCAAAAACTAATCGAAAAGGGCCAAGTTAAGAGAATTTTATTTAATCTTCAAACTGGTCTAAATAGTAGAGTGGATTTAATAGATATCTAGTTTATAAAATAATTCAATTTTATTTTACGTGATTAAAAAGTTCTTAAGTTTCACTAAAGTGTCTGTAAAAGAAACAAAATAAGCACCTTAAAAACTATTTCTGCAATGTCTATATTGCAAACATATTTTCTATAGTTATATTTTTTTCAAAATAGTTCATTTAAAACTAATACTATGTGAGCATCCACATACCAACACGCCCGCACTAATGTGGTTGACCAGTGGCACGAACCCTAAACCTATAACTGAGTCGCACTTAAATCATCAATGTTCTCGAGAGCCCTGCTTGAAATCTATCAGCATCCTTCAGAATCCTGTATTCCCCGCGTGTCTGCCGAGAGAACAGCTAGAACTACCTCATGTGAACATGTGCGTTCTACAGACACCAGTGTTTTTGTTCAATCTATTAAATGTAAAGGTGTGTTTTGACACGGGGCGTGTTTCAGTGAACTATCCACGAACTATCAAGCTCTTGCTGCGTCGAAGCAAGGATCTACAGAGTGCCAGGATGTGGTATGTCATCTTGGACTTCCTGACAGCGGCCTGCCATGGGGGAGAAACTCTAACTGTCGAGACTGAGACATAGTTTTGTTTTAATTATTGTTAGCACACCCGTTAAATAGTAGCTTCAAAATATATATTACATCGCTTCATTGATTGTTAGAAGTAATGCATCAGCTACTATCAGTGCAAACAAACCAGTGAAGAATTAGTTTACTTTATTTTGGTAACTTACATATTTTGTGGTGTGGCATGCCAGAAGTATTGCATCTCCTACTCATTTGTATAGAACATTCTCTTTTATTAAAAACCAGTAATAAGTATTTTTTGTACAGTAATTGTCTTATACTAAGCAATTAATCGTTGAGTAGTTAAATCATCATTATAAATACTTTGTATCTGAACTTTCCGCCTGTGTTTTTCTTTTTTTGCTAGTAGTTATGGGCCCACCCAACAGATGGCGTCACATGTCGCGTAAAACACGGTTTCAGTCGGCACTGTAAGAGTCGCACTGCTAAGTGTCCCTCCTTGTTCTATGCTGCAGGTCGCATGCAAGCAAGCCGCCATGCTGCCCCATGCTCTGGACCGCGCGGCCAACGAGGGCACGATGCAAGATGGCGACACGCGCCCGCCATCTTGGGCGCTTTGCAACTGCATCTGGTGGTGTAGCGGCAAACACTGTTGCTTCGACTCCGCTGTCTGTGTCATGTGTGTTCGAGCGAACAAAGATTCTTGGACTGTGAATTTAAATGTGTCAAACATATTTTGTAGTATGTGACTCAGTTGTAAAGTTACTAAATGGAGAATAGTGGTGACACGCGGTTAAGTTGGCGGCAGTGCACATGAGCTGCCCGGGGGGGGGGGGGGGTTGCTAGTGTCTGTCGCCTAGCAACACTGTCCTCGCTTGTTGATTGGAGCGAGTGTCTTGCCCGCCTCGCCTTCCTCCTCCCTGCCGTCCGCGCAATGAAGACAGACGTCCGCAGCAACAACGAGGCGCCGCGCCTCTCGGCGGATGTGGGAACGTTTAGCACTGAACTAGCTCGTAGCTCGTAGCTCGTAGCTCGTAGTCTGACTGCTACCCTTGCAAGGATCAACACTGACGTCATTGTTTAACATCCTAGCGCGTATTATGCGAGGGCGCACAATAACAGGTTTTAGTGAATACAGTTTCTGTTTGAAACTTCTTTTATCAGTCCGATTTCAAAGACGTGAGTTTCCACACTAAACAATCACTATAGAAGATAGTTCAGAACTATGAATCCACCAGTGGAACTACTCCCCCTCCTTCCCAAGCATGACGTGGCCCGGCAAATGTACGAAAGGACAATCCTCCCCCAACCTACACTCACTACCTCTTCGTCAACCAGATCACACAAAACCAAATACAATATTTACAATTATAGTCCAGGTATTTTATGAGAAAAAGGGGTCGATTTATGGACAAATTGCAAGAAATGGTTTTATTATATCAAAATTTGCAGAAAACTTCGTAGAATAACATATCCAAAATCCATCGAAATCCACTTTATTTTGGTAACGTTTTTTCCGGGATTAGTCCCGGAAAAATGCGGAATAAATTAATAACTGGAAAACGGTGCGTTCTACGAAGAAAGGTATAGACACTAAAATTAAAGAGAGCCAATGTTACCATATCATATCATAAATGTACAAAAATCCACTTATAACTACTATTTTATTTTCTGGAATTCATCTCAGAAAAACCTAAAATATTGAAATAAATTGAAAATGGCGCATTTTACAGCAAAATGTTTCAGGACAAAGTTAAAATGCACAACGATTTTCATAATATATTACAAATTCACAAAAATCAACACCAAATATGTTTTTGATTTTCCAGGAAATTTCCTGAAAAAAAAAGACAAAACGAAAACGTTGTATCGTACGTCAAAGAAAGTCGTGACTAAAATTAAAGACTTTTTTTGTATTAAATATAATTTCAATTCTCCAAAATCTGATCATATATAAATATATTTACATATGTATATAGTTTTTTTTTGTGACTCGTCCTGGAAAATCTTTAAAAATTCAATAAAACGAAAACGGAACATTGTATTGAAAAAGTTTCGGTGGGACAAACAGAAGCACACAGATTTCCTATACTAGATCCTAAATTCACTGAAATCTGGTAAATAGATTTTATTTTGTGATCAGCCACGGGAAAAGTATTGAATATGTAGGCTAAATAACAGAAATCATTGTATCCCATGTCAAATTATGTCAGATCCAAACTATATTCATTTTCCAAAATATATTTTAAAGTCACTTAAATTATATTCCTTTTTTAGTTAGTGATGTGTTAAAACTTTTTTGAAATCTACCAAAATTATTTTCCAGAAAAAAAAATCAGACTCATTTCAACTGCTTATCGTTTAAAAGAAAAATTCGACACGTCCCTTCTCACAAAACATACCATACAATTAAATTTACACAAGATTTCCAGTTACCTGTTTCGAGACGAAATAAAAAAATATACACACATTGGGATGCACTCTGCAACATACAATACTGAATAAACATGCATGGATATGTAGGAACACCCTACCTTAAAAGCCGTCACAGTAATTGCAGTCCTCGGGAGGTAATTCACGCCGGTTTTTACAGGTTGATCAATGACAGTTTCCACAAGCCGAAGAACATGAGATGCCGTGTTTCCTACAACTGCAGTTGGATGCACCGCAACCATCTTCCTTGCAAGTGCACCTGATTACCTTCAAAAGGCATTCCGGCGCTTTTGGCTTGTCTGTCGAAATTGGCAAGATAAGGTGGCCACATTTTCTCCATCCCCATTCTTCTGGATTCATCTTAATTCCCTTCCATTCTTGTATCTGATAGAAAACCCTTAAGAAATGGAAACGAGCTGAAGCACTAGTTGAAGGTAACTGTTCTGGTTGTACACATTTGTAACTAGTAGCTGCTTTCTCACTAAACACTTTAAAACGCAAAGTGTCGAGTGTATCACTTCTCGACCCATTGTACAGGCGTACTAGCAGCTGTTCTCCCGATTTTACAATGTCTTCTTTTGACACAATGGGAATACTATCTGAAAATACTTTCGCAAATTGCCTGAAGGCACTGTTATTCTGGATCAGATCCAATATTTTCCCCTTTCCTATACCATATATGTGTGATGTTGTGTCACATCCCATGAATGCATGGCAGAAAAGAATATTACTACAAATTTCATCACCGAGCTTGCAGAGTTATAACACATGGATACATAAAATCACTCAGTACAAAGGAATGGGAATTCAATCGTATAAATAGTAACTATACCAGGAAAATAGTACATACATTTTAAGCCCTTAATTTAATTCACGATTTATTTTGAAGTACGGTGCACGGTTTCCGTTTTTTTCTTTCTTTTGATAACATTTTTTCTGGGACATTTCCTGGAAAACAAAAAAAAACAATTAAATGTTGATCTGTGTGAAATTCTAATATATTATGAAAAACATTGTTTACTTTATCGTTTTCCTAAACCATTATGCTGTAAAGTGCACAATTTTCCATTTATTTATTTTTTAATATTTTTTCCGGGACTAATCCCGGAAAACGAAGCAGAAGTTATAAGCGGATTTTCTTGAACATTGTATATATTATGGAAAAGTTAATGTTTTTTTAATCTCAACAGGTCTTGTCTCTACAGGTTTTGTCGTCAGATGCACCGTTTTTGAGTTTTTTTTTTGTTTTTTTTTTTCGCATTTTCCCGGAACACAGCTCGGAAAAAAAGTTACCAAAAGAAAGTGGATTTTGGTGGATTTTGGATATGTTATTCTACGAATTTTTCTGCGAATTTTGATATAAAAAAAACCTTTTCTTTCAATATGTCCATGTTTTTATCATATCTTTCCTGGACTATTATAATCACGTGTCACACTACTGAAATATGTTTTATCCCTATCTCTATCTTGGTGAATAGCAGCTTAACACTAAGGAACCTTGTTGCTTTAGGTGCTATTGTGGTTAAGGCATAGAAGCAAAGAAGCTATAAGGGTGACATCAACATGCGCAGAACATGACTTCTCACCTCTACACACAATGCAGTGAGCTGGCAGTGTTTCATGATTGGTTCTTAAATATCAGCTGGAAGATTCTGTGAAATAGCAGTGAGAAATTTCCTTTTCGTAAATATGTATGTCGAACAGCACTTGTATGCTGCCAGGCAGGGCGCAGTCTGCCAATGGCTTGTCTCGGAGACATCATGTAAGACGGGGAGGAATGGACAAAACAACAGGATAAATTTAATGCAAGGATTTTTAGGTCAGAACATTTATAGTTCATTAGCGCAATAAAAACTACTTTTTTAAAGAATAGCGCACAATTAATGAAATAAAAAAGTGTGAATAGCGAATGGTTACAAAAATAATTTTGATTGTGAAATCACTAGGAGTAGGTATAAATAATTAAGTATATATTTATAATGTCTACAACTACAATAGCTTTACGAATTAATATACCTACATTATTTAGAGTATTATAAATTATATTAATGTTTGATTTTTGCGTAAACAAAGCCAATTTTTTTAATAATTGAAATAAAAATATAAATACGTGTATTTTTTTGCATTGAATATGATTTTTTTTTTAGGTTGACAATTTTGTCTAATGTGGCCCGGAACTCAGACGGCAAACACATATATGGATTACTATATACACACCCTAGGACAGTGTTTCCAGCTAAGTGGTGGCTAGTGAGCTACATTTTTAACCGGGGCATATTATACTTTAAGGTTATTATTCAAGTGATCCAGAACTTTATTTTACATTTAAAATAGTTCCATTAATTTTCAGTGAACCATACGTGAAGAAATACGTGAATTTGTTGTTTTAATCCATTATATATGAGGTATTACATATACGTATTGTAATTAATAGGCTAAATTTATATACAAATAAATCCAACATTAGAAATATCATTAGGCCTGGTAAATTAAAGCAACTATCATAAGGAATATAGCAAATGAATATTCAAAGGATATAATTGTTACTAATAATTTTCATATCCAATTTGACTTTTGCAAAATTCAAAACACAATGAAGTTACGTTTCTGAACTTAAATAAATATAAAAAGACCCATTTTAACCCGTCCAAATCTAGTAAAATCTTCTATTATGCAGATTGGCATGTAGTGGATAGGTTTTTTACAAATAGTTTCACCTGCAAGCACATCGAAGTAGTCACGGCATGGATTAAGGCTCCCTGAAACAGACACGAGCGGTAATTCCCTGTGTGAGAACGAACGCAATGATTTCAGTGAAAATACTCATCTCGCGGTACCGTATCGCTTCGCGCCGGCTCCATTGTGGCGTCTTGTCTGTGGGAGCTTGTGTACGTGTGGGCGATGTGTACAGGTGGGGCAGCGTCCTTTGCGCGTGGCGCTGCGAGCGGAGGGAAAGAGAACTAGGGGCCGAAGGGCAGGCGGAGAAAGCGAGGTTATTATCCGTGTCGCACGCGCAGTGTCGGAGGCCCGAGTGGTCGTCCTAGCCCTTCCTGAGTCTGTGTGCCGCGCGCACAGGAGAACTTACACTTCGTCTGCGCCGGTCCGTCGGTGCGATTCAAATGTACGCTTTCATGAACATTTTAGATAAAACAACTAGTGTTAGAAATTACTAAGCAAGAATTTTTTAAAACTATATTAGTTTATGTATACAAACGACAATATTGTAAAATTACACATTAAGTGTTAGCGTAATTTTTTTTTTGCATTTTTGACGTGTCATTAAAAAAACACAGTTTGCTAATTTTTTCACATATCTTGTGCTAAATTACTACTACATCGTATAATTTTTCACCAAATGAAGTGTTATATTCTAAAAAATTTAAATTTGGGTCAAATTCATAGTTTCCACGTACATTAACGTTTCTTTTAAAAATTTTACACCCACACTGAAAAAAAAAATACATGTACAAACTTTTAGTAATTTAAGATTTTTGTAGTGTACTTTTTAATCAAGTAGAGTTTGTGTAAAATTTTCCTCAAATATTTGTAGATAACCAAACTGTGCTAAAGGCTTTAGTAAAAATACACTAATGTAAATATTTTATTTGAATAATTTATGTGTTAAATAAAACATTTGAGTGTATATGTAAATTTACAGATATACCAAGGGTTAAATAAACCAACGACCTATTATTTTGTCAGTACACTGTAGTTGTATATACTACACACGTCATTGTAAATGTGTATAAAATTTGGAACATTAAATTTACAACGAAAAATGAGCTACAAAAATACAATTTATTTTAATAATTTTATTGACAAAAACCCATTTTAGTTAAATTAGGTTAAGAAAGTAGTATTCCCATTTCTTCTTGACTATTATTGTGTACGATAGTTGTGAGGTAAATGTGCTTAAATCATGAATACAAGATTGTAGGCTCGATTCTCCACTAGATCACTAAGAAAATAGGGAGTAATATTTTAATAATTAATAGGTAATACATTAAAACAATCACACATATTTTGGTAACAGCTAAAATCTACAAAAAGTAATTTTTTTGGAAGTAGTGCAAATTAATATATTCAGTGTTACTGTTAATTTAGTAAATGATGCAGTAAAATTAACTGACAGTTTTGTAAATTACAAATGCATGCATTTGTTAATTTTTATAATACAAAGTAATAATACACCAACAGCTATGGGATATTTACTAAACTATAGCAATTAATTGTAATGTTACTTTAAATGTATGTGGCAGCATTCTCCAACGATATTAATGTAATTTTACTGCAACACGTTCTGGTGTATTTATACTCCCGTGTTCAAGTAAAAATACACCAACATAGTATACGTGTAAATTAGACTTATATCATGTAAACTCTGCTACCATATACATTTAGTGTAAAATTACACATTATTTTTTACAGTGTGCGCTCAGAATGAGGCCGTAAATATTAATAACATATATCTAGTACTCGAAATATTTGTCCTTTTTGTTGTTCAGAAACAACGTTGCATAGTAAGTAGCAAATTAAATCAATAAAGCTATTTTTTTGTATGTACAATGTTTTACGAAAGCCAACGAATTTAATTCCGAAAATATAATATAATTTATGTAATAAATAACACCCTTTATTAATTGCACGCTTTAAAAAATTATATCAAATATTGCGAACAAAGAACTTTTTTACACTTTCTACTTTTTGAGCAAGTAGCGAAATGTATTACCGGATATCGACATCCTGAAACTCGAGAACAGTATGCAGTTTGGTAGTGCGACTGTTATGACCGAATTTCAAAATACTTTCATTAATGTTTTACTATAAACTGATCGAAACAATTTTTTTATCTGTAGCATCCCGTGCTCGTTTTTCCAGCATAAGGAGCACGTGTCTTTGAATTCCTGAAAAGACATGTCGATGTTTACGTGATCGTCATAAGCGTGATGTAAATTAAGTTTGTCCATGCGGAAAAGTACTATAATGTTCGCGTTGTCTCGTAGGAGATGTTTTGGAATTCTTCTGTACAACTGACACAGATAAATGCAATCTACTTTGCCGTGTCTGTGGATGGGAAAGTTCTCTTGTATTATGGCTTGCTTCTCGCACATGACGTCATCGAACACTATTACTTCCTATTGCTTCAATAGGAGGCAGCACATCAGCATTATCGATAAAAGAGAAATACTCCAGGCCTTCCACCGATCGTAGAAGCGTAGCTAGGCGCTGGTACTTTGGTTGCTGCCGGGACTTGAAATAAAGGTACACATTTTCTGCCATTTGGATCCTCCAGCAAACTCAGTAGAATGCATATTTTGCCGCAATTGGGCGGGCCTGCCATAATTCACCGTACGGTAGCTGGCAACAGTAAGCTATGTCACGATTCGCGCGCACTGGCAGCATCGTCTTACGTGATGCGCACGGGCAAGCACACTTGTTGCTTGACGACTTGCAATGTACTGGCGAAATTCTATAAAAGCATACACATTTATACTTTCGGCTCAGTTGCGCGTAATGTCTCGAAGAGGTAAGAACAAGAAAAACATCGGCGAATGACTCGTAAATTCGCTTATAAATAATCTGTATTTCGAGCTACACATTCCCGGTTACAGATTCGGCGATCCAGGAACGAAACTAGCCAAGAACTAGCTCGAGGTGACGTGGGCATTAATTCTCCTGACGAAAAGTGCAAGCAGCACAATATTACCTGTTCTCTCAGTAAGGATGTGGAATCAAGGCACCGAGCTGACGAGATACTGGCACAGGAAGCTGAAGATATAAGTAAATCACCAGATGCAGGACTTGGAGAGAAAATCGCGGTGTGAGGCATGTCCAAAATCATGAAGGCCAATACCAAATTAGGAATGGATGTTCATCGAACCATGTCCCGCAATACCAAGCCCAAGACTGTGCAGGCGTGCAAAAAGCCAAGCAAAAAAGACAGACCCTCCATAAGAAGATTACTGGCGGATTTCTTCCACTACGTTTACCTACATTGGGCGTCCTAGGTGGTCTCATCGGGGCTACGAGTGGTATAGTGCGGGCAGTCCACGCTTCCAAGAACAGCGCAATCAGTTGGAGGAAGCACGAAGACACAATGCCAGCATGGAAGCCATTGCCATTGGTAAAAAAATCGGTGCAGGACTATACTTACGACCCCACAAATTAGACCGAGGCATTAAAAATAAACAAGTGAAATAATCCTGAGTTTCCTAGAAATCTGAAAATACCTAATTTCCGAGGAGTGTGTATGCGAGACAGTTTACCTAGCAAGCCAATGACTCGCGAATGTGCCATTATTGATTTAGATGCGTCAGCATGTCGAGGCACGCACTGTGTAGAATACGTAAAGTCTGAAAAATAAAGGCCGAATACTACGATAATTTAGACTTTTTAAGACCTATGCCATAACTTAAACGATACCTTCATGGGACAACCCTTTACTACAAATACGAAACTGAACAGTCGCCTAACCAGACAAACTGCGGATATTTGTGCATTCAGTTTTTAATTTAAAAAAATTTCAGCTAACAATTTGTTTGCTTATAAAATAATTTTCAGTCATGAAAATAAGTCAGTCGTATCGACAATACTTCCGTTGACAGGTCATAGTTCGGAGCTGCGGGTGGTTCATTTCCCTCCTCTGGAGTTGGAAGGAGAATGGTGTATTGGACTCGCAGATTTTCAAAGGTATTATGCCATGCCGAATATCGACTAAGATAACTGTAAGATAAACTTTCTGATAAGTGATTTAACCGCTTAAAGAATACAGTTACCTGTCGGATCTTACGAAATTGACAACATTACAAATTACATCAAGAAAACGTTACCACAGGATGTGGAATTTCAACTGCAAGGAAATCCAAACACCGAAAAAAGCATTCTAATAATCAGTGAAAATTTCGACTTTAAGGAACCAGGGACGATAAGTATGATGCTCGGATTATAACCAAAAAGTTTCTATGCATTATGATGCATTACATTGCGTTATATTACGTCTGCATTTGAAGCGATGGGCATAACGTTTGTGAGAACGGACAGTTATACAACCAATTCTCTACCATAAGTCGATGCATTAACACCTGATAATGTAAAGTTTCTTCTCAGTATTGGACAAGTGCCTAATAAATACGGAAGACGAAATGTGGAAGACCCGTTAATGTTTGATGGCAGCAAAACGAAAATTAAACTGAACGAGTACCAGCCTTTCCTGTTCGTACCGTACGCACTACCTTGTGAAGTACGCATTGCTATACAGCACCAAGTTATCTGTACTTTGCCTTCTACGTATTAGATTTATGCTGACAAAGGCAGTTGTCATTAATCCGACAATGACGACAATATCCGGTAACGGTATTCTTCACCTAATCGAGCTCATTACATATGTACTCAATGTCGAGGTAGACCACACAAGGAATGTAGGCATAACATCCACTATGAAAAACTACCGCTCTCTCACGCCGACTGAACTGTGTGTTGCAAAGATGGTAGGCTGGAGCCTCGAGGATGAATACAAGATACCTGTTCATACCGCAGGAAAATTCGAAGTTTGTGTTCCTCTCTCCATGCTACTTGGATTTACTGAAGACTACAATCATATAATCATTAATTCAAAACAATAGCTCTTACTGCTTCTAGCCAACACGTCCATTAATGCAATTGTCGCTGTAGCAGAACCCACAGGATGTGTCGGTAACACTACAGTCTATCGAATAGATGCTGCCTCAGGTCCAAGTCAGCACGATCGAATGTATCAAGATGCTGAAGAACATAGTAAATGGCAAGAACATTTACTCGCCATTACGATCCTGGAGCCTGGAAATGTATCCTGGGTTTCTTCAAAGTCAGCGCATTAACTAGATAATAAAGTTCTGCGTCGCTACGGAAAAACCAATATCGGGCTTCAGACTTGAAGACAGCTCAATGCAGGAGTGAGCCTCTCCGTGTTCGGTAACTGCCAAATACATAACGTATTCTACCCGTACGTGAACATGAACATGGACCTTGAAAACGGAAGGTTTTATTCTCGCATATAAAATGTATGCCAAGTTTCAGCAAGCGTACTATGGTCACGGACAGTTACTGATACTGATTCCCGACAGTTTTAAGAACAAGGTTCCGTTAATGATGTTTATTGCTTCCAAACTGAACTATCGAATAAATTGAAAAATTATCGACTAATCGAGATATCGATAAGCGGAAATATTCCACCATACACTTATGCTTTCTGTTTGATACTTCACGATCGACTTGCTTCGTACAACTGCCGAGACATGCTTGTGAAATTTCTCTCATAAATATTGGTGCATTTTGCGAGCTTAATTTAGTTACCACCGAGCATTGATAGCGACAAGTTGTACTGCAACCTGCAAGGTTTCCCGCGCCAAAACATATTGATTCTTAAGAAATTCTAAGTCACCTATGAGGACGACGGCAGTCTTCGAACCCGCACCTTCCGGTCTCGTATCCCTTGAAATAACTGGACGAACAAAGTAAACGTTCTAATGAATGGCTATGCAAATATTACCATAGCCTGGAGTAAGATGAAGTAAAATTCTGTACCATAATGTGAAAAACTCTCTAGATATTTTGCTACCACAGAATCCGCGTGTGAAATATTTATGTCACTGGACCTGAGCAAAAGAAATGGTTGAACATGATTTGTAATGGAGCCACCGAAGTTGTAGGCCGCAGAACGACTACGGCTGTCCTTTCCTGAGCAAGCTTAGTGCAAGTATGGCGGGCAGCCACGCGACAAATTTGAACGAGTAGGTGCCTGTACAATCTCGCAGCTAATGCGGAAATGGCACTTGCAGATTGATTAGAGTCTGAATTTATAAAAGGCATGCAACCATTCGCAACTTTAGCTGTCCGCCCTGCAAGAGGATGTTTCCGTTTCATCCTGTTAACGTGTACGCGAGCATAAGACCCAGCTTTAGCAGTGTCAAGTACAGCTACTGGGATGTCGGGTATCTGCGCACATATACAGAAACTTGTGATGGAGGCGCTCAGCACTGGTGATTTTCGCACATTCCTGTGTCCTACGAACCGACTCAGTAGCTGCTAGATTGCTGCGAACCTGGAAATTGTACCGTCTATCACATGAGACTACACACGATCCTTCCAGCCAGCATCTAAGAAGTAGTCACCTCGTCTTCACGTGCAACACCAAACATGGACGTGATGCAACAGGTTGCGACCTGCGTTGCATCTACGCAGACGTCAAAACTACATCTTTGTTGTATTTCTGTCAGCGATCCTGTTTAAAAAACACCGAGTCAAAGCCAAGTCGCAGCTGTGGTCACAGACGTCATCGTCCATGTCTCACCAAAGTTGTCGTCGCGGAAGAAAATGACCAGTTGGATACCTGTGTTCCTGAGCTTGAGATCAGCGAAACATATGGAACCAGAATCGAGAATAATATGTATTTGTGTATTTTAAAACAAAAAATTGTATAACTTAAACTTATGTTTTTTTTTTATTTCTAGTGTTTTAAGGTACATGCCTGCATTTTGACTTAGTAAAAAACAATTTTTAAATAGTCATTGTTTTGACACATGTAGTACACCAGTAGCTGCGAGTATATAATTGAGGACCGTACGACAGGACCCTCAATCGATCTCTGACCACGATGCAGTGCGGATCATCTTGTTTGAATAGTCTGGTGTATAAGTCCGCTATTCTTGAGAGCTCGAAGGCATCTTTAACGTCGACCTTGATGGACGGTCTGCCATCAGCAGTGCAGGCCGCAGAGCTCCCAACGTCATCGGTGCCGCCAACTGCAGAGGTCCCAGTGGCAGCTGTACCTACTGTATCATCGCTGCCGGAGACATGTGTGTCACCAACTGCAGAGGAGATATCGGAGACTTCAATGACGACGGACTTTCATCACATCAGTGCAAATACTGTGGTACGCCATTCACTAAACCCATCAAACGCTCGCAGATATGAATAGAAACGGATGTCCAAATAATATACTGCAAAGTACACTATTTCAGTGCATAAAATGTAATAAACTATTGATTTTCGTCAAGATAACATAAATCGACAAAATGAAATTTGTATTTGGTCAATTAAGCACAAGAAAGAAGAACCTGTTTGCAAATACTGTGGCAGAACCTTTATGCTAGCACAGCATGCTAGGTGTCACGAAGACTGGAACTGTCTGCTGAACACGTTGTTACGTTCGTCACTATGCAAACGGCGTGGTTTCATTTACCTACGATGTGACTATTTGGTAGTCTATTCCACATACTCTGAATCCATCGACACCACACCCTGCACCCTGCCGCCGAAGCCCCTCTTATATAATACTTACGATTGCCAGAAAACTCTCATGAACATAAAAATATCTGCTTTATTTTCAAGTAGATCATGTAGGGGGATATGTATCAGATGACCTCATAAGGATCACGATGGTGTCAGAATAATCTCTAATAAATAAAAAATAATAATTGAATTTCACTATAAAACATGCTGAAAACATTTTTATTTATTTAAAAAAAAAGATTATATTTAAATTTCGTTTGTTGACTATGTTTATATTTTCCACTCCGCGTTATGGACGGGTATTTGCTGAGCTAGTCGGTTCTTGGCGACGCGACACACTGGGCTGCCGACTGTATAATCTAGGAGATGACGGGGCTCGTGCGCATGGAGTTAATTAAATGCCAGGAGAAGGCATGCTGTGACGTAGCCTCGCCATCGCTATACTGTTCCGCTCAAAACATTGTGGAAACGGTGATTGATAACTTCAGTTAAAGGGGCGTTCAAGTATTACGTAACGCAATTTGGGGGGAGGGGGTCCTTGTAAAATGTTACCATGCGTTACAAGGGCGGGAGGGGGGGGGGGGTTCGAACAACGCGTTACATAATATTGTTTTTTTTATTTAAATAAAAAACTAGGCAATTAAAATTTCCCAAGTTTGCAACCATTTTTGTTTATGTTTTACGGGGAATTTCTCGTTTATATTGTACGTCATTTTTTATTAAATAACAATATAAATAATTTAAATAAACAATATACGCATTTATTGCGAGTTAGAAATTGCTTGTTTTATTTATTATTACCGCAAACGCGATTTAATCAATAACAAAGGTATTTTAGCGACTTTCCGGTACTTTGCGGAATATAATTATGACTTTTAGGTAAAAATGGTCACTTGGGTGTTATGTAACGTTTAAGGAGGGGAAGGGGGTACAGAAAAATGTTACTGCACGTTACATGGGGGGGAGGGAGGGTCAAAAGTCTTCAAAAATTGCGTTACGTAATACTTGAACGCTCCCTAATGGGTAGTAGGTATGAGTTAGGATCTCCGTCTTTAAAAACAGTAATTTTATTAAAAAGCATCTTAAATATGTGTACACACTTTAAACACTGCACTTCAGTCTAACCAACACGGCGCAAGGGAACAAGCGGCTTCACACACTTGACACGTGACCACGCAGACGTGGCAGACGCGTGGGAACCAGGCCGGCCAACCTCTGCACTTGCCGCAACCAGGTCGGGCTGCGGCCCTTCCGCCCCGACGGCGATCCGGGTCGCTGTGGCCCGGGGAAAGGGTTGGCAGCCCTGCTTTGTGCCCGCGAGGCCCGCCGATACGCCCCCGCAGCTGTGACCTACAAACCCAGGTTCGCACGGCAGCCGCTGGCTCCGTGATCGGCGGTCAGACCACACAGCCGATCACTCCCGTGTATCTCCCCCGACTGCTCTTGTTCATCCGTCAGTCCTCGTCTCTTCACCCCTCGTGGCATCTACGTACCTGGGTAACAACTCTTTAGGACCTGATTCTTTCTTTATGTATTTATTTATTCACAAGAGCAGTGAAGTGTCAGCCAGGGCCACGTCCAAACATAGGCCTTGAATGAGACTACTGGGGATCTTATCTCATTAAATTTAATTTATCAATTTCTTGCAACTAAATTAATTTTATGTTATTATTAAATTTTGTTAGCACGACAAAGTTCGATAATGTACAACGAATCATATTTTTGCCTGGTCTCGTAAGGCATAACTGAATATCTTAAGTTGAGCGAATGCATATGACGTAACAAACAGTTGTACGGGCCACGAACTTCGGCTTCGACATATGTAGGGCGATAGCTAGATGCTGTAGTTTGCCGAGACGAAACATTTAATAACACACACCTACTGAAAGATGTGTCCAAGAAACAGGGGAGTCCAGTGCTCATACACGTTTCTTGCAGCTGTGTTCAAACGAAAGATATACAACATAGCACTTGTTTCAAATTAATAAAAAATGGTTTATGAAATAAACTAACTGAAAGACACCTAAAAGTAATAGAACCATTTTTTTTTTGATACTGAGACCAGTGAATACAGTTCCTGCTAATTGGCTGTCTTCACGTTTATTAAAAATTTACTTGCTAACAAAAATTTTGCTTAAACAAACATGGCGTCCATGATATTTGCCACTTTATTGGTTCTTTTTATTATGAAAAATGCTGCGCGATCTCTTCCTTTTGATGATTTCTTTAGTTTATTGGTAAAAATAAAGGTAATGTTCACAGGTATATACTACTGGCTCGTGAATCGTAACAATAAATGCCTATGTTATATATTTGGATTATCTTTTGTTACTAAGAGAAAAAAACTTATGTAACTCTAAGTATTTTTATGTGCCTTACAATAATAGGGTTGTATTTATAACAATAGTTTTTTTAGCAATTTATATAATTCCAAATTAAAAATGGGATGATAATCCCAATTTTATACGTCGTTATTTCTTCCATATAGATAATACAGTTGACTTTCTCTGAGAACATCTAACTTTAACATTTTTCAACGATACATGTTACTTTGAAAACATTTATATCCTACTTAATTTATCACATACTAATTGTAACGTTGTACTTATTCAGTCATCGGCTGAAGGATTGGATATAAACATAATACCTAATTTTAAAAAGTGACTATTTTATATAAAAATAAAACAGTTGAAGTGTTTTAGACTGAATCCAAATAAATGTTAATTTAATCCATGTATATTGATTAATACCTAAATTTACTGCTTTAATCGTTCTAGTTAATTAAACTTCTTGTTTGTATGTAAACTCGAAGTTAATGATCCCAAAGAAGTAGGCTATATATAAATTCTAAGACGTGTACATAAACACACGCATACTTGGGCGCGATGGAAGTAAATTTTCGAGGCCGAATTTTAATCCAACGTTTTCGTGAAACATTGTTGTGAGACGATGTCTGACGCTGAACGGTTGCGGACGGTGCGGACGCTCCACGTGGTGGCGTGCGGCTCAGGTTGAACCCCGCCATGCTGCAGGGACAGGCGGGTCGCGGCGGTAGGAACCCGCCTGCGCCTGACTCCACCCGACCTGGGCAGAGGGCAACACGATGGGGTTTGAGCTTATATTAAAGTGAGTACTAATTTTGTTAATTCATTTTTATTTAGAAATTTGCCTTCTCTCTTTCTCTCTCTCTCTCTCTCTCTCTCTCTCTCTCTCTCTCTCTCTGCCGTTTTACCCCTTACTATATACCTACTTACGAGTCGAGGTTTGAATTGACAAATAAGTTTCACTTCTTTCACGTGCACTGAGTTAAACGCGCTCTTTTTATATGTTGTATATGTTTTGCTTGAATAAAGTTGGTTACTTAAAAAATCTAAAGTTGGCACTCCGTTTGCTTTTATTAATGCTCAATATTAATATTATGCATGGCTATTTTATAATTTTTATTGAATGGTGGTATTCATAGAGCCCTTAATCACGTTATCAGTCTAAATATTACAAACGTTATACGATTATATTGTACTTCCGTTCTGTATTCTATGTGATAAGTGTAATATAGCTTCACCGAAAACAATATTCGCAATTCGATTCGACTTCCTGAATATTTCAAAAATTCTATTTGATATTCGCTTCGCTTGAAAAAAACTTGTATTTGCCAGGCGTACTGCGAACACTCAATGCTATGGCATGCGCTCAGTCGCCCGCCCCGTCTCTTGGAGCTCAGCTCTGTTAAACTGCAGTACTGGCGTGATTATGATTGATAGGTTTTTTACTGTTAAGAATTTAAATTCAAAAGTCCTTCATCCACATACACCATTGCTGATTTTAACTGGATGTATGTCATAGTATAAAGAAACAAAAATAATAAACAACTGGTTTTCTGTGTATTTGTGTATTCACTTTTCTAGTCTATTATTGTGGTTTCTCTGAGACAAACGTTTAAAACGAGCAATGGCGTATGTGCATAAAAAAATAGTTTTAATATAGCTTCCCTCTGCAAGAATCATAACAATTAAAGTCATTAGCTTTTCTGGTTGTCCATTTTAGAATCCATTGAAGAAGTTTGTTGTCGTCTTCAAATAGTCCTTTGGTTTAGCTTATATGTTTATACTTGACATTAGTTTTATTCTTTCATATCCTTTGAACGCATCGTGACAAATAATTAATTTCCAAACACTCTATATTATTCAAAATATTTTCTTGAAATTAGTTTCCTTCAATATGATTAATGATATTTATACCCTCCGACGCGGTTTTTGAGGATCGAATGATCCATGAAGGTATCTGATACTTGATGCAACATCTGAAAGGGTGCAGGAACACGTGAGACGCGAGGGATCTGTCCGCCCCCAGACGGCGGCGAGGGTGTGTCGCTATCTGAATATCCCGCCGTGGGCGCCGCGTGAATGGTCGGGGCAGGCATGGAGAGCAGGCAGCCGGGGGGTCCCGAGTGAACCCCTGCAGACCCGTGTTCCCACTGGAGCCGCAGGAAGCGGCAGTGCCACGCCCAGCCTCCGGCCCGTGGCATCTGCATCTCCTCCCGCCACGCTCTGTCACCCACACCGTCTCCTCCGAGCACAGCAGAGACACTTGCGTCACTGGATCTGCCACGATGTGCCGGCGGCGTCTGTTGCATCAGCGCTCCATCTTCGGCCTCCACGTCTTTTGTCTGTTTTTTTTTTTTTAATGTGCAAACATCTCAGCTCTCGGTATAGGAAATTTGGTAGGAATAATTTCATGAAAACGGAACGGAAGTCGGATAACGGAAATGTGACACAAAATGTGTCGGACCCACATTAAACAACATAAAACCGTATATATTCACTTTCGTTAAAATTATGAAACTTTATGATAGTGAAACTACCCTCGAATATATATGGTAAAATAAAATTAGTCACAGTAAAAAGTAATCTCAAACCTTAAAATACTAAGAAAACTGGCATTTCAAACTTTATAATACATATTCCCACTCTAATCTCTTAACAGGCTTGATAGTACAGCGGTATACCTTACACATATTAATTTCAAGGGGCATTTCATCACTGGAAATTTTATTTTTACGTTTTTAATAACATTAAATATAATATCATCCTACTAATATTATAAACGCGAAAGTTTGTAAGTATGGATGGATGTTTGTTACTCTTTCACGTAAAATCTACTGAATGGATTTGAATGAAATTTGGCCTACAGCTAACTTATAACCTGAATTAACACATAGACCCCATATTAATATGAAATTCCATCCCTAAGGGAGTGAAAAAGTCATAATTTCATTTTATAGCAGAAAAAATCATAGGTCATAGACATACAAATAGTGAGTGAGTGGCATTTCTCTATGTCTGACACACGATCATACACATCGTAAGGTCTGGCAAATTAATATTTTTCTCCTTGGTGAGACCAGTCCGCTTAGTGGAGCTCGCAGCGGCTAACAAAATAAAGGCGCTAATAACAGTTTTGTTCTTAACTTCGTCAATAGATAGAGTTGCCTTGAATTTTAAACGCACCATCGTTTGATGCGTTTGTCATGTCTTTAATTTTCGTTTGTTTGTGCCGTATGCGTTTCTATACCATTTATCCGATTGCGATGAAATTTTGGTGATTTGTTATGAACATGCCCATGAAGGTTACTGAGACGGTATAACTATTTTTCAATAGTTGGAGCACGAATCGTGTCAAAAAATGTGTTAATTTCATTTTATATAGCGGCACTTCATCTGTTTTTGTTGTATAAGTAAGCACGCATGACACAATTTATTTAAATATAAAAGAGAGACAGAGATAGAGTGATATATTTATTTAGAGTGAGATAGAGACGGAGATATAAGTTGAGATAGAGCGAGGTATACAGAATAAAATGGGTTAGATAAAGATATATACCTATAGATGTATAGAGCTATATAGATACTTATATATAGAAGATATAGAGATAGTGGGAAGTATGTAGATATAAAGAGATAAATAGAGATAGAGAGATACATAGATGTATATAGATGTAGATAGAGATAAATATATAGAGAGAGATGGATAGATGATTTGTATATGTGGAACTACTTCAAATATATTACAAAACAAAACTGAATGAGGCATTGCAATGCAGGCCGAGCATTAGCTAGATAATGGAATCTTTTCAATATTAGTAATCTCTTATTTTTCAGCATTTTTCTATATTGCTTTATAAAGTCTAAATTACATGCAGACCAGGTAAATAACTATAAACTGGCAGAACAACGTCTGTCGGGATCTGAAAGTGATATAAATTAATTTTCACACTTTACATTCATATTAAGAAGACAATTACTAACTACATCTGATTTCGAAAAAGGCCCCCTTCACCCTGTGTTCAGCCCAGGCAACGCCGGGTATTGCAGAGAGTAGATTATATATGCATTAAATTGATTTAATATTCATGTTTAGAAGCGAACATTTTTTTAACTGATTGTTTTTACAACGAGAAGGCATTTCCATTCGAACAGGTCTGCAAAAAATAAGTTTGCTATTTAATTAATTCTTATTTTTAGCCCAAAGACAATCGAGGCGTGCAGTGTGACATAGTTCCTGCAAGGTTATAAGCTTCACGTAAATGTGAGCTGACACTAACACGAATGTGGAATGCTTTTACATTTAGCCAGTGCATATAAACACCTGAACTTATTGCGAGTTCGAATGACATTAAAAAATGAATTTTTTTATTAAGTGTACTGGAAAACATATGTTAGCTTATAACTTGTTGCATTAGACAAATCATGTTGGGAGTTTCAAAGGAAATAACTATAATGATAAGATAAGCACGTGATATTTAGCGTTAGACGGCAACCAACGATTAGTAAATTAATGTTTTTAGAGTTCTCTGATTTTTCTCTTTTCACAGTGATTAGCTATTGTTTTTATACGTTAAGTTATTATTATATCTTTTTAATCGTATATTAGCAACTATTCTTTTAAAACTTGCTGATTTTTGGCAGTAATATTTTGATTGGTACGCCTAAAGATCAGTGGGGTCCTATTCATCACAGTAACTTGATTGATATTTTCGTAACTAGGCTTTTGGTTGTAACGAACTTTATTATTGTTACTAGAGTTATTGGTGTTGAAGTTGAGCCCCTGAGATCTACGTCAGTATTATAATTGTATAATATTTTATAATAACCTTTTTTATATGTTATATGTCACAAGTCGTAGTTGTAATGGTGAGTGATTTCTTTAGTTGTGCAACTTAGTTAAATCCTCATTGCAATAGGTATGATGTTAAAATGTAAGCCATTTTAATTAGTGTAGAAATTTTATAAAAGGGGCCACTAAGAATCAACGCCTCTGGTTGCCTACGAATTTTCAATAGCAGTTTAATCTATATGAACAGGCATTGATTAATATTTGAGAAATGGGGAAAAAGCCTTTGTTGCTATTTATAAATATTGTTTGAGGCTTTTGTGTTCGTTTAGTATGAATACTATTAATTCAATTTTTCCATGATTATTACTAGTTGGGTCCCGACCCCGAGTATGCCATTAATGGGAATGAATAATGGGAACTACCAATTTTAGCAAGAGAACATGTGTATTGTCAATATAATAGGTTATTGTTTATTTAACTTGACACAATTGTTAGTAAATTTACTTTCCGTCGATACTTCTCGTTCTATAATTTAAAAAAAAAAATACGTTTTGTTGTTCGTTTTGGGGAACTACAACTATGAGCACTAGGGGTGCAAATCTTTAGGATTCGCTATGGTGGCCCAAGAGTTTTGCGCGTGAGTTTTAACCGACACACGTTGTCTCTAGAAAGATTGCTTGTATTTTGATAATTCCCATATTTTGGTCTATATGCATGCGATCAGCAGAAAATTATAGTGTATGCAGAAAGTATTGCTTTTAGGAGCCTTAAGCCGCTTTTAGGAATGTTGTTTTTTTAAGGCAAAAGTCTTTTGTGTAATTTCGAATTTCGATTTTTTTTTATGAATGAAACGGGAAAGTTTTCCCGCATAACGGGAATTTTTCCTTCGAAATTGGGAATTTCCAGGAATTTTAAGTAATTTTGAGTCAATGTTTGAGGACATAGTTTTTGTTTTTACGTATATCAGTCACGCTGGTGCAAGCGCGCGAGACCCCCTGCCCCCGTAGCGGCGGTGACCGAGACGAGTGGATGGCGAAATGCCGCGCGGCGAAGGGCCTGAATGGAGCGCACTTGCGCCGCTGTTGCGCGCGCCCGGCCGCGCGGGCCAACAGGTGCGCCGCAGGTGAGCGAGGGAGCATTCCTGCGGCGCGGGGGGCTGCCCGAGTAGCCCTCAGCCAATCACCGGCTCCCACGAGACCGGCCCGCCGCGGAGTGTTTGCATGCGACACCGCTGTTCTCGGAAACCCTCGCCCACAACTTAGTCTCGTGCCACTGAAAACATTTTTATTTTATTATTTTTTGACGTAACAACGTCTAAAAAAATCGATGAACGCCGGCTGCACGCACGAAAAAGTGTCCCGTTACGCACATTGTACCGTTACGCTGTGTCCCGTTACCCTCATTGTACGCTTGCGCCGCAACTATTTCTCTTCCACTCGATTGGAACAACCATCGATTTGACTTTTTCGAGGCACATTAAACTTGAAACACTCCCATTCGTTTCCTACGTTTCCTATCATCGTCCTATCATTAACAGAATAACACAGATTCGAAGAAGTTAAATAGCAAACATGTATAAAAGTTATACTTAGTTAAAATAATCTGTTCGTTAAAGTAATAAACCTTTTTTGAATTAATGAGTGCAAATAAAAGTAAATTCATAAATTAAATTGTAGATTTCATTTCACTCCTTCTTTGTATCCATACAAAATACTGATAATTCAATAAAAATGATTCAATTTTATTCATAAAAGTATGCAATCATTTCATCAATGTTTTGTTATGACGTTGTCACGTTAAACTATTGTCCGTAAACCGACTTTACAGACAACCAATTTTTTTTGCAAGATTTTATGCCTGAGTCGCTATTTACACCACACTGGCTGCTTACCCAAAAGGAAAACAAACTGGATCACAAATCTTAAAATGTTTAGAATAAAAAATGATGGCCACTGACTACCTCATTGCATAATTAGTTTTAATCGCAAAAAAATACTTAACCTAAAATTATCCTATATTTTAAGAAATGTGACAACAATTGTAATTTTACAAGCTAATTGTCACAAATTGTATTGAAGGAATCTTTTTCATTTCATGATAATGTGTACTAGATTAGCTATGTTTCAGATAAATATAAAGCATTATTGCCAATAACATACTTGGAGGGGAATTAGTCACGCCAACTTGTATTATTTTTAAATTTTATTCTTTGATTCACAGACATGTTTGGCATTGCCGAGCATTAGCCATGTCTTCACAAGCTTGTATTCCCGGGAAAGCTTGATGTCTTTAGCCGGCGGAAGCAATACAACTCTCAGCCCGTAGTTTTGATTTCAACAAGTGCCAAAAGCTAAATTCAGTTATTTGTCAAGCCAAAAAACAATAAACCGGAATTGTAGTGCATGCTGTTGCAAACTATTATTTTAAAATCCAGGGTGGTCGGATCAAAAGATGCTAGTCGTCTTAAGCTAAACCTTTCGCCAAGTGCGGCTCTGCGCCTTTTGAAGGGGGCTGCCGACACGTTAGGACCGATAACGCAAAACCATCACGTTTTATGTTCACGCATACGTCCTCGTGGTGCCTATCGATACATCAGGATCTCCCAGAGACTGATTCCATGACCGCCAACGGCAATTCTTCATGTTGTAACTAAGTGGTGATAATCGCTTCCAAACTTCAATTTGTTTGCGTTAGTCAGCATTTATTACAATTTAAGTATAGCTGCATGCGGAAACACACATTTTCAATGATGCCAGGATTGGATCCATTCTTAACTAATAATAAAATTTATTTCCCCTTTTTTTACACTTTGTTAACAATATTTACTTATTAACCAGGAAATTTAGCACTCACGAAAGCAAGCTTGTATGGAAGTGCATCTAGTCACTTCAAATTACATGCGGTATTTTGAAGATTGTAAACATTTGTAAATGTATAATAACTGGGAAATAAATAAACTCTACCAGTAGAGTTTTCTTTGTATTTATTGGCGTTATCATTTATATTTTCTTTTGGCAATTGTAAATCATTTTGGTCAAACAATTTTTCTAACGTCTAAAAAAATTATCAAATTTTGTGAGAAAAAGGTATGTTGTAATAAACGTTTTTATTTATAAAATAAATAATTTTAATAATAATCGTTATAAATAGTCACATAATCCACATCCTTATTAATTTATCTTTTATTTTATGTAATCAAATTTTCTAGACATAATTCGAAAATATTGTAGTTTCAAACAGTTTTATTATTATTATTATTATTCTAACCGGACAGAGATTAACTTAAAGGCTAAATGTCAGGATTTATTAAAAAAATCATTCCCACACATGCCTAACCGAGTAATGGAATATTGTTAAACATATGAATGTGTATATGTCAAGAATATACACTAAATAACCCAGAATGGACATACTTTGAAGTAATTATGAAGCAGTTTTGACTAGTCAATTCACAGTAACGGTTATTTTTAAATAATTTTACTGTTATAGGTATATATGTTAAATGATATAAAGACTTGTAATAATTGCGGCATTTCACATGAATAAAGAGCATAAGACATCATAAAATAATAAATATGTAGTAAAAACGGTACTAATGCCAAAAATATGTGCGACTTTCTTTTAAATGCTCTTAATAGTAGTATAGTAATGGGGTACTGGTACAGGGTTGGAGCCGGGAGTCGGTGACCGGCCCCCTGACGTCACGACAGCCACTATTTTATAGTGTCAAATTTCCTCAAAATTCCTCAAACATTGACTCAAAATTACTCAAAATTCCTGGAAATTCCTAATTTCGAAGGAAAAATTTCCGTTATGAGGGAAAACTTTCCCGTTTTATTCATAAAAAAAATTCCGAATGACTCAAAAGACTTGTGCCTTAAAAAAAAAAAAAAAAAAAAACATTCCTAAAAGTGGCTTAAGGCTCCTAAAAGCAAGCCGCCCTAGGGCGCCGAAGTCATGACCTTGAACTTGACCGTAAACTTGGAATTCTTCAATTTATGAACAAAAGATTCTGGGTTACATTTAATTAGTGAATTTCTAGCACTAAATCGGCACTTACAATAGTTTAATCAGATTAAATTCAAACAAAAAATTGTTACTCAGTCAAATAATATGCCTTAAGACGACTGAGAATCACTATCATGCAAGAGAAACTTCCTTCTCCTTAGTGTCTACGAAACCCTCCTTCTCTTACGATCGAAAGGGAGCAGCCTGCATCCCACATGAAAGAGCGAGTGTCTGTACAACACAGCATGTAGCACTAACTATTTCAAGAATCGGGACTACTTGCTACAATATATTTGCAGCAGATAAATTAACTCTCGCTGCTGAATGGAGCTATTACAGCCTTGCAGACCCGTATTCTCGTAGTCTTGTAACCTCGTAGCCATATAGCCTCGCAGCCAGGTGGAGCCTTGTAGTTTCGTAGACATGTAGCTTCGTAGTCTTATAGTCTTTCAGCCTCGTAATTTCGTAGCCTTGTGAGCCTTGTAGCCTCGTATACTTCTAATTCGTAGTCCTGTAGCATTTGTTGCCATGTAGCTTCGTAGCCTTGCAGTTTGTAGTCTAATAGACCTGTAGCTTCTAAGCCAAGAAGCCTGTAGCCCTATAGTCTGATAGACTGTTGCCATGTAGCCTCGTAGTCTCGTAGCTTCGTAGCCTCGTAGTCTCGTAACTAGTTGCAACCTTTTTGACACGTAGTATCATAGTTCTGTTACATTGTAGTCCTGTAGCCTCGTAGCCAAGTATCATCGTAGTCTTGTAGCCTTCGTAGCCAAGTCACCCTGTAGCCAAATGTCGCTGAGTAGTTAGGCCTAAGAAAGCTTAAACCAATGACTTTTGGAACCAAAGACTGTTGGAGCCAAAACTTTTGAATCCAATTACTTTGAAGCTGAAGACTGCTGGAGCCAAAAACTTTTGGAGCTAATGACATTTGGATCCATATACTGTTGGAGCCAAATACTTTTTGGGCCAAAAATAGTTGGAGGCAAAGATAGTTGACATCAAAAACAATCCAAAATCATTGTAGCCTACAATAAATTGACTTTCACATCCTACTGAGTTGAATGTTTGTGAAAATGTACATCCTTTTATTTAAATGTACATAGTCAAGCCAAAATCATCGTATCCTACAGATGAGATCTTATCCCTGTGACGAGATCGTGACGAGATCGCATCCCTGTGGCGAGATCGTATCCTTGTGCCGTATCCCTGCGACGATAACGTAACCTTGCCATTATATCTTATCCCTGCGATGAGATCGTATCTTACTTAGTTCAATTTTCGTCCAAAGCTGCGTCCTTTTCGTTTAATGTGCTTTCTTTTTGTCGAATGTGCTTGTTATTAGAATGTGCTTCCCTTTCTTAATGTGCAACGATAAATTTTTACTCAGGACATGATTGTTCTAGTGTTTCGGAGACGACTGGTCTATACGCCTGATATTAAACATGACCTGATTGAAATGTTCACGTATCGACGAAAAATACCTCATGGTTCGGAGACACTTGGCCTATACTCCTAGCAATCTATATTAACTATTTGGAAGGTAGTCCATGCTTAGAAATACTAGATTTTTATGGTAGGCACGGTGATACCATTTATTTCGTTGGACAGGTATCTTGTATCGAGTCGTTTTCTCGTAGAGATAATGATTAATAAACTCCACAAAATGTATTAGGAAACAATTTGATATTTTTAAAGCTATATTTACTTATATCACTTGCCGAGAATCTAACCTAGAACAAGAATGGATTCAATAAATAATTATTTTAAAGAGCGATATGTTTTATATAATTTTTTTTTTTCGATTTTATAGGCTAGTAAATACGAATTTTCTAGGCGGTGGCCATAAAGGCTTCCTAGAGGACAACCCGACGCCCCAAAACATTGAGAAAGTGGTTTTTATTTCGCGCCACCTCGCGCCGCGGCCTCTGTAAGCCCGGCATTCCCAGGCAGCTAAAGGTGATAATAGCCCGAGGCGGGTAAATTCGATGGGTGCGGAGGGGGGGGGGGAGTAGCGAGGACCCCTTGTAATCTGACCAGGCACACGTGGCTTGCCTTACGTCAATGGACGGCGCGTGACGTCAATGGCCGTGCGTTGCGCCAGCCCACTCCGAACCTGGTGCGCATGTTGGTCTTGTCTCTCGCGTTCGTAAAACTGCCTCCTCCTTAAACCTGTTCGACCCGAACAAGGTAACACTGTGCTGTAGTGGACCATGCTGTAAAGCCATCCTAAGCATCGGGAAAGTGTACTGGATATGGACCACTTCTTTGACAGATGTAACATCGCGGCCGTCCTCCGAATCTTCGGGACCATAATGTCCGCTTTGCGATTACTATGGGTTTCGCTCTTCTGCACTTGCGTCCTTGGCGCTTCCCTTTTCATGAGTAACTCCGCTGGTCAGGTTCCCGTTCCGGGCATCTCCAGTGAACAAGCCGTTGTCGGCACGCAGAACACCGTAGGTGACTTTCTGCTCCTTTAACCTGCGAGCTGTCATCCTCGTTGATCCAATTGTCGCTTCGATTTCCTTTCTCCTTCAGTTTCCTCACACGATTCAGGCAGTCACGCTGGACATTCCCTCTTTCTCGACACGCGAAACACTGTAGGCGACCTCTTCTACTTCGGACCAGTAGATTCTTCTCTTGCTCGATCATTACATTACAGCATTGAACTTCTCTCTTGGATTTCCTACCACTATTAGGACACTCGCGCCGGATGTGTCCCAGTTCTTTGAAGACGAAGCACCGCTATCGTCACCTTGTTCTCTGAAACTGTGATCCATTCAACAACTTACTTAGTGTTCCGAGTATAATATCTTGGTTAGTACTCGAGCGGCCATTCGCTTGGTGGCAAGGTTCTATCACAGCCTGTCTCGCTCTGAACTAATGTTTCTTAAAGCAATGCAGGCACCTTCAATTTCCAGGGCATTAACAAGAGTATCGCGTATATTTTTGTAGTGGGCCAAACGAAGAGTTTGTTGAACCTCCCCATCTCTGAGCCCGTTTATAAACTCACTGGTGGCTAGCTACTTGCGGAACTCTGTTGGTGCTTCTGTGTAGGCGTGGTTCACGAGTCGCCCAATATCGGCGTCGAATTCTTGGAGTGTTTCTGAAGATCACTGTTGACGTGTCTTCAGGGTTGTTATATAACCTCGCCCATGTGTTGGTCGACATACCTCAGCTCAAGGGCCTCTACCAATACTGCATAGTCTTTCTGCTCTGTAACTGGTATGGTCTGCAGCAGCTCTAGTGGAGATCCTCGCAGGGCCAATACGTCCCACTTATTCACTTCAGCAGCTGCCTTGAACTGTCGCCTGTAGACAGCCCATGACGATTGACCATCAAAGGTGGTTGGCTTTAATTTTCGGTGATTAGTTGCGCCATAGTTGCACCTTCCATGTTCATGTCTCCGGAAGAACTACTCCGTAATCATCCGACAGCACTCTTCAGTTACAGCTGCTACTTGTTGTTCGGTGGCCTGTTTGAGTTGAGCTAGCTGTTGCGCCGTCAGTTCTTCATGGTCTGCTAAATGTTGCTCCAAACACTGCACTTTGCCTTCCGACTGGATGTTGGTTTCATCGATCTTCTTAATTTCTACTTGGCTCTTCTTAATGTCCTCTATCTGTCTTCATAGCAAACTTTATCTCCTATTGGAAATTCTTCGTTTCATTCTTCATCTCTTCTTGGCAGTTCTTCATTTCATTCTTCATTTCTTCTTGGAAGTTCTTCATTTCATATTTAATCTCTTCTTGGCTATTATAAAATTTATTCTTCATTTCTTCTTGGATTCTCTCTATTTTATTGTTTATTTCCTCCTGGCCTCTCTTCATTTCACTCATATCATTTTTGAACTCAGCTGGGTAAGCCATTACATTCTAAAGCTCGTCGGCAACCATCTTTTTTGTCCATATACATCAATCTTTCACTATTATTACTGTCATAAGATCTTCAGTGTAATTTCACTTACGAGCTAACCTAAATTTCTATTGAAAACTGAAATAAACTTTACTACAAGTACACTCAAACTAACGGAAGTTCCTAACTAATAACTATTCGTAAATTATTTAATTAGAGCTATTCCACTTCTGACACCAAAATGTTACGACATCTGTGGGGAGAACTGGGTTCGTAAAGGATAGCCCAAATAAATTTTATTACAGTTTTATTAATTACTAATATTAACATTACCAATAAATAATTGTACTTAAAAATGTACGATCACAAATCACTGGCACTTAAAAAGGTTTATTCGTAAGTCACTCAATGTCTGTCAAGTTCCACAGTTCGCACTCCTCACTGGAGCTAGGCTCAACAGTGGTTCGCCCCTTACCTCACGCCTGTACGCACGTACAGCCTCGCGCCACTCAATCGCACTCTCTCGATCCCGTCACTCCACGTCGCGGCACTTTTGAAGGGGGTGGGGGGTGTCTCTCACCCTCTTCGACGATGTCGCAATTCTTTTCATTCTCGGAACTCTCCGAACTCTCGGAACTCGCTCGGAACAGTCGCAGGACTCCCGCGGAGACCTGCATCACTGCTCAAGTACTTGTGGCACCCTTCTCGAACCGACGAGAGCGGCTGTTACTAGTCGCATCATCCTGGACCGACCCGACCCCGAAACATCGAGTATAGCGACGCTTATTCACGCCACTCCACGCGGCGGCCTCTGTAAGCCCGGGATTCCAAGGGTGCTAAAGGTGATAATAGCCTGAGGCAGGACGATGCGCGGGAAGCGAAGTGGGGAGGGGGTAGCAAGGACCCTTGTAATCCGGCCAGTCACGCGTTGCATGTCTTACGTCAATGGATTGCGTAAAACGTTAGAGGCAATGCGTGGCCGCCCGCCCGCTCCGAACCTAGTGCGCACCACGGTCTGGTCTCTCGCGTTCGTAACAATACTAATAATAAAACTGTTGGAAGCGAACAGTATGTACTTTGGATTAAATAAAGAAAAAAAATATTGTAAATGGCTATTTACATTATTGAGAACTCAAAAGCCTAGTTATTAACATTTTTGTATCTCTGTTTTGTCTGTTTTAATGTTTATTTATCTGTTTGTTCGAGCATCAATTGAAAACTACTTTACGTATTTTGATGAAATATTTTTTATTAGAAGGTTGTTTGGCTCATTTAAATACTTGGCTATAATGGGGTGAAATGGGAAAAAATATGGTTTTATGTTGTTAATTATATCTCTAACACTATTCAAGCATAATAAAATATATTTGGTACCAATAGTTAACATACAAAAACAACCTGCGACAATTTTACCATTTTGCAAATTCCAGCCTTAATGGCTGAAAAAGATGTAAATATGATTTCAAAATAAATAATAATAAATTAAATATTTAATCAAGCATATTAAAAAAAATTGTGTACCAATAATAAACATACGAAAGCAACCAACCACAATTTTACCATTTTGAGAAAATCAACTCGTAAAGTGTAAAAAATATGTTATAATCGTTATGGAATATAAAATATGATAAATTATATCTCAGAATATAACAAAGCATAAAAAAAGAAACTAGGGAACAATGAAAAACATACGGAAAAAAAAGAACCAAAACTTTATCATTTTGCGAAATTCAAACCCTAAAGTTTGTAAAAGAGGTAGGTGTGTTTTTAAAACAAAAACTATCACTTTATATCCAATTATAACTAAAAGTAATAAACTAAAAAACTTGCCTCTAGAGTTACGTATTGCTTATTTTTTTGGGGTTTATTAAAATGGGTATTTTAATGGGGGTGAAAACAGGGTAATTTTTATATAGGTATTTTTAAAAAAATCGTAGCCCCGAAACTAATTAGGTAAGACCTAAATGAAATCGTAAACAAGTAAACTAAAAATTATTATTTTACTTTTATCCAATATTCCGCCCCTAAGCGGTGAAAAGGGGTTATGTTTTATTTGAATAAATAATGCATATTTCCGTATCTATTCGATCTAAGGGTTCGCAAATAAGAATGAACAACAAGCATATTGGTTTACTAATTGTAATTTTTTTTTTTTCAGGTTTCCGGATTTCGCCGTTTAAGTCTATGAAATGGGAATAAGTTTTGTTTTATCATAAAAAGTTCATTTATCCATAGCGAATAAAGCTTGATATAAAAAAACGTAAATAATTACGAAAAGTTCTTTAACAATTTCTCAATATTCGACCCCAGAGGCATGGAAGGAGGGCACATTAAATTTTATAGTAATAAATTATATATCCAAGAAAATTAAAATAAAGGTAATAAATTTAGCAAGGATTACGTACAAATTATAGTTTGAAATCATGTTTCCCCCTTTACAATTTCTCTATATTCGACTGCAATTAGGGTGTAAAAGCGGTTAATTTATTATTAAAGTCGTATCTCTAAATACAATCAGCTGGATTCAGGTTATGGTATTATTTATAAACATGGAAAATCTACCAACTATTTTTACAACTTTGTAAAGTTCTACTATTTAAAAGATAAAATATTTAAAAAAAAATTGTTTTAACATTAAAAATAACATTTTCTGATCAAATCAAACTTATATTAAGTTATTGTAAATGATAAATAAACCAACTTTAAGTTACCTTCTCTTATTAAACGTTCTTGTGAAGTTGTGAAGTTGAAGTGGTTAATATAATAAAACAAGATATGGAATCCATTAATTAGCATTAGCAAGATTAATTTAAACTCAATATACATATAAGTATGTTTATTATAATTATTTTAGAGGCCACATCAGCAGTAAAAAAAAAAAAAACGGGAATAAATTTGGTTTTTGTTTGGTTAACGTTATTACCATATTTACTTAATTCTGAATTTTTACATTGGCATCCCTGTGGAAAAAGAGGAGAGGTGTAAAAAAGTTTGGAGATTTTGTCTAAGTAGTAATAAGAAAACTAAGAATCAACTAAAACTTTGGATAATAAATTTTACATCTACACTCTACATTTCAACAAACATGCGATTGTATCAAATAACCTTATATAATGGGAGGTATTTCTAATGAGGTGAAATTATTTAATTATTCTAAGCATAGCTTTAACCATAGAAAATTAAAGCGTTAGTGCACACAATTGCATAAACGTAGTTAAAATGAAATAGGTGTATGTTTAACAATTCTTTTATTAATTTTACTCTTGAAATGAATAGGAGGTTAGTGTGATTTCATCAAGGTAAAATATATTTGAACACACTAAAACAGTAGTTATAAAATATTATAATACTAAAAATTAAAACGGTTGACGCATAACAATTTAAAAAATATCGTTCTTCAACGGTTTTGTTATGAAATATATATATTAAGCAACTGACAAGTTATTGTGTCTATTTATTTAGTAATGAATGTTTGTAATTAATCACAAACTTTTCTTTCAGTGTTACGATTTTATCAATACCGTGAAACTGCGGGAGCTAACCCGCGGGCTACTCGCTGGTTGAGACATGATAGCACTGACAATAAACCATTGAGCCATGCTTACGCATGTCTCACCTGTCCTCCGGCTGCTACGTGACTGCGCTCTCTGTGTCTGTGGTTGCTTCCTTCTCACCTCCCTTGCCCCTCCTTGCCTCCCCTCCGCTGGAGTGTGCTCGGTCAAGCCAGTTAGTTCAGTCTGGACGGTTCGGGCTACTTCCCCCCTTCCTTCCCCTCTCCCCTGTGTGCTTACTCCGCCCCTAGTTAATTAGTATATAAACCCGCTACTAGCGGTGTCGCTACCTGCAGTCTGCCTTGACGTTTGGTGTGTGCACTTGTGCACTTGGTGACGTCGAAGCCGTGGTCATGGGCGTAAGTAACATAGAACTTTAATAAAGTGTGTGTTGGTATGTAGTGGCTAGTTAACCTAAAGTTGTGTTTGTCAATTTTCCCTTTCGTTGGCCACGTTCTAAGTTCTCGTTTATTATCAGTTGTTCTCTCTTCGCCCATGACCATATGGCTCGCGCGCCGTAAATATTTAGTGTGTTGTGATTTTGATCTGGTCTGACTGCAGGTCACTGGGAAACATTATAAATATCTGTTTAAAGTAGGCTGGTTCACAGATATTGGTTTCTAATCTCGTTTACCGATTGCGTCACCACCTGATGTTATTTTTTTTACGCCATGATCTAGATGTATTGTTTAAAGTATACCTAGTTGTATACACGTATGTCTTGCGCATCGTATGTGTGTCTTTATGGTAAAAGCTAGGATAACTTTCTTTGATCATTTAATCATGATGGACTACTAAGAATACAACTTAATGTATTAACCTTTAATCCTTTGTTACGCTTGAGACATCGGTTTATATATTTGTTATGTTAGAGGTTGTTGCTAATGTGAATAAATATTAGTCTTGCATAGATCTTGGGTTATTCTTGAGATGGTGCGTCGTAATTATCCCTATACCTCCTGCTTTCTTAAGAAACCTTGTTTTTTACAATTTTTTTTAAATCATCCTTGGCTGGTTCAGCTTGAAGGATGCTGTGACGTTTTGAACATACCTTGCGCACAGTATGGTTCAAGCTGCGCCAATTATAGTGGAGGTGTAAGGATTTAGGATCAGGATCTTTTTTGGTGGTGTGCGCACTCGGGAGACATGGCAACTTCTGCGGCCCCTGTAGGTTGGGTATATACTTTAAAACGTAGTGATCTTATTGATTATTTGAATGAAAATGAAATAGAGTTTGATGAGTCCGAAACAGTGAAAGAACTTAGAGTTAAAATAATAAATCATTTAAGGGCCAATATGGATACTCCCGCAGCTCCTTCTTCCGCCACTACCGAGACTCATGCTCCCTCTAGCCTAGATCAAAAGGTTTTCCTTAATGCTTTAAAGGGATTGCCCAGGTTAGAAGGTAGTTCCCCACAACTGGTTCTGTCTCAGCTTCATGAAGCGGATAGAGTACACAAGTTAAAGTTAGTAGGTGAGTCAGATTTCTTGAAGGCATATTTGGGGAAATGCGGTGATGCCTTCTTACCTTTACTCGCGGAAGCGATTACATCTCAGCTTACTTTTAGCGCCTTTAAGGCTAGTGTGGTTTCCCTGGTTTGTCCTCCGCGCATTTTAGAAGCATTTAAACAGGAACTAGTCTACAGGTTTCAGAGACCACAAGAGAGTCTTTCCGATTTTATCAATTCAGTGTCCAGCTATGCCGAGGCTTTAGAGCTAAAATTAACAGAAGCGCAATTAGTTCAGGTCATCCTTAACAATATTTCACCATTGATTTTACAGCATAGTGTCATGTTAACCGCTCCTACAAATATGTTGGAGTTGCGTCGTTGGAGCAGCGAAGTAGACAACAAAATTGTAGCTATGAATAATTATGTAAAACAATTTCCTTCAGTATGTTCTACTCCTTCACCAGCCTCTCCAGGTCCCTCCACCTTTCCAATTGGGCGTCAGTCATCGCGGGGCAGGTTGACGCAGGTCAATGTGGTTAGTACTTGTTCATCGGATGGTGTAACTCAACCAGGGATCACGACAGTTAATTCGAGGCCTTTAGGGGCAGTCACCCGAGATATAACGGTTAGATGCGCCAATTGCAGTCGGTATGGACATATGGCTTCATGTTGTACTGAGCCGCTTAGGGACAGCGCTTCTCGAACCTGCTTTCGGTGTAAGAAAGCGGGGCACTATAGGTATCAGTGTCCGGGAAACTGATTGGGGTAGCCCGTGTGAGTGGTCGGCGCACCCATCCTTCTCATAACATGGAAGACACTTCTGATTCACGTTTGTTCTTTGTGCCTATCTCTCTGTGTGATAAAAGCGTTTCGGCTGTTGTTGACTCAGGTTCCACCAATAGTTTGATTAGTGAGTCCTTTTTAGGGCAATTAAGTAGTTCTACCCCAGGTTTGAAAAGTCACATTCAGCATGAGGCTGAGATTAAAATCTGTGTAGCTAACAATTCCATTATCACCTCCAATTCCATGGTTGTTTTACACTTCAAGTTAGATCGCCTGTCGTGGGACTGGCAGTTCCTTGTAGTTCCTGATTTGTCCTACCCCTTCATCTTAGGATTAGACTTTTTAGGGCACTCACAGGCAGTCATAGATTTCTCACATCACGAACTTAGATTTGGATTTGAACCTAATTTAACATTGAAATTAGAATCAGGTGATCGTAGTGCGTTTAAGCTTCTGGTTTCTGATGATGTCAGTGATGAGGATCATAAAATGAAGGCCCTAGTAGCCGATTTTCCGGAAGTCTTTACGACTCGCATAGGGAGATGTAATGTGGTACCCTACAAATTTCAGTTGAAAGACAACATACCTGTGCGTTCCAAATTTTTTAGGCCCAATCCTCCTCTACAGCTTAAAATGAGAGAGATTCTGGTTAAGCTTCTTCGAGCAGATGTAATCTCCCCCTGTGTCTCTAATTATAGTACGCCCACCTTTCTGGTAGCCAAAAAGAATGGTATTGATTACCGCCTTGTACATAACTTTATTCCTTTAAACAAGAAAATAATTATGGACAATTTTGGATTACCTACTGTGGAGATGGCTTTGCAGCAGTTAGGCAAAAGTCGCATTTTTTCAGTTATCGATTTAAATGCCAGGTTTCACCAGTGTCAAATTGATCCTACCTGTAGAGGTTTTACTGCCTTTTCCACCCCTTGGGGGCAATTTCAATATAACCGGATTCCCATGGGAGCTTCCTTTGGAAGTCAAGCCTTAAGCCGTGTTCTGGATCACGTGTTGAATGATATCTAATTTAAGTATGCTTTCAATTATTTAGACGATATCATAGTTTATAGTGACAATTTTGATGATCATCTAGTTCATCTACGAGAAGTCTTCACTCGTTTAAAGCATGCAGGCTTGACTGCAAACCCCGACAAGATTACCCTGGGAAAGAAATCAGTTAAATTCCTAGGATTTGTGGTTTCCGATGGCCGTTTGCTCATGGACCCCGACAAGGTAGCCCCAATAGTCAATTTTCCTCGCCCTAAGAACATAAAGGGAGTACAGAGTTTTTTAGGTTTGTTAGGCTACTATGCCCGTTTCATTCCTAATCTTGCCCAAGTCTCAGCCCCACTGAATAAACTGCGTAAAAAGAACGCACCTTTTGAATGGAATTCTGAACAGGAAAAATCTTTCAAGACCTTAAAAAACTGTTTAGCTTCTGCACCTATTCTGGTTCTGCCTAATTTTGACTTGAGGTTTTCATTGTACGTGGACGCATCCTCACTCGCGCTAGGAGCCGTTTTAGGCCATCACATCAACGGTACCTTCCATCCTATTGCCTACGCCAGCCGCACACTCTCAGACAGTGAGAGAAAGCTGGGTGTGTACGAGAAAGAAGCGTTGGCTTGTGTATTTGGAGTTGAGAAATTTCAGTCATATCTAGAGGGCTCAGAATTCTACCTTTTTACCGACAGGCCCTGAGTTGGTTATTTAATCATCCTAACCAGATAGGAAAACTAGGCAGATGGATCCTTCGTTTGTCTCGTTTCAGGTTTAAAATTCACCATGTACGAGGGACGGATAACATCGTAGCCGACTCCCTCTCGCGCATGTTTGATCCAGATAAGTTCTGCGTCATTCCATCTCCTGACATCGCTGAGACTAATGTTTGTCGTGTATTTCCTCAGTCCTATCTTAATATTAAAGAGGAACAAGCATCCGATGACGAGTGTCTGAGTCTGAAACAGCAGATGGAATCAGGAAGCAGGATTCCCTACCTGAGTGAACAGGGTCTTTTTTACTACACCGGTAAATCAGGACGTGCTAGAAAGGTTTTTGTTCCGGTCTCGTTACGACCATTGGTACTTCGTTACTATCACAATGCCTTTTTGGGTAGCCATTTGGGTATGGAAAAGACCTTCAAGAAGATCGCCAACCGTTTTGCATGGCCTAGCTTACGAGAGGATGTGCGTCAGTATGTTAGGCATTGTCATGAGTGTCAGGTTTCCAAACCACCTCAAAATAGTAAATTAGGATTATATGATGCTGATCCACCCGTCGCTCCTTGGCATACAGTGCATGTAGATATCTTTGGACCTTTGGTACATTCTAAATTAGGAAACACTTGTTTGCTTGTTGTGGTGGATATATTTTCTAAATTTATTTTTTTGCTTCCCTTGCGTAATTTCAAAGCCTCCTCTATAACCTTAGCATTGCGACGTCATGTTTGGAAGTTTTTTGGTGCACCCTCAGTGATTGTTTCAGATAACGCCACTTATTTTAGATCTTCTGAGTGGAGTGAGATGTGCCTTGAGTGAGCCATCAAACCTGTCTTCAGCAGTGCTTACTTTCCTCAGGGCAACATGTCTGAGAGAGTTAACAAGGTGTTAAAGTCCATTTTCACAGTGTACTACCGCCACGACCACACCTTGTGGGATCGTGATCTTGAATTCATCAACATAGCTCTCAATTGTGCTGTACATTCCTCCACAGGATTCTCACCTTCCGGCCCCTTTTTGGGACGAGAGCTCACCCATCCCCTGTTAAGTATTTGGGGTTTACTCTCCATTGACAGTCAGTTGGAACAGGATGCCATGGAGAAAGTGTTAGATTCAGTAGCATGTAATCTTCAGAAAGCTAGAGAATCTGTTTGTGACAGGTATAACAGTGGTAGGTTAGATCCCCCTTTACCACTGGAGATATAGTTTTGGCCAGGAATTTTTCTTTCCCTTCGAAAGGTAATCAAGTAGGATCCAAATTTATTCCACCATACTTAGGACCTTACGTCATTTCGCGTTTTTTGGGAAGGAACACAGTACTTTTGTCGCAGCAAGGCCGTAGGGGTAAGCAGAGAAAATGTCATGTCTCACATTTAAAGCTTTACCGTTTTTGGCTGCTCCGATGCTCCTCGGCCCGTTATGTGACTACTAGAAGAATTTATGTGTTGGTGCCGGACAGAGATGAATAGACTATGAACTGACTACACACACAAGTTTTGTTTAGTCAGCTGGACTCTGGGAGTTGCAGAGCTTCTACCGGAAGGCGGAACCCCTGATGGATGGCTGAATTTCTACGCATGGACTCTGGACCTGCTGGGTCATATCCACATCGGCTACTTCGGTGGATAGAAGTTACTACATCTCCCTAAAGTTCTTCGACTGGAAGTCTTCGTTTGAGCGGGGGGTTTTGAGCCGTGCTTACGCATGTCTCACCTGTCCTCAGGCTGCTACGTGCCTGCGCTCTCTGTGTCTGTGGTTGCTTCCTTCTCACCTCCCTTGCCCCTCCTTGCCTCCCCTCCGCTGGAGTGTGCTCGGTCAAGCCAGTTCAGTCTGGACGGTTCGGGCTACTTCCCCCCTTCCTTCCCCTCTCCCCTGTGTGCTTACTCCGCCCCTAGTTAATTAGTATATAAACCCGCTACTAGCGGTGTCGCTACCTGCAGTCTGCCTTGACGTTTGGTGTGTGCACTTGTGCACTTGGTGACGTCGAAGCCGTGGTCATGGGCGTAAGTAACATAGAACTTTAATAAAGTGTGTGTTGGTATGTAGTGGCTAGTTAACCTAAAGTTGTGTTTGTCAATTTTCCCTTTCGTTGGCCACGTTCTAAGTTCTCGTTTATTATCAGTTGTTCTCTCTTCGCCCATGACCATATGGCTCGCGTGCCGTAAATATTTAGTGTGTTGTGATTTTGATCTGGTCTGACTGCAGGTCACTGGGAAACATTATAAATACCTGGTTAAAGTAGGCTGGTTTACAGATATTGGTTTCTAATCTCGTTTACCGATTGCGTCACCACCTGATGTTATTTTTTTTACGCCATGATCTAGATGTATTGTTTAAAGTATACCTAGTTGTATACACGTATGTCTTGCGCATCGTATGTGTGTCTTTATGGTAAAAGCTAGGATAACTTTCTTTGATCATTTAATCATGATGGACTACTAAGAATACAACTTAATGTATTAACCTTTAATCCTTTGTTACGCTTGAGACATCGGTTTATATATTTGTTATGTAAGAGGTTGTTGCTAATGTGAATAAATATTAGTCTTGCATAGATCTTGGGTTATTCTTGAGATGGTGCGTCGTAATTATCCCTACACCTCCTGCTTTCTTTAGAAACCTTGTTTTTTACAATTTTTTTTTAAATTATCCTTGGCTGGTTCATCTTGAAGGATGCTGTGACGTTTTGAACATACCTTGCGCACAGTATGGTTCACCATTATAGAAAATAGAAAAAACGAAAGAATGTAGCTGCTGACCCGTCTTAGATTTAGCCCTCCATGGTTTCATGTGTCCTGTTTTCCAAGATACTTTTATTTGGGGTATTTCATATCAACAAATCAGGGGAAATTTATTTGATGATCCGTAACTTTTGCAAGCCGTACACGCTATCAGAAACTGGCTAACCAAACAGTTGGCTGTGTCCAAAGCCCGTTGAACTTATCAGCACTGCTGGCGCCGCATGTCGCTCTTCCACATCATTCTGGGGCCCCTCAAAGCTCCAGAATACCCGTGGTCCGTTCGAGGCCTATCCAACCTCTCCTAGTTTACCAGGCTAGTAACCGGAGCTGTTTCGCCGCTCATTGCGTCAGCTTTTCACGGGGTTGGGGAACCCCAACTCCAAGCTTGCCCTAAGCGATAAGGGCACCACTGCCAAGTACGAAGTCGACACCAATCGTGGTCCAGGGCGGCCGTAGAGAAAACCTCAGCGGGGATACTTTACCAAGAAGAGGGACCACCCCGTACTACTACCAATTCCGGTGGTGCTGTCTTATGTGATAGCCACGAGAGGACCTCGGGGAGCGCATGCCTCAGTCTCTCTACCGATCTCCCTATGATGGTTGTGATTGGTGATCAACGACTACCCGTTGCGGATCCAGGCCACTGGATAGCCTCAGGAGGGAAACGAGAGACTGCCGCCCCGCTCCATGGGTGTCTCCACCGATCCGCGCGCTCTTCTACGGATTTACAGCCACATGGCCCGGTTGTGCCCCAAACCTACCACGGCAGACATACGCCATTCCATAGGCGATGTCTCTCAACAAAGACTGGCCTTTTTGGGCTACACCACCAGGTCTCAGCAGTCGAACCCTCCAGAAAGGTTTCAAACACATCTGCTGTTGCCCGCAGATTCAGCCCATTCTCCATTCCTGGTCTCAGCCATGTAGTTGAGGATACCTAAGGCGGAGTTAGGCCTGGCAGAGTCCTCGTTTGTTGGTCTTACAACCACCCATCGGTGTCACGAGGAGGCAGAGGAATGCCATTGGTGCAGAGAGGCTATGTATTCGCATCTAAGCATCATTTCCGTGGGCCTGTTGGGTCATGTCTCGGATACTAGAACTGGCAACAGTTCCGTCACCTCAAAAGAGCAATCACCTTCTCCTTGGGGGCTCAATGGAGTCAGGCCCACTCCCATCCTAGAGCAGCAAGGAGCTGCGACCGGCCTGGCTGTGCTCGGCGCGCGCAGGCCACGCCCATCAAGACGCGGTGCGCCGGAAGCAGTCCGCGCCGCTCCAAACATTCCCACGCGCCTCGCCCCAGCAGCACGCTCCTCCCCTCGCTTCTCGCCGCTTCTCCCCGCTTCACACCGCTTCTCCCTGCTTAGAGAGCCTTGTTAGCTGTGCGCGATACTTCGCCATACCCATCGCCGCACTCTTCCCTGGGGCTACACGTTCACGGCTAACTCTAACTTTTGAAGCCGGAGTCACGGTGCCACGACGCACCCCACAGGACACCCGCAGCAGCCAATGAAATACAAGGTCGCCGTGAAGTCAACACACCGAAACACGCGCCTCGACGGCCCGCAAGTATTTATAATTACGTCGTATCGTGCCGCAAGACGGGCAGCAAAGCGGAAACCATACAAAACTAAACTTCAGAAATATTTACCTACTTGGTAAATCTTTATGCTGAAAAGCAAAATTTAGTTTTACGTTTTGGCACACTTGTACATTTGCAGTATGATGTCAAATGTTTATTAGGTTTATTTTTAATTCTTCGCATACCTAACAGCGGAATTATTATTCTGGCCTTTACTGACAAATCTAAATCTTGCTTCCTTCTATTTAAAATAATCTCAATTAGTCCCAGAGACTACTAATTAATACATTGTTACGCACTTCAACTATCAGCAGGAGAAAAATATTTCTATAGGGCCTACGCCACTTTTAGTACATTCTATACCGCATTTTAAGGACGCATTTGGCATGGGCAAATTTTCCGACAGCCATAATATAGATCATCGTGATAATGCTGTCGTGGTATTGTGACCCTACGCTATTAACTCTGTCGAGCTGGAACGATGTACGACGTATAATCGAATATGTCGTGTCATGTCCGTCGTGGAATTGTGACTCCAGATATACCTACCGCTTAGCGGTAAGAACTTATCTTCGTCAACCTAAAATGAGGTCACTCTTTTTGAAGAACTTGACGCTCAACACAAAGCACTTTATAAAATAAAATAAAAAACTATAACTATAATTTCAAAAAGTGCGCATATAACTTAGTACATGTGAGAGAAGTAAAATAAACATATTTGGCAATTCAAACCTCAACTCGTAAGTATATTGTAGGGGTTAAAACGGCAGAGAGAGCAAGAGAGAAAGAAGACAATTCTCTAAATAAACATGAATAGAAAAAATTATAACTCACTTCAAAATAACTGCTCAGGATATCAATAATTATTTATCAATCAAAATTGATTATTTAACAATAAATATTACTCACGGTTGAAATACATCATACAGAAAATGTATTTAGTAAATATCAAAATTAGTTTTTAATTTAATTTGAATTATTGTACGTAAAATGAGATCGAGCATTCTAATAGATTGATTTTGTAGTCCTGCAAATATCACCTTATCATTGAGTTATAGTGCAACAGATTCTGCCAATAGGTTAAATAAAAATACTGCGATTCATTCATAGGCATTGACAATGTTCTGCCTTCGAATGAATGAACAATTACAACATATCCGCCGTTTTGCGACGCGAAAACTGAACAGCAAGGACCTACCTCACGGTAATTCTTAACATTATAACCATATCGCCATACAGTGAAAATAAAAACAATTAATATTCCATGCACGGGTTATGTTTAAAAAAATTATCTTATTTTTAGTTGGACTTAACATATTTACACGCTCGAGGGCTCATAATTATAATTCGGTATGTGATTTAGTTAATCAAATAATAATTCGTCACAAATAATTACCCTGCCAAATTGAAGCGTGAAAAGAATTATACCAGCAAAAATATTTACAGAGCTAAAAAAAACACTTATACTGTTTTACAATACTCAATAACACAAGTAATTAAAATAACACGTACTTTAAAGAACAACATTTTCTTGCGAATATGGTCCGTGGCACGGTGCACAACAATAACCTCAAACCCCGTTGTGTTGCCCCCTGCCCAAGTCGGGGTGGCGTCAGGTGCAGGCGGGTCCCTACCGCCGCGACCCGCCTATCCCTGCAGCATGGCGGGGTTCAACCTGAGCCGCACGCCGCCACGTGGAGCCCGATCAAGGTAACGAGTTCTAGACTTCTAGTAATTCTCTGCACCGTCCGAAACCCTTTAGCGCCAGAAACAAAAATGTTTCACGAAAACGTTGCATTAAAATTCGGCTTTGAAATTTTACTCCCATCGCACCCAAAGAAGTTTCACTTAAAAAAAAAAAGTGGGTGCTTGACCACGACGTGCGTTGGAAGCGAAACGTCCCAGACTTGTTGTGGTTCCACTTCAGCTCACAAACGGCGCTGCAGACAGCGCTCTTGTGCCATCTGCTGCAAAATGATACACCATTTCTTTATTCGCGTAGTTTTAGAGTTAATGCTAGTACATTAAAATTACAGGTTATGTGGTAAGTTATATGTTTTCAAGTTTATAAAACCCTGAGAATTCATTTACTAGTACCTACTAGTGTTTAGAAACTATAAAACTAATACATATGGGTGATGGGCAGTTATCTAATCAGCACCCACAATGCCTCGCCACGCCCAGTTACTCGGTATAGCAATAGACGTGTGGAACAAACATGGCGTCACGTTCCTCGTGACATTTCTGGGCTTTTTAAGGTTTATGGTACCGTGTAGCTTGACACTTAAATATTTCTTCATTCAAAAGCGGCTGTTTAATTTTATTTAAGGCTTTCAATATATTCAATTTTTTACTGTTGGCACTCATGCTATTTTATTTTTTTAACCAAGGTACATTAATGAATGTCTGTAATTTGTTTTGATAATATTTTTGGTTTATATATTATTATTTAAAATTTACGAGGGAAATTTTTTTTAATAGTTAGGTGTTTCTTAAAAATTAAGTGTACCTTCGTGACATGCACTTGGACCGGGTTGTGTGGCGACAGTGGAGTGGAGGCATGAGAGCGGCGGTAACTACGACAGTCGAAGAGAGAGTAGCGCGAGCGATAGAGCCGGCTTGGCGGCGGCCACAGAACAAGGAGGGGGATAGAGGATTGAGACTCTTACAGTGGGAACTAAAACGATGTTTTGGGCGATATGTGACGCAATATTTTGGGTGGACCTATAACAACTAACAAAAATAATAGTGGGAGGTTCAATCGAAAATATTAGATTTAATAATAATAATTCAACTGCAGGACGAATATTTTCTTAGTAGAAGACAATTACTGACAAAAAAAAATTAATATTGGTTTGTAATAAAAATTCATTGTAGGAAATTAGTAGGAAATGCGGTATTTCTGGTATACCACACCTCAAAATATGTGGCTACTATCACTTCTCACAATCAATGTAGCTATGTTAGTAGTATATTATAAAAATCCCTTTTGGCACAGCCTACAGGCGTGGATAGATTTAGAAGCAGGCTACCTATTTTTTCTGTATGTATTTTGGAATATTCTATAAACTTCTCGAATGTTTTGCGAATTTAATGTACATAATATTGTTATGTTCTCCAATATTACAAAATGATCGATCAAAAATTGTCTTATTTTACATGCAGCGAAATTATTATGAATTTTTTAACTAAATGCATCCTGCATTAGAAAGCTTAGAACGAATTACATAAAATGCCAACTAATATAGTTATTAGATTGTTTTGACCTTCTAACACTATTTTTCATCTTTTGCACTAATAATATGGCCGTATGAACATTTTCTTTCACCAAGGTTTAAGATAATATTAAAATGGTTTAAAATAAATTCGAACAAAATTAATAGTAAGGAATTTTTGATTTTTTTTAAATTTAACTTTTGTTTTTTTTCTGTATTAAATATATTCTTCAAAGATTGCTTCGGCCAAACTTTTATATAAAGTTTATATTTATACATACAACAAATTATAACGGATTTGATTGCAAACATATTTAAGAAGTTATGATTTTTTTACTTTCAAATTTCGTTCTTTCCATCCTTTGTAGTAATAATTGGTTACATAAAAATTTACTTTAACAAAAACTTTAGACAATTAATATAATTTTAAATCAAAATAAGAATGAATTCGATAGTGTACACTGCAGGGAAGTTTTGTTTTCTTATTCCAACCTGAGGTTTTTCAACCCTTTGCATTAATGGTTTGTATTAGCAGAATTTGTTTCAGCCAAATGTTTCAGAAAATATTTGAGAGTTTACAAACAATTTGAACTGATTTGAGGTGTTATTACTATGGGAGTTACGAATTCATTTTTGTACTTCAACCCTCTTTATCCACGCTTGCCATAGGTTGGTTTTAACAGAAATTATTTTATGAAAAATTTTAGATAAAAATTATAAGATTTACAAACAATTTTAACGGGTTCGATGGTGAACCTATGAAAGGAGTTATGAATTTATTTGTACTTCAACGCTTGTTTTTTCCAACCGTTGCAATTATGGTTGAACGTGCCAAAATTTAATATAGACAAAAGTTTTTGGTAATACTCATACGAGTTATAAAAAGTTCAAACGAATGTGATATTCGTCATTTTATAGGAGTTATAGCGTTTTTTCTGTTTTTTTTTTTAAACCTTTCCCATGTCTTACCCCTTTGTTCGGATATTGCCCATTAACGAACTCGACCGAGTTTTCCACTGCTACATTTTATGTATTAGGTTGGAAATGATTTTTTGACAAATTACGGTAGTTATCGTGTCCACAAAATGTGTGTGTATATGTATACATTTTTGAGTTAAAGATGGTTTTAAGGTATATGGACCATGAAACAAAAAAAACTATATAAACATTTGTTGGAAGTGGCACCATTGTAACGGCTAAAATAGGTAGTATTATTTCGAGATATAACAAACCCACTATCTAGCGGACGGGCCCGATACTACTCCAGAACCAGATCTGCGTCTCGGCAATAAGAGTGGCGGTCGCCTCCCGCGGCTCGCTGTTTCGCCTTAAGGGCGAAGGTTGCAAAGTACGCCGGCATGGACAGCTGGTGCCGGCAGTTCGGGCGAGCCCTAGTGGGCAATGTCCTCGTGAGCTCCGCTTCGAGATGTGAACTCTTCTGCAGTTAGGGATAACACGAGCAGTATCGAAACAAACTTTTGAGTTAAAATTACAGGCGTTAGATGTTGAGAGGACAGCACTGGTGATGGTTGATCGTGCTGACGTAATTCCAAACTTCGTGTTGAGTAGTCAGTTAAATAGAGAAAATGGGACGAGGCCTTTGGGTTGATTTGATGAATATTTTGCATAGGAGTTTAGTACCTGCACCACCACGATTAGTATTTAGTGCAAAATATGGTCAATTGCAGCGTGGACACACGTGTACAGGATAGTAGTATAGATGTGCGTCTGAAGGTATTGGAGGGAGTACTGGTGATAGTCGGCTGTTGCGAAACCGTAACGAATGTGAAGAGAAGGCCCGAACTTGATTTGTTTGGAACATTAGTTTTCGTTACGTTTTGGCATGAAACTTCAACGCGAAGTATGCGTGGCGAGTTCTAGAGGTTCGGAGAGCGGCCACAGAGCTGCATCGGTAAGCGGTTGTGCTTAGACGAGACCTCGCACAAGAAATATGGACTCAGAAAAATGTATTTCATTCTCTTTGACGTTTGTATTTTGACTTACGTATTTGCTAAATTAGTAAAAATAATTTTGGTTAGTCGCGCAAATATGTTACGCGCAATTTGGTGGACTGTTTAAGGTTTGTTTTTAAATTTTTCATGTTGGTATGTAAATTTACGAACATACAGATAATTTTAAATACTGTAAAAGCAACCATATTTTTTAAATTCTTTTTTTAATTAATAAATTATTCTTTTTTATTAAAGTTTATAAATTGTAGGGTGAAACTAGGTATGAGTTTTTTTGGGTGGTTTTATTCTGCTGTGTTTAGAAACCGCCATCCCGCGAATTTGTTTTTTATTGTTTGTTGACCATATTCCTGTTATGGAATATTATGTGGTGTATATATCCTGTTGACAACAGCAATTTTTGCTTAATTTGTGTTTTTTGTCTTTTGGTTTTTTGTAGTTTTCTTCTACAGACATACATGTGCTTAGCAATGGCGTATGTCCAAAAGCTTACACCAACTCCTAGTTAGAGGTGTATTTAGCTTAGTGAGGCGGGACGATAGTGCAAAACTCACTGGTGCTTCCAGCGTGGTATCGTCTCTAAGTACAAGACTGTGTACTGGTAAGCAGTCTTCTCGTCGTGCATAGGACAGCCATACGATTTGAGTGGTAAATATTATTAAAAATATATGGTGGGTAAATTAAGATAAAGGTATAATGCAAGTTACTTGATTGCTTTCCAAAATCACTACCGGTATTTTCATGCCTAAAAAATATATTCTGAAATACACATTTTAGCCATTTTCACTCTTTTAAAAATTCAGTTTATAAACGAAATATGAAAACAGAACTACTCATCCACCCTCAGCATATTTTTATTAGTTTAGTATAAATGGTCCAACTCGGATATCTTGAGAAGTTTCAAATCACGTTTTTTTTTTATTATTATTTTTTTAACTCTGCGCACCGTATATGCGCCCAGGAAGGAGAGACCTAACAAATAATTTTGATGTGATGCCAATCTCAGGCTCTGGCTCCTGATGAATGGTGGGTGTCGTGTCTCGTGTTTTGTCTAATTCTATTGCCTGGGAATCGTCCCCACTATGTGTAGCCTGACGTCGTCTGTTGGAGTTCAACAGTCGATCCTATGGTTGGTTGTGTCACTAACATGGGTAATATTTGAGATCTCATGGAGAGATAATAACTGCGGACGACGTAATGTGAGCCCTGAGAGAAGCTGTGTCAGGGAGGCAGTGCTAGTAGCGCGGGGCGCGGGGAGACAGACGGCCGCACATGTCGCGCCGGCAGGAAGTGGCGGCCGTGGTTTACGAGATCCTGGAAGTCCCTTGAGCCGTGACAACCTCCGCGTCGCATCGTCCCCATTTCCCTTCGTCCCCACGTCCCTTTGTGCCCTCATTACTTCCTCCCTGCGTCCCTTCATCGACACATCTCTTCGTCCCCGCGGCCCTTCATCCCCACATCACTATGTCCCGTGGTCCTTCGTCACCATGTCCCAGCGTCCCTTCCTCCCTTTGTCTCTTCCCCAGTGCATCCCTTCGTCACCAAGTCTCTTCCTCCCTGAATCACTTTGTCCCCCTTCCCCATCCCTTTCCCCCCTCATCTCATCGTCACCATATCCCCTCCATCGACCCCATATCCCCTCATCAACATGTTCCATCACCCGCGTCTCTTCCTTCCCCCGTCCACACGTCAAAGCATCCACTCGTCCGGCGTACCTTCCTTCCTGCATCCCTTCCTCATAACATCACTTCCTCCCCGCGTCACCTGTCCACGAATTCCCTTGTCCCATGTCCCTTCCTCCAGGCGTACCTTCCTCCCGCACCTCCTCATCATAGTGGCCCCTCGTCCCCGCGACTTCCTTCCTCTTTCCTCCCATGTATTCCTTCATCTCTACATCCCTTCGTCCCCGCGTTTCCTTGTCCTCGCATCATCGTATCCCCACGTCACTTCATCCCTATGTCACAAAATCCCCACGTCCATACATTTCCACATCCTTCTGTCACCAAGACTTGCATCCATGCATACCTTCGTCCCCGCATCCCTGCATCCATGCATTCTCACTTCCTCGCATCCCTGCAACACTGCATTCCTGCGTGTTTCCGTCTCTGTATCTCTTCGTCTGCACGTCTCTTCGTCCGCATGTCCTTTCCTCCCCGCGTTCCATCGTTGCCATGTTCCTTTTGCCCTTCGTCCCTTCATCCTCGCATCCCTACCTCGTCGCGTTCCTTTTCCCTGCGTCCCATCACCACGTCTCTTCGTCCCTGTGTCCCTTCGTCTCATCGACCCCACGTCCTCTCTTTCCCGCATCTCTTCGTCAAAGCGTCCCTTCCTATCTGCGTCCTTTCCTCCCTACATTCCGCCTTCCCTGCTTCACCTTGTCCGTGCGTCTCGTCCTGCCTGCGTCTTATTGTCTTTACATCTCCATGTATCCGCATCACCGTGTCACCACGTCCTTGCTTCCCTATGTACCTTCGTCCCCGCATCCCCACATCCAGACATCCCCTCGTCCTCACATCCCTTCATTCTTGCATCTCAGCATTATTTAGCACTGTGTTTCTTCGTCTGCATGTTTCTTCGTCCATATGGCTCTTCCTTCCCGTCTGGCATCCCTCGTCCCCATGTTCTTTCATTCCCACATCCCACTAGCCCCATATCCCTTCTACCCTATGTCTATTTGTCCCTGCATCTCTTCATCCACATGTTTCTTCATCCCCATATACCTTCCTCCCCATGTCCCTTTGTACCTGTATCTCGGAATTCCCACATCGCCTTGTTCCCAGGAATCTTCGTCCCCGCATCAATGCATCCCCGCATCCCCTTGACACCACCTACTTGCATCCCTGCATACCACCGTCCCCGCATCCACCCATCCAAAAATTCTCGCATCCACACGTCCTGTTATCCCTGTGTCTCCTCATGTCTTTGTCCCAGTGTCTCTTCGTCCGCACGTCCCTTCATTCCCATGTTCCTTCTTCCCCATGACCCATTGTCCCCATGTCATTTTCTCCCATTTCCCTTCCCCTCCAAGTGCTCTTTTCCCCGAGTCTCCTCCGTTCCAACGTTCTTCATTCCCACGTTCCTTTGGCCCTACTTCCCTTCCTCCCTGCATCTCTAGTCCTACCATCCCCTCATCACGCACCCCTTCATCCTCAGATCCCTATGTCATTGGTTATTTTCGTCCCCAAGTCCCTTCGTCCATACATCTCCTCGTCCTTGTATACATTCATTTCTCTCATTCCTTCGTCCCTACATCACCCCATCATTTGCCCCTGAGTTCTCGCATCCCTTCGACCCAGCTTCTATGTATCCTCCTGGCATCCCCAATTCACCACATCCATCATTCATCTTCGTCCCTTCATTGCCACATCCATTTGTCCCCACTCCAGTCACCCCGGCATTCCTGTGTCCCCATATCATTTCATCTTTGCGTCCCTTCGTCCCTTTGTCCCCACAAACCTTCATTTCCACATTCCTTCATTCCAGCATCCCCGCTTCCCTTTGTCTCCGCATCCCTATGTCTCTTCGTTCCCACATCATAGATGACCTTGACCCTCGCAGCGAACCCATTCAAACACTCCTGAACGTTGCACTTGTCGTTACAGACATCACCATCGAGCGCTTATTACTGTCGTAGTGGACAACACACGTCTGCCCTACTAGCTAGACGGAACGAAACTGTAATTGAGTAAACATTTCTCGTTCCCCCTCCCTCTCTCCCATCTTGCTTGCCAGCGAATGAGAAAGTTTGTTTGTTTCTGCTGCCACGATAGCTGCGATTGGCCAAACCAACAGGCCAACCAGAAGAGGAAGGCTCTGATTGGCCCACAGCTGCAGCCAATCGGGAAACATTCCCTTCTCAGACGAGAGCATTAAAAGGCAGGAAAACTTGCAATAACTTCAGTAGGTAACTGCTCCCTGATGATGGCGACTGCAACGTCGACCGAAACGTGGTTGATATCTTCGTCTTCGATGAGGCTACAACCCAGAATACAAGCAACTTCTTGATTTAACAAAGGACAATTCCTAAAAACAAAAATTTTATTTTATATTTCTTTGCTACTCATTCGTGAAAAGAAGCCTCCTCTTTGACCAAAGTAAAAGAGACCCAGGTCTGTCACCATGGTTGGTACCGTTGACTGCGGTGGGGTTGTTGTGTAGTTTTAAATTAAATGTGTGCAGCAGATGATAATCCACCAGTATAAGTGTAATTTTGAAATTATTGTGTTGGTGTATTTTAACTCTTGTGATCTATAAAAAATCTAACAAAAATGTAAAAATACAATTGAATTTTTCAAGTAAATATGGTATAGTTTTTTATATACGTTGTATACAAAACAATATATGTATATGTGAAAATTTACCCTAAATGGTAGTTACTTTTAATGCGTTTATTAGACTAAAAAACAACAAAAATTTCAATTTGTTCTATTTCCACGGATATTTCATTTTATTGTAGCTTATATCTCCAATAGATAAACGTGCAAATAATTATTTCTCGGTCTCACACATCATGTCGATATTTTTTTTCATTTTCTCGTTATTTATTTTATTTAACGCCTCTTTCTGCAATTTTAACATAATATCACCCTTGAATTTGTAGTTCTGACACACTTTTTGGGATTATTATCACTTGCGCGATGCTTTACACTCATTATGTAACACTAAGTGAATATATCTTGGCAAAATTTGTGATAGAACCACAAATGCAAGGGATATATCGTGTTACAGTTTCTGAAAGAGGATTTATATAATTGTAATGAAGACGAGAAAATAAAAAAAGCAAACAGGTGTCCTGTGACCGCACATTAAAAGTGATTTTTATTGTATCATATGTTAAAAATACAGCTACTGCTTCTTACAATATAAGTGAACAAGCTAGATACTAAACCCACGACTTTAAGTTGACCCTCAAACGTCTAAAACATCTTCTTTTATGTATAATGCTCGTCTCACTGGTAATTTTCATTACCATTTAGCCAACCATCCCTCTGAAAGACTTTTTATTGACATTTATTTGTTTAGTTTGATATTATATTTACATTTTTACATACATTTGTGACTTATTTAGACGATTCAAATTTACACCCATGCCTTACCCTTACTCCTTATTCACACAGATTCTATAATTCCTACATATTTACATTAATAGTTATACCTATCAGAGAACAATAGAATATTCCTATAACACTGAAAGATATTTTTATGTCTTCCTTAACCTTATAGTTTTAACGTATCACATAGGGTTGACCATGAGAGGAAGTTTAGCGTGTCACAAACTCGAATGAAAGTTTCAGTTGAGAATATCACCAGGCACTCAATATGGGTTTAGGCTATCAAACATTTGGTTATGTTTTTTTAATGTGTAAACATCTTAGCTCTCGGTATACGTCATTTGGTAGGAATAATTTCGTGAATGTAACGGAAGTTACATGTAACGGAAATGTGTGATCTCGATGCTGCCATCTGTGGCGGATGGCGCGAACCAAAATGCATAGAGACAACATAAACGTTATACTATTAAACGTTTAGTGAATTTTAACAAGATGGGCAGTATTTAAAAAACATTTCTTGTGGAAAATCAAGTAGTAAGCCAGGGTTTAGTATTTTTTGCTTTTATCGAAGCCGTTTTTTCATTACGTAGATAATAATGTCCGTCTTAAAAATGTCAAAAATGTCAGTCTTCAAATCGATACTCGACGTAGCTGCTCGAGAAGCCTAAGATGTCCATCAAGTTCTGTCCCTGCCCGAACACGCCCGAATATTGACCTTCGGCCAACCTCGGGATTTGTTTTATTTTTGCTCAGGAAAAATGAATTAAAATATTAAAAGTGGTCGGTTAGGTTAGCTACATTGAAACACTTTAAAACACTATGAACGGTTAGTTAGGTTAGTAAAGCTACATTAAAATAAACAGAGAAATATAAATAAATATAAATAAACCCGAGGTTGGCCGAAGGTGAATATTCGGGCGTGTTCGGGCAGGGACAGAACTTGATGTACACCAAGGCTTCCCGTAGCTGCTCCGGCAGCGAATTCTAGCGGCGGTTGCAGAAACAGCGTGTGATTCGCGTCACAAAATGTAATTGATATAAACAGTTTTCGTTTATTTATAGCGCATTATTTTTTTAGAATTCTACGGTAAATGTCATGTACGTGTTTTGTATTAAAAGTTTTTTTGCAACATGAGAGGACTGGAATGTGCTCGTTACCGAGGTTACATGTTTCCACATCACTGGTGACTACTGAAAGACTAGCTCATATATATATATATATATATATATTCATTTGAGCTAAGAACTTCTGGAATACGAGCATGTTTTATCTTCCTGATCCTGATAACATTGGTAACATTCCTCGCAGTGCTCTTACACGGTGGCACAAATCATACATCGGATGTGTAAAATGTTCATACGTGACGATGTATTAGCCTAAAGTACAGACTGGTATGTGAACACTAGCAATAGTGAAACACTAGCCGTGTCCTGTGGCTGGCGGGCGGGGAGGGGGGAGGGGGGGGGAGGCTGGGGCCCGGGGCTGCTGCAGTGTTATTACAACAGCGGAACTGTGTAAACCAGTCGCGGCGTGTATACGAGGGTGGCTCCCAGAATACACTTGTCACAAGGGCGCGCCGCCCCGTTATAAGGGCGCCTCCCCCCTGCCAGCCCGCGCGGGTCACTTCCGGCCCGCAGAGCCCCCCTCCCCCTAGTGGCGCGGTCAAGAAATCACTTCCTGTCGGGCGGCAAGGGAGGCAAGGTCGCGGCGGCAGACGGCTTCCGGTGGCAGCAGCAGGTGCAGTGACACACTTCCTGCCCGGCTCAGCTGGTTTCACTCGGGACTCCGACTTGCACGCTAGTCACGTCAAGTAGTTTCCAAATCTTTTGAGCTGGAGTCTAATTGTCTAATGACGGAAACAGGTCTCAGTCCCCGAGACGTCGCAACCGTTGTGTCTTACCTTTGAATATATATACTGTATAGAAGTCGCCAGCCCAGGTTAAAATTTCTAATACGGTTTTGAGGTAGTTGGTTAATTCACCGCCACAATCGCCACCATCTCTAGGGCATCGACTTGTGGTGGTCCCTAGCGGACAAGTGTCAAACTCTTCAAACGCCCCTCCCCCCCCCCCCCCCCCCCCGGTTGAAAGACGTTGAGCTGCAGTGAATGATGGATGAGGGGTGCGGGGAATGACAGCGGGCGACAGCGCTGCGCTCTAACGTGTACATAACAAGTAAGATGATACAGGGCGTTACGGCAGCGCACTGCAGCGGTGAAGTTCCCAAGCTGCTCATCATACGCTTCTGAAAAACGTAGAGTAAATCCTATCCACTCGCGACTTCTATACAGTATATATATTCAAAGGTCTTACGAAGCCTACTTTGTTCGAATATTTTTTCGTCGTTGTGTTGCCAGAATCTATTTTTTAATGTCTTTGTTGTCTGTGCGACACGTCTCGGCAGCTACACTGCACGGGCCAGAGAGAGACTGGGGAAGCAGTCGGCCATGCAACCCTCTGAGCACCTGCCTGGAGTGGTTTCCGGAAACAATTGGAAACCCGAAACCTGGATGGCCGGTTCGGCATTCGAAACCAGGTTCTCTGTAATGCGAGTTCAGTGCCTCGCCACTCGCCACGTAACCCGAGCCACCATAGGCGTGCGCAGAACTTCAGTAGTGGTGGTGCCAGATTATACAACAGCCATATCATTGATGGACCCCGAGACCTCCCCCGGAAAAATTTGGATTTGAAAGCGCAAAATGGTGCTATTTAAGGTGTTTCCGAACAAAAACATTAAATACACATTATGTAAAAATTTTTACATTTTTTATGACAAGTTATGGCTTTTAACGTTATAATCGCCAGGAAAACTACAAAACTATTTACAGTTTTAAGCTTTGTTGAGCCATAAAGTAAATTGCACAAATTGTTTGCACGGAATTCATGCTGGTGGCTTTGAAAAACCGTACTTACATGTTTTCTGAAGACGCCAAATAAAAGCTAGAAAAAACATTCTCAAATGTTAAGTTTTAAAATCAACAAAACAAGGGAGTTTTTGTAACATACCTCAAATATGTAAAATATTAAAATAATAAAAATACACAAATAAGAGTGGGCAAAAGTTTTAACTTTTGGAATACAACAAAAATGTTTTGTCGGCGACTGCATATAAGTCATCGAGTAAGCCTATCCTTTTAACTAACTAAACTCTCTCTCTTTTTTAAAAATAAACCCTGGCGGACGGCGGCTATTATTCCGTGCGCCTGCCAAGTGGAGTGAACAGTGGACACCGAGCGCGCATTCTATGTAATTGGAGAACTAGGAGACGTTTCGTAGACGCGGCCCGCGTGTACAACACAAGTAATTGCACCTGGCATGTTTCCGTGTGATAGTTGGTTCGATTGATAAATGATATAGCCTACTGATAGTGTTATGAGCACATATCTGTAACTCGACACGATTGGAAAACATATTTTTTTTTGTTGAAAAAATACGGTTTTTTGTAAGTATGTATTATTTCTGCTTGTAAAAAACAAAATAACGTTAACCCTAATGGTGGTGCCAAGGCACCTGTGGCACCTACCGTGCGCACGCCTATGCGAGCCACTGATGATCGTGTGTTCCTGGCTTGCATTTTCCCCAGTTTTGCTTTCACAAACGCCACCCGGAGACAAAGCAGACTAAATTATGTTGTATCAAACATAACATTCGCAGCTTTATTAATCCATTTGATTCATGTTGTGAATCTCTGCGAGCAAAACACCTGCAGTAGCACGTGCACTGAACACACAGTTGTTACAAATTAGCTGTTTTATAACTGGATTTTGCTGCGCCGGTCTTATTTTTTTAGAGTTATTTTCGCTATGGAAGTTCCGGCACGGTATCTCCTCCCTGTCTGAAGGCCTCAATGTTGCAACGCTGCCTTGCGCACAACGGACTTGTGCCCTTCTGTAGGGATACATGTGTATACTCTCGGCGCCGACATAGATTAATAACACTGAGACTGCGCGCGCCAACATCACATCAAAAATCTTGTTTGCCAATACAAGTGTTACAGCCGTGTGTTATGGCACACACTTCTTGTATGTCCGAGCTCTAATACAGTGAGTGTCTGATATTTCATTACTAGTGTACCTATTTAAATAAAGTTTTAAATGCAATTATTACTTCACATTAATTAACTGTTAAGAAAATTGTTTCTGTGCAGTAGTAGGTATATAATAGTAGGTCCTGCTACTGGTTCTGGTTCGAGGAGCGTCTGGTCTGTGTTGCGAAGGCACGAGTCAAATAAAAACTACCAAAATATATGCTCCCTCAGAGCCAACTCATGATAGTGGAGCAATAAGGCAAACCCCAGACATATTAGATATTGTACTAAATAAGAGAGTTCACACGGGTTTCGAACTCAAAGTCGTTCACGAAATGTCATCTGATCACTTCCCAGTTCACTTAATATTCAATGACGCGGATACTGACATCAATCCGCCGAGAAAAGTTAAAGACGTCTGGTCAATTAACCCGTCCACCATCTTGGATTGTGACATCACGACGGCCATCTTGGATGACTTACACATTTGATCTTGACCCCGGCGGCCATATCGGATCCACCATCCGCCATTCTGAATTCCGCCATTTTGTTTTCTAGACCATTCCACCATCTTGGTTTATAGAACATTCTGCCTTTTTGAATTATTATGTTTCGTTGCAATTTTCATTACCATATTGAATTCCGTAATTTTCGTCCGATTTTAATTAGAAAAATTTTAAAACTTATAAAGATGTATTAATAAAGTTTTAATAAAAAGAATTTCCACAATTTTTCAAATCATCCATTAACTTTAAAATCCGTAAATATCATCCCATTTTAATGGGACTAATTTTAACATTTATAAAAATTTCCAATTATTAAGTAAAAAACATCTTGGAGTCCTCGAATCGAACTCGGCGAGAACGATAAATTAAAAATGCTGACGAATACCTTCTCCACGGAGGCCACCGACAGACTGACCTTCAACCACTAATATCAATCTATATATAATGGCAGTTAGTATGGCATCATGTCCACCAACTTGTTTTCGTCTGTTGGAGGCTCCATCGTGGATTCGACATACTGTATTTATCTGCTAGATGGCACTACCACCATATTGGTTTAAATTTTACCCGATGGAGTGCATTAGTATTTATTTCCAGGGCGTCCGCCATCTTGGAAACCTGTATTTATTAAGCTAAAAATTCGGAGAAAATTCCAAAATACATCAAAATAGAACTTATCAAATAAATTATTGACTCGATCTATTCATATCCTTAGTTTGATACTTGATCGATGCAAGAAGCCTAAAAGAGGCTTAAATTTCTCTACTACCAGCCCCCAATATGCCGATGATGACATATTGACCACAAACTTGGAAATTCGCAATTTAATCTAAAATGTTCGCGGAAAATTCCAAAATTCATAAAAAAATCAGTCATTAATTTACTGATTGATTCGATTGAATGTTGTCCTTGTTTCGAACCTTGATCAATAAGAATATTAGATTATTAAAATTATTAAGTAATATTACAGGTACAACAAGTAAAAAAATCAACAAAATTACAAATAAAACATTTATTACATAAATTCTACAAGAACAAAAAACAAGGACATTACTAAAGACTTTAGCATTTCTCGATTTCTAAAGTCTTCTAAGAATGTGAAGCGAGTTTTTTTTGCATACCTTAACATTTCTTCAATTTATCAGGTCAACTAATTGGTACACCACATTGTACACACAGGGAAGAATTTTAGATTTCACTACAAGGACAGTGATATATTTCTTGATGTTTTGCACTTGGAATATTTGCTAATGTTTTACCACAGAATATACAGATTGATTCTGATGAATGTTCAACCAGTCCTTTGCAAAACCAGATGTGCCTTTTTAATCGTCTATAGTGTATAAACTGACTACAAAACCTGCTTTACTGATATTCTATGCATTCAGAGTTATCATAACAATTGTATTTTATGTAATCACGAATTTTCAAGTTTTTGATGGTGTCAACAGTGTGTATAGTCAGGTGATAGAACACCACCGGTTGCTGCTTCCTTTATAGTTGTCGCTGGCACTGTTGACAACCATTACAACACTGGGGAAACGTCATCCACGGAAGTGTTCAAGGTCTGCTCTGCTGTTGATACTGCATGCGTCGAAATCACCTACAGTACTGGAAGAATAGGTGCAACTGTTGACACCATCCCCAACAGTATCTGCATCGTCGCCACCATCGTCACAATCGGGATCACTGGAGCTGTCACCAACGATGCCATTGAGGTCTGTGCTGTAGATTGTAGGCCTTCGAACGAGGCCGTTGTTAATTATGGTAATGGTGCATCGAGTTCACAATAATTCCCAGATACTGGACTAATATGTGAGACGAGTCATATTAGTCGATCCGCACTGCACCACTGCCAGAGGTAGAATGAGTCTCTCATCGTCCGGTCCTCACTTACATATTTGCATTGACTGGTATGAGACATGAGTAAAAACAACAGCCAATTTAATTTATACTGTCAGGTTCTTGCTTGGACTTAACTGACCCAACACAGATATCATAGTGTCAATTAAGACTATCTAGTCGTAAAATTAGTTTAGAACATTTGATGCACTGAAACAGTATTCTTTGTTTATTATTCCGGCATACACTTTTTTCATTCCGACGAGCACTTACCACAGTATTTTCACTGGCCAATAAACGTTCATCGTACGTTGAAGTCTCCAATGTTGCTGGAAAACCTTCAGTCGATGGAACAGCAATGTCCATGCCTCCTCTGCAGATGGTTTCACAGATGCCATCGGGATCTCCGACGCCATCGGCGTCGCTGCCACCGATGTCTCATCTGCTAATGGCAAACTGTCCATCGAGCTCGACATTGGAACAGCAACTCAATTTCATTTAATGTACAGAAGAGAGTCGATCCGCACTGCACCGCAATCAGAGAAGGAATGAGTGCACCGCCATCTGGATATCACATTAATACTCGCAGAGACTGGTATACTATGAGAGTCAATCAACAACTATATATATAATTAATTTTCCACTAAGTTAAAATTCAGGTATCTGAAAACTCTAGAAATAAAAACACACAAAGTAAAGTTTCACAAATAAATTTAGAAAATTAATAAACACATTCATATAAGGTTAATGCATTAGTCATTTTCATAAGCAAAGTCTTTAAATCTGCACAGACTGCCTCGTCGATTCTGGGTACTGTCTCATCGATTACCGTTCCAACTGGTTCGCTGGTCTTGGGCTCGGGAACAGGTATCTGACTGGTAATTTTGTTCGGTGATGACTGTTTCGGTGAGACATGGACGACGACGTCTGAGACAGTAGTGTGTAATAGTATGTCCTGAAACTGGCTTCTGGCTGTAGAGCCAGGAGCCGAACCACCAACTTGGATTGTGACGTCACGGCGGCCATCTTGGATGACGGTGACCTTGACCTTTGACCTTAAAAATTTGGCAAAATTAGCCATAATTTTCCTAAATTTGTCCAAAATTCCTAAAAATTTCCATTTTTTTGGGGAAAAAAATCCGCCAAAAAATCTCAAAAAATGCCACCATTCAAAAATTAGGATTTCGAAAAACATCAAAAGTAGTTTTGCCTTAGAAAGAACTCAAAATCCTAAAAGAGGCTTAAAAGTTCTAAGAGCAAGCCACTTAAAGCCGCCGAAGTCATGACCTTGAAAATTAGGATGCCATTGCAGCCATTTTGAATAATGATGTCACAGTTGCAACTTCCAAATGCTCCAAATGCTCCAACAGCTCCAAATGCTCCAACAGCTCAAATGCTCCAAATGCTTAAAATCCTCCAACAGCTCCAAATGCTCCAACAGCTCAAATGCTCCAAATGCTTAAAATGCTCCAAAGCTCCAAATGCTTCAACAGCTCCAACAGATCCAAAATGCTTCAACAACTCCGAAAGGTTCAAATGCTCCAACAGCTTCAAAAAGCACAAAATGTGCCATCAGCTCCAACAGCTCCAAATGCTCCGATTGCTCCAACAGCTCCAAATTCTCCAATAGCTCCAACAGCTACAAAGGCTCCAACAGCTCCAAAAGGCTCCAGCAGATACAAATGCTCCAAAAACTCCAAATGCTCCAAAAACTCCAAATGCTCCAACAGCTGCAAATGCTCAAAATGTTTCAAGTGCTCCAAATTCTCCAAACGGCTCCAAATGCTCCAACAGCTCCAAATGCTCCAACAGCTCCAAATGCTCCAACAGCTCCAAAAGCTCCCATTGCTCCAAATGGTCCAAATTCTCCAACCGCTCCAAATTCTCCAACAGCTCCAAATGCTACAACAGCTCTGAAGCTTCCAAGCTTCAACAGCTCCAAAGCTACAACAGCTCCAACAGCTCCAAATGCGCCCAAAGCTACATCTTCATTTGGCTCCAACTGATTTCAATTACTTTTTTATCGAACTTAACATGATTACTTGCATGTCTGTATTAGTATACATTTTGGCTGGCAGTGGTGACGTTTTTTACACCTTTAATTTATAAGTTTTATTTAGAAAACAAATTTCGAGAAATGGTAGATATCATCTGGAACAAAATATTAAATTTCTTCAAGTTTATACACATACATTTAATTTAAGCCATTACTGTATGTCGACAGTTTCCCTCAGTTCTTTGAGTATGAAGGATATTTCTTTGATGCTCGAATAGTTTCCTGCACAAAGCGAACCTAGTAGTAGTCGTCTTAGCCTGCCAACCAATATTTTAGGATTTTCCCATGAGGTATAATCAATTTCTTCTGCTACGTTCATCTTCCTTGTATGTTTATAATGGATATTATTATCTCTGGTGTCTTCCGTTTTAACACCAACCACAAGGTCACTTTCGTCATCGAGCCAGTAACTATCACAAGCTTGATCATGATAATTTATTTTATTACATCGTTTCCATCGTTTGGTCTCAAGCCACCATCACAGTCTTCGCTCTTGAATGATTAAGGTGCTTCAGCACAGTACTCAATCATGTCAGCCTTAGATGTGTCAGCACATTCATCGATCATTTCAGCTTCAGATGTGTCATCACAGTCTTCAATCATGCCAGCATCAAAAGCTTGATCAGGATAATTAATTTTATTACGACGTTTCCACCGTTTTGGTCACAGGCCGCCATCACAGTCTTCGATCTTGACTGCTTTAGGTGCTTCAACACAGTACTCAATCATGTCAGCCTTAGATGTGTCAGCACAGTTATTTATCATGTCAGCCTCAGATGTGTCACCACAATCTTCAATCATGTCAGCTTCAGATGATTCATCACAGTCTTCGGTCTTGTCAGCTTCAGGTGGTTCTCCATCTTTCACATTTTCATGGTGACGACTAGATATTGGTGTAAATATCTTTTCATTTCTAATGAGGTTGCTATTTTCTTCGTTTGTTTTAAAATTTAAATTATTGTCTTGATCTATATCAGTATTTTTAGCATTAGCTTTTTTACATTCTTCGTAATAATTATTGTCGTCTAATATTCCGCCTTCGTTCCTCTTCCGCGATTTTGGAGCACAGACTTCGTTATCTTTATTCATCTTAGATGTACAGTTCTTGCAATGTCTATGCAAGTAATTTCTTCTACCAAAGGATTTCTGACATGGACTGCAATGAAATGGTTTTTGACAAGGACCCAAATTACACTCGCTTCTCTCATGTCGTTTAGCTTTCTTTCTCAAGGCAAACACTTTGCTGCAGTATCTATAGTGATGTTCTTTTGATACAGCTACAGACAACGGACCAGGGTACATGTTAGCTTCTGCGACTAATGGCAGATGCAAACTAAGAGTTTTAAATTAAATCCATTACTTAAATAGAATATTTTAAATATTTTGTCAGCGAGAGTTAAGTTATCTCATGCAAAGTTACTTGTTTTAAGTAGTTCTACATTTCAACAAGAGATGACACCACGTGTTGCTTGCAGGTAAATAATATTTATTTCCTTCATGCGGGATGCGGGATGCTCATTAACGATCGCAAAAGAAGGATGGCTTCGTTAGACTACAAGGAGAAGGAAGTATGTTCTCACAGTTAGTGTTTCTCATATTTCTCAGAGAATATTATTGTTTGACTGAGTAATGATATTTTTTTTAAATTACACCTTATTAAAATATTGCAAGTGTTAATTTAGTAGCATAAATTAACTATTTAAATGTTACCTTTAATATAATGACATGTCTCATTAAGAGTAAAACTCCTTCTAGGAGAGATCGGTTTCTCAGAAATAACCAGAAGCACTTGGAGAAACCACAGGAGTGATCACAAGCAAACGGAAAAAGCCATCAAAATATTGACAAAAATAATCAGGAGCACACTGAGAATACCATCATAATATTAACATGGATAATCGGGAGCACACGGAGAAAACCGCCACACATTTTTCTTTGATATCATAAAATTACAAAAAAAATCAAAAAATTAAATAAAATTTTTTAAAAATATACAAAAACAGATTCTGCTAGCCTGTGAACTTCACATTGTTGAGCAAAGATAGAGTTCTAGTCCAAACCAGAATTTTTTTTTGTAAAAATTTTTTAAATTTTTGAATTTTTTTTTTTTGTAATTTTATGATATCAAAGAAAAATGTCTGTCTGTTTTCTCCGTGTGTTCCCGATTATCCATGTCAATATTATGATTGTTTTCTCCGTGTGCTCCTGATTATTATTGTTAATATTTTGATGGTTTTTTCCGTTTGCTTGCGATCACTCCTGTGGTTTCTCCAAGTGCTTCTGGTTATTTCTGAGAAACCGATCTCTCCTAGAAGGAGTTTTACTCTTAATGAGACATGTCATTTTATTCAAGGTTACATTTAATTAGTTAATTTCTGCTACTAAATCAACACTTGCAATATTTTTATCAGGTGGAATTTAAAAAAAATATCATTACTCAGTCAAATAATAATATGCTCTGAGAAATATAAGAAACACTAACTGTAAGAACTAACTTCCTTCTCCTTGGAGTCTAACGAAGCCATCCTTCTTTTGCGATCGGTAGTGAGCATCCCGCAACCCGCATAAAAGAAATAATTATTATTTACCTGCAAGTAACACGTGGCGTCATCTGTTGTTGAAAATCGTAACTACTTACAACAAGTACCTTTGCATGAGATAACTTAACTCTCGCTGACAAAATATTTAAAATATTCTATTTAAGTAATGGATTTAATTTAAAACTCTTAGTTTGCATCTGCCATTAGTCGCAGAAGCTAACATGTACCCTGGTCCGTTGTCTGTAGCTGTATCAAAACGACATCACAGTAGATACTGCAGCAAAGTGTTTGCCTTGAGAAAGAAAGCTAAACGACATGAGAGAAGCGAGTGTAATTTGGGTCCTTGTCAAAAACCATTTCATTGCAGTCAGTGTCAGAAATCCTTTGGTAGAAGAGATTACTTGCATAGACATTGCAAGAACTGTACATCTAAGATGAATAAAGATAACGAAGTCTGTGCTCCAAAATCGCGGAAGAGGAACGAAGGCGGAATATTAGACGACAATAATTATTACGAAGAATGTAAAAAAGCTAATGCTAAAAATACTGATATAGATCAAGACAATAATTTAAATTTTAAAACAAACGAAGAAAATAGCAACCTCATTAGAAATGAAAAGATATTTACACCAATATCTAGTCGTCACCATGAAAATGTGAAAGATGGAGAACCACCTGAAGCTGACAAGACCGAAGACTGTAATGAATCATCTGAAGCTGACATGATTAAAGATTGTGGTGACACATCTGAGGCTGACATGATATATGACTGTGCTGACACATCTAAGGCTGACATGATTGAGTACTGTGTTGAAGCACCTAAAGCAGTCAAGATCGAAGACTGTGATGGCGGCCTGTGACCAAAACGGTGGAAACGTCGTAATAAAATTAATTATCCTGATCAAGCTTTGATGCTGGCATGATTGAAGACTATGATGACACATATTAAGCTGAAATGATAGATGACTGTGCTGACACATCTAAGGCTGACATGACTGAGTACTGTGCTGAAGCACCTTAATCATTCAAGAGCGAAGACTGTGATGGTGGCTTGAGACCAAAACGATGGAAACTACATAATAAAATAAATTATCATGATCAATCTTGTGATAATTACTGGCTCGATGACGAAAGTGACCTTGAGGTTGGTGTTAAAATGGAAGACACCAGAGATAATAATATTTATTATAAACTACAAGGAATATGAACATAGCAGAAGAAATTGATTATACCTCATGGGAAGATCCTAACATATTGGTTGACAGGCTAAGACTACTACATGGTTCGCTTTGTGCAGGAAACTATTCGAGCATCAAAGAAATATCCTTCATACTCAAAGAACTGAGGGAAACTGGCTACATACAGTAATGGCTTAAATTAAATGTATGTGTATAAACTTGAAGAAATTTAATATTTTTTTTCAAGTTGGTATCTACCATTTATCTAAATTTGTTTTCTAAATATAACTTATAACTTAAAGGTGTAAAAAAACGTCACCACTGCCAGCCAAAATGTATACTAATAAAGACATGCAAGTAATCATGTCAAGTTCGATAAAAAAAGTAATTAAAATCAGTTGGAGCCAAATGAAGATGTAGCTTTGGGCGGATTTGGAGCTTTTGGAGCTGTTGGAGCTGTTGGAGCATTGGAGCTGTGGAAGCTTTGGAGCTGTTGTAGCATTTGGAGCTGTTGGAGCATTTGGAGTATTTACAGCGGTTGGAGCTGTTGGAGAATTTAAGCTGTTGGAGCATTTGGAGCAGTGGAGCATTTGCTGCGGTTGGAGCAATTGGAGCATTTGGAGCAATTGGAAAATTTGGAGCTGTTGGAGCATTTGGAGCATTTGGAGTCTTTTGGAGCTGTTGGAGTATTTGGAGCTGTTGCAGCATTTGGAGTATTTGGAGCTGTTGGAGCATTTGGATCATTTGGAGTTGTTGGAGAATTTGGAGCCGTTTGGAGCATTTGGAGCACTTGAAACATTTGGAGCATTTGGATCTGTTGGAGCACTTGTTGCTGTTAGAGCGGCATTTGGAGCCTTTTGGAGCTGATGGAGGATTTTGAGTCTTTTCGAACTGTTGGAGTATTTGGTGCTGTTGGAGCATTTGGAGGATTTGGAGCAGTTGGAGCATTTGGAGCCTTTTGAAGCTGTTGGAGCCATTTTGATTATTTGGAGCTGTTTGAGGCATTTGGAGCTGTTGGAGCATTTGGAGCATTTGGATCATTGTAGCTGTTTTAGCTGTTGGAACTGTTGGAGAATTGGAGCTGTTGGAGCATTTGTAGCCGATTGAACATTTGGAGCTACAGACATTTTTATTATTCTTGAGGATATCAGGTATAACATAATCAATCAGCTTACTGATGAAGTAATAATGTACGGACCTTTAAATTATAACTTGTGGCTGGACTGTTTATATGGTAAATCGTATTCATTCTGGGACCTAGAGAAGAAGTCCTCTCAAGACATCGGCTGTTACAATTTACAGTTTTGAAGATGTGAAGCAAACTGTTAAAAACGGTATCCTGAAGCTCTGTCAAGAAGAGGACTATGTTAGAAAAGGTTCTGGTTGGTCTCTGTCTAGTATAAACCGATTGGAGATAAGAATTTGTCATTTCGCACCTATGCAGGGCTAAATGATTATAAGATTGCTGGCTTTCGCAAGTGATCCTGTAGTAGAATAGAAATAATGTAATAAATATTATGTTTGTAAAAGAACTTACTGTGTTTTTTTTCTCGAAACTGTCACTTTTCTGGTATTTAAATTATATTTATTTTTAGCTTCGTTCAGAGATCGAACCAAGTATTGATTCAATATGTAAAGTAATGTGTGATTTTTTCGGTGATATTTGGAATTTTTCCAGAATTTCTAGCTAAATAATTATACCATTCCAAGATGGCGGCCGTAGCGAAACATGCATCATTTATATAATCCAAGATGTCCGTAACGATAATTGCAACATTGGTTTTTAAGTAATATTTTATGAAATTTTTATTATTCATTTCGATAAAATATTTTTTTTAATGATTTTTAAAAACTATCCCGTTTTTCTAACATAAAAATTACGGATTTTCAAGATGGAGGACATGACGTCATACTAGGTGACGAAATATATACTTTGTCGTAAGTGGTGGGGGTCAGTCTGCCTGCAGCCACCATGAGGGAAGGATTGGATGCCATTTTTAATTTTTGGCCTCACTGGGTTCGAACCGAGGACTCCGAGCTCAATGTCGAAAAAGTATGGTTTTAAATTTTTTTATTTAATTTTTATTAATTATTTTTTTATAAATTTTAAAAAAATTTCATTAAAATTGGATAATAAATAAAGTTTTTCAAGATGGTAGGCGTAACGGAAGTTGCAACTGTGACGTCATGATTCAAAATGGCTGCTATGGCATCCCAATTTTCAAGGTCATGACCTCGGCGGCTTAAAGTGGCTAGCTCTTAAGACTTTTAAGCCGCTTTTAGGATTTTGAGTTCTTTCTAAGGTAAAACTACTTTTGAGGTTTTTAGAAATCCTAATTTTTGAATTATAGAATTTTTTGAGATTTTTTGGCGGAATTTTTTTCCCCAAAAAATGGAAATTTTGGCGAATTTTGAGGAATTTTGGGCAAAATTTGGAAAATTTTGGCTAATTTGGACAAATTTTGAAGGTCACAGGTCAAGGTTACGGTCATCCAAGATGGCCTCCGTGACGTCACAATCCAAGATGGTAGTTCGGCTCCCGGCTCCACAGCCAGAAGCCAGTTTCAGAACATACTATTACACACTACTTGCGACCCTGGCTGCAACTTGGTTGCAACAGGTTACAACACGTTCAAGTTAGATGTTACATGCCCAGTAGCTGTACTCAACACTGTTGAAGCTAGGTCTTACGCTCATGTACACATTGGCAGCATGAAACGAAAACATCGTCTTGGAGGTCAGACGAAAACTGAAGGTGCGAATGGTTGCACGCCTTTTATAAATGCAGACTCTAATCACAACGCGAGTGCCATAACCACATTAGCTGTAGGTTTTTACATGCACATACTTGTCCAAACTTGCCATGTGGCTGCCGCCATACATTTCACTAAGATTGCGTAGGGATAGACAGTCATAGTCGTTCTACATGTCTTCAATTTCGGCGGTTCCATCACAAAACTTGATTAGCAATTTCTTCTGCTCAGGTCCAGCGACATAAATGATGCCACGTGGATTATGTTTTAGCAAAATATCTAGAAGGGGTTTTTACACTTGGTGGTATAGGATTTTACTTTCATCCTAGTCCAAACCATGATAATATTAGTATAGTCATTCTTACAAACGTTTACTTTTTTCGTCCAGGAATTTCAAGGGATATGGAGTCCGGATGATGCGTGTTCGAGTCCTGCAATCGTCCTCATAGGTGACGGTGTATTCCTTAAGGGCCAATCTGTCTTGACTCTGGAAATATTTCAGGTTGCAGTACATCTTGTCGTTAGTAATGCTCGGTGGTAACTAAATTAAGCTCACAAAATGCACCAATATTTATGAGATAATTTTCACTAGATTGTCTCGGCAGTTGTACGTTGCAAGTCTATCGTGAAGTATCATACAACAAGCATAAGAGCTTGGTGGAATATTTTTGTTTGTCGATATCTCGATTCTACAGTCGATAATGTTTTAATTTATTCGATCATCCTGTTTAAAAACATCTAACACCATTAACAGAGTCTTGTTCTTGAAACTGTCGAGACTCAGTATCAGTGACTGTCCGCAACCATAGTATGTTTGCTGAAACTTGACATACATTTTATATGCGAGAAAAAATCTTCTGTTTTCAAAGTCTATGTTCATGTCCATATACGGGTAGCTTTTGCTGTTTAAAAATAAATTTAAATGATATTTTTGGCAGTTATGAACACAGGGCGGTTCACTCCTGCATTTAGCTGTCTTACCGATGAATATGTATCTTGGTTTTTCGTAGCGAACTGGACTTTACTATCCAATTTATAAGCTCACTTTGAGGCAAGCAGGAATACATTTCCAGATTCCAGGATCGAAATGGCACTACAATGTTCTTGCCATTTACTACGTTATTCAACATCTTGATATGTTCAACCGTGCTGACTTGGACGTAGGGTAGCATCAACTCGATAAACTTTAGTGTTGGTGAGACATATTCTGGGTTTTCTGTAGCAGCGACAATTGCATTAATGTACATGATGGGAGAAGCAGTATGAGCTCTCATTTATAAGGGGTCGTCCATTAATCACGTGGTTTTTTTAGCAAATTTTTAACCCCCCCTTCCCACTAGTGATTTGTGGTGAGGTTTCAGACTCCCCCCCCCCCCCCCCCCCCAATAAATCACGTGTATTTTTTGGTACAAAATATTTTTAAAAATTTCAGAATATTATCTTTAAATAAAGGTATAATCTAATTTAATTCTGGAAAATTAAGCACAGTGATAAAAATGTCCAGACACACATTAAGGTTGCATGCTTATTCTCACTGGCATAAAAATAATAAAGGAAAGGCTTATATGTGATATACGCATGTATTCGGCGCCAAAATCACAGTCTTACTGGCAACTGGCAAGCCGAGCCGGGTGGTTCATGTTGCGGCGGGCGGGGATATTGTTGCCTGGCTACGACGAGTCAAGGTCACGCGTCGCTTTTTGGTTTAGTAGAAATCGCGCGAAAAAATAAATACACGTGATATCTCTCTACACACACCCTCCCCCCTTGTGATATTTCGTGATTTTTCCCGACCCCCCCCCCCCCCTTTTCGAGCCTCACGTGATTAATAGACGATCCCTAATGAATTATTTATATGCTTGTAGTCTTCAGAAAATCCAAGACGCATGGACACAGGTACACAAACTTAAAATTTTATTTTGGTAATAACCGGTAGCTTGTATTCATCCTCGAGATCCCAGCCTACCATTTTTGTAGCAGACAGTTCGTTCGGCATCGGTGATAGGTATTTTCCATTGCTGAAGTTATCTCTTATTTACATAGAAATGACTGCGATGGTAAAGTACAGATATCTTGGTGCTGTACAGTGATGCATACTTCGCCACGTAGTGCATACGCTACGAGCAATTCCATTACCGTAATGCTGTCATTAAAAATTACCGGTTCTTCCACTTTGAGAATTTCATCTTCCATATTTATTAGGCACCTGTCCAATGCTGAAAAGTAACTTTACACTACCAGGTGCTAATGCTTAGACGTCTGGTAGAGAAGTGGTCTTTTGCACCTCATTGCGATTTCTATTATAACAGTTCCGCGTAACAAACTTTATGCCCATCGCTTCAAGTGCAGGCGTAATGTAATATATTCATTTTGAAAATTCACCAAGTGTCCTTTCTGGTGAACGATTCTGACGACGACTTCGTGTGTGCACTTCACGGCGACTGAAAGTAAATGATACTTTGCATTAATTTAAACAGTTTATGTCCTGACGTGAGAATTGGCAAAAACTCGTTTAACATGTTAGTAGTATACAAAAGCGCATCCGGGGACATGGCACTGGCGCGTGGAGCTGGAGCTGACCGAGCTCTGACGTCATGTCCATCTCAGAAGTCACGGCGGCCATCTTGACTGACCTTGACCTTTAACCTTGACCTTGAACTTTGACCTTCGAAATTATCCAAAATTAGACAAAATTAAGCCAAAAATCGCCCAAATTAGCACAAATTTCCATTTTTTGGAAAACAAAATCTAAAAAAAATTCCAAAATTCCAAAATTAGGATTTCGAAAACCTCAAAATACTTTTTGCCTTAGAAAGAACGCAATGTCCTAAAAATGGCTTAAACATCCATGTCTTAAGCCTCCGATAAGCCATTTCTAGGAATAAGGATACCATGACCGCCATCGTGGATTATGACGTCACCGTTGCAATTTCCGTTACGGTCGCCATCTTGAAAATCGGTAATTTTTATGTTAGAAAATCGGGAATAATTTTAAAATTTTTAAATAAATTAAATAATCTAATTTAATAATAAAAATTAAAAAATAAATATTTTGAAAAAATTAAATGTACACTTACGACATAGAGATCGGTGTCCTCATTACAACCCGGTGAGGTCAAAAAATGACGACCGATCCTTCCTCCACTGAAGCCGATGGCAGACTGACCTCCCACCACTTATTTCAAGGTATGTATTTCGTCAACTAGTATGATGGCATGTCCGCCATCTTGGAAATCTTTATTTATTATACGATTTTAATGAAAAAAGTTTTAAAATTTATAAAATAAATAAATAACATTTTAATAAAAATTCTTTAAAAAAACGTTGCATATTTCGTTACGACCACCATCTTGAAAATCCGTAATTTTAATGCTAGGAATTCCGGAAAAATTCAACAAATGTTTTAAAAATTGCCTAATTCAAATTTTTAGTTACATAATCGATTTCGGTCCTCGGTTCGATTCCCGACGAGAGTAAACCAGTAATTTATTAAAATATTTAAAAAATTCTCAATAAAAAGCAATAAAAATGTTTTACGGCACACCTGACATTTTAATTATGTCACCACTGTATCAATTATCGTTACGGACACCATCTTGAAAATCTTTATTTATTATCAGATTTTAATGAAAAAGTTCAAAATTCATCAAAAAATTAACCTATTAGAATACTGATTGATTAGTTCGATTCCCGTACTTGGTTAGAAACCGGTAAGAGCAGAAAATAAAAAAAACAGATACTTTCACCACGGAAGCAACCTAGACTGACCTCTCACCACCAATACCAAGGTATATATCGTCAACTTGTATGACGTCATGTCCGCCACCTTGTCTTCGTCCACTGGAGGCCATCGTCGGGTTTTCTTCTGCTAGAGTGTGCTGATGCCATGTTAGTATAATTTTCTGTTCACCATACCTTTGACCTCGACTGTTGACATTGAACTTTGACCTTGAACTTTGACCTTGACCTTGAAATTTGATTTTGACCTTGACGATCATCATAGATCCGACATTTTATGTTCAGTACATGCTACCAGAAGCTACCACCTGCTAGAGGACATTGCCACCATCTGGTTTTCTTCTGCTGAAGGACACCATCCTGTGTGTGTACTCGTCTTATAGGATGTATTACCATCATGCTAGTTTTATTCTTACCCGCTAGAGTGCAGTTATTATTTATTATAACTGAGATTCACGCCATCAGGAAATTTGGACGCCATCTAGGAATCGTGAAATTATTTAGCTAGAAATCCGGGAAAAATCCCAAAAATCATCAAAAAATCACTCATTAATTTACTGATTAATTAGATCGACTATGTCCTTGGTAAGATACTTGTACAATGAACAAAATGAAATAATTTCAGGTTCGGGAAAATAACACACCGCAAGTTCTTTTAAAAACAAAATTTTTATTACATAAATTCTACACTACTACAAGTACAAAAAAAACACAGACAAATTACTAAAGTCTTGAGCATTTTCGATTTAAACAGTCTTCTTATTGTACGGACTGAGGCCTTTACACGACTTTAAATGTCTTTTCATAGCATTTCCACGTGACAGTTGATTACACAGTTTTCACACAGAGAAGAATTATCGATTTCATTGAAAGGACGGTGATATATTTCATGATGTCTTACATGTTTTATGCATACATATGCCTTGTCGGAGTATATACAGCTTGAATCTGATGAATGTACAGCCAGTCTATCACATTTCCTGAGGTGTCTTTTTAATCTCCCATAGTGTATAAACCCGCTACAACACCTATTCCACTGATATTTGGACGGTGTTTTGCAAAAATGAGTTAACCCACAAAAGTGAAAAAAAATGAGTTATTGACATAGCTGCGTTGAGAAAATGCCATTCTTTAAGAAGCACAAATGATTTAAGCAACATTCTGTATTGCTGTGCCATCTAGCGGCGCAAATGTCAACCCACTGCCACGATACCGGCCATTGTGTATTAAGCAAGAACCAGTTAACCCTCCTGCTTAAGCTTGTGCAAGTGAAGTGGTGTTTGCTGTTAAACTAAAATCGTTCAACCCATTACGCAAATGTTACAGCACTATTATTGGATAATGGTGGTTGTAGTATTACACAATACATCGCAGTGTGTAGATTTAATTGTTTTTTGGTGAAGGCTGATTATTTTCAAGGTGAGTACTATCACCGAATGTACATGTGCTGTTCTAGGTTAGGTCTATCTTTAGCAAGTGAAGGCTGTGCATGGTTTAAAAACACAATGTGTATAATGTATCTTTTCTGCACTCAATGGTGCAATGTTTCATTATAAATTAAAAGTAAACTTTAGGTGTAATAAAAATAGGTTCCAAGTGACAGTGGCTTAACTCGTTTTTACATAATGTTGTATCCATTGTGTTTGTGGTTTAACTCATACTGGAATAATTATATTTACATTATAATGACACAACGAATTGATTTGTAAAACTACTATGCCTTACTTAAACTGGAAAATCGTTGCATAACAAAAATCATTGCAAGAAAAAGAAAGTTTTCTGTAATAGTAGCATCTCCTATCATAGTCTTCAACCACATATTTTGGAGTAATATACTATGTTTAACGGTTTACAAAATATTTCTGTATTTCAGTCAAAGTAAATATATATGCACATTACTTATAATAGTTAATGAAATTAAACATTTATCATTATTATGTTGGGAATTCGGGATAGCACTTCTCTTCAATGTAAAAACCTAATACAGGCAGTCCTCTACTTTCACGCCTTTATCTTTAAGACTGTCTGTATACTGTATTACAGCTGCTATGCTCTCCACATAAACATATAGCTAAAATAATAATATATTTACTATTGTGTTAAGAACGTAATATGTTGGTAGTAATTATTAAAATGATTTGTAATGAGAACTGTATTTCATTTCAGATGTCAAGAGGGCAATACTTGGTGGAGCAGGCTTTACAGCTTCTGGAAACAAGTAAACAACCGAAAGTGAAAGTGAGAGATAAAGAACTTATGGTGCCAAAAGGTGGACCGTCAGTGTTAGATGCACAGGGACAACACAGTTTAAAAGAAAATCCAGGAAATAGTAATGATCAAGTTAACGGGATAGCAGTTGAGAACACAGAGGATATGTTGATTTTAGGAACTACAGGAAATGACAATGGGATAAACATTAGCCAGGATTTCAGTTCTGATACAGAAGATCAACAGACATCGGACATGGTGCAGCAAGCCTTACAGCTTCTGGAAACAAGTGAACATCTGAAAGTGAACTTGAGAGATAGAGAATTTATGGGACCAAAAGTTGGACAGTCAGTGTTAGATGAGCAGGGACAAAAGACAGTAGAAATAAATCCAGTTCCTGGTAATAAGCAGGATAAAGAAATAGTGGTTGAGGACATGGAGGATATGGTGATTATAGGAACTAGAGGAAAAGACAATGGGGTAAAACACAGCCGTGACTTCATTTCTGATACAGATGATCTTGAATCTTCAGGATCTGATTTTGTTCCAGCTGAATCAGAGAGCAGTACCACAGATAATGAAGAAACTCTGCTCTCGGAAGGCCGACCATCACGTGGAAGGAAACGAAAGCATCCCAACCAGTCAAGAAAAGACAGAAAAAAACGATCTGATAGGAACGAAAAACATTTCAATTGTAGAGGCCAGAAGGTTGCTCCTAAAGAATTTAATGCTGCATTTCACTGTTGTTGCAAACGAAAATGCACACATATTGTACCTGTTGAAGAATGCAGAAGGGCCTTCAATCAGTTCTGGAAAGCAGGGTCATTTTCTGGTCGATGTGGTATTAGTAACATTCATGTTACCGAAGTCGAAAAGAAACGAACATACACGAAAAACAAAACGTCAAAGAGGTCGAAAACAAGAAAATATTATTTTGGTAAAACTGAAGTGTGCAAAATTGCTTTTCTAAAAACCCTACAAATCAACCAAAACCGTGTTGATGTAGCCTTGCAAAAAAGAAAAAATATGGATGTTATCTCAGATTTAAGGGGTACAAAGAGTGGTGGTAAGAATAAGCATTCCGAAGAGAAAGTCAAGGAAGTTGTACAGCATATTGATTCCTTTCCCAGATATGTTTCTCATTATTGTCGAGCTGACACTGATGCCAAGTTTCTTAGTGAGGATTTAAATCTGAGTACAATGTATGAATTGTACAAAAGTACATGTAATGATCCAGTAAGTCTGTCATCATATAAATTCTTATTCTACAGCAAGTTTAATTTAAGATTTAAATCTCCGACAAAAGATACATGTCTGAAGTGTGATACATACATGACACTTAGTAAAACCTATGAAGGTGATAACTTACTTGAGCTTAATAGACTACATGAAGCCCATTTACAAGCAGCGAAAGATTTAAGATGTGAAATGAACAAAAACTTAAAGGAAGCACAGACGAGTAAAGAAGTCGAAACCTTAACGTTCGACCTACAGAAAACACATCCACTCCCAAAGTTGCCAACAAATATTTTATATTACAAACGTCAGCTCAATGTTTACAATCTTGGCATTCATGTAGGGAGCACAGGGAAAGGAATATTCAATGTATGGCTGGAACATGAAGCTGGCCGTGGGACACAGGAGATAGGATCGTGTCTTATGAAATATATAAAAGAGAACATTCAGCCACCCACGAAGAAACTTATTCTATGGTGTGACTCGTGTGGGGGACAGAATCGTAGCATAAGGCTTGTACTTCTGCTTATCTATACACTACAGAATCATGTATCATTGGAATCTATCACAATGCGATTCTTGCTGTCGGGCCATAGCTTCCTACCAAACGACTCAGAATTTGGAGATGTGGAATGTGCTCTTAAAATACAACAACGACTGTATACAGATACTGACTACATAAATGTCATGAAATCCTGTAGGAAGAAGAAAAAGTTCACTGTCAACAGATTAAACAAAGATGACATGTATTCAGTAAGCACTTTGGAAGCTGTTATCACTAATCGTAAGATTGATGTAAATAGACAAAAAGTAAGTTGGCTTTCTACCCATGAAATCCATTTGAAGAAAGAAGAACCAACTATGCTGTACATGAAACAAAGCATAGCTCAGGAAGATCCACAAAAAGTTAATATCACGAACAACAGGAAAGGACGAAGGGCATCATTGCAGGGTGTACAATTGCATCATTTGTGGCCAAATGGAAAGGAGTTGTCAAAAGAAAAGATTAAGGATTTGAAAGATGTTCTAAAATTAGTTCCAAAAGATGCACAGAGTTTTTATAACTTTTTTAAGAATGTACAACAAGGAAACTTTGTGGATGACATTGAGGGTTTTGGCAATGACATGAGCTTTGGTAATGGTGATGATATTGGAGATGCAGAAACATATACATCTGCCGAGTAATTTCCAAGACTTCCTATGATGTACTTTTTAAAATAATGTAGCATTTTTTCCTGTTTTGGATGGGATTTTTCATTTTCATTAAAATGTTTGCCTATAACAAACTACTGAACATTTTGACTTTCCTTTGATAATGTTTGTGTTTGAAAGACTATGCCATTACCGTCATTATTACAAGATGTAACACGTATATTTTATTATTAATGTCAGTTATTTAATTTTTAATGGCATGGAAATGTATTAAATTTTAAGTTTCATAATACATTATTATAATAAAATGTGCAGTGGTGGCTTAACATGTTTCCATAATATTCATGATACCTATAATGATGTTAAGCAAAAACCAGTCAACCCTGTTTTTTTATGCCCTCTGTTTGTAACATATTGACATTCACATTGAAAACACGTGTAAAATGTTATACTATGTCCATACTTTGTGAAAATATAGTTAGAAATGTCTAGCCATGTGTTCATGATTTGAGAGATAGGGTTAAACTTTGAACTCAATTTACTCAAATCTATATATTGGTGGGTTGACCTGTTTTTGCATAACACCGTCCATTTAATGCGTTCAGAGTTATTATTACAATTGTGTATTACCCAATCACGTAATTTCAAGTTTTTGATTTTGTCACAGTACATACAGTGGGGTGATGGAATGCCGTCAAATGCGACTTCCTTTATCGCTGACACTAGCACTGTTGTCAACCATTGTAACTTCGTTGAAATGTTAACTTCTGAAGCCTTCGTGGTCTGCTCTGCGGAAGATGTTGCACTCGCCGAAATCTCCTGCTGTGCTGAGAGAGTAGGTATAGCTGTTGACGTCGTTGTGATCGGACTCTGCACTGTTGATGGTAGGCCTTCCATCCAGGTTGGTGTTAATAGTGGTAATGATACCATCGAGTTCTCAAAAATTGCTAGATACTTGTCTATTATTATGTTATGCAAGTCTAACTATCCGATCCGCACAGCTCCGCAGCCAGAGACTGACTGAACGTCTTATCGTCTGGACCCCACTTATATATTCTCATTGGCTGGTTCAATACATGTGTCAAAACAACAATCATGCTCATTATGCTTGCACTTAACTTTCTTGGGGCATATTTTATAATGACGGTGTAAGCTGTCGAGACGTAAAATTAGTTTATTGCACTTGTTACACTGAAATAGAATTCTTTTAAACATTACTCGAACAACCACATCTTTCATGTCTGCGCGCACTTGAAGTGGTAGTAAATGCTGCACTACAGTATTTGCACTGACGCGATGAATGTTCGTAGTTCTTTGAAGTCTGCAATGATTTTGGTGAAACTTCATCCGATGTAACATCACAAGTCAATGCGGGGATCACAGACACCGTCGAAATGTCTGCAGTTGACGGTACCGATAACGTCGGGATCTCCGAGGCTGCCGACACCGCTGTCATTGATCGCTCCGCTGTCATCGTCGTCGCTGACGACAGGGTTCCCGTAGTCGATGGTAAAACCTCCATCGAATTTGACGTTAAAGTCGGTAAAGATGCCATCGAGTTCTCAAGAACAGGTAATTACGTAGCTTATGCACCAGATGAGACAAACTAGCTGACCCTTACACCGTCGTCGTCGGTAAGAAACTGAAAGCCCCACCATCTGAGGACTCGCTTATATGCATGCAACCGACGGTAAAATATGCTAGTCAAATCAAGAACCATTTACTATAATACACCAGTCAAAACAACATTTAAAAAAGAAGCACGTATAATTGAAAAAATTCGATGCAGTGTGATACGTTCTCGTCTCATTAATTCAATCTCAACAATATACACTGGCTCCAAGAGCTCCAAAGCTCATACAGCTCCAAAACTCCAACAGCTTCAATGCTCCAACAGCTCCAAATGCTCCAAAGCTCCAATAGCTCCAAATTCTCCAACAGCTCCGAATGTTCCAAAAGCTGCAATTCTCCAACAGCTCTAAATATTTCAAAGCTCCAACAGCTCCAAATGCTCCAAAAGCTTCAATGCTCCAAATACTCCAGCATCTCCAAAGCTCCAAGGCTCCAAATGCTCCAACAGCTCCAAAGCTCAAAATTCTCCAACAGCTCCAAAGCTCCAACAGCTATGAAGCTCCAAAGCTCCAAAGTTCTATCAGCTACAAATGCTCCAACTGTCTATGGCTCAAACAATCAATGATGTCAAAAGTATTTGACTCCAAATAGTCTTAGGCCTTGCACTATTTGACTACAGGACCAAGAGGCTACGAAGCTACGATACTACAGAACTGCATGTATACATGAGTACTTGTCTACGAAGCTACACGTCTACAAGTCTTTAATTGCCACATCTGTCTTCGACGGAATTTAATCTTTGGCTCCAACTGCTCCAACAGCATTATGTTTTAAGATTACAAGGCTACTTGGTTATGAAGCTACGAGTCTACGAGGCTCCAAGGCATCATGACTACGCGACTACGAGCCATGAGGTTACGAGACTACACGACTATGAGTCTACAAGGTTACGTGATTGCGAGGCTACAGGACTACGAGGCATCCAGGACACACACGGCTACATGGCTACGTGACTACTTGGCTGTAACAGACTACAATAGCTCCAGTCAGCGGTGCGAGTAAAGTTATCTCATGTAAAAGAACTTGTTACAAGTAGTCCCGATTATTGGCAGAGATATCGTCACGTGTTGTGTTTAGTCATAATTTATTTATTTATTTTATGTGGGATGCAGGATGCTCACTAACGATTGCAATAGATGGATGGCTTCGCTATACACCAAGGACAGAGAAGTTCGTCCTTCGTGATAGTGTTTCTCATTCGAGGAAGGATCGGTGCCCATTTGTATACTACTCATGTTGTTTACTATCCCGTTGAGATACGTTCCACTAGCAAAATGGCAGTTTTATTATGACATTCACGGGAAATGTGTTTACTGCTAACGTAGATTCGTGCATGTTTCCTGCATCGTAAATCTGTGATTTTAATTCGAGCATCATGCCTATGGTCGCAGGTTTTGTAAAGTTCATATTTTCACTGCATATTAGAATGCTTTTTTGGGTGTTTGGTTTTCCACGCAGTTTGAAGTCTACATCCTGTGGTAACTTTTCCTTGATATTATTTGGAATGTCATCAATTTCGTAAGATCCAATCAGTAAATGTATTTCTTGAGCAGCCCTATCAGTTTTAATGTTAGCGGATCTTTCAGTTATCGTTGTCGATATTCGGTATGGCATTATATGTTTGAAAATTCGTGAGTCCGTTACACATACACTTTCCGACACCACAGGCCAGAAATGGACCGCCCGCAGCTCCGAACTATGACCCGTCAACGTAAGTGTTATCGACATTACTGACTTATTTTTATAACTGTACAGTATGTTAAATGTTATAGTTAAAAGCGAAGACACAAGTGTCCGCAGTTTGTTTCGTTAGGCGACTGTTTTTTGTAATTGTAGAACAATCTAGTAGTCCGGCCCAGGTACCGTCTAGGTTCTGGCGGAGGTCTCCATTACTTAAACTGTCGTAATACTCGACCTTTTCTCCAGAATATATGTATGCCACCTAGTATGTGCCGCGGCTTGTCGATGCATCTAAATTAACAATGGCATACTCACGAGTTTTTGGCTTTGTAGGTAAATTGCCTCGTACAAACACGCCCCGGAAATGTGCTATTTTAAGCTTTCGAGCATATTTAATTAAATCTATATTGGAGAGTGGATGTTTCGGCAGAAAACTTAGGATTTTTTCTCTCGTTTCTTTCTCATGCTTCAACCTTATTTGTGGAAAATTAAGTAGAGTCCTGCACCGTTATTTTAACCATGACAATGGCACACATGCAGGCATTGTGTCTTCGTTCTTCCTCCAACTGCTTGCGCTCATTCTTTGAAGTATTGACTGCCCGCACTATACCTCTCGTAACACCGATGAGGCCGCCAAGGGTACCAAATGAAGGTAAAATTAATGGTAGAAATCCTCAAGTAATATTTGGTCGAGAGACTGTCTTTTTTTCTTGGCTTTGAATGCTTGCACCAATCTTGCGCTTGGTCTTGCGGTGCTTGGTTCGACGAGCACCCATACCAAATTTTGTTTTAGTCTTCGTGATTTTGGATACGCCCCACACCGCGATTTTATCTCCTAGTTCTGCCTCTGCCCATTTACTTATATCTTCGACTTCCTGTACCAGAGTGTCGTGCGTTGATTCTAGATCCTTGCTGAGGGAATAGGCAACATATTGCTGCTGGCATTTTTCGTCAAGTGAATTAATTCCTATATCTCCTCGAGCTAGTCGTTTGGCTAGTTTCGTTCCTGGACCACAGAATCTGTAGCGTGGAATGTGAAGCTCTAAAGGCAGATTATTTATCAGCGAGTAGCCTTCATCGTGCTATACAGTTTATTCGTGAAAAATATCTACTTCCTAGAAGAGCCAGACATTCCCCTTAAATTGAACATGAAGAGATATATAAAACAATCATTAGTCGTGTCGACGAAATTAAAAATAAGGATGAGCTACCCATCATGGTGAATTCAGAAGTTTATGTCGAGATGCCTACTGCAAAGAAGAGGAAATATCAACCATCTACAGAAGATGACTTTACAAGTATAGAGTCTATGCACAAATAATACGTAAATACGGACACCAATTTAATGTAATGGTCCGCCCATACATGAGATATTTCACGATTCGGGATAATGTCGCGATCTATGGAGTGTACAGAAAACAATAAAAGTGGTTCCTCGGTGCTAAAGCAATATACGTTTCATCAGGAAATATAATGTGTGTAGAAGAATACAAAACACACGGGACTCCAGGTCTGTATGAATTGCGGTTTCGCAGGGAACCTAAATGGTATTATCACGAATATTCGAATGAGTACCAGAAATTCTAGAACTAACTTATGGGCATTTCCGCGAAAAGATCCAGAAAGTGTAATGTATAAAGACTAATATCATGAAAAATCGACATCTCATCAGTAACTATCGGGACTTAGTGAAAGTAAAAAAAAAGCTAGAAAGTGGTCAGAACTTTCACTTTGTGTATTAGGACGACCCAAACAAATTGGTCGACAAGTAGACTTTTACTGGCTTCGCATAGTGCAGGAAACTATTCGCACATCAACGAAATAGTCCCCATACATGAATAACTGAGGGAAGCGGACTACATACAATGAGTCGACCAGAATTACTCGCGAATGTCACTTTCATGGAAGACCAAAATATCTTCGACGCAAAGTTGTAGTGCGTGGACTTGATTATTTATTCCAAGTGGACCTTGTTGTAATGACGCCATATTTCCGACTGAATAAAGTTTTTAAGATCATGTTGAAGGTCATCAATATATACATCAAGATCGCTTGATCCAGACTTGTACAATAGAATAATGTAATCGACGTAACCAAGGCCATGACAGACATTTTGCATGATATACGTGTACCGTCGCACCTGCAAATGGATCTCGGTAAAGAATTTTCCAATGTGACCTTAAAGGATTTGATAAAGACGTTTGGCATTAAATACTACTCTACATTAAGTAATGTCAAAGCCTCTGTTGACGAAATGTTTAACAGAACTTTATGCACCAAGATGTGGCGAGAATTCAGGGCTAATGTGAATTACAACTGGCAGGTTTTCTTGCCGAAAATAATTTGCGAATTTAATTCCACTGTGCATTCTACCACGAAAATGAAGCCCAAAGTCATAAAGAATGATTATTTAGTTCCAATAGTGTTTTCCACCTCAAAAAATAAGATACACTAAGGTCTAAATCTAACGTCGGTGACATTATGTGAATCTCCAAGAAGAAAGGCATCTTCGAAAAAGGTTTCGCTCTGAATTGGAGTCCTGAACTTTTCGTGTGACTCAAGTACGCGAATCGGAGCCTAGGACCTACTACCTCAAAAATTTGAACCACAAACCTATTCGTGGCAGCTTTTATGCCGAAGAGATTCGGCCTACGATGTATCCTGATACGTATTTGGTGGAGAAGAATCTCAAACAAGAAATCTACGGTCCTACGTCAAGTGGTGGGGCTCTCCTCCCCACTTTAATTCGTGGGTAGCACATGCAGAAATAGAGAAATACTAGTAATTTTTTTTGCAGAAATTATGTATAATTATTTTATTTGTAATTAAGAATTTTTTATTTTTTAAACTTTCACTATTTATAAATTTTAATTAAATAATATTATTTACATAAAATTAACTTATCAGTTAAGAGAAGATGGTGAGCGCCCTGGCAATAAATTATTCCTGCACTCTTGTGGAATAAAATTATACCAATATGGTGGCATCGCAATCTAGCAGATGGAAATAATAAGTCGGATTCAAGATGATGGGCTTCAGTAGACGAAAACCAGATGTCCGAAAAGACGTCATGCTGGCTGACATAATATGTACATTGGAATTAGTGGTTGGAGGTCAGTCTGTCGGTGGCCTTCGTAGAGGATGGATCGCCGGGTTCAAACCAATGACTCCGTGATGTATTAATTAAAATTTATTATTAAAATCGGATAATCATTACGGATTGTTTAGATGGCAGACGTTTTTCGAAATGGCGGAAGTTCTTTTCATTTATTTTAATTTTTTTTATAAATTTTAAAATTTTTCCCATTAAAATCGGATGAAAATTTACGAAATATGAAATAGTGGCAGTAACAAAAATTGCAACATTATTAGAATTTCAGAACGAAAAATGCAACTATGAGATCATAATATGACGAAATGTTCTAGAAAAAAGATTGTGGAAAACAAAATGGCGGATAAAATGGCCGCCGATGTCAAGGTCATCTAATATGGCAGCCATGACGTCAAAATTCCAACATGGCGGATAGGGTCATTAACCAGATCCTCGCTTCTCTAGCCAGAACCATTAGCAGGACATCTGTAAGTATGTAAGCAATCGCACGTGGAATTGCCTACATGAGTTGCATCTGGCGGTTCCGTGATAACTAGCAGCGAGTGTAGTCCTGAGCTCAGAAGACAAATGTATGTTTACATCCAAGCTCAGTCTGCGGGAGATTCTTCGAGTGGGGCTGAAACTTGTCACCTGTCTCCTGTCCATGGTGCTGTTGGTGGAAGAGCCGCCAAACACACTACTGTAGGAACCACGTCCGCGTTTTATTTTGCGTGTTACGTATTGTGTAGCTTATTACACGCCAGTGAAGTGATGCCAGCCATTGTTTTCGTAACTCTTCAATCTCTGTGTAACACTTCTTTCTTTTATGTAATTGATAATACAATATGCATAAGTGGTCTGAAGCCGCAACAATTACATTCTTCCAAAAAGTTTTAGAAAATATAAAAGCTTTCTTTGTCTTAATTTTGTTGTAAAAAGCACTTGTCCCGTAACGTTATTTTGTCTTGAGTTGGATAGAACGTCACCCGAAAACTGCATTTTGATAATAGTATTGGTAAAGTTTCTGTGGCTTAGAGAGAAAATGTTGTGGTTTTGCACAAGAAAAGTTGATAGTTTTTTACTCCAATTTCATGCACTTAAGCGAAATCAACATAGTTCTTCAAATAAAGTATTATAATGAATGTGTAATCTATGCAGATAACTATGCAGTTGTCTGTGAGCGCGTGTGACTGCACGTATTTACGAATGACCCTATCAGAGCTGCTTTCCCTCTATCGCTTGGCTTGCTGTTACATGATCCGGTCACAAGCTCAGTGGGCCAATATACTAATTAAAACATCCCCTTATTCGCCCACTGCATCTGCAGTCTGCCGCACATGCGCGCTATGTGTTGCTGAAGAGAAGCAGGGCAGTAACATCTGTGCTGCAAACATCGTGTGCTCCTGTAATGAAATAATGTCCATGTACGACTACCTCTCAATCGAAAACTACTTTCTCAGACAGAGTTTACGCATTCATTAGCTACTATTCTTCAGCCAAAATTTACTAACATTTGCGTGTTTTTAAGTTTTTGGACTCAAATGGTGCACGTGCATTATTTTACTAGTAATTTCCTAAGTTGTATTTGTATACAACAGATGGCTTCACCCTGTCATTCCATGTAATGTATTTTGTTGTTAATTATGAATTATGTTTGGTCAATGGTAGCATTTCCGTGACGTGTAATAAACTTTGAGAGAGCAGCAACTCGGTGTGACGACAGCGCTGGCGGCGCGGAGCGACCACTCCGGAGACCTTGGGCTGCCTCGTGTATGCAGGAATGTGAAACAGAAAAATGAGCGTAAAAAGAGGCTGTCTGGCGGCATTCTTCGTGTTGGTAAACAGAGTGATAACCTCGACACACGCTTATGGTTTCTTTTGACATAGCGCGACGAAGATGCGCTAGCTCCTCAGATGAAAACAATCGATGGCTTCCTCTGCTATGACTAGTTTCTAATATATTTTTTACTTATGTAACAACGTTTTTTTATTGGCCTCCTGCAACGCCTCTATTATAAGAGAGCTTGAAGAAGATTTTGAAGATAAACCACAATGTATATTAATAGGAAAGTTGATTGGTAATTCACGGCTCGACATTGACATTCAGTCAAGTATCACACCTGCCACGAACGGATGACTTACTTATTTGAATTTCTTACGAAAATAAACATGGAGAATGATAGGGATTTCCAGTTTTAAGTGTTCCACTACACCAAAATCTCTTACATCACTAGAAATATAAATATATTTGGTCTGTACCAAAAGTGTTTTGGTTGTCCTAACCCTATTTTGTAGTTAACTCAAGACATAATCTTTCCTACCGTTATTTTAGTTTTGGAGGTAAGACATTTTTATTATAAAAACAAATTAAACCTTCCCCCCTCCCATGTGTACGAATTAAGAAAAAATAAATCCAGAACATAGCTCTGCATTTTTTTGTTTTCTTTTTGTTTGTTTTTTCCTTCAGTTTTTTACTTACCAGTTTAGTAGATACGGGGATATTAATCATTTCTTCACTAAAACCAACTCAGCGCTTTTAAACTAACAAGAGGTTATTCAAAGCGGTAAAAATGTGAAGGTAAGTTTTCAAAGTATATTATTCAGACATGTCTAACTACCTGATTGAATAGTTCCTGATATACAATTATTTTAAATAAAAAACTTTATGTGCTCCTTAGAATAAAATATAATTAAATGGTAAAAAGAACTTGTTACTCATAACTAGTGTCTTGCCTCAGGCATAATTAAATTCTGGTATATTTTCCACTATTCTAAAACCATATTTATCCACTTTTTCACTTTTTTAGTGGTAGGAATTTCTGAAATTATAAATATTTTCCCCTCCCTTTATGAACTTAGAATATATAAGGTTATTAATTAAACCAATTAAATATTTTTACCCTGTAACGATCATATTCCTAAAATAAAATTAAAAAACATGGTGGTAGTAGTACTATGATTGTATTGGCCGGTACTGGGACTATAGTTTGAGTGTGGATTGAGTAAGGGGGTGGCCATATTGGATACTGACATCACGGCGGCCATTTTGGATGACCTTGAACTTCAAAAATGTCTCAAAATGTTTCAAAAGTAACTCAAAATTCTACAAAATTCCTAAAAATTACCTAATTTCGAGGGAATAATTCTCTTTTTAAAGGAAATTTTCCCATTTGATTACCCAAAAATGGCAGAAGACTTTTAAAAGAAAGCCACTCTAAGCCACTGAGAGCAGGAACTATAAATCGGCCGCCATAGTATCAATTTGCGTTACGGCCGTCATTATGAAAATCCGTTTTTTTTAAGCTAGAATTTCGGGAGAAAAATTTAAATAACAAAAGATTTAATTTATAAAATTTGTATAAAAACTTCCGCCATCTTGAAATATGACATTAACTTTGCACTTTTCGTTACTGCCGCCATCTTGAAAATCCGCCATTGGGAAACATTTTTAAATAAATAAAAATTCTAAATAATAATGTTTTAATATAAAATCGCCAACTCAAATAAAGATATCACCGTTGCATTTTTCGTTACGGACGTCATATTAAAAATCCGTATTCAATTTTTTTTTTCAAATTTATAAATAAAAAAATAAAAAAGTTAATAAAAACCTACTTACGCCATCGAGTCTTCGTTTCGAACCCGGCGAGGTTAATCGATTAAAAATGGCGATGGATCCTTTCTCAATGGAAGCCACCGGCAGACTGACTTCCCACTGCTAATGCCACAGCAGATATTACCTCAGCTAGTATGACATCATGGCTTCTATATTGTTTTAGTCTACTGGAGGGCGCTGCCGACATATTGTAAACGTCTGCTAGAAGACGATGCGGCCATATGGATATAATTTCTATCTACTAAGGTGCAGAATTTTTTTACAGTAGCATCCGCCATTTTGTTGACCATATTGGCCGATATCTTAAAAATGTCATTTTTAAGCTAGAAATTCGGGAAAAATTCCAAAATTCATTAAAACCTTGATTATTAATTTACTGACCGACTCGATCAATTACAGTGCTTGGTTAGATCCTTGATCAATACAAAAAATAATTTAAACAACATAACATAAATATACTAAAATATTAAAAGGTTCAAGAAAAAAACATCTTTTTTACAAATAAAATGTATTAGGCCTACCTAAATTCTACTAGACTACAAGTACACAGATGCCAACAAATAATAAATGTTATTTTTTCGGTGTGCAGATTCTGTTGGTTCTCAGTTGCAATACATTCACATGACTAAGTGTCCATCCACTATATTTCCCTGGTATTCTTCCTCTTAGAGTCAGATTTTTTCAATAGCATTATTTACAGACTCTTCTACATCGTGTGTTGGGTAAATAACAGTATTCGTCGTCTTGAATGCTCTTTTGCGAGTCGCGTCTTCAAATGGATTAGATTTACCGTACGTACATTCCATCCACAAATTATACTTCACTGGCCGATCGTGTTCCAATACTACTTCAAGTAAATCATCAATATCCTTCTTAGCATCAGTTAGAAAGGTACCAACATCTCTTAGCGCAAGGGAACCAACCATTCATGAAATAAAAATCTTTACACGTTCCACGGAATGCTGAATTAGCCAGGTACAAACCATTATCAATCGGTCTGAAGGCACCGTGAACAGACGTAGGTTCTGTTGTATGTTGAGTTGATATCGAAGTTTCTTGCTGCGGATCAGTTTTCCTGTTAGAGACATTGCGCATACGGGTCTCCAACTGAAACCGAGGAGTTGAAATGTCTGCAGGTAACTCCGCAGTAGGCATATGGACTTCAACTTTACAGTTTTTTGCGTGTCTTCTCAAACTGTCAATACAACGGAACAAAAAATTACAAATATCACAGCAAAACTTCACACGAAATGGATTCATCGTACATTTACTTCTCTCATGTCTTCTTGCGTCATGGGAAAATGCGAACGATATATCGCAGTAGCAGCAAAGATGTCTAGTCAACGGAAAGGAACCTTTCAGACTTGAACCAGATGCTGATGTTGTTGTAGTTGTACCCATTCCCGGTGTAATCTTGTGCACATCGATGCATCTTTTTTGCGGCGAAACCTTTACTTTCTAAAGTACATCGCAACTTATGCATGTCTTCAAGTGATTTTTCATATTAACTTTTCTGGGCAACTGGTTAAAGCATTTCCCACACCCAAACATTTTGTAATGAGCATTCTTGGCACATTATCTCTTCTCGTGTCGATGAGCATTACAGTTGTGTGATAAAATATTTTTACAGTAAAGATATCGATTATCATTAGTTGTTGGCAAATCACCAACCATTAAAGTCACCTTCCCTCGAAACATCACCCATCGATCCAACACTGCAGTAATTAAAATCTCTTCTGCTGGTGGAACCACATCTGTTGACGCCTCCTTTAATGTTGTCGGTGGCGATAGTACACATTCCATCCTGTTCTGCGTCGCAATCGGCGTCACTGCAATCGAGGTCTCAGTTGCCGTTAGAGACTTCGCGGTCATCGGCTTCGCTGCGAACAGGTTCTGCACTGCTGGTAGTACACTATCGTTAAGGTCTTCCTGGTTCTCGTCGAAGATTCCAACAGGATCTGCGTCGCCATCGTCGTCGCTAACGTCAGGGTTCCTGTAGACGATAGTACAACTTCCATCGAGTTCGACTTTAAAGATGGTAAAGAAGTCATCGAGTTCTCAAGAAGAGCCAGATACCGAATTCATGAATCAGAACAGTCAATCTAGGTTATCCTTACTGAGTCCTGTCATCTGGGACTCGCTTATATACCTACGACCGGTTAAATAATATGCAAGTCAAACAATAACCATATACTATAATCCATGTGCCGAAACAACATTCAAAAAAGGAAGCACACTCAAAAAAGAAACATATTTTGAAGCACATTAAAGAAAATAAGAATATTAGAATTGGAACCACATTTAATGAAAAGGACACAGAGTTGGACAAAAATTTGATGAAAAAGGCACATTTAACTAAATGTGACATACATGTGCACGAACATTCAAATCAGCGGGGATACGATCTTGCCACATGAATATGCTCTCGTCAAAGGGATACGATCTGTTCATAGAGATACGTCCTCGTCACAGTTATAAGACACGATCTAATCGCAGAGATACATTCTCATAACAGGGATACAATCTCATCAGTAGGATACATTTGTTTTAACTTGGCTACGCACATTTAAAGAATAATACGCCATTTTCACGAACATTCAACTCAGTAGAATACGAACACTAATTTACCGTAAACTACATTGCCTCCAAAAATCCTTGGCTTAAATAGTCTTTAGCATTAAAAGTTTTTGGATCCAATACTCTTTGGCTCTAAAAGTCATTTTCTCCAAAGTCTTTTCGTAAAGCAGACTTTAGATTCAAAATTCATTTGCTCCAAAAGTATTTGGCTGCAACAGTCTTGGACTCCAAAAGGCATTGGCTCCAAATGACATTGGCACCGAGAGTCATTGATGCCAAAAGTATTTTGCTCAAACAGTCTTAGGATCTAAATGTCATTGGCTTCAAAAGTCTTTGGCTTCAAATGTCTTTCGCTCCGACTGTCTTTGACTCAAAAATTATTTGGTTCCAAAAGTATTTGGTTTCAAAAGGCATTGCTTTAAACTGTCTTAGGCTCCTGCTGTATTAGACCGAACTGCTCCAGCGTCATTTGGCTAACAGGTAACTTTGCTATGAAGCTACAAGTCTACAAGTTTACTCTGCTACGAGGCCAAAGGTCAACAAGACTTCGAGTCTACAAGACCACGAATATACGAGTCTATGCAAAGCTAAAAGGCTACATGGCAACAAAGGCTACTAGTTTGCAAAGCTACAAGTCTATGATGCTACAAGACTCCATGTCTACAAGACTTAGAGGCTTCAAGGCTCCAACAGGGCAGAATAGCTCCATTCAGCAGCAAAAGTTCATTTATCTCATTCAAAAATACTTGTTGCGAGTAATTCCCAATATTGCCAACAGTTATCACCACTTGATGTGTTGTATATGTAGTCACTCATTTATGTGGGATGCGGGGTGCTTACTCACCATCGCAAGAGAAGGAGGGTTTCGTAAACACTAAGGAGAAAGAGCTCGTCTTGCATGATAGTGATTCTCCGCCGCCTTAAGGCATATTATTTGAATGAGAAATGATTTTTTTTTTGGAATTTCACCTGATAATATTATTTTAGGTGCTGAATTAGTAACATAAATATACTAATTAAATGTAAATCTTAATAAATTTGCATGACTCATTAAGTAAAAAAAATTTCATGGAGATATATTTATTTCCATAAATGACCAAAAACTCTCGGAGAACACCAGCAAAAATTTCGCCAGGAATAACCAGGAGCACACAGATAAAACCAACAGAAGCGTCGCCATGAATGATCAAAATAAACCAAAAAAAATATTGACAAGGATAATCAGGAGTCAATGAAGAAACCAACCAAATTTTGAGATGAATAATCAGAAGCACACAAAGAAAACAATCAAAACATTGTCAGGAATTATCAGGAGCACATGGAGAAAACTAACACATATTTTCTTGAACTAATTTTAGTGAATCACAAAAAAAATATAAATACTACAAAAACTGCTTCTGGAAGTTTGTGAACTTCTTCTTTGTTTAGCATGGAAAGTGTTCTAGCAGAATCCAGAATTTTTTGTATTTTATAAAAAATAATTGTTTATAATATTTTTTTTGTGATTCACTAAACTTGATGCAGGAAAACGTGCGGAATTTTTCCATGTATTGATTTTTCCTGCTACTAATTAGATTATTTTCTCATTTTGCTATGGCCTCTACGTGTTACATTGTACATAACTTGGTCTCATGGCCCGAAGACACTTGTTCTATATGTATAGCATTGTACATGAACTGGTTGGAATGTTTTTCATGCATCGGGTAAAAATAGGCTTCCATGTTAGGCAGCGCGTCATCATATTTATTTCGTCTAGCAGGTATCTTGTACAGAGTTTTTTTTTTTTTTCGTTGAGTGGTTGATAAATTAAAATCCACGAAAGGTAATGGGAATCAGAATTTAAAATTTATTTTAAGCTTTAGTTATCCTTATCACTGGCTGAGAATCAAATCATACACAGAAATCTATCGCGTCAAGTATTATTTTAATAAATGAATTTTTTATGAATTTTTGAATTTTTTCAGAATTTCTAGCTAAATAATTACGAATTTGCAAGATTGCGGTCAATATGTCCTTATCAACCTACTATTGGCTGGTTTGTGAAGAAACTAAGATGCTTTAAGGATTTTGAACATGATTTATAAATAAAAGTATTTTTAACCTGAAATGGCTTTTATGCATCGATCAAGAATCGGATAGGATATTATTCGATCGAATCAATTTCAGATTAATTGAAGATTTGTATTATTTTTGGAATTTTTCCCGAATCAATAGTTAAATAATTAAGAATTTCCAAAATGGCATTCAAATTTCAAGATGGCAGATGCCACAGTAATAATAAATAATTACTACATTCTAGCAGGTAAAAATTAAATTAACATGGTGGTAGCGCACTCTAGCAGACGAAAACAAGATGGCGAACGTGACGACATACTAGCTGGCGATATAAACCTTGGCATTAGTAATGGGAGGTAAGTCTTTCGGTGGCTTCCGTGGAGGAAGGATCCATCGCCATTTTATTTATTTGGCCCTCATTTGGTTCGAACCAAAGACTCCATGACGTAAGGACTGTGTTATTAAAATTGTATTAAAATTTGAATATTTTTTTTATAAATTTTTAATTTTTTTCCAAATTTCTCTCCTAATAAATACGGATTTTCAAGATGGCTGCCATAACGAAAATTGCATCGTTCTAGAATCCAATATGATGGCCATAACTAAGATGACATCATACACATCCAAGATGGCAGGCGTAACGAAACATGCGACATTTCTATAATCCAATATGGTGACCGTAACGAATGTAGAACGGGAATGACTAAATTCAATATGGCGGATATTCTATAAAAATTTTATAATTTTTTTTATATTTTTGGAATTTTTTCCGAATATCTAACTTAAAAATTACTGATTTTCAAGATAGCGACCATAACGGTAATTGCAGTGGTTACGTCGAAATGTAAGATTGCGGATGTAATGTAAGAAATGTTTCATATTTTTAAAAATTTTATTAAAAAAGTTTTTATTATGTTATTAATAAATTACACGTTTACTCTCGCCAGGAATTGAACAAAGGATCAAAAATAAACTAAGCAAATAAACATTTGAAGTAAACATTTTTTTATGATTTTTTGGAATATTATCGGAATTTTTTAGTCGAAGATGATAGAATTTGAATATTATGGTCAATCAAGGTCGAGGTCATTACCTTGAATGCATAGAGGTGGCTTCCTTATGACTCTTAAGCTGTTTTTAGGAATTTTGGTTCTTTCTAAAGCAAAAGTCTTTTGAAGTTTTTCGAAATTCGAATTTTTGAATTTTTGAGGAATAAAAGGGGAAATTTGTATTTCTAAAAGGGAATTTTTCCCTCTAAGTTTTGGGATTTCTTTTTCAATTTTTTTTTTTTTTAATTTTTTGGCGGAATTTTTTTTTCTAAAAATTGATAATTTTGGCAGATTGAGGCGAATTTTGGGAAAATTTTGAATGTCAAAGGTCGAGGTCATACAATATGGCCACCGTGTCATTCCAATCCAAGATGGCGGACACCGACCCCTCACGAGAATCTCTGCGCTCGGTGGAACTAGTCGGCTCAAGCTCCACAGCCAGAAGTCAGGCGCAGGCGAAACTATTATGTAATTACTATTTGAGTCAATTCCAGCAACTTTCTAGGTGTTACCTTGTGCTTTATTAATAGTCATTCCAAATGCTAATTCAATTGGAAATTGGAGCCCTTTGAACTTAAAAGGCTATTCTGAGGGTAGCTATCGTTGGTATTTTTGTTATCAAAACAGTTTCACCAATACCGTAGCCAGTTAATATAGTACATTCGATCAATACTTTCTTAAATTAACTATTATGAGTATTGTAACGTTGCACAGTTTAGGCGGGTTTAAATTTCTTAATAATTTAATAGGCGAATCTACTTTTAATATTAATTTGTAAGGAGGAATTCCGGGAGGCGTCAAAGAATTAAAAAATTCAGATGGATAATGTACTGCGTCCTCCCTGTCCACGACTATGTAAACTGAGTAGTAGATTTTTTATGATATTTTAGTATTTGAAATAATCAAAACATTTATTTTATTAACTTGCCCATTTGTAGGTGATAGTATAGCCCTTTCTTGAAACCAAAATAGTGTCTTAGTGGTTATGTTACTAATATCGGGATACACCTTTTCAATCAATTCCTCCTCAGTTTGCACAAAAACACATAGATTATTAAGATTTATCTTGACATTGACGGCTTGAAATTCATCATTACATACTTGGAGTAAGTCATCAGAAAACTGACTTTCACGGTCCAATGATGAACGGTCTTCCCTCTCTTCATCATTTTCGTTAATTCGAAACAAACGAAGTATCTTGGCAGTTGACGTACTGTGTCCTATATCCGATCTTCGTCGAGGCATGATTATTTCCTGTGAACCTAAAAATATTAAAAACAAAAAATTAGATAAAATTCACTTAAACAAAAGTATGTTTACTATTATAAATTTTAATCCGAAAATAAGTAACAATCTACCTAAAGACAAAACATAAAAAAAAATACGTCCTCCACTTCCTAATTGAAAAAACAATGCATACAACAATTATTGTAACCAACAGCGAACATTAAAATGTTTGTGTAATACTCAAAGATAGAAACGCACGTTGAGTCCACTTGGCGAAAAATTAAACTAATGATCCCAGTCGACATATTCAACAATCATCGTCATACCTGTTAATAATCCGCTTAGCTGTTTTTTTTTCTTTTCTTTATGTAGTTGCGATAACCGCTGTTGAAAGGTTAGTTATAGAAAAAAAAGTAATGGCTTGGTGGTTGTAGAGAAATTACACTCACAGGTTGAATGTATACCAGACGACTTTTTCTAATTTCAATTATAGTTATTGAGATTTTTTTGAAAGCATATCTTTTTCAAAAAAATAGCCTATAGCACTCGGGGACAATGTAACTTCATATTAGTGAAAGAATTGCTAGAATTGGATCAGTAGTTTCAGATATTGCCACTAGCATTCAAACATAAAAAAATATACCTAACTTAAAAATGAAAACAAACAATAGGTAATGCCATAAAAACGTAAAAATATGCCCAAATTTTACATGAAAACAGACAAAAGGTAAAAAATGGAAAATAATATAAAAATATATGAAAAAGTAGATTTCGAAGATAAGTAACTTTAAAAATAATACATGACAAACTCACTAAAAAAAAGGAACAATATAAACTTAAAACGTTATACAATTAGAATATTAGGTTAGAAATAAGCAATGATAAAAAAATTGGTAACAAATCAATGTTTTTGACGTGACAACGTCTAATAAATCGATGAACGCTGGCTGCACGCACGAAATTGTCCCACTACGGATGTCCCACTACGGATGTCCCACTACGGATGTGTTTTTTTTTCCTAACCTAAATTAAAACTAAGTGTATTTGGGAGGGGTCTGGGTTAGGGAGAGACTCTAAGTGCGTCTCAGGCCGAAGCCTATACGCTCTAATCATGCAGGGGTTAGCCATGCGGGAGAGAGGGTGCATGCATCGTGTGCTAGGAGGGGGATTGGCCAGCCATGGCAGCGATTGGCGCCATGGCTAACTCCCCTCACTGACTATTCTAGACTAAAAACTAGATAAGTTGGGCCCAGGTAAAACCTGCATAGACACAGGGAAAACCCTGGGCACTTACATGCGGGATGCAAAAATTCATGCATTATTGGCAAGCAGGTTGAATACGGGAAAAAGAAGGATGGTTCAGGATGAAGAGTTGGACAGAGTAGAAAAGAGTCTACCATGCGAGGGGTTGGGGGCTTGCACATTGCTGTGCGCATTGTTGTGGGCGGTACTGGTTGTTTCGGGGGCGACTTTAGTCGTTTCCCGCCAGGCTGCCAGCCAGCCAAGTGAAGTGAAAGCTTGAATTTAATTATATTCCCTCAGCTCCCAGGTTGCCCCAGTCGCCGCGGCCATGTATGCCAGACACATTGTGCTGCCAGCCTGGGCATGTCAATCATTAGCTATTCCAATGTTGCTTATTTGCACCGCAGGACGTGGTCAGGCACATGGTCAGACACATATTAAACGACTGTGAGACTGCTCACTTAATAATTAAAATATGCGCATGTTAAATAACATAATTATATGTCCGCAGCACCCAGGTTGCCCCAGTTGCCGCAGCCATGCATGCCGACACGTTGTGCTGCCAGCCTGGGCATGTCAATCATTGGCTAGTCCAATGTTGCTTATTTGCACCGCCGGATATGGTTTTTTTTTTTTATTTTCCTAACCTAACTAAAACTAAGTGTATTTTGTTTGGGAGGGTCTGGGTTAGGGAAGACTCTAGGTGCGTCCCAGGCCGAAGCCTTTACGCCTATTCATGCTGGGTTTAAGCCATGCAGACAAGGGAGCATGCATCGTGTGCTTGTTCGGGGATTGGCCAGCCATGGCAGCAATTGGCGCCATGACTAACTCCCCTTCTTAATACTAGACTATAACTAGATAAGTTGGGCCCAGGTAAAACCTCCATAGACAGAGGGAAAACCCTGGGCACTTTCATGCGGGATGCAAAATTTCATGCATTAATTACAAGCAGGTTGGTTACAGGAACAGAAGGATGGTTCAGGAAGAAGAGTTGGTCAGAGTAGAAAGAGTCTACCATGCGGGGGTTGGGCGATTGGACGATTGTGTCCGCTTGTGGTGTTTAGGGGCACTGGTTTTTTTTTTGAGGGCGACTTAGTCGTTTCCCCCCAGCTGCCAGCCAGCTGAAAATTAATACTAATTTTGTATTCTAAAAGCTACGTGACTTGTGTATAGCGCATGTGTGACATTAAATTGATTTAATTACGTTAATTAAGGATGTGTACAGAAAACTCGGCCGGCACGTGGCGGCGTACTGGTCAGGTTTCTAACCGCCATGCTGCAGGGATAGACGGGTTGCGCCAGTTGTATCACGCCTGCGCATGTTGCCACACACGGCTTGATAGTGATAATTGAATAAAAATGATTCAATTTTATTCATAAAAGTATGCAGAGGTAGATTTTATCATACAAAAGATAGAAAAGTTTTAAAATAATGTCTTCCTCAAAAAATATAACGTTTTTAATGCCTAAATGGTTTGGTTGCAAAAACCTATTACGGCTCAGTCTCAGGCCGAATATGATATTTAATTTTCTTCTGGATCAATCATTTCATCAATGTTTTGTTATGACGTTGTCACGTTAAACTATCGTCAGTAAACCGACTTTACAGACAACCAATTTTGTTTTTTAAGGAATTAGCTGAACCGCAGGCATCATGTCAGTATACTCCAGGCATCATGTCAATAGGGCGAATGGTTAGTGGCCATAGAGAAATGACACCCACGGTTGAATGTCTACTAGATAGCAATCTTGCATTAAAAGCATTTCCACATTCACAGACAATTTACACAAAACCTTAATGAATTATTCATCTAAACCTTCCTCATGAATCACAACGTCCATTGGTGAAAACCGTATGAAAATCCGTCCGGTAGTTTTTCAGTTTATCGCGTTCAGGTAGACACAGCGGGAGGACTTTCTTTTATAATATGTATTGATATCACATTTAAATAGGCTCAATAACTACCTTAATTTTGCACAAATCATTTACCAACTGATAGATAAATAAAGTAATAAAAAATCTCCGTCAAGTTCGTTAATTGGCAATATCCAACCAAAGAGGTAGAAATGAAGGGTTAAAAAAACAATATAACTTCCTTAATATGGTAAACCTTGCAATATCACATCAGTATGAAGTTATTATATCTCGTTAGAGTAATACCAAAACCTTTTGTCCAAATAATATTTTTATACGATCAATCAATACTTCAAGAGTTACAAAAAATAGGGTTTGGTGGACAAAAAAAAATTTCTAACTCGCTTAGTAGGGGCACTATCAAATCCATTTGGGATTATTTTAAACCTTATGAATATTATCTAAATTTTTTGTCTGAAAATATTTTTGATATAAACTACCGTTGCGGTAAAGGGTGAAAAAACAGGGGTTGAGGACAACAAATTTCATAGCATAATTAAGTACACTATAAAACTGTTTAAAATTAATGTAAATCTTCTAAATAATATATAAAACTTTTATGTTGAACCATTTTCAATAGGACGAATCATTACTGCAAAGAGTTTAACACAGGATTTGATTAAAATTATCATAACTTCCGTACCATTTTTGGCCTACATAATCGAATCCATTCTTATTTATTGTAAACATTCTGCATGCTATCTAAAACTTTTCGCTAAAGTAAATTTTATACGATCAACCATTACTGCAAGAGGTGAAAATTACAATTGTTTAAGAATAAACTCCATTGGTAGGTATACCATTATATCCATTATAATATATTGAATAAACCCTAAACAATATCTATAAATTCTGGCTGTAAAGATTTTACGAGAGGAACTATTACTTATAGGAGTGGTAAAGAAGAGGTTGGAATAAAAAATTACTAAACTTCTTCCTTATAACGTAACCAATACTGTTAAATCCGTTCGAACTTATTTAAAACCATTTAAAAATTGCCTTGAACCTTGGTACAAACAAATTTTTAAACAACCAATACAGTTTCCGTAGCCATAGTATGAAGTTCGTTTTAAGTTATTGAATGCTGTTTGTATTGAATTAAAAACATTAAAACATGTATGCTACATGGAATATGTGAAAATGTTAAATCGATCAATATGTAATATTGAAGAACATACAGTTTACGGACGATAGTTTAACGTGAAGACCTAACAAAACATTAATGAAATTATTGCATAATTTTATGAATAAAATTGAATCATTTTTATTTTAATAATAAAACAATAAATACTTGAAATTATACTAGTAATCAGATTTTTAAAATGCAAGAATAATTAACCTTTATTGCCGAAATTGTTGTCGTAATAAGCAATTAAAACCACAGATTAAAATTCGTCGAGAATATTTTACGTTTTTATGTCTTCCAGTGCTCAGAATGATATGCAATTGTGGCCCCGGACACGAAATTTTATTTATAATTCATTAATAATAACGCCCCTCGCGATAAACAAAAGGAAATATGTATATAGATAGACATCGCGGTTCGTTCGGTTCGCGTCCGTCACCGTAGATGGCAGCACCTTAGGGGAATAATATTATTTCGTTTTTATAATACGATTTTATAACAAATACGAATCCCAAATACACCAAACTTATTTATAATGTGTTACAATATTATTTAAAATATTGTGCAAAAGATCCAGGGTGTAATTTGAATTATTATGTGTAACTGTAAAACACCATTGTTTGTACAAAAAAAGTATTTGAAAATTCAACATTACTTTTAAATAACCGTACCGAATGTGCTGAAAATCGGTGGACGATCGTTAAATGACATAATATTAATAATTCAAATGACGAAAACATGATTGAAAAGTCAAATCGGAGGTTGTTCCAATCGAGTGGAAGAGAGATTCGGCGCAAGCGTACAAAGAGCGTAATGGGACACATCGTAGTGGGACAATGTGCGTTACGGGACACTTTTTCGCGCGTGCAGACGGGGTTCATCGATTTATTAGACGTTTTCATGTCAAAAGGTTCCAGAAATTTCTAGAATAATCCAGAATAGTCCAGAACATTCCAGAAAATCTAAGTAGTCCTAAATTTACCTGCGTTTATAGGCTGTACCAAAAGGAAATTTTTGTATTCGCAGTCCCCATGTTAACATCAGAAATTTGTGTACTGACATTTTTTTCTTTGCTTTTAAGAAATATGATGCAAGTTCATTTTTGTGAAATAATTTTAAATACTATTATTTTCATGTGGTTTCGTTAAGTGGAAAACCTTTGCGTAGTTTGAATCTAATACAAATGCTACCTACCGATTGCTTCGTTTCACAACAAACTTACACGTGTCTCACAACTTAGCGGTCGAAAGTCGAAGATGGTAAAAACACTGAATAAATGTATATGTATGTTGTTAATGCTCACTTACTGCCATGTCACTCGGAGATATTAATTTCTTTTTGTGAAACCAAACCTACCTTTCTACACCAATTAGGCGTAAGATTTAAGAAAATAGTACACATATATTAGTCGTTCTTAGTTTATGATGCATACCAAATATCTTAACTGTTGCTTGATTATCATCAGATACTACGGTTTTAATTAACATTTACTCCCTTTTCATCCCCTTACGATGTCCTTACTTAATGATTTTTTACTTAAGTTTCATCGCATTAGGTTCGGAATTTTTGCGTGATGCCTGAACAAACCGGCAAAATGAAAAACAGGGTTAAAAAAGGTGAATTCAAATTTAAATACCGTAAGTAGTTGTTTATTATAGTCATTTAAAACCGGCAATTTACCTTAATATATTTTATAATTATAATTGCACTGTCTAGATAGTTTGTTTCATGATAGGGAAATTTGTGAATATTTATATTGATGGTATTTATATTCATAACTAACGGAAATAAAAATATTATGGTGTTGACCAAGAAAATGTTTATCAAACAACAATTTTTATTTCTGTAATGAGACACGTGGACTTGTTTAGGAACAAAAAAAAATCACCGATTGAAGTCCAGACATAAGTTTCAACAGAGCTAAAAAAAAAAAAAAAGTTTTATCTAAGTCAAAACAACGATTCATCAAAGAGGTCACTGCTGTTACGAAACCCTCGTGACACACATCGGGAAGCTCTGTACTGCGGGACCATGCACTGGAGCCAATGAGAGATAGCCGTAACTGCATAAGGCGCAGTGCTTGCTCCTGACTACATTCGCTTGAAATCCTCATACAGCATTACCAGTTGATTGCAATGCGGTCGCCATAACTCGTGATGTAGGCACCAAGCGTGACAATGATACTAACAAAACGATACTGAATACAGTGCAAGTTCATCTGCCAAGTATTCCAGTATGTTAATTTGAGATTAGACCTTTTTTTCAGAATGCGATTTAAATGTTTCATAAATTTTGATTCGTTGGTTCACTTTATAGCAAGCATACATGCGCAGTTTATTTTATTTACTCTAAGTGATACCACCGTGAGTAGTATATAAATATTATGTCCTGCTACTTGAGGTTCCAAACGACGTCTTGGTTTCTGAAGTCACAGCGGCCATCTTGGAAAAAAATGACCTTGAAAATATACCTTTATATTTGACCTTGATCCTTACCTTTCAAATTTGCCAAAAATCCGCCAAAATGTCTAATTTTTTAGGAAAAAATTACGCCAAAACATATTTTTAAAAAATGTGGAAATAAAAATTTCCCTATTTTGGAAGGAAAATTCCTGTTTTGAAGGAAAATTTCCTGTTTTATTTCTTAAAAAAATATAAAAATCGAAATTCGAAATTTGAAATGCCTCAAAACACTTTTGCCTTAGAAAAATTAAAATTCTTCAAAGCGACTTAAATACCCCGTCGTCTAGCCGTGCTAAAACCCAATGTTGTTTGGTAATCTAGTTTTCTACTCTCGTTCCGTTTTTCGTACTTTGAAGCAATTCCAACATGTTGCTTTCATGTACTGCCTTATGATTTTAGCGAGGTTTTATACGTGTTAGCGACACGGACTGGAGCGAGGCCTGTTGAGGTTAGTAGTTGGGTTACCTGACACCTCCGCATTCTTGCGAATCTCTCCCCGTGCACCAGCAGACGAATCGCATATGGGTGGCCTCTGTCTTTAGCCTTGAAAATATTTTTAATCTATTTGGTTAACGTGTCATAATTTGCGTTGTTTGACTAGTCGTATTTTAATACATTGAACTTCGCTTGTGCTAGAATTTATTTTCCTACATGGGTAAAAAAAATAATAATGAGTTGATTGTTAGGATACGAACACGTGGTCCGTACACACTTGGCGTCAATGGTAAATCCTTTGTCCTGTTTTTTCGTGTAAAAACGATTTTTTTTTTGTTATTGTATTTTAGAGCTTAGAATGTTTAATATATAAAAAATTAACTCTGTACTGCCTGGTATGGAACCATGGATAAGTATTGATCAAATTAAACATTATTTTAGAAAGTGATTTATTTGATAAGTTATGTATTTTCCCCCTATTTTCTAGCTTCAAATTCACAGATTTCCAAGATGGCAGCCAAATGTTAAGAGGGCGGGCGCCCTAGCAATAAATAAAAACTGCACCCTAGTAGGCAAAATTTTAACTAATATGGCGACAGCGCACTCTAGCAGACGAAAACAATATGTCTACCTCGACCCCCAGCAGACGAAAACAAATTAATCGCCATGAATTCATGCTGACTGATCTACCTTGACATTAGTGGCGGGAGGTCAGTCTACCGGTGGCTTCCGTAAAGTAAGGATTCATCGCCATTTTCAATTGATTCCCGTCGTTGGGTTTGAACCTTTTATAAATTCTATCCTTAAAATTATTTTTATGTATTTTAAATTTTTCCCCCGTTAAAATCGGACAATAATTATGGACTTTCAAAATAGCGACCGAAAAAACTGCAACGGTGACGTTATACTTCAAAATGGCGGCTGTAACGAACAGTGCAACGATGATGACATACACATCCAAGATGGTTACTGTAATGAAAAGTTCAGCGTTCTAGAATCCAAGATGGCGAACGTACGAAAAGTAACACGCTTGACGTAAACAACTTTTTTTTATTTGCGAATTTTTTCGGAATATTTTGTTAAAAAATGAAATAATTCTAAGTTTATGGTCATGGTCAAGCTAGACGACGTTGAATTTAAGTCACTAGGGGAATTTTCATTTTTTTAAGGCAATAATATTTTGAGGTATTTCGAAATTTAGAATTTTTAAGGAATGAAACGTGTACTTTTACCTTTAAATAGAGAAATTTTTATTTTTCAGTGTCACGTTCTACGTAGGATTCCTAAAAACCACCCCATATCCCCCCCCCCCCCCCCAACCCTTCCCTGTTAAAGAGGAATTTTGATAGGTACTTCTTGGTGAAATGTTGTAAAACTGACGTTTAAAATAAGAGGAACATTACTGTTCATAACCAAATGTAAAAACAAAGATGTGTCTACATACTTTATAGAAACATAATTATCTAAATTAAATTACTGGGTATGAAGAAGTAACATACTTGCAACATTTAATATGATTTTAAATATTTATTCATTTTATATATAATACTGTTTTAAAAGAATTTGTGTAAATATATATTAAATTATTATTTTCTAGGATAAGCGCTCTTCTAAAACTATCAAACAAAATTCTGTTTTTTTTTTTTCTTAGTTCCTGTCATTCTGTTGTATGACTGCTGAACAGCATTGCGATATTTTAAGTGGTGTAACAATAAATCACTGTTTTGAACAGTTGATGCGGTTGGGTTAGCTACATTTCAAATGATGTTATATTGTAAATTTTTGGTTATAGTAAGTTAGCGACATTAAAATCACTTAATGATGTTTTCCGGGACATTAGTGCATACTCAAAAATAGCATATTTTGGAGTTTTCATATACACATACAAACACATATTCACTTGAGTATCCTTATTAATGAATTAAAATTTTATTCATTTTATCATGTTTCACGAAATTATTATTAACATAATACTGGATTTACAAAAAAAAAGTTTAAAGTTAAGAATGTCTCATTGGTAAAAGTTGTATGATCTGTTTCATGTTTAAAGTTAGGTTATTTTTCACGAACGTTAAATCAATATATTTCTGTAGATTACGAAAATTTGTTTCGATTGTGAATACGTTGTTTTCAGACAAATATATGGAGTATTATTTCATTACTCTACGACAAAAATAATTCAAACAACGAGAGAAAGTCTGTGCCGAGTTCGCCCATTGTAAAACAAGGGAATCTGAATTTCGCGAGCGTTCTTCGGGCTGAGCCGCTAGGATCGCTGCAGTCGGGTGTCGCCAGTGTTCGCCATTTTAAAAGGATTTAGTTTCCTTTATCGTCCTACTACAATATTTTCTGTAAATTTGACTTGTACCGGTGGGAGGCGGAAGTCGTCAAGGCCACTTCCATTTCTCTTTGTGTGGCTGTCCGGGCATCTTTATTCTCAAGGTCAGCCGACGTCAACTGGCTTGGTGACGTCATCCCCCCCAGAGGTGTATACGACGGTGCAAGAGTGGCGTAAGTAACATTGTGGTGTGTCATAATTCTTAAGAGAATAAATTTCAGAAGTGCATACAAATGCGTTTATTTTTCTGAGATCATAATTGCTTACGTAAAACGTAACTCACTGAGCACCGTAACAGCGGGTTCTTTATGGATACCTCGAGATTACACTATCATTACATGTTTTTAAGGTACGACACATTCACAAGTAAACTTGAGATTCCAGACGTAACTGTTTTGTTTTAAATGCTCACAGCAAGTACATCATAGGATGAGATAATCCATACATGTTTTAGCACGCATTCCCCACAGCTCGACTGAATGTACAGTCGACGCTCCATAATCCGACATGTAAATTAACTTTTTTTTACAAATGTTCAATATGTGCACCTTTAAGTTGGATGTGTGTACTGTAAAACCAAAAGTTCAATTCATCCCACACATTTGTTAACACTTCCAAAGTAATGGAAGCAATAGCATCTTCAATTCTTTGTCCCAACTCTGGCACATCATTAGGTAGCAGCGGAACGTAGACACGATCTTTTATGAAGCCCCAAAAAAAAAAATCGCATGGCGTCATGTCAGGTGAACGTGGAGGCCGGCGAAAAAGAGCTCCGTTGTCTCGACCATTACGACCAATCCAATGGTCAGAGACTTCGTGCGTTTCAACACTCTCGTACAAAGAGATTCCAATGGGGAGGGACTCGATCCTGTTGCCAAATAAAGTTAACAGGTTCAACCTCTACTAATCGGGGAAAGAGCCATTCATTCTTGCTGTAGGCGAGAAAAAAAAATACATATTCGTGCAAGCGCTTATCTAAACCTGTTTGAGTTACTCTTTGTGACATTGAATTAACACTCTACAGCGCTTACAATTGATACTATTAAATTTTATAACTGTGACTTTTTTTTTTGGACATGCTGCATTGCAGCTGGGTACATACAGACGTTGTATTCTCCGGCACGGCCGTGGCAAGGAAGCACCGGGTACGATAGTAATGGCACGCGGACCGTAACTGAGGCGCCGGCGCCGTAAGTGCGGGCCGGCGCGGCAAATATGTACCCGCGAGTTACCGCGCCTGTTGTCAGCGGCCGTTGAACCTGTGTGGCGAGGCGCTGCAGCGTGGCAGAGGCCATTGAGACCTATGTGTGGATCTACAACCAGCAGTCTGCAGACACTGCCATCACGAGTCCTCCCTTAGTCTGGCCTAGGCTTCTCCCAGACGAATCTTGCGTGTTGTACGTATGTTTTAGCCGATACTGATAGGGTGTGAAACCATGGAGCCGACCGCCATGTTAAGTTTGACATTACGGCGGCCATTTTGGTGTCAAAAATTCCATCAAAATTACTCAAAAATTACTCAAAAATCTTTAATTTTCTTAAAAAAAAATAAAAATAAAAATAAAATCCAGGGAAAAATTACCGATTCGAGGAATAATTTCCCGTTTTATCCCCAAAAATTCCATAGACTTGAATATTCCCTATTGAGGCTTAAAGTCCCAATTTGCAAGCCTCCAATAAGTCTCTGGAAGGGAGCTTTGAACTTGACCTACACTTCTACCGCCATCTTGGCTGACATAATGTCCGCCATTTTAAAAATACGTAATTACTAAGCTATAACTTCGGGAAAACTTTAATTTCATTAAAAAATATCTATAGTAAACCATTAATAAGAATTATTACGCCTTTAATATTATGACGTCACGATCCCCATCTTGAAAATTCGTAATTATTAAACTAGAAAATCGGAAACATTTTAAAATTACAAAATAATTCATTTAATAAAATTGTAATAAACAAGCACTTATATCGTGGGGTCCTCGGTTCAAGCCTGGTCATGGCAAAAAAAATAATGACGATGGATCCTTCCTCCACGAAAGCCATCGGCCGACTGACCGCCCACCACTATGTCAAGGAATATATTACGTTAGCCAATATTACATCATGGCGGCCATCTGTGTCTAGTCTGCTGGAGGCCGCCATCTTGGATCCGACATATTGTTTTCGTCTGCTAGAGGGTGCTACCACCATATATGTAAGTTAAATTTTATTACCCGCTAGTATGTTGTGTTATTTACTACCATGGCGTCCACCATCTTGTCAGCCATCTTGGCCACCATCTTGAGAATATATAAATTTTAGCTAGAAATTCGGATAAAAAGTCCAAAATCACCAATAAATGACTCAATATATTGTATAGATCCTTGATCAAAACAAAAAAGAAATATTTCAGATATAAAAAAAATATTGAATTAAAATTACAATAAGTGGATGGTTCGAGCAAAAAACAACAAAATTACTAATATAATACTATTTTTTTACTTACATTCTGCTCTACTACCGAAAAACTGGCGAAAGTTACCAATCTAATAAATATTTAGTTCTCCATTATCTTAAACTGACTAATTCTCAGCTCTAAACGGTTTATTAATTACAGATACCAGCAAGATCCTTTACCGACAAAGTCTTCCTCTTCCCTAATGTTTCTCGATACTGTGTTCAACAGACTTATTCACATCGTTGAAACTGTAAATTAGAGACTTCATAGTCTTGAAAGTGCGCTTCTTCTCTTAGTCCTCGAACGGATACGGTTTACCATACACAGTCCAGCCACAAGTTATATTTTAAAGATCCGTACTTTGCTACTTCAACAGTAAGCTGATTGATAAAGTTCTGCTTGATATCGTCTAGAAAAGTACAAATGTATTTCGCCTCACTAAATCTATTTAGATAATAGAATTCTTTCAACATTCCACGAAGTGCAGATTTCGCCCAGTGTAATCCATTATTATTTTTCTGTAATGCACCAAGAACAGTTTTGGGTTTAGTTTCATGTCGAGGCTTCATCACAATCGGTTGTTGCCCATATGATTGTTGCATGTGCGAATACGAGTCTCCAATCTAAACCGACGCGTTTAAACGTCTGCAGGTAAATGTACAGTAGGCACAGGGACTTCACCTTTACAAGTTTTTTTTGCGTGACTTCTCAAATAATCAATACGAGTCTAGTTACGTTAGTATTTTTTGCACTTTCATAGTAATTATTATTTTTTGGTCTGTTTAGTTAAGTTAGTTTTTATGTTTAGTTCATAATTTGATTTTTGTAATAGGCAATTTGTTTTGAAACATGCATAAACGGAAATTAATGTTGAGTTGGTAAGACTTCAAATGGTCTGGAAGGTCAAAAGAAATTCTGGTTTATTATAAATTATTTAGTATGTTGTAAGAATTTTTAGAGTATTTATATTATTATAAATTTATCTAGAAATGCATAGTTTAATATTTTAGTACAGCTAGCTTAGAAATAAATAGGTAAATATAAACATGTGCTGGAACTATTTTCTTGCGTGTGTGTTGACCTGAAGGTGGTCACGTGTGCTTATGCGCGAAGGCAGGGGAGGCGGGGAGGTGTGGAAGTGGTTGAAGATTTACAATATCTACGAGTGCAAGGATTTGTGCCCTATAATAGGTACAGGGCGTTGTTGTTCATCGGGCATGCCCTGTGATGCATTAGTGTCATATGCTTTTAGCATAGCTGAAGAAATCATTTACGAGCTACGGATTTGCAAGTAAGTGTTGGCCCACCTTATTTTCGTACGCCCCTGGGTAGACAGTATATTTTTCAGGACCACGTTAGCACCGAAATATTTAGTGTTTTCTAAGCTAAAAAAAAATTACAGCTGATCCTTGGTGTTGGTATTGGATTCGTGAGACGTTAATAAGAAGGTTTAAGTCCCCCCCCCCCCTTGAGGAAACTCACCTATTGTGGCTTTATCAAGAAATCACCCCCGCCGCTTATCGGAACTTTTACGTATATTTTTAATTGTTATAAAAATTTAAGCACACGCGAAGAGTTGGAATGACTGTGATAAGACTATTAATAAGGATGAGCACGGGCTTTAATATTTAAATGTTTGTAAAAGATAGCAGTAATTTTTTTCAAATTTCTAATATTTTATTTCCTTTTCTACATAAAATTTATAATTATTTGTATGCATAAATTTTTTGTATATTTTTATCGGGTTAAGTACTGTTATGGAGTATGTTTTGCCAAACAACTCAAGGAAATGTGTATTTTTCCCTGTAAGCGATGTTAAAGAGTCTTTATGACTTTTATAGTAAATCATAAATGATAATTTTGTACTTTTGTATGCTACCACCTATCCACACTCTTCTATTTACTGCAGTAATTAAAATGTTGTTCATGCGTGAGCCAATTATGTTTAACTTAGCTCCCCGCACAGTTCTGGAGTTGTTTTCACTGACTCAGAGCAAGGGTAGTAGTAGCACGAGCAAACCAAACATGACACTTATCGCAGCGAAACATTGTACGAGAAGTATTCTTCATACATTTACTCCTCTCGTGTATTCGTGCATCATTGGCAAATGGAAACGACACATCGCAGTAGCTGCAAGGATGCCTAGTCGATGAAGATGAACATTTTAGTCTCGAACCGAATGCTAATGTAACTGCTGTAGTACCAATTCCCAGTGTACTCTTAAGCTCGTCCATGCATTATTGTTTCAGCTAAACCTTTTCTCTCTGTCACACAGCTGGGCCTTTATATGTTTTCAAGTGCCTTTTCAACTTATAATTTCTTGTAAATTACTTGCGACACCTTTCACAGACAAACATTTGCGAGAAAGATTATCAATACACCCTCTTCTTGTGTCGACGAACATTACTGTTGATCGAGAAAATCACGTCACAGTAACGAACCAATGCTGGGAAGACACCGATGCACCTTCAGTGGACAACATTATTGTTATTGGTACTGCAACCATTGAAGTCTCCTTCGCTGGCGAAACATAATTCATCGAGGTTTCCTCTGCAGCCAGCACTGAAAATATTAAAGTTTCTTCTGCTGGTGTAACCACGTCTGTTGAAGCATTATCTAGTGTTGTTGGTGACTGTAATACAAATTCCATCGGGATCTGCATCATTGCTGACGATATCTCCGCTGTCGATGGTATAAATTCCATCAAGATCTTCGTGTATGCCGTCAACGATGCAAACGGGACCTGTGTTGCTGTCAGCATCGCAGCCATCGAGGTCTTCGCTACTGATGGTAAACTGTCCATTATGATCAACATTGGAACAGCAACAAATTTCAAGTAAAATACTGAAGAAAGTCAATCCGCACTGCACCGCAGTCAGAGAAGGACTGAGAGCACCGTCGTCTGGAAATCACATAAATACTCGTAGCGACTGGTATAAGAGGGGAATGGTTACAAGGCCCCAACTGCTCTAAGTGCTCCAACAGCTCAAATAACTCTAAATACTCCAATGCTCCAAATACTCCAAAGCTCTAAATGCTTAAGAGCTTAAGAGCTTTGAAGTAATCTTGTTCGAGATGCGCGAGTCGACCTCGCATCTTTTTGGCCACTCCACAGTAGATATCGTTGCGATCGGGTGCCAACAGCAGTGTCGAGCTCTCGAAGCCTGTATTTCTTGACTCCTCCCTTGGATGTCTTCGATACCTTTCGACCCTGAAGCCAAAGTATCCCCTCCTTCTGTCAAGGCGAAGCGCTGGATTTAATTAAGTGCCGCAGGTGCCATACTAGGAACTTCTTGGCGCGACTTCCAACTGATTGCATAGTTCTCGGCCGTTTCCTTCTTGAGAGGCCAGCGCTCAGCGAGATTCGCCTCCTCTACTTAAATTAAGATGTAGTCGCCTCGTCAAGGGATGCTTTCCTATATCTTGTATAAAGTTACTTTTTTGTAATCAGTCAGTCAGTGTTTCTATTGTAGAGAATTTCATAGTTTGTTTGTTTTTTAATTATGAGTTCTCCGCGTCCACCACGCTAGTTTCGCTCCGAGTTTCGTGGGCACTCCAGAGAGCCACCTCCTGATTTTTAGAGAGCAACTCCCGGTTTTGTTGAGTTCTCGATACCCATTCTCTTTCCCAATAATCCCTTTTTTATGGGAATTTGTGCCTGTTTAACGGCTGGCAGTGAATCAGGTCTTATTCGTTTGGATTTGGTTTGTTCGTAGACAGGGCCCAAGAATTGGAGCCTAGATAGTGGCCAAATTGTCTTCCTGGGCCTCGGTATCCTAAGGCTACTAAGGCGCCACCTTTGAGCTTGGCACCATAAGAAATAATCACTACCGACCTTAAAGCTACGGATGTCTACTTCCGAATTCTCCACGATGCCTCAGAACCCCTTTATTTTTCTTTGACACCCACTGCAGGCCACTTCTACAAGATTTTAGGATGCCATCAAGTCGACCAAATATGTTAAATCTACATTTGTATAATTTATTGTTCAAATACAAACCCTGCAGTTTCCTAACGGACTTAAATTGCATTACATGTTAATAAATATAATTCTGGCTTTGTCAATAACAATAATTACTTATCTAACAAACAAAGAAAAGTACCAGTGTGTAAATTGGCTATATGTTAAACATATTGTATTAAGTTTTTTTTTTGACTATTGCTTAATGCATTTGTTTAATCATTTATGTGCCAGCCTTATCATAAAGTTAACATATTATTATTCAGTTAACCCTATAATTCAATAATTCAATTATCAATATGATATTTGTTTTCTTTTGTAACAATTCACAATGATGTATCATGTTTTCTTTTACCTTAGTTTAAATAGTCAAAGTTTTAAATCTCAAAATAAAAAACATATGAAGCAAAATAAATCGAAGCACCCCTATAGACGAAACTGCATTTTTATTTATTAATTTAAAGTTACAGATCCACAGTCTCCACAGTGTTTTTAGGCAGGCATTGCCTTATCTTTGTTTGGCCTTTAGTGTCGCCTCTGAGGTTCAATGTTTTATTAGCCAGCTACTTCCAAGGTAAATTATTATTTTCTTTACTATATATATACACTCTAATGGCCATAACAATCCATCTCGTAGGACGTTTCGCTGCGATTAGTGCCATGTTTGGTTCACACGTATTGACAGTTGGGGACGACATGCAAAAAAATAAAAAGTGGAAATCCAGGTGCCTACTGTGGAACTACCTGTAGACATTTCAGCTCCTCGGTTTCGTTTTGAGAATGGTATGTGTACAAGTACACAAGCAGATGGACAGTAACCGATTGTGATGAAGCCTGAACATGAAACTGAATCTAAGTCTCTGCTCGGTGCATTACAAGTAAATGATAATTGATTCCACTTGGCGCAATCTGCATTTCATGGAATGTTTAAAGACTTCTATTATCTTAATATGTTTAGTGAGTCCAAGACATTTGTACTTTTCTTGACTATATCCAGGAGAACTTTATCAATCAGCTTACTGAAGAAGTAGCAACATACAGGCCTTTAAAATATAACTTGTAGCTGGACTGAGTATATGGTAAACCGTATCCGTTCGAGGACCAGGATAAGAATTGCGCTTTCAAGACATCAGCTGCTAAAACTTACATTTTTGACTATGTGAAGCAGTCTGTTAAACACGGTATGAAAAAACTCTGTCCGGAAGAGAAAAAAAAACTATGTAGGAAAAGGATCCGGCTGGTCTCTGTCTTCAGTAAACCGCTTGGAGCTGAAAATTAGTCAGTTAAAGCCAGTGCAGAACTAAATGTTTCTTAGATTGCTAACTTTAGCAGTACAGTAGAGTAGCGAGGTTCTAAGGGCCAATTGCAGAGTCGAGCCGAGTAATCTGGAGTTTATTTTTTATTTCGTGTTGTGAGTTGAGTTGGAGCCGAGTAAAATACGAGTATTATTTGAACAAATGTGAAGCCTACCTGACGCCATGCTCCATGAGCACTCCAACTGACGTTGGAATAATAAATCAAGATGGCTGCATAATTAAAACCAGCTGATGTGGAGTACGAGTAACTCGGCTAATTTAGCAAAGTTTTGAAGAAATTCAAGGAAAACTTTTGCTAGGTTAATTCGGCTTGTGCGGGATTTTTAAACAATCAATGGAGAGTCATTAATAAATACAGTTTTAAATGTCAACATTTTTTATTCGTGGATGTTTTTCGGCTCCATATTTTGCCACAGTTTGTTTGAAAAACCACAAAGTCGTCGAGGGTTAACACACCAACCAACTGGTCATTGCATTCGGATTGTATGCATCAAGCAGTTTTCAGCCTAGTTAAAAATTATAAGTTCATCTTAAAACAATTTTGTTTCTATTAGTGGCATCTTATGTCTTGAGCATGATGTTTACATTTTTGTTATTGTTTGTTCCAGTGCCCATTATAGTACGAAAGCTTAATAAAAAAAGGGTGGTTGCAGAAGACCAAAAAAAAAACATTGTAGAGTCTAAAGTTTGTTAAAATGTAACACATATCTATTTCGCGTTCTCATTTAATAATTGGTCAGATATCCGCTTAAACAAGCTACAATGATACGTAATCAGTGATTTCACCTGTGTGACTAGATGTACATAAAAATTACCAGCCTTGGCGTGCGAGGGGAGATGAATACAGGTTAATGGGCAAAAAGGTTTTTTATGGCGTGTGTTTGTTGCTATTGCAGTAAAATTAGCATCTGTCAACACCAATTTAGCTGTTGAAATGGGCCATAAATATAGGTCTGCAAATACATTTAATTGAGTAATTAATAATTTAGAATATATAAGTTATGAGTAGAGACCCGGAAATTTCGCGGATTCATTTAGTCGCAAGCTAGAATGCAAACCTTCACACTCTCGCACTATGTTCATGATTGGCACGCAGTTGTTTGGACACGCCCGTCTACGACCGTGAGCCAATGATGCCCAGCTAGGAGAGAAGTAAGCGAATCAGGTAGTGCCAAATAACAAGGATAAAAATGTTCTCGCTAAGAAATCAACCAATGGGAAAGTAAACATGGGCCGATCACACCTATAACTTTTAATTCTATCCTGAGGCCAGAAGAATCCGCGAAATTTCCGGGTCTCTAGTTATGAGGTATAACAAATCTATAACATGCCCACCGACTTGGAAAAACCTTTAAGAATTAATATTGTTACGATTGCAGACAGGACCGCGCAACCCGCCCCAGGTTCGGAGCTGGCTGGCGGCCCTGCACGACCACTGGCGTCACGCGCCGTGTCACGTGCCGTCCACTGACGTAAGGCGTGCCACGCGCGCTGGTCGGATTACAAGGGTCCTGGTCCTCGTTACCCCTCTACCCCTCCATAACCATGCGCATAGTCCTGCCCCGGGATGTTATCAACTTCAGCAGCCTGGAAATTTCGGGCTTACAGAAGCCGCCACGCGGAGTGGCGCGAGTAAACGCCGCAGTTCTCGACGTTTCGGGCGTCGGGTCGGCCCGGGATGACGCGGCTCGTTACAGCCGCTCTCGTCGGTTCGAGAAGGGCGCCACAGGTACTTAAGCAGCGACGCCGGCCTCCGCGGGAGTTCCGGGCCAGTTCCGAGTGTCTGAGAGTTCCGCGAGCGAAGGAAAGTGTGACGTCGTCGAAGAGGGTGAGAGACCCCCTCGAGAGTGCGACTGAGTGACGCGAGACTGTGTGTGTGTGGACAGGCGCGAGGTAAGGGGAGAACCACTGTTTAGCCTAGCTCCAGTGAGGAGTGCGAACTGTGAAACTTGACGGACATTGCGTAACTTGCAAATAAAATTTTTTAAGTGTCAGTGATTGGTGAACGGACATTTTTAAGTACAATTATTTATAATTAATGTAAATCTTATAAATTAATAAAACTGTAATAAAACTTAGTTGGCTATCACTTACGAACCCAGTTATCCCCAGACATACTCGTAACAATATTTTCAAAACTAAACAAAAATTTTCTACGGTATAGGTTTGCACAAAGAACATGTAACTGCTTACTTTATTTCAATTTTTACATAACATGGAACAATTGCTGCTGGGAACTATGTTCTTCGGAGATCTATAAATATTTTATAATCAAATAATTTTTTTTTAATTCTACAGCTTTGCATTAAAAAACATATTACTTTCTGTATTTTAATATTTTATATTAAATTTTAATGCAACCTCAAACTCAATAAGTAACAATTCTTTTTTTGTTTGCATATTTGCTTGGCTTTTGTCAGTTTTATATATATTTTAATCAATCATATAATTAGTTTATGGTGTTATTAATTATGATGGTAGCTGGCAAGAAATTATTTTTTTTTAATTCTGTGGTTATGTTTAGGCTTTTCTCCAAACAAATTCTAGAAATTGTGTTTTTGTTTTTTGCTGATTATCCTGCAGATTGGTCTTCAGTTAATTTTGAATGTAAAATTTTGCAATTCATCACAAATCTGTACCACTCTGGCTTACGAGGACTGACTAGTGAGAGAAATGGGTTTACCTGCCTACCTGCAGCATTTTATCTCATTGAATGTGTTTCCTGCAATTTAAAATATTGAAGTGAAACAGATTTATGATAAAAGACGAACCACCCTTGTTGGTAGGACTCAAAATTATTCATTAAGGATAATGTTTGTTAATAATAATTTTTGTTTGGAGTATCACTAAAACTACGAATCACATTTTTCAACTTTGTAACATGCTTACACAAGATGTTTTTAGTCGTGTTAGTGATGCTTATTTGGTAAAAAGTCAAAATTCTAATCCAACTGCATGTATTATTAAAACATCTATTGAAAATTGACAAATGACCTTGAATTCGAATTAACTCTGGGTTTTTTATGCTTATTTTTATAAAAATTATGGCAACACAAAAAAATTATAGTACTATTAAGTTAAGAATAATATTAATTTTATTGTTTCATATTATAAAAGCAAAATATGTAAATCTAATTCAGTTTCAATGCCAGGAAATTCGAAATGTTGGAACACAAATTCAAAGAAATCAAGCTGAAGTGGCAGACATTTTCGTTCTTTGGACTGCGTACAATCATCTCGATGCAGCTCTTCTCTTTATCTTATCTGTTGTTTGTGTAAATCTTGTTGTCTTCTGAAACATAGTATACACATTAAGAATGAAGTTCAGCAACTACTTGTCATAACTTGTCATAAGTCTGCTACAATTAAGTTATAAAAAAATTAAATACAAATTGGTCTAAATACTTACACATTAAAAATATTTCCAGTCGTACTTTTGAAGATCAACATTTAAAGTAGTTTCTTCTCTGAATTAGTCAATGGCAAAAACTAAATTCTGAAAATATAGCACGCGGTCTGTTATCATTTTAACCTAACTATTCTATTTAATAAAATTATCCATGTTGTATATTATACTAATTTGCTAATTATGTAAGTATTTGATTACTAACATGTATTTGAAACGTGTAGTGAGCCCCATCATGGGTTAATTTTTTTATTCAGGTTGGCTACTGTGTAAAACGTAGGTCACTTAGTTTTGCAGCTATAATTCGTTAAAAACAGGTCTTCGAGACAGATTTATTTACTTAAAATATTGGAACAGTTAAATAAAACTAATTATTATTTTGTGACATCCATGAATCTTTTTATATTATATTATTTTAAAGCAGCATTGAATCATTAATACATTTCTAAATATTTAGTTATGTTATTTAAGTTTTTTTAATACTGCATATCACCTCACAATTTACACAATATGCAAAGCTCTCCCAATTTTTTCTAAAAATACTGTTAAGTATTAAAAACTTTCCTCTGATTGGAATATCTGCAGGCAACATACTAGACTCAAAACCATTATTGCAAAAAGTAACCACCACCCTACTTCTTGTAGTGCAAGCATAGCATGTGTGAACGGCATATGCTGCATATCAACGACTTCTCGGCACAGTTTTACCCTTTTCATTAATTCGAGAGTTTGACGAGCATTAAGTGCCTCAGATTTAAAAAATTTGTCTGCTGTTTCTTAACATTCATTCCGTTTTTCCGGCTCCAGAAAATGTAGGCTAAGTCCCTATGTCTTTCTCCGGCTTTTTCTGGAAACACTCATGTACAGGGGTACGATACACATATTAATCATATTCAGGGGTGTACATTCCCCATTGTACACTGAGATCTCAAGGACAAAGGGCCAGTTCTTTCTCAGTATTTTTCGGCCTCCCTCATTGTGCCCGTTTAGCGAATCTACGCCGTATCCAATAGTTGAGACCAACTTTTTTTTATTTCCTCCTCATCAATATGTATTGCTCAATTTATCTGTATTCCATATTACTCACTTTTATCTTTTTAATTTTTTTTAAATATCATTTTCTCTTGAATAGACCCCATTCTCAGCATTTCAGCGGGAGAGTATATGCTGCAAATCAGTGACTTCTCGGCACAGTTTTATCCTTTTCATTTTTTTCAAGAAACCGACAAGCATTAAGTGGCTGAGATTTAAAAATATATGTATTCTGTTTCTTATGTGGGGCACTCCCAAACTTAAAATTTACCCAGTTGGTAGTACCCGGCTAGCGCTTCAGTGCTGAGCAGCCGGACATGATATGCTGTCCCACGCTGGGTTATATTTCCCCCGCCTGCACTCAAACTGCACTTGCTATAACAGACATGATAGCAAGCGTGCAACCGCGGCCGCTTCACTTGACCGCGCGCCACAATTCTCGTCACGCCCTGTCGCACGTGCGTGCCCGCTCGAGCTCCACTGGCGTAGCGTTTCGATGCGCCCGCTGTGCCTGCGGGCTGATTACGAACACTATCGACGACTAGCGTTATTCTTCACGCGGTAACGAAACACGTATCGCATTTGGTGATTACGACCCACCTTGCGATATGAGTTTCGTTATTTTCCACGGTAACGCTGACCTGCGATACGAATCCATGACGTCAGAGGACAAGCAACAATTGAACAATTAATATGTTCGTCGAACAGACTATTTTGTAAGTGAATCATGAATACTTAGTGTTACTGGGAACAAAATAATCTTTTTTAATGCACTAATTTCTTAAATAAAGTCTTTAAAGCTTTTTTTGCTGCCTTTTTCGTAGAAGTTTAGATCAAAAATGCAGTTAAAGATTTCGCGTCGTCATTGTGGCTAACTGCGTCTTGCCATGTAAACATAAACATCGAACGAGAAGCATGTTTAAACTTCAATAGAATGAAAATGAGGCCACTCTACAGGTTACAAAATCAAAGGAACAACTAATTACCACGAACCCGTGTCTGTTTTTATTTTACCTATTATTGATATGATATGAAGAGTGGAATTAAAAAAAATATTTATTTAAAGTTTTGTGTGCTTGAGTAAAAACATAACCTTATACTTCAAAGTTATACATATATGTGGTTGATGATATATTTAAGTGGTTATTAGCATACCTAATAAAAACTACACTTTTTAACATATTTCCAGCGGTGAGCTTTCTAGTTTATGTAATCTAATCAGTTAAAATTTTATAAATATATTTTAATACTCATGTGCTTTCGTATATTTTATATACAAGTGTTTTGAAACAATGTTTCCAAGATATTAGTACCATTCGTAAATAAAAATAATTTTGCTAATATTTATATTATAGGTCACTCAAACATTTTTTACTCCCTTCGTACACTTGGTAAAGTTTAATTACAGTAAATTATTTAAATTTGTGGTTTTCTTGACTAGAGTGCACATGCCGCTATTAAAGAGGACACTGTGTTGAATATTTGTGTTCTCAGTTAAAATAAGCCTTAGAGTGGCACTGGTAAAGTTACTGCTGCCCAACAGAAATCATGGTGTGGTTTATTAAGAGCCACAGAGAGTTTGCAGCCAATTTTTCTTCAAATAATGAATGTGAAGCTTGCATGTATCTGTGGATTTAACTGACAAAGAGGCTTAACAAACGTTTAGGGACATTAAAAACCATTGACCATTGGCAAAATATTAGTTTTCTTTTTTTTTTCTTTAGTGAATATAGCATTACAATTTTTATGTAAGCAGCAGCCTTCAATTACAATGGAGAAGATATGGGCTACTTTTTGTATTTTCATTTTTTGAAGTCTGTTTTAAACTCTTCAGTGTATTGGGTTGCATATTCTAAGGATAAAATTAGGCCCATAATGTTTCAATTTAAAAAGATTGACATTTTAAACAGTTATTATGGAACAGTTCTTGAAAATTTTCAGTGTAAGAACAGTTTATTTTTATAATCTGAGGATATGAAAGTTCATTGCTATGTTTTTTTTAATTGCTGTTTAATTTAATCTCACCAATGACTTAAACAAGTGAAACTAAGTACTGAGTAATTAGAGTAAGTACTGAGTAAACAACTTTGTTTTCAAGATGGCATTCAAGTTGGTTAATGATCCAACATGTATGTAAATTATTAATATGCTGCAATTATTTTAAAAACTGTCTAGAAATATTCAATAATTTTAATTCTCCCCTCCCCCTTTTTTTCCATTAAGATAAATTAATAGATTACTTTTTCTCAGCAAGTTTAGAAATTGATGGTTTAATATGTAAAATAATATTCAGTTTGAACAATTTCTCATGTACATGCATTCCAATTATTTAATCCATTTTTTTTAAATTCAGTAATGGATCAACATGATATATGCTGCAATAAAAAGAGCAGCTTAAGCAATAGCTGCTAAGATAACAGCTGGCAATATTATCCAAGTTATATTTCTGAGCAGCCTTGACCAGTGAATTATCCAAATCTTCGGTACAGCATCATTGGGAATGATGTAGATTCTAGAAGGTGGTTTTGTCCCTCAACCTCTGGTAGACATTATATTGTGTTAGTCATGCATTTTGTTTATCCTATACTTTTCCAAATATTTATTTGAAAATTAAATATATATTTTTTCAATACTGGTATGCTTCCAATTTTGTTTTTTGAGATTGGTGTAGTGGGTTTAAAATAAGAGTGGTGAAAATTAAGTAGTTAAGATACCTGAAAGTTGACAGAGAGAAATTGGAGGTGTGCTACATTTAAAATGAAACACAAAAAAATGACTTGCATAAACATGGAAGTGTTAATAGTTCATATTAAAAAAAATAAAAATTAAAGTTGTTCTACTCAGAAGTGTATGCAGAATTTTGTTATGAGGGAGGAAGGGGGATGGGGAGGAGGAAAGTGGTATAGAAGCACTTAGCCTGTTGGCTTTATTTTTTTTGGGTGGTGGGGGGGGGGAATATAGATTTTTCTTTTAGGATTTTGGGGGAGGCATATATTCCTCTTGCCCCTGCATATACCCCTGGTAGGTTCATTATTAAAACAAGACCTCTTACAATCCTTGTGTTTTCATAAGATAGCCAAGAAACCTAAGAGTTTTTTATGCATATTTGTTATAATGGCCATCAGTCACAATCAGTTACATATTAATTTACTGTATTAGTCTTTTATTTAAGTTAAATTTTACTTAATATAGTTAAATAAGCTGTTCAAATGCTTCATCACATATTTTAAGAAACATATGATTTGATCTCTAAATACTAGCTCAAAAATTGCTTATTTTAATGTTCACACACATCTAAGCACAGATTTAATGGTTATTGGTTATTCTGATGATAAATAGAAAGATAAGAACAGTGAGTGATGATAAAAATTCATAAGATGCAGAGTGTTGACTGGGGAGGTGCAAGGAATGGAGCTGTACCAAACTTTATCGCAAGATGAATCATACTAAGTACCTAAGTCAATATTTGTTCCTGAATTATCTAGCTAAATGCAATGTGTGTCATTTAATTTGTTTGTACTTGTCTCAGTCTCAATAAACATACCTACATTGATTCTAAACTTACAATAATAAAAATTAGTTCAAAATATTTTTTTTATATTCGTCCACATGAAACAATGTCTATACTGTATACAAATGGGCTCACTGGCAACAAGCAGTTGTACCTGCTGGAACTTGCATTGATAGTCAGCTAGTCTAATGAAATTCTTCCATGTTATATCTTGTTTACACAAAAAAAAGTAAAGAATGGTTATATACAAGCATTGTGAAATCTTTGACTGGAAAAACCTTGATAATTCTTTTAGTCAGCATACTTTATAGAATCTGTACTTTGTTATTAGCACCTCCTTTATTATAACTCTGCCTCTATGATACCTAGTGTAACCTATACAATTCATACTGATAATGATCAATAGTACAATTTAAAAATAATAAAAAAAGATCAGTTGAGCAGCATTCAAGAAAGATAGCTGGCAGCTGATAAACAACATTCAAGAAAGACAGCTGGCAGCTGATGAGAAGCATTGGGAATATGTGCTTCTGAAATGGTAACCAGCAATTTGATTAAAAATGCATCAAAGAACATAAAGAAAAGTTAAAAGGCATGCTAGAGGCATGTGCTAAAATTGCCAATTATGAGAAAATATTGTGTTAAGAAATAATGTTTTGTATACAAACATGGAAATGAGTGAACACTTATTTTCACAATTTCTTTAATAAATGCAACAAACTTGATAACAAAGTATTTATTAAATTGCATAGCTCGTTTCTTCATGTTTCTTCATTTTCTAAGGTTTTCCAACTGCTATGAGGGTGCAATATGGCAATTCGAAGGGATTTTGATGGTTTCTTAACAATCTTCTCTGCCTTCTCCTCCAGTTCGATATTTAGCAGAAAGGCAGCAAAGGCCATTGTGTAGAACCTGAAATATTTTCAAACATTAACTAAATTAGTGTAATATAGTTTGGTAGGCTACTAATTGTTAACAAGAGGGCCTGATTAATAAAAATAATTTTTAAGATGATATTATTGAGCTAATATTCCTCGATGTAACGCATAACTGCATTCATTTTTCTTTAATTTCTAAAAACAATTTTAATTTTTCGACTTCTTTTCCAACAATTCTCCATGAGTGTGTTGTAATTCTTCAAGCAGTTAAACTAGAAATATGCCATTTTAATAGCTTGTTAGGTTAGGTAAATCAAAAAATTTAGACATGAGAATGATTGGTTGGCTTAAGTAAGCTACATTAAAAATACTTACTGTGTGATTTTGTGAACTGTTTCTTAAGTTATGTTACCAACAAAAATAATAGGTATAAACTGTAGTGTGGTTGGTTAGGTTAGAGTTAGCTGTGTTACAATATATAATTCTTAAAAACTGTTAAAATGAGTTCACAGTTTATTTAATATAACTACCATAACCTAATAAACTGTCTACACTACTTTCAAGTATTTATAATTAACCTAATCAAACCAGCCATTCCCACCATTAAGTTTGTTAGATGAATTAAAAATAACAAAAAAATAGTGTGGATCTGTGTGAATGGTAAGTTAAGTTAGGTTAGTTACATTAATTGTACTACAAAATATGTGTGGATGGTTGGTTAGGTGAGGTAAGCTTAATTTTCTATTAGTAAAACAATGTTACAGTATTGATAGCCTATGTTAATTATTGGAATTAATGTCTGAAAACTAATAAATAATTTTAAAAAAACATATGGACAAGTAGCTTTTCACCATATTTACCTCATTATACAATATTTAAAATGTAGCTAACCTAACCAACTGTAGACATGAATAGGTTTGCAGTATTTGAAGTGTAGCTAACCACACATAACCAACAATTTAAACAGTAAACAACTTGAAATATCTCAACAGAAATAAGTATCAAGGTTAATAATAGGAACTCAAAATTACCGTTTTCATAAACTTATTTTTATAATAAAGCCTCGCCTCCCCTACATAAAAGCTCGAAATGTTATTTAATAGAATCATCCTGTTTAAGGAGGGGAATTCATAAATAAATTATTCATCAAGTTATTGGTTTTATGATCAGCCCCACTTGTTAACAATTACCAATGTTAACACATTTAGGTAATAGAGCCAATATGTAAATGAATGAGCACAAATGAAAAATGTATTGCACAATTGAACACACAAGGAGGCCGGAAATAGCTTTCTGAAACTAAATAAAGAAATATACAATTTACTGTCTGAAGTCTACAAGCGCACAGATTAAACAAAAATGCATGTTGAGCAAATACCCGAACACTAAATATACATAAGTAGCCTATTTGAACTATTTATAGCTATGCTGAGTTCATAATGTGCGTGTAAATAATATCGCTCTTTAGGTTAGGATTAATTTGATAAGCTATAACACAGCATTTATTAATATTCTTCTTACCTACTTTGATCGTATTTAAACCACTTCATAATTATTCCACACAAACTATGCATTGAAAACAATGATTTCATGGTACAATTAATAAACAGAAATAGCACTTTAAAAATAATGTTCGCGTTTTAAATATACACACGCTAACCTAAAACAATTGTTTTCGTTTAACTTCATCGCTTTACATCGTACTCGACTATATTTAAAACAATAATGTGCGATTATAATGCCGTTTTTAGGACGGGAGGACATTATTTTTAAGAGTAATTATATCACTTACCTCACAATCGCTTCGTATCACCACTTGAAATGCCCGTGATATATAACGTAGCTCCGGTGCGATAAATATCACTTGAAAAGTGTGCTCGTAATCAAAGTTTGCGATATATACCGCCACAACGTCATCAATATTCGAAGTTTAACGAAACTCGATGTGTTCGTAATCACGTTGCTGGTTCCTGCGATATTCTTCGCAAACCTTCGTTATTTATCGCAACTTATAACGCAAAGTGTGTGCTCGTAATCAGCCCGCTGGACGCATACGGCGTAGCGCAACGCCAACCCTTCCCTTCCTCCCCCTTCCCCGCCGGTTGTTCTCAGAACCCAGGGCTGTGCTGAGTGTTTTCCTTTCCTTCTCACCCCTCTTTAGTCCATGGCATTCTCCTTTTCATTCTCGGACTCAAAGTGCCCCCTTTAATTAGGCGGAGCGATCGTCCCTACGGGGCTGACTTCTACCGTGCGTGCACGCTTCAAAACGCACTCTCTCTGCGTTTGGAGTTTCACTCCGTGACTAGTTCGGAATAAAATCTTGGTTAAGCATGTAGTCACGTAAAATGGGATTGGTTTCCCTTTCCTCCCCCCCCCCCCCCCCCCCCCCGTTTTTTGCGTCATATGTAGTGAGTTGGATATTTGTTTTGTCAAGATTATTTTGTTGCGTTTTTGGGTGTTTCCCGTCACGAAAATGCCATAAATTCAGTGTTACTGACCACAAATGGTGAGTTTTGCTTTTCTTTTTCGGTTATAATTTTGCCAATGTAGAGCCTTATTTCCTGTTTACTCACTACGCAGGATCGTTTTCACTGCGTAGTGTAGGTCCATCCTCACCCCCGGATTGCAGTTCATCTTCTCTTCTGGCTCAACTCATCTAATGGTTCAGCTAACAGATTCTCCGTGCGAACTCAGACCCCTGTAGCCTCTTGTTTCGCCGGCCCCCTTTCTCATGGACTGGCCTCCTATCTTTTAGATTATGCCTCACGATATTCTCCGCAAGAAGATAAGTTTCCTACAAGCCTGTTACTTAATAATATAAATTTATACGGCTCGCTCTATTGTGAGTGCACATAATGTACCAAATGCCTAATTAAATTTTAAGGACATTTTATAGTTGAGTTTATATTTCAACAGATCCATTTGTTTAAATTTTTTCTGCAATTTGTTCATCTGGGTTTATTTTAAAGGAAGAATGTAAACCACCCCCTTCCCCCCCCCCCCCCCATTTTATATCAACCGGCTTAACTTTTTGTAATTTTTGTTTTTTTACCCGACGTATTTTAAAGGTTTTACTCAAAACTAATTTTAAAGTTATACAGGCTGTATCAAAATTCATGTTACAACGCTTGAGGGTAGAAAGCTCTTATTATTTGCAACCATTTTTGCCAATAAACATGTTGCCGGAAACGCATAGTTAAGCCCCTGTAGCCCCAGAAAGAGTCAGCGTAGGCAACCCGTTGTAGAGTGTTATGTTGTGGATGTGCGGGCGTTCGAGTAGAGAAATAACCTTTTTAATCGTAGCACAGATTTTAATTTCACTCTGAAATCAATCACAGCTTCGGCTTTCTTTCACAATATTGAAATTGTTGCATACGTTTTAACAACGTGACAGCCTAAAGCAACGGCTCAAAAACACGCCCACCTTGAGCGACACAGAGGTGGCAACGGCGAATCATGTTTCACGGATACGCTAGAGCATGTGTGGAGTCGACCTAATGATTTCGAACGCTTCAATAATTCGCTGTGTAAGCTCTTTTACCGTTTCTACTGGCGTAGCGTAGATAAGCCCTTTTACGTAACCCCACAGAAAGAAATCTAACGGGGTTGGGTCCTGTGACCTTGGCGGCCATGCGACAGGGCCCGCTCGTCCAATCCATCGGTTTGTTTGTTTGTTTGTTTTGTTTGGTTTAAATACTCTCACACTTGCAGGTGAGACACACCTTATTCTGCAGGCTTGTCTGGGATGGAATATCTACCCAGAGCTGCATATTTTATAAGCATTCTGCAACCAGCTTCTTTTTAGCGCTATCAAATGTAACACATTAATAGTCATGGAGTAGAGGGAAAGATAGTTTCGTGAATTTTTAAGTCAAAGTTCAAATTTTGTAGAAAGATCACATGAGACTTTCAAAACGCAAATGACCGAAAATTGTAAAATTACAAAAAAATTGTCTTGCTCAGCAAAGCCTCTGGTGGTACTTAAACCAAATTCTGTGGTGGATGTTATTTCAGCCTGTGAAGTTCTGGCGGTGAAAGGTGCGGGGCTGATCCATGACTCGGGCTCCGGCTCGGTGTTGATCGTGGTGGGGAAGTCTAGCTGTGCCAGCACGTCGATTGCCCCACTTGCTCTGACGAGGAACTCCCTGAGCCATCGGCATTTGTGTGGTACACCTGCCTATAGTTCTCGTTCGCCAAATTATAGTTCATGAGACCAAATAATGGTAAAACTTATGACATTAATAACACAAAAACGTACATGCAGTCAATTAACTATGACATAAAAAACAGCTAAAGAGGCAATATGTTAAAACAAGAATAAAGAGGCAAATAAAAAGTTTCGTAAGGTGTTAAGACTGGCTTATTTAAAGAAATGTTTTTAGACAAGTGCAATAAAGATAAAATAAATTCAGCGCCAAAGAGAAATCATAGAGTTACAAATGCAAAGAGGCGTTCCAAGAGCCACACTTGAAAGTTGTGTCGAAAACGTACGTTTTTTAATAATAAAATAAATAGGACGAATGATTCCCAGCAAGCTTTCTACTGCAGGCCCGTCCCTTGGTTCGTGTTAAAATAATATGTTATTACAATTTAATTATTTTTTTATGAATTTAATTTTTTCCAATTTTTTAGCATAAAGATTGCGAATTTTCAAGATGGCGCAGTAACGGAAATTGAAACAGTGACGTCGTAATCCAAGATGGCAGCTATAACATCCGTAGTGGGACATCCGTATTGGGATAATTTTTCGTTCGTGCAGCCAGCGTTCATCGATTTATTAGACGTTGTCACGTCAATTTTTTTTTTAAATTGCTGCTTTTAAAAAACCCGCCTTAACCTGTTTGATATTATAGAAGATTTTGTGGCTTAGAGCGGCTAGTCTCTAAGGAACTTAAGCCGTTTTTAGGAATTTTGAAGCTGATGTCATTTTTAAGGACAAAAACGGGATATTTTCTCTCAAAACGGAAATTTTTCCCGCGAAAACAGGAAATTATTAGGATTTTTTTTGTCATTTTTATTCACTTTTGAGGAATTTTGAGGATATTTTACACCAAAAATGGCTGCTGTGACGACACAAATCCAAGATGGTGGTCGGCACCAAGCACCACAACCTGAAGCCTTTTCTCGGAGCCCCTTTTGTACACTACTCTCCAAACAACTTTTAAACCAAGTGTTTGCCAAACCTCTTATTCCTACTTTATCCCATGTATTTATAAGTATTTTATGTGACACTGTATCAAAAGCCTTAGCAAAATCCAAAATTACACATTTTTATCCTTTTCTATGGCTTTGTGAACAGTTTGTTAGTTTTATTAAAGAATCATTTGTACTTATACATTTTCTACACCCATGCGTATTTACAGAAAGCATTTTTTTAGTATATAAAAATGGCATTAATTGTTTTTTCACACATTTTTCTATCATTTTTGAGATGATACTAATGTATATTTGAAATTGCAGAGTTATTTCCCTTATGCAAGGGCATAAAAATCGTTTCTTTTAGCCGGTCAGGAAATTGACCAAAAATTAAGCTTCAATTTGTTATATGAGCTACAGGTTTTCACAAATTATATTTGTGTTATTTTAGTATGTTTACAGTTATATTATCAGGACCCAACGCATTGAAGTTTTTATTTCAGAAATGATATATTGTATGTCAGTTACTAATACAGGAGCTAAAAATAGACATTTGACAATTTTTTTAATAACTGAATAATTTAAGGTTTATTACAAGAATTAATTTTAAGGATTTCTGAAGCCATAACATTTCTAACTTTTGTAAAATATTTATTTAGTGTATTTGCAGATTCTTAGGGATTTGACATGGCATTTACTATTTTGTTATCGTTTGATACAGTTTTAATACAAACTTTTCATTTTTTGGGCCAGTAACTTCTTTAATAATATTCCATAATTTTTTATAATCATTTTGTGCGTCCGAATGTTTTGTTTCATAATAATTGTCTTTAGTTATTGGTACAAGAGGCGTAAATCTGTTTCTGCAGTTACAATACGTATGACTTAACTGCGTATTAAATGGTTGATTATTTAATTTTTGCATAATTTTGTCTCTTGTTATAATAGATTTCACCACTCTGATTGTAATCCATATTTTAACATTTTTATCCTCCGTGTACTAACTCTAAGTAAACTGGCTAATAAGTAAGGATATCGGGAAATAAATATGGGCTACCATTTCCTGTAGAGCTGGCATGCACCCACTCACACCAGCAACTGCTCGTTTTCCTGTTGTTTTTCCTGCTTCTCTTCTTGCTGCGTTGTCTGCCTGCGTGTCGGGCAGTCCCACTGGATGTGTCTTCATTTTTGGCAGATGAAGCACCGCGGGCGAACTCCCACTCTTCGGACCTGGGAACATGAAGTATTATTCAGTAGCTTTTTCAATGCCGTGATGATATTCCCTTAATTAGAGGTATTTCTCGCATTTCCCTCATGTTAGGGCTCTAGCCATGTTCTTATTGTCATGACACTTGTGTTTCTTGAAGCACTACATTCTGCTTCAATTCCAAGACATGGACCAAGGAATCGCAGCTCTTCTTGTGCCGGGCCAAACGGAGAATATGTTGACCCTCCGCATCTCTGAGGCTGTATATAAGCGCACTAGTGGTTAACTGCTGACGGAACTATGCAGAAGCTTCTGGGTAGGCGAGGTGCAGGTGTCGCTCAATGTTAGCTTCGAATTCCTGCAGTGTTTCTGAAGATCGCTGTTGACGTGTCTTCACTGCTGTTTTATACACCTCGCTCAAGTGTCGGTCACCATACCTCTGCTCAAGCGCTTCGACTAGCAAAGAATAATCTTTCTGCTACGGAACTGACATGGTCTGAAGCAGCTCTAGCGGATATCCTCGCAGGACCAAGACAAGTGCTGTAGCCTTCTCTTCCTCGCCCTAGCCAATCACTTCAGCAGCTGTCTCGAACTGTTGCCTGCAGACAGCCCATGATGATTGGCCATCAAATGTGGGTGGCTTGAATTTTGGGTGACCAGTTGTGCCTTCCACCTTCACATCTCCAGAATAACTGCTCCTCTTCGTAGCCGATGCAGCTTCCTTGATCATTCGACTACACTCTTCAGTTACAGCTGCTACTCGCTGTTCGGTTGCCTGCCCGAGTTGAGCTAGCTGTTGTTCCTGTCTGACAAGTGCTGTTCTTGTTGTGCGAGGTGCTGCTCCAAACTCTGCACTTTACGTTCCAAATGCATGCTGTTTTCTTCAGTCTTCTTCATGTCCTCAATCTCAGTCTTGATGGCATTCCTTACTTCCTCTTGGGTTTCTTTATTTCGCGCTCCATTTTATCCTGGTTAGTCTCTATTTTATTAATTTCTTCTTGCCCACACTTCAATTCAGCTAAGAACCCCATTAAGTTCCTAATTTCGTAGGCAGTCATCTTCTCTTTCCAGATATACTATTAATCTGTCACTATCATTACTGTCCTATAACTTTACTATAATTTCACATATGAGCCTACCTAAATATCTATTCAGAACTAACACTAACTTAACTACACTCATAACTAACTACAGTTCCTTACACCAATTTTATCCTAAAACATATAAATTTGATTTTTTTATTTTTCTTAATTAACTCAATATTAATTATTCGTAAATAATTTAATTACGGCTATCCCACTTCTGAAACCAAATGTTACTTGTTGGGGAGGGGGGGGAGGGATAGGTTCGTAAGTATAGCTCAATAAATTTTGTACAGTTTTATTTGCTACTAATATTTACATTACTAATTATGTCATAGCATGTCAATCCACGTGGCGATCCATGTAATCCCACACAATTACCACGCCACTAAGGGATGGATGCCAGCGCTGAAGAAGGCGGTAGCGCGGGCAGGGGGTGGCAAGGTCGGGCCGCTCTAATCCCCAAAGGTATGCGCGTGTGACATCAGTAGTGGTGCGGGTTCCACCAGGCTAGAAAATCGATAGAAGGCATAGCACGGGTCGCGGCCTTGCCTCCTAATGAGCACGTAACAAAATAAAAATAATTAAAAACATGAAATCAAAAATTTTATCAGTTATAGCACAAAATTAGTAATGTACTTATTTTCATTGTATTATATAATTTGAAATAATATTTTCTAGGGGCTATTTTATGTGAGTTCAATGTACTTCAAGCTTAATTACATTGACTCGTGAGTGCTATTCACATTTCATCATGAAATTCAGTGCCACTCTTCCGGATGGTAATGTATTGGAGATGGTAACTTTAATGTCCTCCTTGGCTGATGTGATTAACACGAGACTTCACGCGACGGTCGCAAAAATATGAGATATCATGATTTACATAGCATCTTTCATAACTTAAACGAAGACAATTTTATCAGCATGTAGAACTACTTTTAAGATTTTAATTTATTTTTGTTTGGATGTCTTAATGTAAATTATAATTGCTTATTACACTGTTTGGTTTCACTAAACTTATGTCTACAATTTTTAAAAAAAATGTAAGGACATACTTTTAGGAAATATTATTTGAACCACGCTGTAACGGGTTGCAGTGAAGTAGCAGTTCTTGAAAGAAGCATTCCGGTGAACATTCCAGCCGGTACAGTTTTGGGGCGTGAAATGCAAATGTGGTGTCGTTTCCAAACTTACGTTTTTGAAACATCAAACAACGTTTCAAAAAGCAAACCTGTCCCTGAAACGAAGGAAACTCTTTGTATTCATTTATTCACAGCGGAGCCCCTGTGTTGTTGAAAAATTCGCTTTCAGTTGGCACATAATTAATAATTCATGCGGAGCTGTAAGAGCCTCTTTATGCTGCTGCGCATGGCGGGGGGCTGCTAGGTTGAAGACAGAGGAGGGTCTCAGGCGGCCGGGATGCTGGGTACATGCCGCGCGAGGCTAGGGCTGCCGGGTACATGCAGCACGTGGCTTGGTATACGGGTACATTCCATGCAAGGCTTTGGCAGCCGGGTACATGCCGCGCGAGGCTAGGGCTGCCGGGTACATGCAGCACGTGGCTTGGTATACGGGTACATTCCATGCAAGGCTTTGGCAGCCGGGTACATGCCGCGCGAGGCTAGGGCTGCCGGGTACATGCAGCACGTGGCTTGGTATACGGGTACATTCCATGCAAGGCTTTGGCAGCCGGGTACATGCCGCGCGAGGCTAGGGCTGCCGGGTACATGCAGCACGTGGCTTGGTATACGGGTACATTCCATGCAAGGCTTTGGCAGCCGGGTACATGCCGCGCGAGGCTAGGGCTGCCGGGTACATGCAGCACGTGGCTTGGTATACGGGTACATTCCATGCAAGGCTTTGGCAGCCGGGTACATGCCGCGCGAGGCTAGGGCTGCCGGGTACATGCAGCACGTGGCTTGGTATACGGGTACATTCCATGCAAGGCTTTGGCAGCCGGGTACATGCCGCGCGAGGCTAGGGCTGCCGGGTACATGCAGCACGTGGCTTGGTATACGGGTACATTCCATGCAAGGCTTTGGCAGCCGGGTACATGCCGCGCGAGGCTAGGGCTGCCGGGTACATGCAGCACGTGGCTTGGTATACGGGTACATTCCATGCAAGGCTTTGGCAGCCGGGTACATGCCGCGCGAGGCTAGGGCTGCCGGGTACATGCAGCACGTGGCTTGGTATACGGGTACATTCCATGCAAGGCTTTGGCAGCCGGGTACATGCCACGCGAGGCTAGGGCTGCCGGGTACATGCAGCACGTGGCTTGGTATACGGGTACATTCCATGCAAGGCTTTGGCAGCCGGGTACATGCCGCGCGAGGCTAGGGCTGCCGGGTACATGCAGCACGTGGCTTGGTATACGGGTACATTCCATGCAAGGCTTTGGCAGCCGGGTACATGCCGCGCGAGGCTAGGGCTGCCGGGTACATGCAGCACGTGGCTTAATATACGGGTACATTCCATGCAAGGCTTTGGCAGCTGGGTACATGCCGCGCGAGGCTAGGGCTGCCGGGTACATGCAGCACGTGGCTTGGTATACGGGTACATTCCATGCAAGGCTTTGGCAGCCGGGTACATGCCGCGCGAGGCTAGGGCTGCCGGGTACATGCAGCACGTGGCTTGGTATACGGGTACATTCCATGCAAGGCTTTGGCAGCCGGGTACATGCCGCGCGAGGCTAGGGCTGCCGGGTACATGCAGCACGTGGCTTGGTATACGGATACATTCCATGCAAGGCTTTGGCAGCCGGGTACGTGCCGCGCGAGGCTAGGGCTGCCGGGTACATGCAGCACGTGGCTTGGTATACGGGTACATTCCATGCAAGGCTTTGGCAGCCGGGTACATGCCGCGCGAGGCTAGGGCTGCCGGGTACATGCAGCACGTGGCTTGGTATACGGGTACATTCCATGCAAGGCTTTGGCAGCCGGGTATGTGCCGCGCGAGGCTAGGGCTGCCGGGTACATGCAGCACGTGGCTTGGTATACGGGTACATTCCATGCAAGGCTTTGGCAGCCGGGTATGTGCCGCGCGAGGCTAGGGCTGCCGGGTACATGCAGCACGTGGCTTGGTATACGGGTACATTCCATGCAAGGCTTTGGCAGCCGGGTACATGCCGCGCGAGGCTAGGGCTGCCGGGTACATGCAGCACGTGGCTTGGTATACGGGTACATTCCATGCAAGGCTTTGGCAGCCGGGTACATGCCGCGCGAGGCTAGGGCTGCCGGGTACATGCAGCACGTGGCTTGGTATACGGGTACATTCCATGCAAGGCTTTGGCAGCCGGGTACATGCCGCGCGAGGCTAGGGCTGCCGGGTACATGCAGCACGTGGCTTGGTATACGGGTACATTCCATGCAAGGCTTTGGCAGCCGGGTACGTGCCGCGCGAGGCTAGGGCTGCCGGGTACATGCAGCACGTGGCTTGGTATACGGGTACATTCCATGCAAGGCTTTGGCAGCCGGGTACATGCCGCGCGAGGCTAGGGCTGCCGGGTACATGCAGCACGTGGCTTGGTATACGGGTACATTCCATGCAAGGCTTTGGCAGCCGGGTACATGCCGCGCGAGGCTAGGGCTGCCGGGTACATGCAGCACGTGGCTTGGTATACGGGTACATTCCATGCAAGGCTTTGGCAGCCGGGTACATGCCGCGCGAGGCTAGGGCTGCCGGGTACATGCAGCACGTGGCTTGGTATACGGGTACATTCCATGCAAGGCTTTGGCAGCCGGGTACGTGCCGCGCGAGGCTAGGGCTGCCGGGTACATGCAGCACGTGGCTTGGTATACGGGTACATTCCATGCAAGGCTTTGGCAGCCGGGTACATGCCGCGCGAGGCTAGGGCTGCCGGGTACATGCAGCACGTGGCTTGGTATACGGGTACATTCCATGCAAGGCTTTGGCAGCCGGGTACGTGCCGCGCGAGGCTAGGGCTGCCGGGTACATGCAGCACGTGGCTTGGTATACGGGTACATTCCATGCAAGGCTTTGGCAGCCGGGTACATGCCGCGCGAGGCTAGGGCTGCCGGGTACATGCAGCACGTGGCTTGGTATACGGATACATTCCATGCAAGGCTTTGGCAGCCGGGTACGTGCCGCGCGAGGCTAGGGCTGCCGGGTACATGCAGCACGTGGCTTGGTATACGGGTACATTCCATGCAAGGCTTTGGCAGCCGGGTATGTGCCGCGCGAGGCTAGGGCTGCCGGGTACATGCAGCACGTGGCTTGGTATACGGGTACATTCCATGCAAGGCTTTGGCAGCCGGGTATGTGCCGCGCGAGGCTAGGGCTGCCGGGTACATGCAGCACGTAGCTTGGTATACGGGTACATTCCATGCAAGGCTTTGGCAGCCGGGTACATGCCGCGCGAGGCTAGGGCTGCCGGGTACATGCAGCACGTGGCTTGGTATACGGGTACATTCCATGCAAGGCTTTGGCAGCCGGGTACATGCCGCGCGAGGCTAGGGCTGCCGGGTACATGCAGCACGTGGCTTAATATACGGGTACATTCCATGCAAGGCTTTGGCAGCCGGGTACATGCCGCGCGAGGCTAGGGCTGCCGGGTACATGCAGCACGTGGCTTGGTATACGGGTACATTCCATGCAAGGCTTTGGCAGCCGGGTACGTGCCGCGCGAGGCTAGGGCTGCCGGGTACATGCAGCACGTGGCTTGGTATACGGGTACATTCCATGCAAGGCTTTGGCAGCCGGGTACATGCCGCGCGAGGCTAGGGCTGCCTGGTACATGCAGCACGTGGCTTGGTATACGGGTACATTCCATGCAAGGCTTTGGCAGCCGGGTACATGCCGCGCGAGGCTAGGGCTGCCGGGTACATGCAGCACGTGGCTTGGTATACGGGTACATTCCATTCAAGGCTTTTGCTGCTGGGTACATGCCGCGCGAGGCTAGGGCTGCCGGGTACATGCATCACGTGGCTTGGTATACGGGTACATTCCATTCAAGGCTTTTGCTGCTGGGTACATGCCGCGCGAGGCTAGGGCTGCCGGGTACATGCAGCACGTGGCTTGGTATACGGGTACATTCCATTCAAGGCTTTTGCTGCTGGGTACATGCCGCGCGAGGCTTGGGCTGCCGGGTACATGCAGCACGTGGCTTGGTATACGGGTACATTCCATTCAAGGTTTTTGCTGCTGGGTACATGCCGTGCGAGGCATTTTTTTATAATGCTAAAGAAGTTTTCATTACTTCTAACACGTGTACATTAGTACGCACATTTTTTCACTCTGGAAATATTTTTTTATCGTTTTTTGAATTATTTGAAGTTACAAGTAAACATTTTTATAAATATTACATGTGTTAAGACACGGTAAATAACGAACTTAAAAAAATACAGAAATACTAGATTAGAGTTTTCTTTCTCTAAACATAAATAAAACCAGATATATTACTTTCTCTGCCAACATTTTGGGTCAACCTATCGAACATGAACTAAAAATTCATGTATGTAACGAAATAAACATTAACTGTAAAAAATGTAGTGTCATAGAAAGGCTATACTTAGGTATAGTGCTCGACTCTTTTCTAAAATGGGATAAAGTTGTTTCTTATCTTACAAACAAAATTCGTAAAATGGTTTATAAATTCGTTGAACTAAGATTAATATTATCTATTGAAGGTATAAGAATGGTTTACTTTGCTATTTTTCAGTCTGTTTGCAGTTTGGCATTCTCTCTTGGGGAGGGATGAGCATAACGTCAATTAAGTCACTTATAACAATTAAAAAACTTATTTTACGAGTTATTTTCAAACAAACACATGTACCCATCCAATGAGTTTATTTAATATTAACTGTTTTTGATATTAAAATATTGTTTATTAGAGCTGCAATAATTAATATGTATCAAAGGGAAAATCAGTTAAATTATGTAGATCATAACTATCCTACACGGCATAGACAGAACATAAAATTTATCAATCCCTCTAAATTTACCAATCCCTCTATTTCATAAAACAATATATCATAGATCTTTAGAATTTTTGCTTCCAAAAATTGTTGTTATACTTCCTGAAAAACTAAAAACTAAAAATTGTTTTCAAATTAAAAATTATGTTAATATTTGGGTAGATAATTTAACTGATGAAGAGATGGTTTTAGTATTTAAGTCAGATTTATATATTGTTATAACTTTGTACGTGTACTTTTAAATACTAATTTTTATTGAATTATATTTTCATTTATTCATGTCAAATGTTATAATTTATAAGTTTTTTATTTATACATTATAATGAATTTTTATAAATGGCTCTTATTAACTTTCATCTTTTTAAACTAATGTATGGTATTTTAGATTATATTTTATAAATTTATTTCTCGGTTATACATTTATAAATGTTTACATTTGAAGGGCTGAGGATTAGAAGAATGATATCAACCAATTCATAATGTTTGAGAACAGTGAAAAGAAGATTTTGTTTGGAAATATAAGTATTGTATTGAACTACTACAAAACGCTGAGTTTTCATTTTGTACATTCAAATATTTCTCTTTTCACCAAACAACTTTTTTTCATTGTTTTGTTGTTAAATATTTTTATAAAAAAATCATAAAAAAATTAATTGCATTGTTAACCCGAGAAAAAATTATAAGTGGGCTATCAGCCACATATTAACGTATCATAAAGTTAGAAGTGGGTTATCAACCAATAAGTGTACAGTGTTGTACAGTGTTATTAATGGGAAATGGAACAATATCTGAGGCCAAATTTTATTCTTCTATGGAAGAGAAATGATTAGTTGGCACCACTGGTGTTATTTTTTCCTCAGGTGGTCATACTGGCTTATTTATCATTGTAATGCACGGTTATGAATGCAGAGTCGCATTGATGTTTATTTTGTTTCGTCATGTCGGCATTTCAGTCTCAAAATAAGTATGTAAGTTTAAAAGAAGGTGATACATTTTTTACTCTACCAGAATTCTACCAGGATATTATTCATGATGAAAATAGTGTTAATGAACCTGCTATTGAAACAGGCAAGTGCTTAGACACATTAAAAACTACAGCATCCCGTCAAGTTTTGAGTTGTTCTGGATTAACAGACAATAGTAAACAACAACATATTAGTGAAGATGAACGTGAACAAACTGAATATGAACATGAAGGAGGAGAAATTGAGCAACAAAAGAAAAAGAGTGAGGAAAGGGAAGAACAAGCTGATCCACAAGTGGATCTCCGAGAACATAGATGTGAGATGCCAACATCTGCAAAGAAAAAGCGAAAGTGTGAAGAAATGTGGAAACAAAATGTAAGAAAAAAGTTAAAAAATTCATTTGAAGCTTATACATCAACTAGTAACAAACAAGTTAATGCAACAATGCAAGTGGTTACAGAATGTTCAGATGGATGTTATTTGAGCTTACAGAATAAAGAAATTCATTTTGAAAAATTGAAGGAACTTCAAGATTACGATAAACAAAACCTTTTTCTTAGAGGTTTGATTTCAGTAAAAGAAAAACAAAGATCAAGAATAGCAGAAGAAGTCAGAAAAAAAACCAGGACAGTGTACGAATACAGTGTAATGGAAAATGGTCAACGTGTTGTTGTTTGCCAAAGCGTTTTCATGAGTCTTTTTTGCATTAAGAAAAAGAGACTAGAAAAATTACTGAAGTCTGTTAGTGCAGACGATCCTGGAATGGCACTTGATAAAAGAGGTAAACACACAAAAAAAAGAACAAGTGAAGTAATAAAAGACAGTATTAGACATCACATTTCTTCATTCCCAACAGAAATGAGCCATTATTCAAGAAATGTGAATTTAGAAAAAAAGTATCTCTCTCTATCTCTGAATTTGTCGAAAATGTTTAGACTCTACAAGGAGATACATCCTGAGGCTGATGTAAAGGAGTGGCTTTACAGAGACATTTTCCTTCATGAATTTAATCTTGGGTTTGGAACACCTAGAAGTGATACATGTGTTACTTGTGACAAATTTTGCGCAATGTTGGTAAATCCTGACTTAACTGACCTGGAAAAGCAAAAGCTACTTACAAAAAAAGAGTTGCATGTCAAGAAGGCAGATAAAGGGTATGAGGAATTGAGGAATGATATCAAAAAAAGTGATGGCAAGAAGAAAGAAACTATAACATTTGATCTGCAGCAAACATTGCCTACACCTCACCTAAGCCAATCCCAAGCATTTTACAAGCGTCAGTTGTGGGTGTATAATGAATGTGTACATATTGGATCAACTGGAGAAGCATTCATGGTTCTTTGGACTGAGGGAGATGCAAAACGTGGGTCATGTGAGATTGCGACTGCTCTGTTCAAGACTTTGGTGCTTATGCGTGGTAGAAAAGCTCTGCCTGTTCAAGAGTTAGTGTTCTGGTCAGATAGTTGTGCTGGGCAGAATAAGAATTTTCAAATTATTGCTTTGTTGTCATATCTAGTGCAAAGAAAGTTTGCTGCAACTGTTCGACATCGGTTTCTTGTGAGTGGACATACTTTTCTCCCATGTGACCGTGATTTTTCTCACATAGAGAGGCAGAAGAAATTGAATGTGAATGCGATACACACCCCTGAAGACTGGGAAAAAGTTGTGAAAGAAGCTAGAAATGAGAAACCATTTGAAACTTTAGTGATGAAAAGTAGTGACATATATGACTTCAAAACATTTTTCGATGAAGGTTTCAACAAACCAAAGGCAGCCCAGAAAGTGAGAATACGTGAGGTAACAGAGTTTAGGATAGACAGAGAGGATCCTTATGATGTGAAGTTCAGATATAGCAGTGGAAACATCGAGTCATACGACACATTCAGAATTTGCAGACCTGGACGGGCGAAAGTTGTTCCATCACTGAAAAAGTTGTACCACACAAAAGTGAAAGTAAATCCAAAAAAATTGAAGGACCTAAAAGATCAAATGGACTATGTCCCTGAAACAAAAAAAGACTTTTGGAAAGACTTTTTTGCTGAGCAAGCTCAACTGGTTGACAAGGAGTGCCGTGTCACTGAATTCCCTGAAGATGATCCTGCTGACTGGGAAAATAGTTACTGATGTATGTACATACATTAAGACTATCTAGAAAAGAAAAGAGAAATGTACATGTTCTACACCTCTGTCTTGACTTACTTTTTAATCCAAACTTTCAAGAGTTGTGTTAGATGTATGTAACATTATTTAATTTTTCCTAAATAAGTTTGAATACATTTTTAAATTATTAAATATTGCAATACTAATTCAGTTAAGCTTCAAGGAAAAAACATTATAATTTTTAGTATAGCAGTAAATAAAGTATTATAAAACTAAACCAACAGCCTATTATTGCACTGGTAACAATTGTAGTCTTTTTATTCAATATGAAATAACAATCCATTTTATATTAATCCTCGTATGTTTGACTGTTCTTGTGTATTTTGTGCTTTTTTGTATAGTAAAAATAATGTAAAGGTAAATCTCATTATTTTGAGGTGTATGGCTGATAGCCCCCATCTAATTCTTTGGCATGTGGTTCATAGCCCCGTTATAATATTATTGGTTGATAGCTCCATTATAATGTTGCCAAAATACCGCAAGTAATTTGAAGTGACTAGATGCACTCACATACAAGCTTGCTTTCGTGAGTGCTAATTTCCCTGGTTAATTAAGTAAATATTGTTAACAAAAAGTAAAAAAGGGGTGAAATAAATTATTATTATTATTTCATCTTAGACTTAAAATTTGGTTTTGTGGATTTTTTTTTTCACATTTGTTTCAGACACTTATATGGTAGCACAAACTTCAGTCGCCCTTTGAATGAGACCGAGTATGTGTATTCTAGCTCTATTAAATTTCCATGAGTATTCACAGCGTCCTCAATTTTATCAAATATATCTCTGAAATTCCTAAAAAACAACAAAAACATTGTAAATTTCTTTAACTAATTTATTTTTGTCACGAATAAACAATTTTATTTTTATTTTTGCAAAACCATGTTTATCCTCCGAACTCCCATAAACGTCGCAATAAATGTAGGCATCGCCCGAAAATCAAAATGTTCCGAATAAATATTTGTATTACTTTTTTCACACTAATCAGTTCTAAAATTGTGTCGTTTTTGGTTACCTAAACTTATAAATTTTACACTTAAAATATTTATATAGACATACAATTCGCATAAAATTGTTACAACTTAAACTTTGATCCTTGTTTTGTTCTTTACAAGTAAGACACGCTTAACGAGTTTTTAATTCGTGTTGTGGAACTCACTTAGGCATACTACTATTATTGACTTCATTGATGTATGTATGCTCTAAGAATAGCTTATGGTAAAGTTATATTTGATAAGATTTACATCGACCTGCTATGAGGTAGCTGAGGGTGTATTTAAGTTCATTAACCTGATTGAGTGACCTAGTGTAGATCATATACCTACTATCTAGATACAGAACACTTCAGTGGGGCCTAAGTATCTGACATGTGCATGATAAAAGTGTCACTCGGAGTGTATACTTGCTTTTTGTTCTGGCTCGGTTCAATCGATGTATCACACGACGGGCTCGTTCTATGAAAGCCAAATTATAACTATAGAAAGTTTAATAATTTGACACACGTGACTTTTGGAATCATTAGTGATATTATGTTTGAATTCGAATTCAGCCCATTTTTTTATTCCCAATTTCATAAAATTTACCATATCAACTCAACTTAAAATAATAAAAAAAATAAATATAAAATTTCTTAATAAACCAGGTACCGCACCAAAGTACCAACATACCATAACGACGAATGTACAGTACCGCCGATAACCTCAACACTAAATTAACCACAACCTGTAAGGCAAGGAAAAACGTGTCTCCCAAGGCCCAACAACCAGAACGTCGAAATACCATAATGCCACTGGAACACAACCAACAAATTTTACCGTCATTTTATATACCATAAAATTGATCATAATTAAAACTATCTACATAACCAAAACATTATGTCTCATATGCCGAAAAATAAAACTTACCGTGATGCTAACATTTACCTACATTCGCGAACCCTGTATTTTGTCAATCTGCAAGGAATTGGAATTTTCCATTGTAAACAGTAGCGTAGCTAGGATTTCTGTTCAGTGGGGGCCCACATTTTGTCATTCACCCGTCCTCCAAATTTCGGCCCGGGGGGGGGGGGGGTGTCCCGGGAATCCTGCCCCGGAAAAATTGGGATTTCAAGGTGCAAAATGGTGCTATTTAAGCGTTTATCATGCCAAAATACAAAATATATAATTAGCAGATAGTAAAATATATTTGTAAAAAATTTTTTGTGTGAAAAATTTTACTTCTATTTAAATGACCTTCAAAGTACTTATACAAACGGCTTGCAAGCAAGAACACTAAAACTAAAATACAATTTCTTCAACTTAGCCTGTCGACAATAATTACGTGACTTACGTCTCTAATAGTCTAATATATATATATATATATATATATATATATATATATATATATATATATGTGTGTGTGTATATATAATATATATATAGCAAGTGCTAATGTGTTATCTTTAAAAGATTTGTGCAATGGGAGTGCATGACTTGATGTAAGTTTTTGGACATACGCCATCCATTGCTAAGAACTTTTTCTGTTGAAGAAAAACTAATAAATAAAATAAATAAATAAAGATACCCAAGAATGACAAAAAACACACAAAATTAAGCAAACAATTTCTGTTGTCAACAAGGATATGAACACCACAAAATATTCCGAAACAGGAATATGGTCAACAAACAAAGAAAAAACAAAGAAAAAAGTACTAAGAGAACGACAAAAAAACCCACAAATGATGACAACACAAAAATATTGAAACCAAAATAATTCAGCACAACAGTTGAAACGAGACAAAAACACGAAAAAACGAAAAGACAAAAAAAAATACAATAGTTTTACCAAAACAGAAACAAGCGACGTTTCGGGAACTGATATCTGCGACTCGCACCTGTGTTTCTGTACCATGTGCGTCTCTGCCTGAGGACGGATCTTCACCGCGGGACTCCGTCACCGCACTCCGCCGCCACCGACGCACTTGCCTTCGCCGAGGACCCACTCGACGCCCCGCTCGGAACTTCGCTCGGGACTCCGCCGCGCTCGCAACACTCTTGCCTAGAACTGAACTCTCTGCCCTGGAACCTTCGTCCAGGGACGGTGCAGCTCTATCGCCCGGAAACTCCGCCGCGGGAAAACTCCCGACTCCACTCACTCACTCCTTGCACTGGAACCTTCGTCCAAGGACTTTGCCACTCTGCCGCACCCGCGGCACTATCGCCCCGGAAACTCCGCCGCGGGAGAACTCCTGACCGACTCTCTCAGCAGAACTTTCCACTGATTCAGGCCGGCGTCCCGTGCACACATATATATATATATATATATATATATATATATATATATATATATATGCCCAGACACCTTCCAGAACTCCCGAGCGCGGCCGGGGCCAGTCGCGTCATTCCACGCCGTCCCGACGGCAGAAATCTCTCGAAACACGTGTCGGCGGCTCGCGTAACTCCGCAGCTGTCAGGTGTGAGTTACGTGTCAAAGGCAAGGCGCCGCGCGGGGAGAGGTGGGAAGGAAGGGGGAAAGCGACAATCCTTGTCATCGTCCAGGCGCGCGCGGCGCATATCATGTTGCGGCAGCCGCCAGCCAGCTCTGCACCTGCACGTGTCACGGCCTTGCTCACGTTCGTAACAATATGTATAAATTGTACAAACAATATTAACTGATTTAATAGTTTTCTTACTAAGGGTGTTAAACATTTTTTGTCCTCCAAACCTTTTTTTCTCCCATTGCAGTTATGGTTGTTTGTATCATAAATACATTTAGACATACTTTTTTGGTATTACTGCTACGAGTTATAATACGTTAAACGGATGCAATATTCGTAATATTAATGGATTTATAGCGATATTTCGGTTTTAAAAAAAATATATACACCATTTTTCCTTCTTTGGTTGGGGTTTGCCTATTAACGAATTCGAACATTATTTTACATTACTATATTTTATGTTTGGAAGTGATTTATGCAAAATTACAGCTGTTATTGTGTCCATAAAAATATTTATATGTATATACTTTTTAGTTGACTGTGGTTTTGGGATCTACCGACAATGAAACAAAAATATATATACTCTACTTAAAACAGCAATGGTCAAGGTCGAACATGAACCCACGACCAAAGGAAAGAAACCAGGATACATCTAGGTCGAAGAAATTCTTACAATTAGGGTTTTTTTTATGCCATATAGGCAGGTAAACTGCTTTCCATGCGTACTTAGCCTCTCGCTGACAGAGAGGTCATACAGACGGTCCAAGAGTACAAGGAAAGGAGTCGGCTATGGTCTATAGTGGGAACCGTCCAAGTATCTGCCCTGCAGAAGCTTAGATCTGTATGACCAGAATTGGGATTAAGAGGCGAGCTTTCTTTTGGATGTGAGTTCCGTGTCAGGCCACTGCGTCGCCTCAGGTTGTTCTATTGTTGTTACTTCAGGGTAGGGGCGCAAATCTAAAGAATCGTCAAGAGGGGCCGCGCGGCCTGAGAATGTTGCACGAGGGGTTAGTTAACCGACACAAGTCATCTCTGGATGGGTTACACTGCCCATACGTTGGCCTGCATGCATGCAATAGGCAGAAAACTTTTACAATACAGAAAGATTTCCATAAAACATAATTTTAACGTTAACGATTATCAAATTTGTTACACAGTCACGCTTTTTCAAGTGAAGTCAGGCCCCCTCAGCGAGTGAATTCTTAATTTAATTCCAGGGGGGCAGCCCTGCCAACACACACACACCCTTCCCATAAAGGTTCTACGCCCATGATTTAGGTATTATTTCAGTCATAGTTTACACAAAAACGCTGTTTTAGATTCAAAATAACAGTAAAGATAGTTTGTGGGTAACCCTTGCTACTAGTCTATGCCTACGTTCAGTGTTCTTGCTATAGGCTACAATCAAATATTGTAATAGGGACAACATGGGAAACTGATAATAAATACGCGAGACAAGTGATGCCAGCGAACCTAGCAGTGTGGAGAGTACCTACGTTTTAAGTGCCTTAAAATTGGTTTAAAGTAGTGGTATCTAGTGGTAAGGAGTAAAAATAGCTTTAATGCAATGCAGTAGCGTGTCTCGCGCTTCGCCAATGATAACCGGCCAGAGTTTCGCATATTGTCCTATTACGATATTTCCTACAACCCTTTTATACTATTTCCTACAACCCTTCTATAAACATTTACAAAAAAACATAATTATTTTATATACTATATGTTGGAATTTCAGTCATATGTAACGTAAGATAAAGAAAAAACGTAACACTAAATTTATTCTAAATACATCATTTAAAAATGCATTTAAAAGAAGAAAAAAAATTCAGACGCTTCCAGTTTTATATTAAAGATATCTCTTACAGTGTTTAATAATGTAGATTGTTTGTGTAAAATCATTTTTTACATTTATTTTCAAGTGAGAACAGCTACAATTGTGGGAGGGAAAATGTTTGTATATAATAGTTTTGTGAATTAGCAAAATAATTAAACTTGTGTCCTGTCAATGCTGTGTTAGAAATATTTATTAACTGTATAATTTTACTGATTTTTACTTCCATACGTACAGTTATTGCAGTATGTTGTACAATCATTCAATGTCATATACTCTGATAAGTTAAAAAAGTTTCTTTAGATGGGTAGAAACATTTCATTCAATTTAACGCGTTTAAATAAATTTTTGTTTTTTTAATAAGTGGTTTAATTGAAGTTTCACTCATACACCCCAAGCCGACATGTTGTATTGCAGATTGAACAATAGCTATGTAAACAATACATATTGCAAATAATATATATATTACTTCAACAAATCAATACACTACTTACCGAGTTGTGCTTTTTAATATACATTAGTGTCCGATTTTACAAACCAATCGAGCACGATACCTCACTATATTACAACTCAAACTGTTTTATGGCATTACATTCTCCGCATTTTACACTTAGTTCATAACATTCATGAATTCTAAGTTAATATGGGCTAGGTTAACCAGAATCATTTAATTTAATTTTTTTTTTTTTAACAGACGTAAAATTTAAAAACTAATATACCTTTAATTGTTATAAGATTAGCCATTTAAAATACAGAGAGCCAACAGCAAGAAGAGAATAATACTGTGATAATATTTTAATAAGAATTTAAAGGTCCCTTTATTAAAATGCCAAACATGTGGTTTATGTAAGTAAGAAACAATATTGACCCTGTGGGACTCTTACATTTATGTACATAGAGTGAATTTTTTATTATTTAGGTACTTTCACTCTTGAGACCTGCCATCAACATAGCTTTTAAACCATCCGTTTATTAAAACTCTTATTCCCACACTATCCAATTTATGCAGAAGTATTCTATGTGAATCTATGTCGAAAGATACATTGCACCTACACTTACCTTGTCTTGTCCTGTTGGTTACTTAATTAAAGCGTCGCTTGTACTTAGACATTTTCTAAGCCCAAATTTAATTTACAAGAAATATGCCGTTCTTGTTTTAAAATATAATGAATTCTTTGAACACATACGACTAAAATTTTGGAAATTTTACTTAAAATTATAATTGTTCAAAATTTCTAACGAAAACAAGTCGCGCCTCTTCTGTAAGAATATAGCCTTTAGTAAATTGTGCATACTTATATTTACAAACTTTGTCTTAGAACGATTTGTTTGATTCAATCTACTCTGAATACGTTATTACCGTATGCAAACTATTTTGTTTTGTTGAAAAAAATCAAGCCATGTTCTAAGTGTTGTCCTTTAGGACATGTACGCCGGATCAAAATGCTGCAGGTACAAACTAAATGTTTGACATTAATATAGGACCTGGTGTATTTTTGCGATGGTTTGTCATGCGTCACCCCAACCAGCAGCAAGACTATATGCGGGAATCATTTTTAAAAAAAAACATGTGCGTGGAGTCCAGGCGCGACATAAGTGAAACTTCTTGCTTATTATATTATTAGGCATAGGAAACACAATTCTCTTTGGCTGATGTCGCAGATCAAAAAATACATATGCAAGTATACAAGCGCTAAATTACACCATTGCACAAGTATGCAAGTGTAAAGGGTGCAAATGTAAAGTACGCAAGTGCGTAAGTTTGCAAGTATACAATTGTGCAAGTGTGCAAGTATACAATTGTGAAAGTATGTAACTATGTAAAAATGTAAGTGTGCAAGTATGCAAGTGTACAAGTGTGCAAATGTAAAGTACGCAAGTGTGTAAGTATGCAAGTATACAATTGTGCAAGAGTGCAAGTATACAATTGTGCAAGTATGTAAGTATGTAAATATGTAAGTGTGCAAGTATGCAAGTGTACAAGAGTGCAAATGTAAAGTACGCAAGTGCGTAAGTTTGCAAGTATACAATTGTGCAAGTGTGCAAGTATACAATTGTGAAAGTATGTAACTATGTAAAAATGTAAGTGTGCAAGTATGCAAGTGTACAAGTGTGCAGATATGCGAGTGTGCAAATATGCGAGTGTTAAAGTATACAAGTGTGCAAGTATGTTGAGTCATTTCTACCTCTTCCCTCCCGTCACCCTTTCCGGCCGTTAAATTTAGCATATAGCATGCTACCTTACGTACCTATTCTACCCCCCCCCCCCTTCCACCCAGCCGTCCTCCCATTGGACCGCTAGTGCATGCGTTGGAGAGACTGACGCACTCTCCTGCTCTAGCGGTTCCCCCACCACGTACCTAACTATCCGCCTCTTGCGATCGGAATTTTCGTAAACCTCGAAAATTGTAGGCCCCTCAGCAAAGAAGTTTCGCTTCAGAAATATTCACATTGACGCAGAAAGTAAAACCTTATACTAATGAAATCGACAAGAATTCAGCTCACAGTAAACTTGCGATGTTAAAATGGTATGGAGTCCACACATTTACTTTCTGCAGACCATTGTAATTTTTAAAACCAAAACAATAGTTATTGGAATATTCTATTCCTGTTCCTTCAGAGAAAAATTAACATTTAGAAAATGTGCCACTACAGATACTCGATTGTTTTTTTTTGTTTTTTTTTTTTTTAGAATGAATTAAGCTCAGACATTTTTGTTTTCATTTGCAGGAAAAGTCTTCTAAAGTTAACATTTTTTTTTTTAAATCTGAACATTAATGACTTTTCTGTACTTTATTTGAAATCAAATGTGCACGTGAAATCTTAATGCCAGTGACATATTTCACGACGTACTGCGTTATAGCGAGCTCTCAATTCTGGAAAGCGGAGATGCAGGCACGAGTTTTAACATAGAATTCTTAAAAAAAAAAAAGAAAGGTCCGCGTGATAAGTAAACTGATAAATAATGTAGTCGGTTACATTCATACTTTCTGTGCCAGCTGCTAGAATTCGCTGCTTGATCGTTAAAGTTGGTTACTACCATCACGGACAGATATGTCAGCACGAAACAGCCGGACATTTTAAACTATTAAAAAAGGTACAGATAAATCCTACTGGTCTTAATTTTTGACATGGAATTTTATTAAAACACTTCCCATCCTATAAAAAATCAATTAACATATAAGACTATAACATTTCCGTACACGTTAGAAGTTATACTGCTATGGCATTGCTAAAATATTAACCTGAAACAAATTAAAACATTAAGTAAATGTTTGTATATTTTTTATTGCTTGTTTGCTTGTTTGCTATTTAACTTCTTCCAATCTGTGTTATTCTGTTAAGGATAGGACGATGATAGGAAAAATAGGAAACGAATGGGAGTGTTTCAAGTTTAATGTGCCTCGAAAAAGTCAAATCGATGGTTGTTCCGATCGAGTGGAAGAGAGATAGATGCGGCGCAAGCGTAAAATGAGCGTAACGGGACAATGTGCGTAACGGGACAATGAGTCATCCTGTTTCGTGCGTGGAGCCGGCGTTCATCGATTTATTAGACGTGGTCACGTCAAAATTATTTTTTTTATGTTGGCATTTGTGGACCGCGCAGTTTGCCGGTGACCGGGTTCCGCCCGGGACTGGCCTGGCTCGTAACGGTCGCTCGGTGTCTCTCTGCCAGGTGTGCGGTCCGCTCGCACCCGTCTCCAGCCTCGCGCACGTGCGGTCTGGGGCGTGGCGCGTGGAGCGTGGAGCGTGGAGCGTGGCGCGTGGAGCGTGGAGCGTGGAGCGTGGAGCGTGGCGCGCTGCACCTCCTGCCTGCACTCATGCTTGGTCTTTAAGGTACTCCCGGAGGGAAGTTTATTTCACACTAAACACATTTTATAAAAATATAATTTTTAAAAATTTATTTAAATAATTTTAGGCTCTAATTACATTTTTAAATAAAATATAATTTAATATATATAGTTTTAAGCTAACAATAAACATATTTTAGCATTCTGTTTAGTTTTTTGGAATAAACATTATTAACAGTTATTTTATTTTTACTTTGTCAAAAATAATTTAATGTCTTTTTTTTTATGTTCTAGCCTATCTATTGAAGTTAATGAGTGATAAATATTATGTTATGAATGTAATACACTATTTTACTGTGGCACAGCAACATTTTCCAGCAGACAGTAGGTAGTCTGTATTAGCAAATGTGCACAATTTAAAAATTAGTAACTATAGGACGCCAACTTCCATCCTTTTGATTATGGAATATTTAATATTCATCCGTTGTGTTGAAAACCACACATTTTGCAATATATCAAACGTTGTACAGACATGTTTCAGCTTTTAAATTGACTTTGGTTTACATGAACAAAGTACACTTTTGCAAACAATGGCACTACAATCAAAACCTAAATGACAAATCTCGTGACATCCGCAAACCATTCTACGTATTTAAAAAAGTATAGAGAGAAAGAATCCAATTTTGATTGCATTCCAGAATAGCATTCAAGTTTTGTCATTGAATTAAACCATTTACCCCTTTTTAGTAAAACATTTTTAAGCTCCTTCAATAAACTGTTTCAGTAAAAGTTCATAGTACGCTTATTTTTGTTTAAGAATTCTGTTTGGTGTATTTTACCAAAATTTTCTCGTAAGCAATTGCATATTTCCTAGGCCCTATATAAGAAATATATTATATATATATTAAATGTTTGCATTACGTCTAAACATTTAATATAAAAAAATTAACGTTACTAATGTTGTCTATTAGAACATCACTCCAGGTTTATAGGATCCAAACAATTTGCCACTTAAATAAAATGGGTGCGTGTACTTATGTACGCGCGTAAGAAGTTATACCTACCTGGCATATTTTGCGTGCAGAAAATTAAAAAATAATATAAATAAAATAATAAATGGAGTGGAGTAATATTATAAATACGGTTATTAAAGCATGAAATCAATTAAATTAAAATTTAAACTAATACGCTGTATTCAATATTAATATAAACACTTGTATAAAATTACTTATTTAATTTAGTAAAATAATCGAAACAAATTTTAATTCATAATGCAAATCGATAAATTTGCAGAAAATGTATTAAAATTTATTAATTTTACACTTGAAAATGTACTTTAAAAACTTGTCTGATCACCAATTACTCGCACCTAAAAATGTTTATTCGCAAGTCACTCGATGTATGTCAAGTTCCGCAGTCCGCACTCCTCACTGGAGCTAGGCTCGACAGTGGTTCGACCTTACCTCAGGCCTGTACACACACACACAGTCTCGCGCCACTCAGTCGAACTCTCTAGATCCCGTCACTCCACGTTTCGCCGCTCTCGAGGGAGTCTCTCACATTCAATTGGGCTATCTATCCCTTACGAACTCAGTTCTCCCCACATGTGTTCTTAACAATATTATTGCTGTGTCTATCTATACGAGAAACAAATCGGTACATAAAGGTATGGAGCACTAAGAAAAGTCACAATTAGTTGTTTATATCACAGACTTCGTGACAAATCCACCCTTTTTATTATGCTTTTTTACTTTTATCTTTCGTTACTTCCTTTAAGTGGGATTTTTTAAAAAAAAATAATTATTGAATACTTTTTCGATTACAATGTTTACATCCATCGTGGGTTTAAAAAAAAAATTAATTTTGCTTTTTTTTACTAGAAAGAGCTAAACTTCTGTTAGGTAATTCCTTTGTATGAGCTTAAATTTATCACTAAGACAATATAGCATATACTTAAATTATAATATTATGGGTGAATGTGTGTAGGTACATCGAAATATTCAGGCCGATATTTTATAGGTATGGATGTGATTCTAGCGATGTATCGAGAGACCGCTGTGTCGATGTGTATAAGCGACAGGGGTTGACGGGGTGACGGGGTGGCGGGCAGGGCTACCGGTACGTTACACCGGCACACCTGCCCTGGAGCACGTGTCTGCAGGCACTGAGGGGCGAGACCCTCGCAGCACAATGGCGGGGGGAGGGGGTAGCGACCGTTACGGCGGTGTACTCGCGCGCGTTGCCGCGCAGATCCAGGGGAGGCAACTGAGCACGCGTAACAAATCTGTGCGCCTGAGAAATGCCAACATCAAAAATTAAGTATGAAATGTAAAGAAAATATTAAAATTTCTTAAACATTGCTTAAATAAAAAATTATTTTTATTAGTTCGGAACTTATGCAATGATGTATAAACGGAGTGGCGTATTGAGTTTATTTGAAAACAATTATACTTTGGAAATTTTTTTTCACAAAATTGAATTATCTTGGTATCAATGGAATATGCATAACTGGCAGGCGTGTGCGCGTGTGTATTTTTTTTTTTTTTTTTGCAATTGAAACGGAAGTTATGATTTTTAACACTCGTACTTTGCGGCTATGCAGTTTTTAAGTTTTTAAAGAAAATATAAAGCATTTTAACATAGTGGTTTGGTTGTTCCGTATATAGATAATGTAAAACTTAAAAAAAAAAATCGAGGTAGCTGACATGTTCTTTCCAAAAGTTAACGACTTTTAAGTTGTTAGGTTGCCGGTAAATACCACACAGTTCGCTGATTTCCAAAGCAAATAGCAGTAAGTTGCGACTCCATCTTCCTAGCTGTGGTGTACGTAACCACTGGGGTGAAACATCGCGTGTGTCGCCGTGGTCAAGCTAGCTCCTGCTCGCCCAATTCCGAATAAGTAACATATCTTCACTTTTCCAGCTTCTATTTGCCTTTTTTATAGTTGGGCGAAAACTGATTAGCAAACAACTGCATTTCACTCGGGCCTACAAAAAAATCCTTTGCGAGAGTGTTTGGACAGTTTACACCTTTTTTTTTTTTAAACATTTACCCTTTCTTTAACAATTCAATCAATTTTGATGAAATTTAATTTTTAATAAATTTTGTACGTGATCTTTATACACATTCAATAACGTTATTTAAATTTTATCAACATACATATTTGAGTATTTGATACGTAATCAGCAATATTTACAAAAATATTTATCACACTAAATATTGAATCATAGGTTCTGTACAAAAAAAAACATGTCATTTTTATCGAGAAAATAATCTGTTCACGGTAAATTTGTAAAAAATTATATCAACCTCTTCATTTGACTAAAGTTAATTTTTATTAGAAAGTTTTTATATGTAATGAGTGAAAAATAATTTTGGCTATGTTTTTACTATCATTAGCAATTTAATATAGACAAACTATAGACCAGCAATAATGTGACGTAGAACATAATAATTAAAGGCCGAATGAATAAATAGGTTGGGCTGAATAAATACACCTTTCAACTAATGTTTGTGGAAAACATTACTCTACAGCATTCATGCGAAAAGTAATTGATAAATTATTCAAAAACCAATTAAGAACTGCCACGTTTGGTGACTTCCCATCCCTAATGGGATGTTTTTGGTGTAAGGTGGAATCCTTAAAACTGAATTAGTAAAAAAAAAAAAAAACACCCAAGGAAAGTTAGAAATTACATTTTTTACAAACTAACACAACATTTTAATTTAAAATCCTTTAAAACTTTGTTTTACAAAAAAAAAAATTTTTCGAGTTAACCACCTAACTTCAACTTTTAGAATCAAAACTTGCAAAACTTAATTCAAGAACTGAATGAGAGAGTTTCAGAAACACTTAAGCTAACCCTTCTATTCTATTCGTACACTGAATTGGGCAATTTATATCTAAATGATACATTGAGTTTATCAAACCTTGAATGTGTTGGTTGAAGTGTTCCTACATTCTAGTGGACGTTATAAATTATTGCTATAAAATAAATATAACTTATTATATATGTTTAATTTTTATAAAATAACTATACATTAATAATATAATTATATCATAAGATTATAACTAAACAAAAATCAAAACGAAATAGTTAATTTGCAATAAAAATTTGTGAGTGAGTCTTTCAGTACTTGTCAGAGATGTGTGAACCTCGGTAACGAGCAAATTCATGGTTTCTTATGTAGTTTATGTTGCAAATGAACATGCAATATTAAATTGGACACCATATTTAATGTAGATTTATAAAAAAAATTACGCCGAGCGTGATAAATATACGAAAAGCATTGATTTTAGGGGGGAAAGGGTAAAAAGAAAAAATATAATAGCATCTTTAAAAATATCTATAACTAGCTGCCCGACCCGGCTTCGCACGGTTGTATTAATGGGGGGAAAAAAGAGACCAAATCTCTTATTTACAGTTATAATAAATGAAATAAAATGAAAATTAATTAATTTTGAAAAAAACTTAATACAATGCTTTGTAATGTACCGAAGAAAAAACGAATAGCACCGATGGTTTCCCGACTCTCGAGCACGCAACGTTGTCATGGAGACGAAGTGCCCACTGTTTCCCGGGCTTAAACACCAATCAACATTGATAATCAGTTTATTATTAATTATAAATTATTAAGACCATATATCGAAATAAAAACTATCCTATCTCTCAAGTTGGAAAAAATTACACATAAATGCCATTTTTCATCGGAATCGGTTGACTTGGTGAATAGTTCACTGGAAACAAACATCAGGACACTGGATATATATACTGACCGACCCAGCTTCGCACGGCTATAGTAAAGGGAAAAGAAGACCAAATATCCCATTTACAGTAATATTACGGCTCAGTCTCAGGCCGAATATGATATTTACTTTTCTTCTGGATCAATCATTTCATCAATGTTTTGTTATGACGTTGTCACGTTAAACTATCGTCCGTAAACCGACTTTACAGACAACCAATTTTTTTTGGGAACACCATTAATATGTAATGAATAGAAAAGCACATATAATATATCTTATTAGTATAAAATTATTTCTTTGCGAATGGTGTCTTAAAACTATATTGACCAAGTGACAGTATTAAACCAATGCAATGCAAGTATCTAAAATACATTTATGATGAATACTAATATGAATATTATGAAATTAGGAATGAAATTGTGTTGAAAATTTGATTTTTATAATCATCAAACACTTTTACAAATATTTGAACCGTTTTACTTGTTTTTTTTCCCCTTACACGTTGGGTCCAGATTTTATAACTGTATATTGCTTCAGAATTTAAATAATAGTTAGTTAAACATAAATTATTAATATTAATATTTGGTTAATATTAATTGACATACACTTCAACTAACTAGCCATCAGATTCTTCACTTGCGTAAACTTCAGGGTAGTAGTAAAATTGAAACTTTATAAGAAAATTATGTCAAGAATTCCAAATAAATTATCCTTAATAAATACAATAACAATTAACTGTTAGTAAGATATAAAGTTTGATTAATGCTAAAATATTTAAGGTTGTAATATTTAAGGTGATATTTTTTACGACTATTCAATTTGAAAATGCATGGCATGTGCATATGTCTTATCTCCCATTTCAATGTACTCTTATATACATATGTAACATAGATAAGTACACACTTCCTTTTCTTTTACTCTAATAAAGAATGGATGATTTTGAAAAAAATTATCCTTATTTTTTTTAGTGTACCTATATCATACAAACTTTTGAATTTCCCGTTTCATTGAATTTAGCTGTACGTTCTCCATGTTTACCTAAAAGGAGATAAAATTTAAAAAAAATGGCATCATTTGCTTCCTTTATATTAAAATAAATGAATACTATTAATTATTTTTATCATCTATATCAGCGACATACTTAGACATAAAGATACCACTGTCAGAAACGTTTCACCTCCCTGGGGTTAAACAACATAAAAATTTAACTTTATTAAAGTGAAAAATATGAATGGAAAAGATCACGCCCTCCTATATAATAGTTAGGGTGATATCCGTTGCCCTATAAAACCCAAATTATCTCTGATTTTACCACTTCAATTGGGAATTTACAAATATAGTTGTTCTGATATTTCATAATTACCTTATATTGTTAAATTGCTAATTGTATGCCGATGTTCACTAACATTCCCGAAACAAACTATACAATGCATTTCTACTTTATTATAAATGGAAGTTCAGAAATGGTTAAAAATACAAATGTTATATTTTTTATGAGTTGCTTCCATTCCCCAGTTTCCCCTGTTTAAAAATGTTTGTAATTAAGTTTTTCATATTCTGAAATTAATATGATCGGTTTTCACCTGAGGAGACGAATTTTAAACATTGTAAAAATCTTAAACCTCTTTTTATGTATTTTAATATTCCCAGTTTATTTGTTATGTCTAGAGGCTGAGTGGGAGTCGATATATAAATAATATCACGCTGTCCTCGACCCAAGCTGAAAGTCAAGAGCATTGACCCTGGGCTCCTGAGGCCGACCATTTATCTGTAAAAAAGAAAAAAGTCAAAGTTTTTAGACACTTTCAGCTTTTTGAGGGATGACACCGTATGGTAACCGCTTGGTACATAAAGGCTCTATGCACCTTCGGAGAGTTGAGCGCTACTTTGCCAGCTGCATTGTCCTACCTCGTATCTCTGTTTAACTCGGACACACAGGCACAGGACTCTCTAGGTGTTCCGGTAAATGTTTTTAGCGACCAGATGTGCTGAGGGCGTGACTGCTCACCTGCTCACTAACGACACTGACGATACTAATGTCTAGTGTTTGCCTACACTTCATTGTCAGTCACGATGGTCTGTGGCTGCACGGTCGGTTCTGCCATTGGCTTTCTTATGGTCGCGACCATTCCTGCACCTGTTCCTGCCGAATATATTTCCGTGAGGAATATTTCACATCTTCGGTCATTCGTCAATTTTTGCTAGACTAAAGTCGATTTTATTTTTTCGTTAAGTAACTTAAATCCTTGCAAGAATCACAGGAGTTAGGTGAGCTGGCAAGAGTAGTAAACATAGTTGTAATAGTAATGATACACGACTTTTAACAAATCATCCCATCTCCAAAGCTAATCAAGCATAATTGAAGATATTGTGTACGCATACTAAAAATAAAAAACTACATAATCTTTTTTTTTACTTGTTTTACAAACTCCTCCCCTAATGACTGTTAACAGGATAGTTTGGATTTAATTAATTAAAGTTCATTGAATTATAAACTATAAAGTGCGGTAAGAACCAGACCTTACCATATATATACACATATTGTTTTATTTTTCCTTTATTTTAAATTAGGCAGCTAATGATTGTGGTTTTATATAAAACCCTTTTCAAGCAAAAAAAGTAGGAGTTAATAATTGAGCACATGCATAGGTAAATAGTTTATTCCTATTTTTAAAAAAATGTTTTATATAACAGTGTAAGTCTTGGCTAGGTTATGTTATTTAAACAGTTACATCTCAGAAGCTGATCAAGCACAATGTAAACTGTTAGGTTATGAACAATAAAAATACACAAACCACCAACTCATTTTTGGTGGTATGACCAGCAGCACCACAGCCGTAGCCTGTTATAGACTCCTGGTGGTGAACGAGCGGTATTCCTGATTAATAGGCAACCAGTGCATGAGGCAACGGTGGAACGCCTAAGTGTTATGCAACCAGCGACACCAATATCTGCAATGCATATATTTTTGAAGATGACATTGTTATTGGTTGTGACGCATTGAGGCACAACCGTCCTCTGGCCAGCTGTATACATAAACCTAGCTCTGTACTCTTGGCTTTAAGTCTATATTTACGTTGGTTTTGTGTATGTGTGTGTGTGCGTGACAAATAATATATATATACTTATATATATCAAATAATATACAAGTAGGGTAAATATTTTTTTATATTTTACTAAGCACCGACCTCAAAATTATACAACAATTAATAATTATATAGTAAACAATAAGTTACTATTTACAAAAAACATAAAAACATGTATTAATTTTGTTGATAAAAAATGTGTTTTGCTTTTTAATAAAATTATTTTATTGGTTGTATTTTGAAATCGGTTTTTTTTGTTTAAAATTTGTTTATTTTTCAGTTATATTTTATTGGTTGGATGTAGTAAAGACGCTTCTCAAATGAAGAAACGATGGCTAGTTAAAAATTTAAGATGAAAGACGGAAAAGCTTAGAAAAATAGAAACAGAAATATTATATTATATAAGAATTAAAGTATATAGGTGAGAGAAAATAGGTTGTCGGGTATGGGATTTTATGTGTTAGATAAATTAAGAAACGAAAGTCAAGAAGATAAAGACCATCGCTTTACTATGATATGTGATAATTTAACAAAAATGGTACCGCCTGCTCCTGGTAGATAACACAAACTCAACACCCGACTGGGTTTATTGAAATAGAATTCAAAACAAACTCCAACATAATACCAAAAGTACGTGCATGAACCCATCCCGAGTGCTGAGAAAAATAACTTAAAGGTACATCCTTACAAGGCAGAGAAAATACATTACGGTGTTGAAGTGGGTATTTTATGGAATCAAAAACAATTTTGTTAATAATAATAACTCTGTTTTATTTGACGCAATATTTTACGAAAGGCTTGGTTTTCTACAAACATTAATTAAAATATAGAGTCCGAAATATTTAATTGTATCTTTCAAATATTAGTTACTAGAATAAGCTCAAAAAGGTATAAAACTAAAATATTAAAAAAGATTGTTTACATAAAAATTGATTTTGAAAAAAAAATTATCAAAATATCGCTTGTTCAAATAAAGATTGATTTGATCGATTCCTGCCGTTGGTACAATCCTTTCTCAATGCAGAAATATTTATAAATTTAGGAAAATATATTTATTTTAATTTAACATTGAAGTGACAGGTTCAAGAAATAAAACAAAACTACAAACAAGCGAATAGTACATAAATTCCACTAGTACAAAAGAACAAACAAATTACAAGCATTTCTCGATGTATATGTACAAATATGTAAAATTAAAGAAATTAAAAATAAAAACATTCTGGCTTGTGCTTGAACTCTATCATTGCTCCTACTCTTGCGACCGTAAGATAGCATCCCTCATCCGACATATAAAAAAACCTATTTACCTCAACACAACATATGGCACCATCTGTTGTCAGGAATAGGAACTGCTTCAAACAAGTTTCTAATGTGAGATAAATTAACTCTCGCAGCTGAATGGAGTCAAAAACATTAAGAGCCATATAGTCTCGTAGCCTCGTAGTCTTGTAACCTCGAAGCCTTGTAACCTCATAGCTATGTAACCTCGTATCCTTATAGCCTCGTTAGTCCATTGAAAAGTTACATTTGGGGTTGCGTTTGTCAGAGGACGCAATTTTATTTTTTAGATATGAAGGGGGGGTTAGTGTAAAGTTAAATCCAAGTTTGTGGGGTTGCAACCCTTGTCCCACGGCCACCATCTTGGAAAAAGAGGTTCAAATGTAGATACTGTAGCAAGGAGTTTGTCTTGAGAAAATGCTAGACAACACGAGAAGAATGTCTTAAAAACTCACTATACAAAATGATAAGTTTTTGTTCGGGTTAGCAAGTCGTTTACGCAGAAAGAGAGAGATTGAAAATACACGGAAAATCTTTTAAAGCCAAGCCAAATTACAAGATACACGACAACGATGGAGCTTCTATTCTAAAGAAGAATGTGCTGCATGATGACAATAATTTTCCTTTATTGAACGTGGTTTTGTTCATAGTTTCCTGAACTTGACAAAGAACTTAAGTTGAAGTACGTTGATGATCTAAGGAAGTCTGAAGACAATTAAAGTATCATTACCATGGAAAGTGAGAATACATTCAAGCCTATCTCATGTAGATGCTCTGTACTTTGGATGAATAATGGACATTTAAAAAGGAAGGTTTTGAACGATGCGGTTGTTTCGACGGCATCGATGGAATTCTTACATTATTCAGGTAAAGACACTGACTTCTAAAATAATGGTAACAGTGACTTTGAAGCTGGTGACAAGATCAAACACTATGTTGAAGTACCTAAAGCTGCCATTATCGGAGACTGATATGAAGCTTTCAGACCAAAACTATGGAAACAACATGATAAAATAAAATTTTCTTCATAATCTTACGATAATTACTTGGAACGATAGTGATCTTAAAAATATTATTAACAAAAATTCCAGGAAGATGACAGCAGCAAAAGAGATCGATTACACATCATGGGAAGATCCGTACCTATTGGTCGATCATCTTAAACTACTGATGGCTTCGCTAAGAGCAGGAAATTACTCGCACATCAATGAAGTAGACTTCATATTCAAAGCACTGAGGGAAGCGGGCTACATACAACAATCCTTTTTTACCTGCATTTGAATAAAATTGAAAAATATATATTTTGTGGATTACCTTAATTGTTTTATTTCTTAAATTTAATTTGTAACGTATACTGAGTTCTCGTGATTCAGCTTCTTTTTTTTTCAATATGCTTTCTTTTCCTGAATGTGCTTCCAAATGTGCTTCATTTTTAAAGTTTGCTTCCAAATGTGCTTCATTTTTAAAGTGTGCTTCCAAATGTGCTTCCATTTTTAAATGTATTTCAATATGTACTTACTTTCTTTAATGAGCTTCCAATGTGCTTTAATTTTTAAATGTGCTTCCGACAGTGCTTCCTTTATTAGATTGTGATTCCTTTTGGACGAATGAGCATCGACACGTCTGTACTCATGACATTTGGGGCCTCATGGTTCGGAGATGTCTGGCTTATGCGCATGATTTAGTGCATGAAATGTTTAAAATGCTTGCTGAGTATCGAAGAAAAAAACCTAATGGCTACTGTCTGGATGTGTTTGACCCCCTACTGGATGCGCCTGGCTACCTACTGGACATGCGTTCCTGATCACTGAACAGATGTATCTAGCTTACATAAAGACGTGGTTGGTCACAGACTGGATGTGCCTGGCCACTGACTGGAGGTGTCTAGCCAACAACTGGACGTGTCTGGTTGATCGACTGTAGAGTATAACTGCCCTGAAAACACACGTCAGGACATTTAAAGGTTTCGCTTTGCCTTCTAACAATACTGTAGACATCGAGAAATGCCAGTAATTTTTTTTGTACTTGTAGAATTTATTTTATATTTTAATGTTTATAACTTTGTTGTATCATTTCTTAAACATTTAATTTCGTAATAACTTTAAATAAGTAAATAAATATTTTTATCTGAATTTATATATAGTTTTGCATCGAGTAAGGATAAAACCAATATTAAACTAATATGGTGGCAGCGCACTCCAGTAAACGAAAACAGTATGTCGAATCCAAGATGATGGCCATGACGTCGTACCGACTGACGTAATATCTGCCTTGGCATTAGTGGTGGGTGCTTGGTCTATTGGTGGCTTCCAAGGAGGAAGGATCCGTCGCCTTTTTAATAGAATGATCTCACCAGGTTTGGCCCCACTACTTTCTTATCAATTTTATCATCAAAATTGAATTGAATGGATCTTTATAAATTTTAAAATTTTTCACATATAAATCGTATAATAATTAAGGATTATCAAGATATTAGCTGTAACGAAAATTGTAACATTCGGGAATTGGAGTGCTCGGTTCGAAGATGGTTAAATTCAAGATGGCGCCTGAGGTCAGATTTCAAGGTCAGGATAATGGTCATGGTCAAAGTTCAAAGGTCAAGGTGTTGCCTGCTACCCCGCGCCGGGGCGAGCAGCCCACGTCATCCCTACCAGGACAGCCAGTTACAATCATTCTGTTTAAACCCAGCTGACTTTGACTTCACCATGGCTAGTCGCGTAGACACGGTAGAGACGCAAAACTAAAATTAAAAACTTAATTGTGGGTTGAGTAGATTATTGCAGGGTTCATACTAATTACTTCGTAAACAAACATTTAAATTTATTCTGACACATAAAAAAGACATAAAAATTACAATCCTTAGGTGATGCCCGGCAGTAGCGATCACGTTACCTACAACACCAAGACCTTGCCTTCGCATAAGTCTAAGTCCGTACTTGAAGAACAGTAAGGGGGGGGAGAAGTCCACACGAAAGCTTACACACCGTCCCAAACCAACTTATTCTTCCACCAATAACAAATTAAAGTTTTACTTACAATAATTCTCGCCGTTTAGTAGAAATTTACCAAACTTGTAGCGCACGCGGTGCCTCCGGGTACCCGGGGTATAGACTTGGCGTAGGTGACGCATGTAGCACAGTCAAATGACAGCGGTCTTCGCACTTCGGGGCGAGGTGCATTAACACTCGCGACTCACGAGAAGTTTAAGATCGCTTACGGTAAATACGTTGCCGTTCCTTCCATATTATAAAAAAATAAACCAGCTGATGCAGGCCGCGGCACGATGGCTCCGCGGAGCACTCTCCAGGGTTAACAGTTCACAACGACCGTGTGGGTCGCGTCCCTACTCCAGTGCGCGGAGCTCACGGCCATCGAGCCAGGCCTTAGCTGCCGGCGAGTAAGTGTGTTTACCCGCTTGCAGGGTTTGACTTGCCGCCTTCTGTCGCTGTGAATCAACGGCCAATGACCTTTCAAGCCAGAGTGGGGGTTATGTCTTCCAGTCCGGTGAGGGTGCGACCTTCAGACTGTCTTATCCTCCAAAATCCCCGAGTCAGTTGTAAGTCACTCCACTCAGAGCTACCACTGGCCTCACAGTGGCCCCAGCCGAAGTCCATCGCTGTCTTCCTTCAGAGTTCCGACGGTGTTCAGTTCCGTTGCGCGCCCCGCAATCCGCAGTTCCGCAAGTTCCAGCCCGCAGTTCGTCTAAGCTTAGTATTTTTTTCAGCACATCGAACTCCCCTGTGGTGCCTTCGCCGACGAAACTGCTTCCAGCTGCCCACCGATCTTCATCCAGGCTGCTATTCACCATCGATAACCGTAATAACGACACCGCCAGGCCTGCCAGTGGTTCGCGGAGTGATATCGGTTATCACAGTCACTCCAGCGAGATTGCAACTGTCGAGCTGGGATTCCCATTTACTCCACCCGTGGGACACGGTCGGTAGCAGCTGGCACAGCTCGCCAATAATCCGCGCACTGCCAGCCTTAGGTGACCCGGCAGGTCGCGGGCATATCCCAGCCCGCGGGAGAGATGCGCACACTCCAGCGACTCGGAGAGCGGCGGCAAGGCGCGGGCAGTGGACGAGGTCCAGGAGGATGCCTGCTTGCTCCGGGGCGGGTCTGCCTGCCTTTCAAGTGCGGCCCGCTCCCTCATTAGCCCCTTCCCCCTACCCGGTCCTCTTGTCCTTGGGCCGGCCTTCGTGGGTGTGCGAGCGCCCTTCACCGGCAACACGCAGCCTCCACTCGCGAGCCCCCGTCGTGCGGTCACCAGCCTCACTCACTCTCGGATACCACGGGTCCACCGCCGAGCTGGTCTCCACAGCTCCTGGCGTGGCGTTCTGGTCTCCATGCCGCAGCTCCAGGCATGGCGTTCTGTTCTCCATGCCGCAGCTCCAGGCGTGACGTACTGTTCTCCATGCCGCAGCTCCTGGCGTGGCGTTCTGTTCCCATTGCCGAAGCTCCTGGCGTGGAGTACTGGTCACCATGCTGCCGCTCCTGGCGTGGTGTTCTGTTCTCCATGACGAAGCTCCTGGCGTAGCGTGCTGGTCTCCATGCCACAGCTACTGGCGTGGCGTTCTGTTCTCCATGCCGAAGCTCCTGGGGCGGCGTTCTGTTCTCCATGCCGCAGCTCCAGGCGTGGCGTTCGGTTCTTCATGCCGAAGCTCCTGGCGCGGCGTGCTGGTCTCCATGCCACAGCTCCTGGCGTGGCGTTCTGTTCTCCATGCCGCAGCTCCTGACGTGGAGTACTGGTCACCATGCTGCAGCTCCTGGCGTGGTGTTATGTTCTCCATGCCGCAGCTCCTGGCGTGGAGTACTGGTCACCATGCTGCAGCTCCTGGCGCGGCGTGCTGGTCACCATGCCGCAGCTCCAGGCGTGGCGTTCTGTTCTCCATGCCGAAGCTCCTGGCGCGGCGTTCTGTTCTCCATGCCGCAGCTCCTGGCGTGGCGTGCTGGGCTCCATGCCGCAGCTCCTGGCGTGGTGTTCTGTTCTCCATGCCGCAGCTCCTGGCGTGGCGTTCTGGTCTCCATGCCGCAGCTCCAGGCGTGGCGTTCTGTTCTCCATGCCGCAGCTCAAGGCGTGGAGTTCTGTTCTCCATGCCGATGCTCCTGGCGTGGCGTTCGGTTCTCCATGCCGCAGCTCCAGGCATGGCGTTCTGTTCTCCATGCCGCAGCTCCAGGCGTGACGTACTGTTCTCCATGCCGCAGCTCCTGGCGTGGCGTTCTGTTCCCATTGCCGAAGCTCCTGGCGTGGAGTACTGGTCACCATGCTGCCGCTCCTGGCGTGGTGTTCTGTTCTCCATGACGAAGCTCCTGGCGTAGCGTGCTGGTCTCCATGCCACAGCTACTGGCGTGGCGTTCTGTTCTCCATGCCGAAGCTCCTGGGGCGGCGTTCTGTTCTCCATGCCGCAGCTCCAGGCGTGGCGTTCGGTTCTTCATGCCGAAGCTCCTGGCGCGGCGTGCTGGTCTCCATGCCACAGCTCCTGGCGTGGCGTTCTGTTCTCCATGCCGCAGCTCCTGACGTGGAGTACTGGTCACCATGCTGCAGCTCCTGGCGTGGTGTTATGTTCTCCATGCCGCAGCTCCTGGCGTGGAGTACTGGTCACCATGCTGCAGCTCCTGGCGCGGCGTGCTGGTCACCATGCCGCAGCTCCAGGCGTGGCGTTCTGTTCTCCATGCCGAAGCTCCTGGCGCGGCGTTCTGTTCTCCATGCCGCAGCTCCTGGCGTGGCGTGCTGGGCTCCATGCCGCAGCTCCTGGCGTGGTGTTCTGTTCTCCATGCCGCAGCTCCTGGCGTGGCGTTCTGGTCTCCATGCCGCAGCTCCAGGCGTGGCGTTCTGTTCTCCATGCCGCAGCTCAAGGCGTGGAGTTCTGTTCTCCATGCCGATGCTCCTGGCGTGGCGTTCGGTTCTCCATGCCGAAGCTCCATGCGTGGCGTTCTGGTCTCCATACCGCAGCTCCATGCGTGGCGTTCTGTTCTCCATGCCGCAGCTCCTGGCGCGGCGTTCTGTTCTCCATGCCGAAGCTCCTGGCGTGGAGTACTGGTCACCATGCTGCCGCTCCTGGCGTGGTGTTCTGTTCTCCATGCCGAAGCTCCTGGCGCGGCGTGCTGGTCTCCATGCCACAGCTCCTGGCGTGGCGTTCTGTTCTCCATGCCGAAGCTCCTGGCGCGGCGTTCTGTTCTCCATGCCGCAGCTGCAGGCGTGGCGTTCGGTTCTCCATGCCGAAGCTCCTGGCGCGGCGTGCTGGTCTCCATGCCACAGCTCCTGGCGTGGCGTTCTGTTCTCCATGCCGCAGCTCCTGACGTGGAGTACTGGTCGCCATGCTGCAGCTCCTGGCGTGGTGTTCTGTTCTCCATGCCGCAGCTCCTGGCGTGGAGTACTGGTCACCATGCTGCAGCTCCTGGCGCGGCGTGCTGGTCTCCATGCCGCAGCTCCAGGCGTGGCGTTCTGTTCTCCATGCCGCAGCTCCTGGCGTGGCGTTCTGTTCTCCATGCCGAAGCTCCTGGCGCGGCGTTCTGTTCTCCATGCCGCAGCTCCAGGCGTGGCGTTCGGTTCTCCATGCCGAAGCTCCTGGCGCGGCGTGCTGGTCTCCATGCCACAGCTCCTGGCGTGGCGTTCTGTTCTCTGTGCCACAGCTCCTGGCGCGGCATGCTGGTCACCATGCTGCAGCTCCTGGCATGGTGTTCTGTTCTCCATGCCGCAGCTCCAGGCGTGGCGTACTGTTCTCCATGCCGAAGCTCCTGGCGCGGCGTGCTGGTCTCCATGCCGCAGCTCCTGGTGTGGCGTTCTGGTCTCTATGCCACAGCTCCTGGCGTGGCGTTCGGTTCTCCATGCCGAAGCTCCTGGCGCGGCGTGCTGGTCTCCATGCCGAAGCTCCTGGCGCGGCGTGCTGGTCTCCATGCCACAGCTCCTGGTGTGGCGTTCTGGTCTCTATGCCGCAGCTCCAGGCGTGGCGTACTGTTCTCCATGCCGAAGCTCCTGGCGCGGCGTGCTGGTCTCCATGCCACAGCTCCTGGCGCGGCATGCTGGTCACAATGCCGCAGCTCCTGGCGTGGCGTGCTGGGCTCCATGCCGCAGCTCCTGGCGTGGTGTTCTGTTCTCCATGCCGCAGCTCCTGGCGTGGCGTTCTGGTCTCCATGCCGCAGCTCCAGGCGTGGCGTTCTGTTCTCCATGCCGCAGCTCAAGGCGTGGAGTTCTGTTCTCCATGCCGATGCTCCTGGCGTGGCGTTCGGTTCTCCATGCCGAAGCTCCATGCGTGGCGTTCTGGTCTCCATGCCGCAGCTCCATGCGTGGCGTTCTGTTCTCCATGCCGCAGCTCCTGGCGCGGCGTTCTGTTCTCCATGCCGAAGCTCCTGGCGTGGAGTACTGGTCACCATGCTGCCGCTCCTGGCGTGGTGTTCTGTTCTCCATGCCGAAGCTCCTGGCGCGGCATGCTGGTCTCCATGCCACAGCTCCTGGCGTGGCGTTCTGTTCTCCATGCCGAAGCTCCTGGCGCGGCGTTCTGTTCTCCATGCCGCAGCTCCAGGCGTGGCGTTCGGTTCTCCATGCCGATGCTCCTGGCGTGGCGTTCGGTTCTCCATGCCGAAGCTCCATGCGTGGCGTTCTGGTCACCATGCCGCAGCTCCAGGCGTGGCGTTCTGTTCTCCATGCCGCAGCTCCTGGCGTGGCGTTCTGTTCTCCATGCCGAAGCTCCTGGCGCGGCGTTCTGTTCTCCATGCCGCAGCTCCTGGTGCGGCGTGCTGGTCTCTATGCCGCAGCTCCTGGTGTGGCGTTCTGGTCTCTATGCCACAGCTCCTGGCGTGGCGTTCGGTTCTCCATGCCGAAGCTCCTGGGGCGGCGTGCTGGTCTCCATGCCGAAGCTCCTGGTGCGGCGTGCTGGTCTCCATGCCACAACTCCTGGTGTGGTGTTCTGGTCTCTATGCCGCAGCTCCAGGCGTGGCGTACTGTTCTCCATGCCGAAGCTCTTGGCGCGGCTTGCTGGTCTCCATGCCACAGCTCCTGGCGCGGCATGCTGGTCACAATGTTGCAGCTCCTGGCGTGGTGTTCTGTTCTCCATGCCGCAGCTCCAGGCGTGGCGTTCTGTTCTCCATGCCGAAGCTCCTGGCGCGGCGTTCTGTTCTCCATGCCGCAGCTCCTGGCGTGGCGTGCTGGGCTCCATGCCGCAGCTCCTGGCGTGGTGTTCTGTTCTCCATGCCGCAGCTCCTGGCGTGGGGTTCTGGTCTACATGCCGCAGCTCCAGGCGTGGCGTTCTGTTCTCCATGCCGCGGCTCAAGGCGTGGTGTTCTGTTCTCCATGCCGATGCTCCTGGCGTGGCGTTCGGTTCTCCATGCCGAAGCTCCATGCGTGGCGTTCTGGTCTCCATGCCGCAGCTCCATGCGTGGCGTTCTGTTCTCCATGCCGCAGCTCCTGGCGCGGCGTTCTGTTCTCCATGCCGCAGCTCCTGGCGTGGAGTACTGGTCACCATGCTGCCGCTCCTGGCGTGGTGTTCTGTTCTCCATGCCGAAGCTCCTGGCGCGGCGTGCTGGTCTCCATGCCACAGCTCCTGGCGTGGCGTTCGGTTCTCCATGCCGAAGCTCCTGGCGCGGCGTGCTGGTCTCCATGCCGAAGCTCCTGGCGCGGCGTGCTGGTCTCCATGCCACAGCTCCTGGTGTGGCGTTCTGGTCTCTATGCCGCAGCTCCAGGCGTGGCGTACTGTTCTCCATGCCGAAGCTCCTGGCGCGGCGTGCTGGTCTCCATGCCACAGCTCCTGGCGTGGCATGCTGGTCACAATGCTCAGCTCCTGGCGTGGTGTTCTGTTCTCTATGCCGCAGCTCCAGGCGTGGCGTTCTGTTCTCCATGCCGAAGCTCCTGGCGCGGCGTGCTGGTCTCCATGCCGCAGCTCCTGGTGTGGCGTTCTGGTCTCTATGCCACAGCTCCTGGAGCGGCGTGCTGGGCTCCATGCCGCAGCTCCTGGCGTGGTGTTCTGTTCTCCATGCCGCAGCTCCTGGCGTGGGGTTCTGGTCTCCATGCCGCAGCTCCAGGCGTGGCGTTCTGTTCTCCATGCCGCAGCTCAAGGCGTGGTGTTCTGTTCTCCATGCCGATGCTCCTGGCGTGGCGTTCGGTTCTCCATGCCGAAGCTCCATGCGTGGCGTTCTGGTCTCCATGCCGCAGCTCCATGCGTGGCGTTCTGTTCTCCATGCCGCAGCTCCTGGCGCGGCGTTCTGTTCTCCATGCCGCAGCTCCTGGCGTGGAGTACTGGTCACCATGCTGCCGCTCCTGGCGTGGTGTTCTGTTCTCCATGCCGAAGCTCCTGGCGCGGCGTGCTGGTCTCCATGCCACAGCTCCTGGCGTGGCGTTCTGTTCTCCATGCCGAAGCTCCTGGCGCGGCGTTCTGTTCTCCATGCCGCAGCTCCAGGCGTGGCGTTCGGTTCTCCATGCCGAAGCTCCTGGCGCGGCGTGCTGGCCTCCATGCCACAGCTCCTGGCGTGGCGTTCTGTTCTCCATTGCGCAGCTCCTGACGTTGAGTACTGGTCGCCATGCTGCAGCTCCTGGCGTGGTGTTCTGTTCTCCATGCCGCAGCTCCTGGCGTGGAGTACTGGTCACCATGCTGCAGCTTCTGGCGCGGCGTGCTGGTCACCATGCCGCAGCTCCAGGCGTGGCGTTCTGTTCTCCATGCCGCAGCTCCTGGCGTGACGTTCTGTTCTCCATGCCGAAGCTCCTGGCGCGGCGTTCTGTTCTCCATGCCGCAGCTCCAGGCGTGGCGTTCGGTTCTCCATGCCGAAGCTCCTGGCGCGGCGTGCTGGTCTCCATGCCACAGCTCCTGGCGTGGCGTTCTGTTCTCTGTGCCACAGCTCCTGGCGCGGCATGCTGGTCACCATGCTGCAGCTCCTGGCGTGGTGTTCTGTTCTCCATGCCGCAGCTCCAGGCGTGGCGTACTGTTCTCCATGCCGAAGCTCCTGGCGCGGCGTGCTGGTCTCCATGCCGCAGCTCCTGGTGTGGCGTTCTGGTCTCTATGCCACATCTCCTGGCGTGGCGTTCGGTTCTCCATGCCGAAGCTCCTGGCGCGGCGTGCTGGTCTCCATGCCGAAGCTCCTGGCGCGGCGTGCTGGTCTCCATGCCACAGCTCCTGGTGTGGCGTTCTGGTCTCTATGCCGCAGCTCCAGGCGTGGCGTACTGTTCTCCATGCCGAAGCTCCTGGCGCGGCGTGCTGGTCTCCATGCCACAGCTCCTGGCGTGGCATGCTGGTCACAATGCTCAGCTCCTGGCGTGGTGTTCTGTTCTCCATGCCGCAGCTCCAGGCGTGGCGTTCTGTTCTCCATGCCGAAGCTCCTGGCGCGGCGTGCTGGTCTCCATGCCGCAGCTCCTGGTGTGGCGTTCTGGTCTCTATGCCACAGCTCCTGGAGCGGCGTGCTGGGCTCCATGCCGCAGCTCCTGGCGTGGTGTTCTGTTCTCCATGCCGCAGCTCCTGGCGTGGGGTTCTGGTCTCCATGCCGCAGCTCCAGGCGTGGCGTTCTGTTCTCCATGCCGCAGCTCAAGGCGTGGTGTTCTGTTCTCCATGCCGATGCTCCTGGCGTGGCGTTCGGTTCTCCATGCCGAAGCTCCATGCGTGGCGTTCTGGTCTCCATGCCGCAGCTCCATGCGTGGCGTTCTGTTCTCCATGCCGCAGCTCCTGGCGCGGCGTTCTGTTCTCCATGCCGCAGCTCCTGGCGTGGAGTACTGGTCACCATGCTGCCGCTCCTGGCGTGGTGTTCTGTTCTCCATGCCGAAGCTCCTGGCGCGGCGTTCTGTTCTCCATGCCGCAGCTCCAGGCGTGGCGTTCGGTTCTCCATGCCGAAGCTCCTGGCGCGGCGTGCTGGTCTCCATGCCACAGCTCCTGGCGTGGCGTTCTGTTCTCCATGCCGCAGCTCCTGACGTTGAGTACTGGTCGCCATGCTGCAGCTCCTGGCGTGGTGTTCTGTTCTCCATGCCGCAGCTCCTGGCGTGGAGTACTGGTCATCATGCTGCAGCTTCTGGCGCGGCGTGCTGGTCACCATGCCGCAGCTCCAGGCGTGGCGTTCTGTTCTCCATGCCGCAGCTCCTGGCGTGGCGTTCTGTTCTCCATGCCGAAGCTCCTGGCGCGGCGTTCTGTTCTCCATGCCGCAGCTCCAGGCGTGGCGTTCGGTTCTCCATGCCGAAGCCCCTGGCGCGGCGTGCTGGTCTCCATGCCACAGCTCCTGGCGTGGCGTTCTGTTCTCTGTGCCACAGCTCCTGGCGCGGCATGCTGTTCACCATGCTGCAGCACCTGGCGTGGTGTTCTGTTCTCCATGCCGCAGCTCCAGGCGTGGCGTACTGTTCTCCATGCCGAAGCTCCTGGCGCGGCGTGCTGGTCTCCATGCCGCAGCTCCTGGTGTGGCGTTCTGGTCTCTATGCCACATCTCCTGGCGTGGCGTTCGGTTCTCCATGCCGAAGCTCCTGGCGCGGCGTGCTGGTCTCCATGCCGAAGCTCCTGGCGCGGCGTGCTGGTCTCCATGCCACAGCTCCTGGTGTGGCGTTCTGGTCTCTATGCCGCAGCTCCAGGCGTGGCGTACTGTTCTCCATGCCGAAGCTCCTGGCGCGGCGTGCTGGTCTCCATGCCACAGCTCCTGGCGTGGCATGCTGGTCACAATGCTCAGCTCCTGGCGTGGTGTTCTGTTCTCCATGCCGCAGCTCCAGGCGTGGCGTTCTGTTCTCCATGCCGAAGCTCCTGGCGCGGCGTGCTGGTCTCCATGCCGCAGCTCCTGGTGTGGCGTTCTGGTCTCTATGCCACAGCTCCTGGAGCGGCGTGCTGGTCTCCATGCTGCAGATCCTGGTGTGGTGTTCTGTTCTCCATGCCGCAGCTCCAGGCGTGGCGTTCTGTTCTCCATGCCGAAGCTCCTGGCGCGGCGTTCTGTTCTCCATGCCACAGCTCCTGACATGGTGTTCTGTTCTCCATGCCGCAGCTCTATGCCTGGCGTTCTGTTCTCCATGCCGAAGCTCCTGGCATGGCGTTCTGTTCTCCATGCTGCAGTTCCTGGCGTGGTGTTCTGTTCTCCATGCCACAGCTCCTGGCGTGGCGTGCTGGTCTCCATGCCACAGCTCCTGGCGTGGCGTTATGTTCTCCATGCCGCAGCTCCTGGCGTGGAGTACTGGTCACCATGCTGCAGCTCCTGGCGTGGCGTGCTGGTCTCCATGCCGAAGCTCCTTGCGTGGCGTTCTGTTCTCCATGCCCTAGATCCTGATAATGGTGTGCTGGTCTTTATGCTGCAGCTCCTGGCGTGGCATGCTGGTCTCCATGCCGCAGCTCCTTGCGTGGTGTTCTGTTCTCCATGCCCTAGTTCCTGATAATGACGTGCTGGTCTCCATGCTGCAGCTCCTGGCGTGGCATTCTGGCTTCCATGTCTCATCTAGAGGAGTTGCGTGCTGGTCTCCATACCCCAGCTCCTGGCGTGGTGTTCTGTTCTCCATGCCGCAGCTCCAGGCGTGGCGTTCTGTTCTCCATGCCGAAGCTCCTGGCGCGGCGTGCTGGTCTCCATGCCACAGCTCATGGCGTGGCGTGCTGGTCTCCATGCCCCAGCTCCTGGCATGGCATTCTGGTCTCCATGCCACATCTCCTGGCATGGCGTGCTGGTGTCCATGCCGCAGCTCCTGGTAATGGCATTCTGGCCTCCATTCCACATCTCCTGGTGTGGCATTCTGGTCTTCATGCCACATCTCCTGGCATGGCATGCTGCTCTCCATGCCGCAGCTCCTGGTAATGGCATTCTGGTCTCCATGCCACATCTCTCGGCATGGCGTGCTGGTCTCCATGCCGCAGCTCCTGGTAATGGCGTTCTGGTCTCCATGCCACATCTCCTGGCATGGCGTGCTGGTCTCCATGCCGCAGCTCCTGGTAATGGCATGCTGGTATCCATGCCACATCTCCTGGTATGGCATTCTGGTCTCCATGCCACATCTCCTGGCATGGCGTTCTGGTATTCATGCCGCAGCTCCTGGTAATGGCGTTCTGGTTTACATACCCCAGCTCCTGGCACGGCATTCTGGTCAGGGAGTTTCACTTACTCCTGCACTTAACATTTCATTTAATAAGAAAATTAACTTTTTAAAGAAATAATTTTTCAGTTTATTAGTTAAAAGAGTATTTTTTATGATTGATGATTACTGATTTTCCAATGCTCTGTTATTTTTTGCAATGAACTGCTTTACAGTGGCATTTCAATCAGTAGTTATTCCTAACTACCTAAATGATCATAGTTACTTTTATGAGCTGGAATAACTGAGGAAGTCATAGAGCATATCTTATGCTTTAATTAAAGACATATAAACGATAGCTTAATTATTACTGGATGACAGATTTTTCTCCAAAGTGTTGAATTAAACTATATATTGATCAACAATGTTTTAAAAATTAATATTTGAAAACGAATATACCTACTTATCGACAAGTAATATTATATTCCGTGGCTTTATTGTGTGTTCATTCGTCTCAAACACGCTAACGGTATTTGTGATTAAAACTAAGCTAAGCGGGAGAGCAATTTCTCATTTTGAAACAAATAGTAGTAAATGTTATATATTTTTACGCATGGATAATCTTATGATTCTGGATTAGGATCGATAGCCATAAACAAGTCAACTTTGATAACGATAAAGAAAATTGATCATAAATGTCCAGAAATACCCGAAATAATTGTTTTAGCGATGTGCCGTTTTCAGGTTAAGTTGTCATGTTATTTTTACATAGACTTTAAGAAAGACCATTACCTTGGTAGGACCATTACCATGGTAGGACTTCCGGAAACATTTTACGTAGTTTAACTTTTCGTGTTTTATAGTCCCCAAAACCATCAACTCAAGAGTGTAAATTATGTGTTCGTGGATCACTCTTTCATGCACTCTTAACTGAGGTGATTTTGCACAAATCAACAAATCACTTCCAAATTTATATACAGTAATGGAAATTTTCGGTAGAGTTCGTTAATGGATATAATAGAACCATAATGGTAGAAATGGGGATGATTGTTTGAGAAACAGAATAGTCGCTATAACTCCCGAAAATTGTGACAAATATCACACCCAAATGAAGCTATTAAATTCCATTAGAGTAATACCAAAAACTTTTGTCAAATAAATGTATTATTCGACCAACCATAGCTGCTAGAGGTTGAAAAAACTGGAAATGAAATTTTTAAAAAAATAATCATTATTTCGGACCATGTACGCTATCTAATCAGTCGTTACTTATAATTGTAAAACATCTAAATATTATCTACAACTTTAGTCTGAGGTAATTTATATACAACCAACCTTTACTGTAAGGGGTGCCTAAAACAGGGGTTAAAGGACAAAACAATTCATAGCTCACTTATTATCCGCACTACAAAATCCGTTCCGATTGTTTGTAAACCTTATCATTAAAGTTTAAAAATTTATCTGGAACAATTTTTGCTATAACCAACCATTGCTTCAAAAGGTGGGAATACAGGTGTTTAATGAATTGGGTGTACTATCAACTCTGTTACAATTTATTGTAAAACTAAATTTTATCTAATAATTTTGTCTAAAAGAATTTTGACAAGACGAACCATACAAGGGATTTTAAAAAAAGGAATGTAACACAAAAAAATTCTAGTTTTCCTATATTATTGAATCCGTTTTTATTTAATTTAAAACTTCTATATTCTATCTTAAACTTTTGTCTTAAATAAATAAATTTGATGTAGCCAAACATAACTACAAGGGGTGGATTTACAAAAGTTTAAGGACAAAAAAACATAACGCGTTTAGTAGATGTACTATAAACCCGTTAGAATTGATTCTAAACATTATCTAAAACGTTTTACAGAATCTATTTTTAATGATACTAAATATTACTGCAAAGTTTTAAGAAACAGGGGTTATAACTAAAAAAAAAATAAAAAATTCAAAACTTCGTTTCTAAGTGAATTATCAAATTCGTTCGAACTTGTAGACTTACTAAATATTATCTTAAACCTTGATTCAAAACAATTTTTTATATGACCACTTATTACTAAAAGGGATGAAAGATAGTTTTTGAAAGTAAAAAAAATAATAATCATGAACACATAGTATGAAATTCTTTATAAGTTATTTTAATTATGGATGCATTGAACTAAAAACATTCGAAACATTTTCGCTGTATGGAATTTGAGAAAATATATAACCTTTAATTTTGGAATATTGAAGAACCAAGAGGATATTCTGAAAATGTCCCAAAAGTTTTATGAGGGATCCAGAATTGTCCAAGACGTATCAGAAGAAAAGGTTTCTTCTAAATCTACGCCTGTAGTCTGTGTCTAAAGAGATTTTTAAACAATTTTATGTACAGTATTTACATATTTGCCATAAATGTTTGATGACGCGCGTTTTTTTTTATAATTTAATATCTGACTTAATTTCCAGAACTTTATAACAATGAAGTTCAGTGCAAATGTAGAGTGGACTGCGGCAAGACGCAGCCACCCAGCTGCCGCCAGCACTGAAGGTACTGGCTGCTTTATGATCAGCCTATTAATAGTTATTGCTCCGCTATTTTTAAGGGTTCTGGCACACGTAATCGGTTTTCTGTTCTTAATTTTTTTCTTCGCCCACGATTCAACGCTCGATCTATTTTTCATAAACGGGTAACTGCGGTCGACTTAAAACAGAATCGTAACCGCGCAGGTGATAGTATTTTATTCTCAAAAACAATTCAGGTCTGTTGTTCGTACTGTTGAATTAGTCCATTTTATCCACGCCAAATGTATTTACTACTCGATAACAGGCGCCATAGATTAATATACCTACATACCGACAGTGCGGCTTCAGGTGAAAGTGTGTTCATTTGTGTATCTTTATCTCAATCTTGATGTTTTAAGGTTCATAAGCCTTTGTCCAAAATTACATTATATAACCTAATTCACTTATTTTCACTTCACTCATTATTACTGACCTTCGTTCCCCGTACAGCCAAATCAACACCTTTTAGAGAGACCATTTTTTATCGCGTGCTATTATTTGGCTAACAACCTTTCTTATATAATAAAATAAAAGAGGTTAAAACCCGACATGAAAACGGCAAGGCTTGAAAGTAAGTATATTGTGTTCGTTCTGGGGCACCGGGTTTGCTGGTTGGGAGCCGGGAGCCGGCCGCCATCTTGGATGAACTTTACCTTGAACTCTATATTATTTTTCACGACCTAAAACGCGTCGAAAGTCCTCATTATGTCCCCAAATCTTTCTATTTCGAGGGAAAATTGTCCTTATAGAGAAAATATTTCAAATTTTTTTCCCCCCTGAAAATAATCCGGAGGGGCCATTTTCTTCAAAGAGAGGCATTATTCCTCTTTAGTTGAGTGCAAGTTAAACATGTAAAGCCCTGTACCTGCCCTTTAGCAAATGTGGATAGCTTGAGATTAAGGGATTCGTGGCCGCCATCTTGGAAGGCTTTGACCTTGGTAACCGTCATCGATTACCTTGAACCCCGCAGCCAACACACCCAAGCACCTGTGAACGTTGCGCCTGTTGCTAAGAACATCACCATCGAGCGCGCATGCACAGCCTGCCCTGCTAGCTGGACGCAACGAAATTGTAAGTGCGTAAACGCTTCTAGGCCCTCCCCCACCCCACAAAACCACGTTGCGGGCCAGAGAAATAGAAAGTTTCTTTCAAGTGCATCAGCGTGCGCTGTCTCTCATGCATGTAAGGTCGATGTTCCGTTACCTGCCAGTGTTGCTATAACCCATATAGACGTATTAAATTTAATTTTCTTATACAAAATAAATCAGGAGCGAGGTGATTCGAACCATTACAGGTTGGATCCCCGGTATAGAAAACATACGTATTTGACCCCACAGCCATTGATACATATATCAGGCCAAATTGAATTGGAGCGAGTTGGAACCATTAGAGCCAGTTGGATCTATTTGGAGCATAATTTAAAGTTTCGTTCTGCAAATCGAATGATTCTATAGTCGACGGACCTGCTGCGACAGCGAATTCTAGCGGCGGGTGCGGAAACTGCTTGTGATTTGTAACTACGCCCTTTTTATTTTATTTTTTTAATTCTCACAAGCAAGCGTGCTGGCCATACAAAGTTGCCTCTCAACTCGTCCTGATACGTGAACCCACTTGCAGGCCATCCTGTGGCTCGCCGGTTTACTTTTCGCGTCTTCCTAATTCTTCCGTTATCGCCACTGCCTTGCTGCCATCTTTCCGCTCCTTCGCGCCTTCTTATCACTCGTGCCTTATCGCGGGCTTGCGTCCCTCCCTGAGCGCGCCCCTGCTACACCCAGCGCAACAAGTTTTCATCAGACTGATAGCGGCAATGCCTACAGGTCAGCGCAACCTACAAGCTCTAGCCGTGGCATGCACTTTTTCATACAGGCTATAATATCCAGCCGGGCCGAGCACTTGTTCACACGCAGCCCTCGGTACCGCCTCCTCAGTTCGCGAGGACATCTGAGTCTCCCCACGTGTGGCCCACACTATATCAGTCAGATACCAATAAGGAAGACAGAAGAGGTTCCGCCATCGTGACAGCAGGTCAAAGTTAGGCCCTGTGGCTCGCCGAGGTGAGTAGCGGATCCTGTAAAGGAAATAAATCTAAGCGGTATTATTGTTCAGTCCTGTACATACTAGTGCACAAACTCCTGATTTAAAAAATTGTGCTTGGTTTTCAATGAATGTTTCTTAAAGTACTAATAAGTCCAGAAGCTAGATAATTAGTCCCGTACTCGGTAATTAATAATTATTTCAAATTGCAGCGTAAGTGTTGTGGAGGGACGTTTCGTAATAGTAGAAGAAATGAAATGTATGGTAGTCATTAAATTTTTCTTTATTTGAGTAGCTTATAATCTAGAGAAAAATAAAACGTTATTTTAGTGCCCATTTTTTGTGTAGTTATGGAAATAAGTTTTGAACCAAAAAAATATTTTAAAAATTGATTTATATCAAGGTACAGACAGATTTTTTTTCCACAAGTGAAACCTATTTATGGCTGTAAAATAAATTTTAATGTTGACTGTTGTCTAACGGAAAAACTAATTTTGAACATTTGTAAACTTTTTGTTTTGGAAGACCGACTTAGTAATTAGAAGAGAACCGAGTGTAAAATTATAATAAATCTTGCCTTATGGAATTATTAGTGTTGTGGGGGTTCTAAATGAGTGAATACACAGGAACTGTTGACATTTGGATTTAGTTTTGAAAATAATTTAAGTGTGCCACATGAAGAAGGCTTTTGAGTATGAATTATGCACTTCTCCAGAAGAATATAGTGCCAGAATTGTTGAAAGTAATGCATGATGTCATCTTGGAGTAAATAAAACTCTAGGTAAGATTCGTCAGCAATACTGCTGGATTAGGTGCCATTAGGATATAGAGGCTTTGTGTAACTGTTGTGACATATGTTCAAACGTAAATGGGCCTAAGTACCAAAATTGTGGAAAAATTATTTCCTACAAAGTGATGCCACATTTGAGGGGATAACCATGGGCATTGCTGGACCATTTCCCACGACTGAAGGCAATTAATTTTTTTTCCGTAAGTGCCGGAGGCTTCATATTTTCCTTAAAACAAAGTCTCTACCGTGGCGGACACACTAGTCAAAACCTCATTTGCAGATTCGGGGTACCAGGTTCTGCACTCATACCAAGGCCGCAATTTTGTATCAAATATATTCCAGGAGGTGTGTCGGTTACTGGGGATAAATAAAAAAAAGAACTACATTCTTACATCCTCAACCTGACAGTATGGGGGAGAAGTCATAGAGGTAAGAGGGGACCAATAAAAGTGGTGCATTGGACCAATTGAGGAAATGCGCTGGAAAAGATGTGTTTCCTGTTCTGGACGAACGGGTTTAAGAAGAATACAATGTTACCAGGCTTCTAGAGACGTGCGCCAGCCGATGAAATTCCTGGGGACAACCCCACCTCCTCCTTGATTGAACACGACACAGGTAGCACCTGTACATTCCCCTACCACTACATGGAACCCTTTAGTGAGCCTTTTCCTGTCCCGTGGAGTCCAGGGAACGTTTCTGTCTCTCTGGAGGGTCCTGCGTGTTCTGAGGGCACCGTTGCATGAAGTAGCATAACTAGGACACAATTGTTCGATTTTGATGACGCGACACTTCGAAGGGCTACGAGACATTTCTAGTGGTAATGCTTGCTGGTATACAAGGCGGGGCCGACCTACGGGGAGACAGAAAGGCTGATGGCGATACCGGTGAATCCTCGGGGCGTTACAAGAGTCAAGCGAAGAGGCTGATTGAGCCTCTTGAAGAGCGATAGCGGACGACGAGCGTCGGGCGTCGTGTGCGAAGTTTGGAGCATCTGGGATGCGAACAAGTGAGTAGTGTGAAGCAGTGTGTTGGGACTTTTGCTGTAAGGAACGAACAGCAGAGGCAGCCACTGTCGAGCCGAACAACAGGACAGACATTATGAATGTTATAATAAATTAGTGTAACCACTATTTAACTAATAATTTTTATTTTATTTTGCCTGTGACTTTCCGACCTGTATTCTCCACCTGTAACAATATAATTAAATATCTTTAGAACTGGATTCAAAATTGTTACCAATGATTTAAAGGAAATTACAAATTATACCATACTTAAATATTATTTACATTTGTTTTTTGCGTTTTGTTGGTTTTCGTTTATGATTTTTTTATTTCATCTCTGTGTATCATCCAGCAATAGTCCGTTATCATATTAACGTCCCAACAGCCTTGATATCTTCTTTCCATCTCTTTTATGTCCTGATGAAACCGTTCACATTGTTCTTCACTGTAGTCGCCTAGATTTCTTGGGAAACATATTACAGCCTAAATATTTATAGGCGTTTAACATTTCCTGGACAATATTTTTATACGCAGGATCTTTTGTGTTGCCTAGAAACATAGATACGACATTTTTAAAGCCATGCCAGGCATTTAGTTCCAAGGTTGTCATCACTTTTTCAAATTCTGTATCCCTAATCAGTTTCCTGATTCCCTCTTTCAACTTCGCATCAGATAAGCTAGGGAAACATGAACAAAGATACTTGGTAGTATTTCCATCTTGCGGTGATGCCTTTACGAACTGTTTGATCAAACCAAGTTGGATGTGAAGTGGTGGAAGCAATATTTTTTCGGGATCCATCAAGCTCGGATTGAAGACATTTTTTACTCCAACTTTCAATTCCATTCTAATTTTCCAATCAGTTTTTTTCTAATGTAAATTTCTTGCTCTACTGTCCCATTCACAAATATAACAGGAATTTTGTGTAGCCTTGCTGTTGACCAAGAAGCATGCATATGATTTTTAAGTCACCGCAAACTAACCATTTGTGTTCGGTGTATTTTATTTTCTCCAAAACATTTTCAAGTTTTCGTAAGTTTCTTTAAGATAAACTGAATGAGCTACAGGTATCGACGCAAATTTATTTCTGATATGCAAAAGGACAGCCTTTAAGCTTCTTTCTAATGAATCTATAAAGAGTCGCCATTCTTGTGTATTGTATTCGATATTGAATTTTTGTATTAAACCGCCAATATCACAGCAAAATACTAAATTATCCTCTTTCTTAAAATACTCCGCAAATTCTTGTACTCTGTTTCGATACCAGTAAAATGTAGTTGCAGCATCTAATAAATTGTTTTCTTTTAGTCGAGAACCGAGAAGTTCTGCAGCGTCCTTAGGTAATCCAAGATCCCGTACCAAATCATTCAGTTCTTGCTGTTTTAAAGGTCGATGGTCATTTGTAGGGTGAAAAATTTCACCACTTGCTTTGCAGTTGATCACTTTGTTCTGAGTACTGTGATAAAGGCATTTCGAAACTGTTAGTGTTAGTAGGAACTGGTATGGGTAATTCGGGTCCATGTGGAACTGGCTTTGTTACAGACGAAACATCAGGATACACATTTTTGGCGCGGTTTTTAGAATTATATCCTGTTACATTGGTCGAACAAAAATAACAATCATCTGTATGATTTTTATTGTTCCCGCCACAACATAGGAATACCGAATAACAATTATTTTTATTTACCGTAAGTCCACTGTCTTAACACTTCAACACACAGCCGGCATAATGTATACGGAACCCACTGTTTCTCTTGGTAACATAACCTCATTCCAAAGTAAGCATAATAAGCATTTTTTTATAAAGTCGGTTTGTTTTAATCTTTGCTTAACTATTGTACCTATATTGTCCGCAAATATAGTAAAATACATTTGGATTGTTTTTGCAACTCTAAGGAGCCATAGTTACAGATTTAATAAAACAATCTTTTATTAGACTTTTTTGCAGTTTAAACCACTGTGATTAGTCATAAACTACATAAAACTTTTTTTAATACCTTTTCTCACAGGGGAAAGGCAGGTTAGTAACAATAGACTATAGGATGGTCGGTCATAGAGTATAGAATAGAAATACAGATCATGGAATCAATTTTGTAAAAAAAAAACGAACATACCGATCTAACGAACTAATATATATTTATCTATATGCAAAACGAATGTGACACGATACGTTAACACAAAGTTTATATATGCTATATACAGACTAACATAGGGTAAGTCCGGGGTAGATGGCCATAGTTTTTTTAAATGCCCAAATTAAATAAATATATTAGGTAAAATTCCTGATTTAATTGGTAAAGCATTCATTGTATACTAAATTTATGAAGTAATATTTTTATGATAGTCCCAATTGTATAGTTTAGAAGAAAGTTCATTAAAATATTTTTAGACAACCTGGGCCATCTCACCCATAGTACCGGTAGAGATGGCCATATGCTTCAGGGACAGATGGCCAACCAAAGAGTCTGCCGAAATAATCTGTAAAGAACAATACATACACATGTTTAAAGACATAAATCAAGTGGAACCCTTTTGCTAAGTTATGAAATGAAGTGTGCTGATTGGTAACATAAAACATGGACGAAAATTAAACTTAAAAAACACCTACAGGTTCATTACACAAAATAAGACGAAACTAGTCTTTCACTGCTTTGTTATAGCTTTTCCACAGTTGTTGCACACATCAGTAAAGTTAGTACAGTTTTCGTGTAACCAACGACGACAGCGAACACATTTTATCCAGTCACATGTCAGTACTGTAAGGTTGTAGTCTTCACCACAACCGATGCACTCCTCGTCTTCTTGATCAAGATCGTCACTAGATTCGTCCTGCAATGTTACTTCCGATTCTGAACTGCTACTTGACGAAGTATTTCTTCTGGGTCGAAGTACTTTCCTCTGCTTTGATTTTGTGTTATATGCCTGCATAGGCATAGCCTTCTTTTGCTTCCCTAGAAATATTTTGTCCATCTTCTTTCTTTTCGTTTTCAATTGTGCAATATTTTCAGGAGATGTTAGAAGAGTAGCTTTCTGTTTTTTACGTTTCGGCGTCTGTTTTGATGTTTTTGGAATGGGCAAAATCTCAGTCAGGACTTTGGTAGGCGAGATAGCATCGGCACCACAAGTAGACGGTGAAGTAACGTTTGTAGTCATGATGCTATCTACAGTTGTGCTAAATAAGCATTTGTCTGCATTCTGACATGGTGTACCGGGATCTTCAATGGCTGGGTAAGTGTCAATCTGTTCTATCTCCATGTTACTTACACCGGAAGGCGAATTTTCCTCGGTATCTTCGTTGGGAACACCAGAAGAATTTCTGGAACAGCCAGGTTCTTCTAAATTAGTTTCAAGCAAACTATGTGTTGCATGTTCACGATTTTCATTGTCTCTAGACCTGGAGTTTACAACAAAAGCATAGTCTGGAATAGCATCCACGTTGAAAGGGTAGATTCCAGTGGCTCTGAAACCTGCTATCGCATTTTCAGGTGTTGCTGCTTTTCCCCAAGTTTCACTCAGAAGCTCACCAAACTGTATCCTAGTTATCTTTCGGTTCGGATGGTTTGTTAGCCACTTAGAACAAGCAGTGTAGAAGTGATGTTTCAGAGATTTAAATACAGCACGGTCTAGTGGCTGTAAATAATGTGTTGTATGGCTAGGGAGACACAGTAATATGATATCATTCTCGTCTGCGAATTCAAGAACTTCCACAGAATTGCAGTGAGAAGAATGGCCATCCATAATCAACAGTACTTTCCCTGCAGGTTTGCGAGGAAAAAAATGGTTTTTAAGCCAATTAAAAAAAATAACTGTGTTAACATAGGCAGATTTTTCAGACATCATTACAATGCTGCCTGGTGGCATGTTATCCTCCCATTCTGGTTTTTTGTTTTTCCCCTTCATTACCGAAACTGGAGGGAGGAACACGCCCTCTGCATTACAGCATGCTATGACTGTTATTGTCTCTCCTTTTTCTCCTGAAGTAATAGTGTGAACTACTTTGGAACCTCTCTCAGCTATAACTTCACCAGGGCGGTTATTCAGCTGCAAGCCTGTTTCGTCCATATTGAATATCGCTGATGGCTTATTAATAAGTTGGTTTTCCTCCAAGATAATTTTCAAAAAGAGAAAAATATTCTGCCACTTCATTACGGTCCATACCTTGAACTCTAGCAAGTGAAACACCCTCAGACTTGCGCACAGATATATCTGGATGTCTCGAAAGAAATAGTTGCAACCAGTCATATCCGGCCTTCTCGTTTTCATTATTGAATCTATGATGGATTCCTAACTGAGTAGCAAAATTGTATGCTAAACTACGAACATCGTCTCTAGTCAGAGGGAAGCCACTCATTTGCATTTTTTTTATGTGACGCACAAGTCTTTCTTCATTGTCTTTGCCGAAACAAGAACTCGGTCCCATTGACCCTTTTGTTATATTTCCTTGTTTTATTCTTCTTTCAAGAGTTTTTCTGGGTATATTAAACATTACAGATGCTTTGCGGACAGATGTACCACTTTCGACGGCTTCGAAAGCGTGTTTTAAATCCTCTGCTTTCCATCTACCACGAGTACTCCCCACCTTAGGAGTGTATTTATATGGCATCTAGAAAGAAAGAACAAAAATAAATTGCAATAATTACACGACCCTTCCTTGTTTACCAGAGTATACTCGGCCACTACCGACTTGGTGGAATGTAACTACCCAAGTTATTTCGCGTGAAATATTTTTCTGTTACATACTTTTTTAGCAGAGCTAAATCGTTCTTTTAAAGTAGTTCAGTATTTCCACGACAGATTGGGCTGCAAGACAGTACCACGGCGCAGTTTGCCTTTATATTCTACACTACATCATAGATAGCACCACGTTCAAAGATGACGAGTGAGCAATCACATAGACTACATCTCGACTAGGTATCTCGGTGGCAAGAGTAACGAATTTCGTTGCTTTTAAGTATGTAGGTAGATTTGTTACACCCTACTCTATCTGTAAACTATTTACAGCATTTTGTGTTTTAAAAAATGTTTCTTTGGTGAAAATATTTTAAGTGATGATGTGCGTGCACGGATTTTCAAATAGCCTATATTATAAGCGAGAAAATTCTTTTAAGAAATAACATATTTTCATTATTATAATTGTTAAAATTTGTATTGTTTTTCCTTACATTTTAAATTTTTTGTTAAACAGTTTTTAACATCAACAAAAGTATTTTTACACAAAATTAATAAATTAATATAATAAAACAATAATTGTATTAAAATATATGGGTGGCCAAGTATACTTTGGTAAGAAAACCATTTCAGTAAAATAAAGATTTCATAAATTTTAAAAATGTAAGTTTTTCGTTATTCCATTAGACAGATTAAAAATTTATTTTCATAATAGAAAACGCAAGAGGTTAATGGGTGGCCAACTATCCCGAATAAAACATGGCCATCTATCCCGATTGTACGGGTGAGAGGGCGAAGGAGCATAAAAATAATGGCGAATGATGCTTGGAACCTTCAATGATTACATATGTCCGGGAAGGTATAAAAAGACCTACAAACAAGTTTATCCCTTTTTTTTACTTATTATCTTTAATTTTCAGGCCAAAATGGTGACTAGGAGAATTATTTTAGACAGAAAGTAAAAAGAAAAAGGCAAAAATACTCACAATTATAGCGCTTTTCCGATGCGTAAACAACACCTTCCACGTAACTCATCACCAACTCAACACACAGTGAATTGGGATGCATTCTAGCGCCCGGTTGCCGAACTATGACGATTGGCCATCTCTACCGTATGGCCATCTACCCCGGACTTACCCTATACATGTTTGTGATAAATTTATTTTTAAAAAAATTTAATCGCAGACCTGTGTAATCAGTGAAGAAAATATAATTATAATAATATTTACTATAAATGTTATTATTCTAGATACTGATAACTTAAAAACTTTTTTTTGTGATTAGAACTATTAAACAAACAAACTGTCTGTTATAAGAATCTAATCTATTTAATGTTAAAAATACACTATTCGCCTGTTTTGATGCACATGTATACAGTGATGTGCCCCGATTTCCTGGGAAATAAATAAAGTATTATTACCACCAAAAAACGTAAATAATTTGAAAGCAAACAGCGGTCAAAGTAGTTTACATCCCCTCCCTACTGTGTACGCTCATGCATGGGAACTGCTATCATCACTCCTTGTAGCACTCGTCTATTCTGCGAAACTATGCCATACGGAGGTCTTCGAAGTATCAAGTGTGTTTTTTTCTTCCTCATTCCAGTCATTCACTTCTGCAGCTGCCACAAAATGTCGTCTGTATAGGTACTGCCCACGAAGACTGGCCATCGAAAACTGGCCATCGAAGATGGGTGGCTTGAATTTTGAGTGACCGTTAAAAGTTCCCTCCACTTTGACATCCTTGGAGGCACTCTTCCGGGTCGCAGCAGCTGTAGTTCCTGTAATCATCCGACTGCACTCCGCAAACTTACAGGTTCTACAAACAGTTTGGATGCCTGTCCAAGCTTCGTTAGCTATTGTACCACTTATATCTTGATGTTCAGCTAGCTGTTACTCCTCTCGTGCAAATTGCTGTTCTCTATCCTCAAAATAAATGCTGGTTGGTTTGGCCAATATTCTTATATATTTATTCTTGAGCAGCCACTATTTCAATTCGCATATCTCTCTCTTCGCATATCATCTCTTTATGTCGTCTATTTCAGTTTCGTGGCATTCTTCACCACTTCTTGGCTGCTCCTTATATCATTCTTCATCCCCTCGTGTCCACTCTTCATTCCCTCCAGGCTACGCTTCATTTAATCCTGATTTCTTTTGATCTCATTTTACGCCTCTTCCTGACAAATATCCAATTTATTCTTAATTTTTTATTTCATAATTTTAAATTTTATTCTTCATTTCAAAAAGAATAGTCATTAGTTTTTTTTTTCTCAGTCACCATATTCTTCGTCCACATTCACTGACAGCCTAACTACATCACTTATGTCCTATACTTAATGGTCACGTATGACCCAACCAAAACCTGTACTCAAATTTCACTTATGACCTATACCTATACTCAATACTAACTATAGATTCCAACACTTAGATTATACTTAGATACGAAATTTTATTTTCATAACGAATTATTAATTTTATTTTTAAATAATGTTTTTATACTTTTACTTAATGAATTATTCTATATATTTCAATAAACGCTTTCTTTACTTCTGACATAAATGTTACAAGTTATAAATATATGTCCAGAAAGAATATCCCAAATTAATTATTGACATTTATTTATTAACTAGTATTTGTGATTTTTTTTATTAATTATAACAATTTAAACATCTGATCGCTAAACTTACTTCAGTTAAATAGGGCCACTGTAGCTCGGTTTGACAGCGACCCCCTCTGGTGTTCGTCTCGCACCTAGGCCCAACACACTTCATCGCGCCGCTCACTCGTACGAACTTCGCTCACTCGCCCTCTTCACTTCACTCTTGTATCGCTCCGAGGGTTCGCCGGTATCTCTCTCCTCCCTGCAGGTCGGCGCAGCCTTATGTACCCGCCAGTATTACTCTGAGAAAAGGTCTCGTAGCCCTCCGGAGTGTGGCGTCATCAAAGTTAAGCTGCGTTAACAATTGCGTCCTAGTTACCATCGGCACCATCTAGTAACACTCGGCTGACCAAACAGTTGAGCGTGTCCTACACCTTCAGTACTGTTGGTGCCTAGCCCGATGCAGTGTCGCCAGGAGCCGGTAGAACCCTGCGGACTGCGCGGGACAGAAAGATGGGCGACCATGGAGTTGTAGTGGAAGGGACGGGTGCCATCTATGTCGCGCTCGCTCAAGCACGAGGCGAGGTTATCCCTAGGAATCCCGCCGACAGGCGCGCCGGTCCGGCTGGCTGGCCCCCGTCCGTAGAAGCCTCGTAACATCAAGTTACATTTTGCCCATGTCATACAAATTATAGTTTTACCTACACTTACAAAATCACAGCCACTCAATACAAATGTAAACTCTATTTCACAAGAAGAGGAGAAACTATATGAATTCAAGCAAAGATAACAATTTAAATTACAAAAACAATTACAACTAGTTAAATAAAAGTTTTTTTTAATATTTCAGAATTATGTCTAATCTTGAGGTGTGTGTATAAAACAGTTGTAGAAACAAAGAAAATGAACATCTATTGTGTGAGCATTAATAATTAGCTTAAAATATATAGGATACGCCTGACTTAAAGCAAATCATTTCAGCATGTACCTAGGAATAAAACAAAGTGATCAATGCTTATTATTAAAATAAACCGTAGTAACTGCGCGGTGGCGGGGTGTGTGGCTGCAGTCAAAAGGCAAGAAACTTCAGGGCAGATAGGCACCGGTGGTCGCACGTTATTCGCACGCAGCGCCGGTGCAAGATTGTTGCACGCGGTGTACAGCCGGCCGCCCCTTCCCAGCGAGGCACATCCCAGGCATTCCAGCGATGTTATCGTCCTGTTCAATTTATGGGCCGGACCCGGAGGCAAAGGAAACAAAGAGCGGCGGCGAGAGGAGAAGGAAGGAGAGAGAGAGCGTGTCGGCGCGGTTCCGTACCTGCGGGAATGCAGAGGGTGTTGTGGTGTTGTGGCGCAACAGCTGCGGTGCGAGCTGACCAGAAGAGACCGCGCGCAGGCGCCAGTAGTCATGAATAAGACCTGCGCGGTGACGTGGACCACCCTTCCCTGGCAGATTCATCGTCACGTCACTGGTGACATCCGCCCGCCTGTAGCGCCTTGCCGACTTTCCTCAGCAGTTTCCGCTTATTGTCACATGATCCTCCTGCCTTTGCCCCATTTGGCTTCTCTCAACACCTTGCACAGTGCATCACTTAAAGATCGTCCCGCCTAGTGCTGTGCTGGGTTCCCTCAGCAGTTTTCACAAAGCATCACTAACAAGATTCTATCGCTTATCGCCATACCGTCTACACTCAACATTTCTGCATAACATCATCTATAAGATCTTCTTACCTAGCGCCATGCTGGGATCCCTCGGAAGTTTGGGAATAGCGTAACTGTCGATATCCTCCCGCCAGGCTGGGAGCCATGCCGGCGCCTAGCATCACTGACGAGATATTTCAGCCTAACGCCAGACCGGCTTCCCTCAGAATTATGCGTCTATCTTCACACACAACACACTCCAGCTTAGATACAGACTTGCTTTCCTCCTCAGTCTGTGCCTAGCAAAACTGACGAGATCTTCCAACCAGGTCATAACGGCTTCCATCAGCAATGTCCGCCTAGCGTCACTGAAGTGTTTGCTGCAGAATGCATCTTAAACAACCATGCTCTCTGCAGCTGCCCGCAGTGGGCATGACAATGAATGTGAGTCCATTGTAAATAGCAGCTAAAACACCCACACACTCTTCAGCCAAACAAAACGAGCGTGACAATGCAGAGGTATACTTTAAATAGCATCTCAAACAACATGCCCTCTGCATCCGCTAGCTACAGTCATGACAATGCGGGTGTCTAATGCAAATAATCGCCAAAAAAACAATCTCGAAGCAGTTAGCACAATGCAGATGTGTACGCAAAATAGCAGCTCCAACACGCTATATGAATCCTCTTGCAGAGTGCATGAAAATGCACGTGAATACTGCAGATAGCAGATCTAACAACCACGCTCTCTACAGCCGCACGAAGCATGCATAACAGAGAGGGTGTTTTGCGGATGATACTAAATAAACTCGATCTATGAAGCCGCTCAAATGACAATACATATGTCTACTGTTTATGCAGATAAATCAACCATGCTCATTGCGTCAGCCGCCAGCGGTCATTACCATAAATTACCGAGCTCAGACTCAGCGCTCTTTGCGGCCGCCCGCAGCGGTCATGACATTACCGGTGTACACTGCGGGTGGCGACTAAAACATCCACAATTTTTTTGCGGTCGTCCGCAGCGGTTATGACACAACCGGCGTATACTGCGGGTGGCGACTAAAACATCCACAATTTTTTTTTTTGCTGTCGTCCGCAGCGGTTATGACACTACCGGCGTAAATTGCAGGTGGCAACTATAACCACCACATAATTAGAGGCATTCCACAGCGGTCATGACACTGCCGGCGTATACTTCGGGTGGCGACTAAAAAATTCACATTTTTTTGCGGTCGTCCGCAGCGGTTATGACACAACCGGCGTACACTGCGTGTGGCGACTAAAACATCCACAATTTTTTTGCTGTCGTCCGCAGCGGTTATGACACAACCGGCGTATACCTACTGCAGGTGGCGACTAAAACATCCGCAATTTTTTTGCGGTCGTCCGCAGCGGTTATGACACAACCGGCGTATACTGCGTGTGGCGACTAAAACATCCACAATTTTTTTGCTGTCGTCCGCAGCGGTTATGACACAACCGGCGTATACCTACTGCAGGTGGCAACTAAAACATCCGCAATTTTTTTGCGGTCGTCCGCAGCGGTTATGACACAACCGGCGTATACTTCGGGTGGCGAATAAAACATCCACAATTTTTTGCGGCCGCCCGCAGCGGTCATGACATTACCGGTGTATACTGCGGGTGGCGACTAAAACATCCACAATTTTTTTGCGGTCGTCCGCAGCGGTTATGACACAACCGGCGTATACTTCGGGTGGCGACTAAAACATCCACAATTTTTTGCGGTCGTCCGCAGCGGTTATGACACAACCGGCGTATACTGCGGGTGGCGACTAAAACATCCACATTTTTTTGCGGTCGTCCGCAGAAGTTATGACAATACCGGGGTATACTGCGGGTGGCGACTAAAACATCCATATACATTGCGGTCGTCTGCAGTGGTCATGACACTACTGCTCAAGCAACCAAGTAGTGAAGGGCACAAGGGCATGTGGCGGTAGTGAGGTTCGCGAGGTGAAGGCAAACAATTAAAAATTTACATTACAGTACTTGACATTGTTCCTAGTAGTGTTACGGTAACCAAAATGTATGTTGTTCCTATGAATTTAGTTTACGTCACTGTGTAGAGTCCGAGACAGCAAGCTGAGGTTGCGAGAGGACAGACACTTTGTAGATTTAAGGTTAAAACTTCAGGGCTTAGCGAGTCTTGTGAAACCTAAGGGAGGTTTTGTTCGAAGTAACGAGTGGAGCAACTTGTGTCGCTGTTCACCAAGCTGCAGTATTTGCGAGTGGCGAGCTGGTGCCACTACTGCTGACAGCCCCGCGGTTAGCAGAGGCCGCCGTCAGCAAGTTCGAGGCCGGGGGACGAGTTCCCGTCGGGGCCGACTTTCTGCAGAAGCCATCCCCTGCAACGGACGAGTCTTCGAGCTGAGTGTGCCCAGAGTGTTAAAGAATCATGCACTGTTCAAGTTTTCAGCTGGCATTAGTAGGAGTTTGGTTTCTTCGGCCACGCATTTGTACAGTTTATTTCTGAAGCAAGGTCATTTACATGTCGAGTAGAGACAGTGGCAGGGTGAAATCCAGCGTGGTGGTCAGACAAAGTTACCATTAAGGCTCTTGCTTGCCTTGTTATTTATAATATAATGTTTCAGATTAGTGCAACAGATTTAATCTCTATAAATAACGATAAAACGTTTTTTTACAAAAAAAACACATGACCAACAATTTATTTACAAGATAGAAATGCACCTTTAATAGAAGAATTAATCATTTTTCATGATCATATAATAATTTTTATAATAATTGTTACTATAGTATCATATATTATAATATTCAATTAAAATATTAAAACAGATCAAAATATACTTGAAAGTCAAACAATTAAATAAATCTGAACTGTAACACTTGCAAATTATTGCTTTCATTAATAATGCATTTGTTTGGAATTGAAACTTTTTAAATAAACTGTGTGCTAACGTAGACATGCATTCACTCTCGTCTCATTGTTTAAGTTGCCTTGCATCCCTATCCTTTAAGTAGAATGGTATCAAATGTACGAGTGTATACTGTAGATAGCAGCTAAAACCTCCACGCTCATTGCGGCAACCCGCAGTGGAATGTCACTTTGGGTGTCTACTGTGTAAAGCAGTTGAAATAGTCAGTCCTTATTCGGCGCCCTATAAGGCATGACACTACAGTTGTCAACTGCTGATAGCGGTTAAAACACTCACTTTGTGGCCGCCCGCAACGTGTATGACACTACAGTTGTCAACTGCTGATAGCGGTTAAAACACTCTCTTTGCGGCCACCCGCAACGTGTATGACACTACAGTTGTCAACTGCTGATAGCGGTTAAAACACTCACTTTGCGGCCGCCCGCAACGTGTATGACACTACAGTTGTCAACTGCTGATAGCGGTTAAAACACTCTCTTTGCGGCCGCCCGCAACGTGTATGACACTACAGTTGTCAACTGCTGATAGCGGTTAAAACACTCACTTTGCGGCCGCCCGCAACGTGTATGACACTACAGTTGTCAACTGCTGATAGCGGTTAAAACACTCACTTTGCGGCCGCCCGCAACGTGTATGACACTACAGTTGTCAACTGCTGATAGCGGTTAAAACACTCTCTTTGCGGCCGCCCGCAACGTGTATGACACTACAGTTGTCAACTGCTGATAGCGGTTAAAACACTCACTTTGCGGCCGCCCGCAACGTGTATGACACTACAGTTGTCAACTGCTGATAGCGGTTAAAACACTCTCTTTGCGGCCGCCCGCAACGTGTATGACACTACAGTTGTCAACTGCTGATAGCGGTTAAAACACTCTCTTTGCGGCCGCCCGCAACGTGTATGACACTACAGTTGTCAACTGCTGATAGCGGTTAAAACACTCACTTTGCGGCCGCCCGCAACGTGTATGACACTACAGTTGTCAAATGCTGATAGCGGTTAAAACACTCACTTTGCGGCCACCCGCAACGTGTATGACACTACAGTTGTCAACTGCTGATAGCGGTTAAATCACTCACTTTGCGGCCACCCGCAACGTGTATGACACTACAGTTGTCAAATGCTGATAGCGGTTAAAACACTCTCTTTGCGGCCACCCGCAACGTGTATGACACTACAGTTGTCAACTGCTGATAGCGGTTAAAACACTCTCTTTGCGGCCGCCCGCAACGTGTATGACACTACAGTTGTCAACTGCTGATAGCGGTTAAATCACTCACTTTGCGGCCACCCGCAACGTGTATGACACTACAGTTGTCAACTGCTGATAGCGGTTAAAACACTCACTTTGCGGCCGCCCGCAACGTGTATGACACTACAGTTGTCAACTGCTGATAGCGGTTAAAACACTCACTTTGAGGCCGCCCGCAACGTGTATGACACTACATTTGTCAATTGCTATAGCGATTAAAACACTCACTTTGCGGCCGCCCACAGATCATATGAAACTTTATTTGTCTACTACGGGTCGCAGCTGAAAATTCCATACTTTTTGTGGTGCCTGCAGCCAGTATGAGACTACAGTTGTCTATTGCGGATCGCAGCTTAGCAACAATACTCAGGTTAAGTATTTTACCAACCATTCACAAAAATGCATAGAAAAATAACAGCTAATCCTGCGTATAGCAACACTGTTTCAACTAAGCCACGTGTCTTTCCCATGCACAAGCAATGTATGAGTTTCTATTTCTCTCTCTCTCTTTCTCTTACTCATACAACTGATAAAACCATTGAATCAGCCTGATATTTCTAGAACCTTCTAGAGAAATCTCTGTATCCACGCATTAACAAATCAAAGAAAGTCAATCAACAATATTTAAAAATAATAATAAAAATCACATAAATATGTAACAAGTAAACAAACAAACAGGCAAAACTAACTATAAGCGGCTTATCCGCCATAAAGCAAGTAAATCAGCAGAAAAATTTCAAAATCATAAAATAATTTAGATTTTGTTTCTCAGAGTACGTTACAAATACACCACTACTTATTCACATGGAACTATAAAAACTTATTTACCATCGAATATGATATAAAAACATAATACATACCGTTTTTATTTGATTATTTAAAAGTATCCTGGGTTAGTACAAAATGTTTTATTACTTTAAAAACTAAAGTCCTCCTTTTTTCACCACCCTTGCATTCGAGTTTAAAACAAAAGTAAAACACACGCTATTTAACTCATTATGTAAGTTATTTATGCTTAGTTTCATACCGATCGCTTAGATTTTTTAAGAAGTATGAATTTTTACTATAAAACTTAACTTGCCCCCTTTTCACCCCGTTCGCAGTTCAATCTCGAGGAAATTCAAAACATACGAGGTAACTCATTGTATACATCATACGCTTGGGGATATTATTTTCTATGGTAAAACAAATTTTTCCCCATTCCACCGCTTTAATGGTCGAATGAATATCGAAAAATGGAATGAATGCCATGTGAATCTCGATATGCATTTTGTTCATTCTTAGTTTCTCATCTCTAGTTCACGTAGATTTGACAGTAGTATGCATTTTTCTTCTTAAAACCAAATCCACAGTTTTTACACCCCTAGGGTGGATTTCTGCATAATGTATAGAGTAATATTGTTTGTTATTTAACCGTATATTTAACATCCTGCTATATTACCTTATAAAATATGTTTCTTTTTAAACAAAACCAATCTAACCCTTGTTTACCCCCTTAATGGACAAATTTCTAAAATTTGAAGAAAAAAATACTATACAAAACGATATATGCATTTATGTTCCTACTTGTAAGTCTAATGGATTTGGAAGTATTAATTTATTTTCTTAAAATAAAATTAACAATTTTTACATTTTTTATGAATGGTAGTTGAATTATATTTACTTTAGACACCAAATGTATTGTATTATGTTATATTAGCTTTTAATATATATTAAAGATTTAAAAACCATATTTACAATTATGTCCACTCCCTTAAGGGTGGAATTCGTTATTATTTAGAGCCTAGTGTTAAAGTTAGCCAAAGGCCTCACTATTAAAAACATTTTTATCAAAACCCGTCAAGCAGTTTTTGATTGATGCTACAACAAACAGACAAACTAAAGAAAAAAAATTCAAACATATAATTTTCAGTTCTAGGTAATGTTAATAGCAATTTTAAATAGATTATTCTCATAAGACCAAAAATGCTTCTATTTAAGAGAAAAATAAATATTTTTAAGACTTATGGGAAACTAAATTTTAATCGGACTAATTTGACTAGTCACATTGTAAAAATTATACTTTGCTAAATAACCAAGTTATTGGATAGTATGACTTATTTAGCAAAATAATTTGTTTTCCAATGTGAATAGTCAAAGTTACTCGATTAAAAATTTTTGTAGCATAAGTCGGACGAAGAATTTTGGTTTCCCAAAATAGATTGTTTGAATATATTTTTAATTGTTTTCAATAGTAGGGTTATTTATTATTGCGTAACAAACGTTTTTAGATACAGTCTCTAATAATTTGATACTGGGTGAAGATTTAAACTCTTTTGAGAATTGTCTATAACCCGGAAACATTTTTATTTTTAGTTTTAGTTTTTTGATACAGAACCGTGATTAGTTGGCCGATCAACTGTTCTAAGCTTTACGTTGAGTTATGGGACAAAATTTATAAGCTCATTCTCCAAATATCTGTCCTTTAACTAAAAAAAAAAAAATAACCGCAATTATGTGTCAGTTTTTTTTTACCGACAATATGCACTAATATAATTAATTCTTTTTTTTTTAATTGAATAACTAACAATTATTTTTAACATACAATGAGTGAAGAATTTTGCAAAACAATCACAGTTTGAATTGTATTTTTTTTTGTAATACTAATAAATCAGTAGAGTGCATTAACGTTTCCATGACATATAATTTTATTATTTTGTTTTCAATTTTAACTGTTCACATAATATAAATATTACATTTTATTTCAAAATTGTTATGATAAATTTAGGGTGATTTACCAAAAATATCAACTTTGACATGCTTCAAATAGCAATGACACTATTTTTTTAATAACTACATTTCTTGCATTCAAATGCTTAATTATTTAATTTAGATAAAATATGTTACTAAAAATTATTTCAGATAAAACTTAATATACGCTTAGTGTGGTTTTTTTTTTTTTTTAAGAAACCACAGAAATAGCCATACTAAATACAAGAAACTCGTCCCCCCCCCCCCCCCTCTTTTTTGCACATACCACACCAATAAAGCGGGGGGTCCGGGGGCCCTCCCACGGAAATATGGTGCTATTTAAGCATTTTCCATACCTACGTGTAACAGTTTCTGTGCTACTGTACCTTCCATGCATGAACCCACAATGTCCATAAAGTAATCACTATAGACTTGTTCATTAAATATGTTGAGACGTTATATTGTAAATCAGATTAGACATTCCTGGCATGCAAGTTAAAAAATATTTTTACCAGTTACCAGTTGTAGTAGGAATTACAATGCAAGCGATTTCGGCGCCCCCACAGCTTTGCGCTCGGGGCGTATGCCCCGCTTGCTCCCCCCTAGTTGCGGCCCTGGTTGCATGCCCCATGAAATGACATTGAAAGGCCACTGACATAATGAATGGACAAGGGAAACAGGAGACCGAGTCCCCTTGTCGGCGGGCGAGTTGTGTCGCGCCGTGTCGCGGTGTGTAACCGCCTGAACCCTGGCGCGGAGCTGATTAGCGTCTTATCTGCTCCACGCCCGCTCGCGAGCTGCTGCCCACACTCAGTCCGCCGTAGCGGCTCGCGCGAGTCGATGTGCCTCGCGTCCCTGGGCGGCGCACAGGGGCTCGAGGCGATGAGTCCGCCGGTACTATTGTGGGGAGGGAGTCCCATCACGTCATCCGGCGCTCATAGTTTGAAGTAATGCCAGTGGTTAGGATCATGGACGTCGCAAGGATATATATATATATATGTATATATTTTTTTTGGGGGGGGGGGGAAATTGCAATTGATTTAGTTGTTGAGGATTATCCATCCCCTGGAGAGAGAAAAAACGGGGGGTCCGCGGGTCCTCCCCCGGGAAAATTTGGGGTTTGAAGTTGCAAAAAGGTGGTTTTTAGGCATTTTTCTTTCCTAGATATTCTAATTATAGTTGGTTGCAATATATAATTTATTTTTTATAAAAAATATTTTCAGAGAACAAATTTGTAAAAACACATTGCTCACATTACCACGATTGGACTAAATGCACCATGCGCAACATATGCGTTATATCACAGAAATCATATTTTTAATATAACTACGAAACTAAATATTTTATTGGAGGGGACGAAATTGAAGACTTTTATTATTGGGGGGGACGTATCCCCCCGGTTGCGTCGCCCATGGTTTGGATAACCCACAACCCTTGTTACAAGAGTGCACTAGTTGAATCTCCTGACGGCACACAATAAGAACTCGCAGGTAATGTTGCATATATACAGGGTGAGTCATAAGTCTCCATAAAAATGGTAAAAGCTGCGAATAATGTTTTTTTTTATTCTTACAAATGGTATCATGTGATGCCACAGTTATAGGACGTGTTTAACATGTCTCCCTCCAACGTCGACACACTCAGAGTCACTCTAACCAATTTTGGCGAACACATGACAATTTTTTCTTTCTATTTTTGAACATTTATAACATAATATCTGTTTTACTGATGTAATACTTCTTTAGGCGCGTTATGGAAAAATGAGGAGAGAGAATTATTACGATGCGCGCGCACCATGCAACGAAATTTTTACAGGTAAATGGCAATCTCACGTGTAAACTTAAACATAAACATAATAATAATAAAAATTAAGGGACATACCAATCGTAATGGTTTGCCAAATAAAACCTTACATTGTGAAACTAACCCAGAATATATTCGGTAAACTAAAATAGTCACAGTAAAGAATAATTTCAAATTTTTAAAAAGTAAGGATACTGGTACTACAACAATTATTATAACTGTTCTCTTTGTAGGCTACGTAGCTCCGTGGTTGAAGTGCGCTGTTACTAAGATAATTAAACCTGGTTCTAAACTCGGATGTGGATTTTTTTTTTCCTTTTTTAAATTTAAAATTAATGGATTAAACAAATTGTGCTTTAAGCAAATATATATGAATACATTTTAACCCGTTGGATTGATTATTTCATACTATCTAGATCTCAATCCTCTGTATTTACTTAAAGTCATATAAAATTAATTAGGCTACGTATGTTTGAAAATTAATTTCCATAAATTTCCATAGGTAAAAAATAAAACTTATTAATACCGGTAGTACAAATATGCTTTAATAATTAATAATTTAAAGTCACCCTAGTATTCTTTAAATTATTCATGCTGTAATACTACGGTATTTATAGGTTCACTGCAACTGTTATGATGTTCATTTTTTTGTTTCGCTTCGTTTCCCGGACTTTCGGCAGTGTTTTGTTTGGCGTGGTCACGAGCGCCAGCAGCTTCGGACGTTGCCATGACGACGCATCACATAAACAACGCTCCGTTGTGTTCGAAATTCCATGTACAATTACATTCTGATTGGCCGATTGGGACAAAGACGCCTATCATCGATGTTTGGTTTGGTTGGCGAGTGCCGACAATGCTAAATGTGAATACATGGAAAAGGAGAGAGTAATCTGAGGCCGGGAATATGGTGTAATTCTGCATTAATTCCCGTGTGGAATTCTGCTCTTTTCAGCAGATCAGCGTCGGTTTTAGCTACGAAGCTGTAGCTAAACGCAAGATTGAATTACCGTTTACGTCGGTAAATGAATGCAGCGCAAGGGAATAACTTTACCGTGTAATATAAGGCTAAGAAGTGTTATGCCTTATACCAGGATTCCGGTATGGCCGGCTGCATTAATATTTAGTGACGTTAACGACGTACGTCGGTAATTACGTCCCAGCGAACATTCTTAAAGTCTCTCGCGTAATTAGAGAGTAACGTGTATATTTTTCAGGCTTTTTCAGTATTTTATTGAATTTAAATGTCAATATCAACGAACTGTCACACACAGGCCTAGAGGTCTTGGAAGTCAGGGTTCCGTGCCTGACTAGCTGGAGCCATTTAATAAACATAATTACAGAAATTGCCATTTGAAAATTGATGAACTTTTGTGTGCATGTGCCCACCGTAACAGAACCGAGGTTTTTGAAATAATTATTTTGTTTTGGTTTCTCGAGAAAGCTGTTACTCAAGTCATTTATGTTACACATGTCAATTATTTATTATAAACTATATATTGATTTTTATTGTTATGACTAACGACCATTTTGCGTTTTTCATTAATGATCACTAGGTTAGGTTAACCGTAATATAAGGTGCCCAAATTCATAACATTCTTAATTGTGTTCATTATTATCTTTTAATTTTATGTAATAAATTAAAAGATACAGAAAAGTAAAATATAATAAATCAAATAGAAGATATATTTACAATTCAATAGGGAATTTTCATTTAATGCAGTTTTTTGGACATACGCCAATGCAGTTTTGTACTTTATTTCTAGGAAAAATCTTAAAATCAAAAATAAGTAAAAAAATGCTGATAAAAATTCACATAAAACAAGTCTAAATCAGCTGATGTAGGACAAACTGAACCAACGATAACACTAAACAAGTGTTATGAACAACACAACGACTTTAGCACTGACAAACACAGAAGATTTCCAATCAGAATAGGCTAGTTACGACGTTTCGGGAACTGACATTTGTTCCAGTAATCAGACACAAACATACTGATATTGGCCTAAAAGCCAACTAAAGTGACCCAGGTAAAACCTGCATGGACACAGGGAAAACCCAGGGCCGGGTCATGCAGGGATCAATTAATCATTCATTACAGGAAAGCAAGAAAACTACTCGACAAGAGGAAAAATGTCCAGGTCAGAAGAGTTGGGCGGGGCAGAAATAATCAACCATGCAGGGGTTGGACGCTTGGGCCTCTCGGCCCGCATTATTTTGTTGGGCACACCTGGGTTGTATTTACCAGGGGCGCATACGCCCCCAGGGGCAGGGTGACTTCACTCGTCAGTCCAGCCCGGCTGCCCAGGCAGCCACCTGTGAATATTCCCTTCTCCTAGCGCCGGAGCCGCGGCTAGGCCAGCGAGACAGCCTCTGTTCTAACAATATCCACAGCGGCAGAAGGCGGCAAGGCAAACCCTGCAAGCGGGTAAACCCACTGATTCGCCGGCAGCTAGGCCTGGCGCGATGGCCGAGAGCACAAGTGCTCTCGACGGTGGGCAGACGAGCCAGTAAACCGGCTCGAGCTGTAGGCGTACGGGGTTCTAGGCAGCCTGGCGATGCTCCATCTTCATCTTCCTTCTTCCAGTCAACAGCCAATGACCTTTCAAGCCAGGGTGGGGGTAAGTCTTCCAGTCCGGTGAGGGTGCGACCTTCAGACTGTCTTGCCCTCCAAAATCCCCGAGTCGGTTATAAGTCGCGCCGCTCAGAGCTACAACTAGCCTCACAGCGGCCCCAGCCCAAGTCCATCGCTGTCTTCCTTCAGAGTTCCTATGGTTATCAGTGCCGTTGCGCGCGCAGCATTCCACAGCTCCACCAGTTCGTCTAGACTTCACATCCAGGGCACATCGAGTTCCCTAACGGTGCCTTCGCCGACGAAACTGCTTCCAGCTGCGCGCCGATCAGCATCCAGGCTACCTTTCACCCTGATAGCTGTAATAAAGACTCCACCATGCCGGCCAGTGGTCCACGGACTGCTATTGGTTATTCTCAGTCACTCCAGGGAGACTGCAACTCTCGGGCTGGGATCCCGTATCCGCCACCCGCGGGACGCGGTCGGTTGCATATGGCACTGCTAGGCCGCCTCCCGTACGCCCACAATTCCCCCGCGCACTGCCAGCCTTCGGTTACCCAATAGGGCGCAGGGAACTCCCAGCCAACAGCCCGCGAGAGAGATGCGCACGCCCCGAGAGACGGCCGCCGACGATATTGGTCATTGCCGCCGATCCATCATACTGCCAACCGGGGCATTTAGTGTGTGCGAGGCCAGAAGCCTAGGTTTCTATGACTCGCTCAGTGCATAGTAAAATCAAGATGCACCCCACACTTTTGTTAGAATCACTTGGATCAACGGGCGGGGCGCGTGTCTTGTGGGATAGATCTGGCACACGGGCCTGTGTGTGCTCTGGTATGTTGTGTAATGCTAAGGGAATTTACGTGTACCTGTCGTCGGCAGGGGAGGGAAGCTCCCAACCAGTTGGATCGGCATATTGGTCATTGTAAAACCATTGGTGTATAATATGTTAGAGCTCCTCCCCTTGCACAGCCAATGTAAGGCGAGGGCTACCCTGATTGGTTGCGCACAAAAGGGGTGATATTATTGGCTGATGGATTGCTCTGAGGGTTGTTAATTTGCTACTGAGTTGTGTAGTAAATTGGTTTATTTTTTAATTAAAGATATCCATATGTTTCTGTTTTTAATTCAATGCTTTGTTGACTTATAATATTGCTATTGCCAACAATAGATTCTGAATCCTTAAGTTTTCTTTTTATTGTTTGTTCTTCCTGTATGAGTGGTGCAGCTATGTCCCAGAGTCTAGATTTTTGAGTTTCATCCTTCTTCGCGTCATTTTTGTGCTCCTTAATGCGTGATGAAAGGGCCCTGTCAGGTTCTCCTATGTGCATACAGCCACATTTACAGGGAATCTGATACACACAGTTCTGACATTGAAACTAATCTATGGCTGGTTTTTCTTTGGTAATCATGCTTTTGATAGTGGAATTTGACTTGAAAACTACGCTAGATACGTTATTGCAGAAATCGCAAACTAAATTTTCAAAATAATAACCTTAGCATAAGTAAAAATATAATTAATAAAATTTAACGCAGGAAGAGTACTCGTATTTGGCCAAAACCTTAATCTAGGAAATTAAAACTGATAATTTGTTATCATTAATCACCCTAAGTCTTGTACGGAACTGAAATTAGTCACGTTTATTTACAAAATATCAAAGAAAAGAAAAAAAAAGTGTGATTTATAATATTATGTTCAAACTCAAAACCACACTGTTATAATTTATATGAATGTGTGACTATCGTAGCGTGTCTTCTTGATATATATAGTTTAAAAATCATGAATAAAAATAGATTAAAATATTTCATAACCCGGACCAAAAAAAGTCTAAAAAGTTTTTAAAAAAAATGTATTGACCTTTTAAGTTTAATATAAGTAATCAAGGACGTAAATATGTAGGTTTATCAAGGGGCCCCCAACATAAATTCGGGGGGGGGGGGGGAATTATGCGCTGGGGGGGGGGGGGGTGATCCGACAGGATAGGGTGCTTGAATGATGTATACTATTTTTGGTGGCTCAGCGTGAACACTCCCCTGTTTGGAACAACAAGATACATAGTAAGTGACTCATGATAAGAGTTTTAATGTAACAGTCCAAACCCCTTGTTGTTAACGTATTTTTTTTAAATATGCAAATATTAATTTTATTTATTTCTCAATTTTTCATAATCCCCTGATTTAAAAAAATCTCCATCCAGAATGTTGCTAATGACACAACCTGCATGCATTGCAATTCAATTGCAATAATTCATTGTGGGGTTCGAATAGCCTAACCGATTATAACGCGGGGTGTAGACGAGTGGGTTATTGAAATTGTTTTCCAGTTTCTCTCAGGCAGCGAACTCGGAGGCTACGATGAATTAGCAGTTGGATGAGCTACATTTAAAGTTAACATTTCTTATCGCCATGAAGAGATGTTGCGCATGATGCACAGAATGACGTAAGAGGGTTGGGCTTCCCCCCCCCCTTTGCCCCTCGCTTAAACGGCGCAACAGGTAGGCCCTATCGCCGGGACTTAGCGAGCTTATCAGTCACGTGCGCCTGCGTTATCTATGAGCCGGCCTGGCTCAGGCCTCGCACTGTAATGTCAACAATGTAACTTGGTCTTGCGCGGTGAAAAGTTTTTATAGTTAATCAAGATTGTTTGCTCGTGCTTCAAGTGTGTCGCAGATCAATTCGTTATCAGCCAATGAGTACACATTCCCTGATCAAACAAGCTGCTGACATGTCGTAATTGACCAGAGTCACCAAGGTGTGGTGCGATCTTATCTGTGAACAAATTATGATTACGTAATGGCATAATGATTTAGTACACGGTGTTTCACGTGTACAGTTGTCCATTTTGGTTCTAGAGTGAAAAGCTTTTTTATAAACATATCACGAGACACGTGCAGATATACAATTGGGCCCTCTATAGAAAGAGTAATTTTTCGTAATTGCCTGAAATATCACAAAAGATATAGCATGTAAGAATAAAATGATCATGAACTCTTAACGCGTTCTTTATCAGGAGGCCAATTTCTGAAACAAGGTTGCGGAGAAAACCAACATAAGTCTTGCAAAATCCAGCTCAGTGAATACATTTATATGTATTACTGACAATATTTGGTTGGAGTTCGCCGTGTGCTCCTGTTATTTCTGAGAAAATAGTCTCTGCAAAAACTCTTTTTTATGTATAACAAGCAATTGTATTCGGAGTTTCATTTAATTTATGTATTTATTTTACCAAATATGCACTCCCAATATATTTTTATCACTTCGAAATCAAACAAAAAAGAGATTTAATGCTCAGTCCATTATTTTGTCTTAAAACAGCTGAGAAATACTCGTTGCAATTCCGTTACGGCCACCGTCTTGAAACTCCGTAATTATTATCCGATTCTAATGGGAACATTTTTAAAATAAATAAAAACATTTATTAATTAAATTATATTTTAAGAATTCTTCCATTTTGAAAATCGGCCAACATCTTGTTAATCCATAATTACGGTCATATTTAACGGAAAAAATTAAAATCAATAAAAAAATTCAAATGATTCAATTTTAAAATATGACAACGGATCCTTCCTCCACACAAGCCACTGGCAAAATGACCTCCCACCACTAATGCCAAGGCAGATATTACTTCAGTCAGTATGACGTCATGACAGTCATATTGTTAACGCTTGCTGGAGGCTGCCATATTGAATCCGACAATTGTTTTCGTGTGCTAGAGTATGCTACTGACATGTAAGTTTAATTTTTACCAGCTAGAGTGAAGGAGTCATTTATTACTGTGGCTTCTACCGTCATCTTGTCATTTGGTTGCCATCTTAAAATTCTCTTTTTATTAAGCTAGAAATTTTTAAAAAAATTCCAAAAATCATTTTAAAAAATCACTTGTTAAAATAATTATTGATTCAATTGATTTTGTTCTTGGTTCGATCCTTGCTTGATACGATAACATATAATTTAATTTAAAATATAAAAAAATGCCAAGTTCGATAAAAAAATAAAATAAAAAATTATTACAGAAATTTTGAAGTACAAAAAACAAACAAAGTATTAACATTTCTCTATGTCTTCAGTCCTCTTAGAAATCGAAGCGAGACCTTTTCATGCCTTGACGTGGGTTTTCAGCGCATTTCCACTTTAAGTCGATTAACCAGCTACGTCCAGTTGGTGACCATATGCACATCAGTCGGTTGGCTAGAAACGCACAACCAGTCGGTTAGAAGGGCTACCACGTCCCGTTGGTGGCAAGGCACGCCCAATCGGTATAGGCAGGCACGTCCAATCAGTGGCCAGGAACGCATGGCCAGTAGGACAGCCACATCCAGTTGGTAGCCAGATGCATCCAGTGGGGGGTTAAACACATCCACTCAGAAGCCAAAAGTTATTTTTTATTTTTTATTTTTCGTCGAATCTCGGTGAACAAAATCATACGCATAGGCCAAGCGTCTTCGAACCACGAGGCCAGGCCATGTGCAATGTTAAGTGTATAGGCCAAGCATCTCCGAACCAAGAGGTGTTATTTCGTCGATACGCGAAAAACATTTTAAACATGTCATATTCAATTTCAGGCATATAGACCTGTCGTCGCCGAACCACGAGGCCAATCATGTCTAGAGCACAGACTTATCGATCCTCATTTGTAATCAAAAAGGAAATACGTAATAAAAAGAAAGCACGTTAAAAAAGGGAAAATTTTGATACTGGCCTTATGTTATTCTTATGGGGCAACGATTTTGTGGTGGATTCTTGTGGGGGCTTACCAATAGTCAGGATTCGCCCATGTTTGGACGTTTCCGCCGCTCGTTGACTATGATTGGGAGGTCGGTGGCCATTTTAGGTGACTCCACAATCGCCATCTTGGAATCTACAATTTTTGAAAATCTGTAATTATTTAGCTAGAAAATTGGAAAAAATTCCGAAAATATTAAAAAATTTCACTTATTAAATAAATTATTGATTAGATTATTTCTGTCCTTGGTTCGATCCTTGCTCAATGCAAAAATTGTAATTTCAGGTGAAAAATAATAATTTCTAAAAAAATGGGGGAAACTTCCTAAAATAGGTATAAATTCTTCACCTACCAGCCTCCAAAAGATTCTACTGATTCTTGTATTTGGTTTGATTTTTGGTTGATACAAAACAGTAAATTTATATAAAAAATACTTATTTAAAAAACACTTCAAAACATTCCTAATCCACCAGCCGCCAATAAGCTTCCGATGCTATTTTTACCCCCATATTGTTTTCAGTAATCGATATAAGAAGCGCTAGTGTCACTTAGTAGTCACATCATCTGCTAGAATACAAAAAAAAAAATACAGTAACAGCTTCTGAACTTCCCCTTCGTTCAGTAAGGATAGAGTTATAGACAAGAAGTAATTTTTTAATTTTTTTTTTAATTTTAATTATTTGGGGGGGAGGGGTGTTTGTGATTCACTGATCCTGATTTAAGAAAATGAGAGTAATTTTTTTCCGTGTGGTCTTAATTATACCTGCTATTATTTTGATGGATTTATTTTTGTGCTCCTGATTATTTCTGCCAATATGATGTTGGTTCTTCTGGCAATGTATGGTAACACTTTTATTGATTTTTTACCTATGCTCCTGGTTATTCCTGGTGATATATATGCTGATGTTCTCCGAGTGCTTCTGGTCATTTCTGCATTAAAATATTTTTATTTAATGACAAACAATTTTATTCAGAATTTCATTTGATTAGTGAATTTCTGTTACTAAATTATCACTTACAATAATTTTATCAGGTGGAATATAAACAAAAAATCATTACTCAGTCCAATAATATGCTCTAAGATGGCTGGGAATCATTATCATGCAAGATAAACTTCCCTCTCCTTGGTGTCTAGCGAAGCCATCCTCTTTCGATCGCAAGAGAGCATCCCTCATTCCACATGAAACAGCGACTGCCTGTACAACACAGCATGTGGGGCCTTCTGATGCAAGAATCGAACTACTTGCAAAAAGTTATTTGTATGAGATAAATTAACACCCACTCCTTAAATGTAGTTATTGCAGTCAGTTGCAGCCTTGTAGTCTCGTATCCTCGTACCCTCGTAGTCATGTAGTGTGGTAATCATGTAGCCTCGTAGTCTTGTAGCCTTGCAGCCTTGTAGACTCGTAGAGTTGTAGTTTTATAGCCAAGAAGTCTGTAGCCCTGTAGTCTCGTAGCCTGTTAATATGTAGCCTCGTAGTTCCGTAGCTTCGTAGTCCTGTAGCTTCGTAGCCCCGTAGTCTTGTAGCTAATTGTAGCCTCGTAGACGCTTAGTCTCATAATCCTGTTACCTCGTAGTCGTGTAGTTCTGTAGTTCGTAGTCTCGTGTCCTTGTGTTTTTATAGTCTCGTAGCTTCGTAGCCAAGTCGCCTTGTAGCCAAATGTTGTTGGAGAAGTTAGGCCTAAAATACCTAGAGCCAATGACTTTTGGAGCCAAAGACTCTTGGAGCCAAAGACTGTTTAACCCAAAGATTGTTGGAGCCAAGAACTGTTGAAACCAAAGATGTTGGAGCCAAAGACAGTTGGAGATATTGCTGTCTACCGTAAATTAATAATCGCATCCTACTGAGTAGAATGTTTGTAAAAATGTACGTCCTTTTCGTTAAATGTACGTGGTCAAGCCTGTATTTTCGTATCCTACTGATGAGATCGCATCTTTTTAGTGAGATCGTATCCCTGTGACAAGATCGTATCCCTGGGGCGAGATCGTATTCCTGTGTCGTATCCCTCCAATGAGATCGTTTCCTACCAAGTTGAATTTACGTACAAATGTGTGTCCTTTTCGTTAAATGCGTGTCCAAATATGTTTCCTTTTATGACTAACGTGCTCGTTTTTCTTGAATGTGCTTCCAAACTACTGCCTTTTTTTTCGAGTGTTCTTCCAAATGTGCTTTCTTTTCTTTGGTTGTCCTTCCTTTTCTTTGGTTGTGCTTCCAAATGTGCTTCCACCTTGACATAAGTGCTTCCGAATTTGCTTCCTTTTTTGATGAATGTACTTTCTTTTATTGTGTGTTTGTATTTTGAAGATGAGTATCAATAAGAAAGTACTCAGGACATGATTGGCCTGTGGTTACAGGATTACAGGCCAATACGCCTGACAATGAACATGAACTGTTTACAACGCTGGTCGCGTAATGGCGAATAGCACATTTTGGTTCGGAGATGCTTGGTCTATACACGTAACATTTTACATAACCTGGCCTTGTAGTTTGGAGACGCTTAGCCTATGCGTATGATTTTTTACATGAACTGTTTAAAATTTTCACTAAAATTCGACGAAATATACCTTTGGCTATTGACTGGATATATTTGACCACCTACTGGATGCGTCTGGCTACCAGCTGGATGTGGCTTGTCACCTACTGGACAGACATTCTTGTCAACTGAATATACGTATTTGGCTAATGAATGGGCATACTTTGATCAACTTTATGTGTTATCCTGACCAAATGTTTTGACGTGTGTGCCTGGCCACTGGATAGACGTGCCTAGCCACCGTCTGGGCATAAATTGCCACCGACTTGAGGTGTTAGCCTAACCAACCGACTAGACGTACGTGACTGACCAACCTATATTACGTTCCTATACAACCAACTGGACGTGGCTGCCCACCTACTGAAATGCGTTGCTAGTCACTGAATAGATGTGTCTGACCATAGACCTGGAGTATCTTGCCACCAACTGAATGTGATAGCCTTTCCGACCGACTGGTCGTGCGTGTCTGGCCGAACGACTGGTGTACATGTTCACCGACTGGGCGTAGCTGGTTAATCGACTTAACCTTGGAAATGCGCTGAAAACACATGGTAAGGCATGCAAAGGACACGCTTCGCCTTCTAAGAAGACCGAATACATCGATAAGCGTAAGTACTTTGTTCGTTTTTGTACTTGTAGAATTTCTGTAATAAGTTTTATTTTAAATTTTGTTTTTATACTCAAACTTGTATTTGTATTGTTTGTTTTAATAATTATTTATTTAATCAAGAAAGGATCGAACCAAGGACATAAATTAATCGAATCAATCTTTATTTTAGCAAGTGATTTTTTTTTAATGATTTTTGGATTTTTTTTCAAATTCCCAGCTTAATAATTAGATATTTTCAATGTGGCAAACAAATGACAAGAATGACGGTGGAAGTCACAGTAATAAATGATTCCTGTACTCTAATGGGGAAAAATTAAACTAATATGTCGGTAGCATACTCTAGCACACGAAAACAATATGTTGGATCCAATATGGCGGCCTCCAGCAGGCGAAAACAATATGACTGTCATGACTTCGTCTGACTGACGTAATATCTGCCTTGGCATTATTGGCGGGAGGTCAGTCTACCAGTGGCTTGTGTGGAGGAAGGATCCTTTGTCATTTTTAATCGATCGTTCTCGCTGTGTTTTGATGAGAACTCCATGATGCAAGTATTATTTTTATTAAAGTTTAATTAAATTAATTTTTATTAATTTTAATTTTTTTCCATTAAATACAACAATAGTTACGATTTTTCAATATGGTGGCCAGTTTTAAAAACAGCAAATTTTTACATTATAATTGTATTAATAAATGTTTTTATTAAGTTAAAGACGTTTCTTTTTAAAATGGGATAATAATTACGGAGTTTCAAGATGACGGCCATAAAGGAATGCCAACGATGTCATAAACATACAATATAGGACCGTGATGAAAAGTGCAGCGTTCTAGAAGCCAAGATGCCAAGCGTAACGAAGAGGGTAACATTCTAGAATCTAAGATGGTGGATGTAAGATGGTGAAAAACAAAATGGCAGATCCAATATGGCCGGCGGGGTTACGATCAAGGTCAAAGGTCAGGATAAAGATCGTCCAAAATGGCCACTTTGACTTCAGAATCCAAGATGGCGGCTAACACCACAGACACTACAACCTGGAACCTGTTTTAGGACTTCACAGTTTACTTACAGTGCAGGTTGCGCGCGTTCGTTAAACCACAGCATTCCTGATGCCATGACAGGGCGAATATGCGCTTGTATGGTGTTGCCTTCGCCAGTTAGGGGAGGGACAACATTCCACACCGTCCTTTGCCAGGGAAGAACATTTCCCACAAGCCAATAATCCCCTTACCGTCAGGGAATTGAACTCGACTTCTTTGACCTCCAAGCCAGGAGTTTGCGACTGGTAGACTAAACTGTTTGAAAGCATGTTTTATATATTCACCCATTAAACAAATCGTATTATTACAACTATATTAGTTACCGCTGCTCCTTATGGCTGTAGAAAAACTTTAAAAGCTGGTTTGCATTCTTTCTTACCAAGAATGCATTCAAATGTTTATGTGAATTTGCAAAGCATCCGGTAGTAAAGACGTCATTACGACCTACCGCATATTTGCGCGGCTCTGCAGCGCAAGTGCCGTTAACGTCAGAAAACAGCGACGTATTGTATGCAAATCAACTGCGCGCTTGTTTCTTATTGGGAATGCGTTTGTGGCTTCTTTGTTAAGACCACAAGCTCAGAAATTCTAAACATAACCGCTGTAAACGAAATTAAGTGTTACTGAACCTTAAAGTTAGCTGGTATTCGCAAACGTAACTGAAATCGTTTTTGGTTCTTAAATTTTATGGCGCATATTTTCTGCTAACATATGTTTTAATCAATTTTGAAAGTCATTTTAATTTTAATATTTTATCATATGCATTGCTGCAAGGCATTTTCTGTAGTTACGAAATGTATAAATATTAGATGGAAATAGAGAATTCTAGTGCAATGTTATTCTTATGGGACTACGATTTTGTGGTAGCTTCTTGTGACGGCTTGCCAATCGTAAGGATTCGGTTATGTTCGGGTGCATTCGCCTCTCGATGCCTATGATTGAGAGTTCGTCGACCATCTTCGGTTACATTCGTCTTTTCCTCCACGATCCTCTATTTAATTAGTTTTCTTACGGTGTTGGTTACTACTATTGCAAAAAATAGTTTTAAATGAGTAATTATGGTGGTTTCTTGAAATGCTTAATCACGTTAAAAACATTCGGATGGTGAGCGGATTCTAACCCACAAACTGCAGATTTACAGCAAAATTCACAATTTCACAATTCAAAAAGTCTTTATTGATTCACATTATGTACAATACACACATTTGGTACAGTGGCACACCAGAACTCCGTGCTCTTTTGCCAGTAGCATACAGAAGCAAGTCGTTTGACACATTTTATCAAATTAATACAATATAACGATTACTAACTATAACATGAAGGAAAAATCTAAAAAATTCTCCAGCATAGACTTACAGCACAGTGCCTTTGACCGCTCGGTTACCAAATCCAGATTTCAGAATAATATTATATATGTATATATAATATGTATGAGTGTATATATACACTCATTCACACTCACACACACATGTGTACAAGGCGTAATATTTTTTGACAAACGAATAATATTCGTTCGGCACTCGTAAATGTTAAACAAGTGCAGATTATAAAGCTAAAATATAAGTTCCGACCTACACATATTTTTTTTTACAAACCTGACTATCACTACATTAAACATATTTGATGTTACAAGTTTTTAAGTCCGTAATGTCTTATGTACCAATATTCCTACCTATACATTACCCCATTCCTTGTTTTTAGCTTTTTAGAACTAGGTAACATGTCATTTGTAGTATATTATTGGTTAAATAATGTTTCTATAATTTTTTATTATTTAAAAAATATTTTTAAATATTATGTTCGTTTGTTCATCGTACCAGCTTTCATGTTGGTGATCTGTTCCATCTACTCGTAAGTCACCGATCCTCGATTGGACAATGCATAAAATTTATATATTTTTAAAGCCCAGTGATACTAAACACAGGACATATTTTTCTCATTGCAGATTTCGAGAACATGAAACGAACATCTGCAGGCGTACCTTTGGCTGAAGCTTCATCAGATACAACAGCTTGTATCGGTGCCGTTGGCGGTTCCTGGAGGTTTTAACATTTGCTTCATCATCGTCGATCATGCGTGTGAATTGCTGTTGCTACAGCGGTACAGCATTTGCATTCAGTCAAGACGCCCGAAGACATGAAAGATATGGATATATGAAGAATTCTAGCCATATGACCCATGAGTGCAAAAACTTCGGAGACAAGTATTCGCGAAGAGATGTTTTTAAGAGACATCACAAGACTTACAAAGGCATACTTCCTCCGCCTGCTAAAAAAAAATTCCGCGTTATGTCGGCTTTGAGAGTGAACGACAAGCCTCTGCCTACTGCGTCGTCAACGAAAATGCAATATGCCGGCATAGTACACACACAGGACATGCAATGGGCATGTAATGATGCAGACATTGAACACGCAGTCACGAGAACTCAGGCTTAGTTAGAAATCAGAATTCGTGAAATAAAAATATTACTTTTAAAATCAAAAATGTAATTTATTATTTTTATTTATACAAATGCACATAAAACAAGTCATTATTATATGTAGCCAGATTCCCTCAGTTGGCTACTTCTTTGATGTGCGAATAGTTTCCTGCACAGAGTGAAACATGTATGTAGAAGTCTTAACATGTCGACAAATATGTTAGGATCATCCCATTATGCAAAATCATTCTCTTCTACTGCTGTCATCTTGCTTGCATGTTTATTATAAATATTTTTAATGTCACTATCATCCCAGTAATCTTCGTAAGCTTTATCAAAATAATTAATTGTGTTATGACATTTCCATTGTTTTCGTCTAAGAGTTTTATCACAGTCTTCTATCTTACCTGCTTTAGGGGCTTCAGCATAGTTTTCCATCGCGTCACCAGCTACAGAATTACTGTCGCCATCACCATAGAAGTCAGAATCTTCAACTGGATTTCTGAAAGAACTCGAAAATGTTGACATAGAAGCTTCATCATCGTCTAAAAGCTTCCTTTTTAAGTGTCCATCATTATTCAAAAGTGTGGAGGATCTACTTCATACGGGCTTGAATGTATTCTCACTTTTCACGGTGATGATGCTTCCATTGGTGTCAGTATTCCTTAATACGTCAGCATCCTTCAAAATAAGGATAATTATTCACATCAAGCATCACACTCTTCCTTAGTGTCCTCTATCCCGTAAGTGGGCTTGGCTTTACATGTGCTGTCGTGTCTTTATAAGCTACGAATTCGTGTTAACAACCTACTACACCGATTACAGCTTAACATTTTGCGTAGTGGGTTTTTAACAGAATAATTTTTCTCGTGACATCTAGCATTCCTTCTCAGGATAAAATCCTTTTTGCAGTATCTACAGCTGTGTCCTTCCAATTCAGCTGCGTATAACAGACCAGGAGCTATGTTAGCTTCCCTCATTTCTTTGAGTATGGAGACTATTTCGATGATGTGCGAATAGTTTCCCTTCACTAAGCCGAGCATGTAAAAGTCTAAAATGATCAACTAATTCATTGAGATCGTTCCATACACATAATCAAAGTTCCGACCACTTTCTTGCTTTTTTGAAATCTTCACCGTGTACTTCTAGTTCACTGAATAAATTAGCGAGAATTTCGATTTTTCATGATCTTAGTCTTTATATAAGCTACTTTCTGGCTTTTTATCGCGAAAATGAACCTTGCATAGCATTAGCAGTTTTTTGTACTCTTGTAAATCTTCGTGAAAATAGCCTTTAGGCTTCCTGCGAAACAGCAATTTGAACAGACCTGGAGTCCTGTGTGTTTTGAACTCTTCTACGCGCACGATATTTCCAGGTAAAATTGTATATTTTTTTAGAACACAGGAACCACTTATTATGTTTTCTGTACATTCCATAGGTCGTTTCATTATTCCGACTCATTAAATATCTCAGGTATGATTGAACAATTGCATTAACTTAGTGACCATTTTTCTGTATTTTTTTTTTTTGCATTGACTCTCTACTCATTAAGTCCTCTTCTTCTCGATTTGGCTCAAATTTCCTCTTCTTAACAGTTGGAATTTCGACATCAACTTCTGTCTTCAGTGTGATGGTTGGTTATTCCTTATTTTTAAGTTCGTCGAGACTACTAATAATTGGTTTAAATAACTCTTCATTTTCCATCTCACATGTAAGTCTGGCTCTTCTAGCAAGTAGATATTTTTTCACGAACAGACTGTATAGCTCGATGAAGGTTACTGGCCAAGTCCAAAATTGTACTGGTTGAATAAATATTGCAAGACTTCCTTTTATTTTTTTTATTCGTCCGCAGAAACTTATATATTGTGGTTGGCAAGATTTTATTTTTATGTCAAGTGAGTAAGTGATGCATTCAGACTATTTTGGAAAGTCCTCAAATCGTCGCGACTTTGTGCGTCGGATACTTCGATCATGTCACGAATTCGATAATCCGAGGCATCCACGCACCGGTCGATGTCTAGCAGATACTCTAGTAATTCGTTTTTCACGTTTTCTACTTTTTGAGCCAGTAGTGAAATATATTTGCTGATATCAGCGTCATGAGACTTGAGAACAGTATGCAGTTCGGTAGTGCGACTGCTACGACCAAAAATCGAAATGCTATGACTCATGTTTGACGATAAACTGATCGAAAGATTGTTTGTACTGCCCTTATATACAGGTCAGTCTTTCAATATAACTAGTAATCCGTGTAGGTAGTTGTTTTTTTAACAGAAGGAGCACGTGTCTTTGAATTCCTGGAAAGTCATCAGTATTTACATGATCGTCGTAAGTGTGACGTTATTAAGTTCGTCCATACGAAAAAGTACTATGATGTTCACATTGTCCCATAGAAAAAGTTTGGGATACGACTATACGTCTGACACATGTAAATGCAGTCTACTTTGGCATATCTGCCCATGAAAAAGTACTCTTATATTATTCCTTTCTTCTCGCACATTATATCGTCGAAAACAAACATTGAATTGGCTTTTGCTTCACTTGGAGATACCGCATTTGCATTATCATTAAATGGAAAATACTTCAGGTCATCAACCGATCGTAAAACTGTATCTAGACGCTGGTACTTTGGCTGTTGCAGAGACTTGGAATAGAAGTGCACATTTTCGAACCTAAGACCATTTTGTTCTTCCAGCAATCTCAGTAGAACGCACGTTTTCCCACAGTTGGACGGGCCTGCCATTATGCATCATACGGTAGAAGGCACTAACGAGCCGTACTGCAATTCTTGTGCACTGGCTTCGTCTTCTTGCCTAATGTGCATGGGCAAACACACTTATTGCTTGACGACATACATTGTACTGGCGAAATTATATCAAAGTAAACACATTTATACTTTCAGCTCAGTTGTGCGTAATAAATCGAAAAGATAAGAAAACAAACACATCGGTGCAGGACTGATAAACAATCTGCCTTTCAAGATACACATTCTAGGCTACAGATTCTGTAGTCCAGGAACAAAACTATCCAAGCGACTAGCTCGTGGTGATGTGGGCATTAATTATCATGATGAAAAGTGCAATCAGTACGATATTGCCTATTCCCTAAGTATGGTTCTGTAATCAAGGCACCAAGCTTACCAGATATTGGCATAGGAAGCCGAAGATATATAGTCCATTGAAATGTTACATTTTTTAGGCCTTACCTTGCGTTTTTTAGAGGACACAATTTTATTTTTTGATGTGTAGGGGGGTCAGTGTAAAGCTAAAACCAAGTTTGTGGGGTCGCCACCCTTGTCCCACGGCCGCCATCTTGAAAATAGAGGTTTAAATGGTTTTTACGATATATCTCTTAAACTATTTATTTGATAAAAAACATTTGTTAACATTTTTTGTTGCAAATCAAATTCTCTACAATTTTGGTCCAGTAATTTTTTGTCGTAGAACTATAAATAAAAAAGTTATAAGCGAAAATCTTCAGAAATTCGAGAAAAAAAATTATATTTTTCTATATATCGTTTTTTTATCATTTTACAAAAAATGATATCTGACCATTTTTGTAGATCGTTTTTTGAGGAACAACTTTTATTCGCATCATTTTTTCATTAAGTCAATAGCTAAGGTTTTACAGCGCTCTGAAGTGAGTACTATTTTTCAGTACTCTTAAATATACCTATATTATACGTGTGTACTAATAATATGTCATCAGTTATTGTATTATTTTATTTTATTTTGTTATTATAACTTTTTAATTACAAATTTTGCAATATTATTAATCATTAATTATTGACTCTTTTTCACTCCATAACAGGATTTTACAATTATTGATTTTTAAAATAATTTTAAATCTGATGGCCGTTACCGAGAATACTGTTCAGGTAGAAAATACCCAAGTGACCAAGGATATTACTATAAAATACGTCAAATATGTACAAGAACACTTCGGGCTCTCTGCAAGCATTGTGTTTGACGGTTACTCAGACGACCCTGATGTCGCAGGAACAAAGTCTTGGGAACGTTTGCGCCGCAAGAAAAAACACCAGTCGACAGAAGTAAAATTTGACAAGAACACCATACCGACATTATCACAAGAGAAATTTCTTGGTAGTAAAAAGAACAAATCTAACTTTATTATACTTCTTAAAACTGTATTCTCGGAAATGGGTTTCACTGATGACCAAGCAGAATCAGACGCAGACGCTCTTATCGTTCGCACTGCTCTTTCTGCATCTCCATTATTTAATACCGTTACTATTATAGCTAAAGATATTGACATACTGATATTGCTCACAGCACTTGGCAGAGAACAAGCAAATTTTTTTTTTTAAACCATCAAAAGGACGAACAGCAGAACAATTATATTGTGCGTCAGGTTTTATGTACGGAAATGTCATTGCGGATAACTTGCTGTTTCTTCATGCTTTTTCCGGATGTGATACAACTTCAGCTCCTTACAATATCTGTAAAATGAAATTTGTGAAAAACCTGGAAAAACATTTAGAGTTTGCAAGTGGAACGGCTTTGTTTCTCAACAAGAGAGTTGACCCTGCTTTGCTCACTGTAATTGGTGAACGTTTTTTTATCTCTTTATACGGTGGTAATAAAGATGATAATTCTCTTGACAGGCTAAGATACAAACAATTCGCCAAGGCAGTGACAAAAAGTACATTTAACTTATCTTCACTTCCTCCAACACAAGACACAGCTCGCTTTAATACTTTCCGAGTCTACCATCAGGTCCAGTCGTGGCTTGGTAATTATAATTATCCTGAAGACTGGGGCTGGAAAAAATGTGGAAAATTATTGATGCCAGTGCAGAACTCTAAACCTCCAGCACCCCCTGAGCTTCTAAAATTGATCTTTTGCAAATGCAAAGGAAACTGTGGAGCGATGTGTGGATGTCGAAAAGCAGGGCTGAAATGTTCTGCAGTGTGCTTCCATTGTTCTGGAGAGACTTGCAGCAACTTAATGGAACTCTCAGAATTAATAAATGAAAATGACTTTGATGATGAACCGCCGACATTAACACCCCTTCCTTCTCCAGTTCTCCCACTGGTATTTAATTCAGAAAGCCGATCAGATGCTGAGCCGCAGCCTGGTCCATCGAAACGACTGAGGACGGAGTAGTTCTAATTTAGAAAATTACCGTGGATTATGCCTATTAGGGATACCACGTAAAAAAAAAACGCGCCTCTAGACTCTACCTCGTGGGTGGTGGGGAAAAGAGTCAATAATTAATTATTAATAATATTGCAAAATTTGTAATTTAAAAAGTTATAATAACAAAATAAAAAACAATAACTTATGACATATTATTAGTACACACGTATAATATAGGTATATTTAAGAGTACTGAAAAATAGTACTCACTTCGGAGCGCTGTAAAACCTTAGCTATTGACTTAATGAAAAAATAATGCGAATAAAAGTTTTTCCTCAAAACACGATCTACAAAAATTGTCAGATATAATTTTTTTCGTAAAATGATAAAAAAAAAAAAAGTTATATCGAAAAATATAAATTTTTTTCTCGAATTTCTGAAGATTTTCGCTTATAACTTTTTTATTTATAGTTATACGACAAAACGTTACTGGACCAAAGTTGTAGATAATGTAATTTGCAACAAAAAATGTTAACAAATGTTTTTTATCAAATAAATATTTTAAGAGATATATCGTAAAAACCATTTCAACCCCTATTTTCAAGATGGCGGCCGTGGGACAAGGGTGGCGACCCCACAAACTTGGTTTTAGCTTTACACTGACCCCCCCTACACATCAAAAAAATAAAATTGCGTCCTCTAAAAAACGCAACCCCAAATGTAACTTTTCAATGGACTAATAAGTAAATCGCCAGACGCAGGACTAGGAGAAAAAAATGTGGCATGGGGTTTATCCAAAATCATTAAGGCCAAGACTGAATTCGGAATGTGCGCTCGTCGAACCAGCTCCAACAAGTCAAAGACTAATTCACGAAAAACCAAGTACAAGAATGATGCAGGCATGCAAAAAGCTAAACAAAAAATTCAGACTGACGACAAAAATATTAGTGGAGGATTTTTTCATTTCCTTTTGCCTGCATTGGGTGCTATCGGTGGCCTCATTAGTGCGACAACTAGTAAAGTGCTTGCAGTCAATACTTTTAATAATGAGTGCAAGCCATTAACGGAAGCACAAAGACACAATCCAGCATGAGTCAAAAATGGTGCAGGACTCTATTTGCAGCCTCACAAATTAGGTCAAACCATGAGAAAGACACGAGTGAAAAAATCTTATGTTCTCAGCCAAAAGGTCTGCTCAACAATATAGATTTCATCAAGTATGCTGCAAAACTGTAAATACCAAATTTCCGAGGCGTGTTTATGAGAGACACTTTACCTAAAATACCAAAGACTAGTGAGTGAGCCATTATTAATTTAGCCATATCTACAGGTCGTGGCATGCACTGGGTAGTGTACATAAAGTCTGGAAAAATGGCCGTGTACTACAACAGTTTTGGAAATTTTATACCTCCGCCAGAACTTAGACGGTAACAGGGCCCGACCACTACATTGTTCTACAATTACGAAACCGAATAGGTTACTAACTAAATAATGGGCAAGAAAATACTTTCCTATAATACTCCTACACGGGACTATTACACTGTAAGCCTCTGGAGACTGGAGAATGGTGTATTGGACTCGCATATTTTCAAACATATAATGCCATACTGAATATTGATGAAGATAATTGCAAGATTCTCTTCCTGAAAAATAATGGGAATGCTCAAAAAATACAGTTACCTGTTGGCTCTTACAGAATTGACGACATTGCAAATAATATCAAGGAAGAGTTACCGCAGGATGTGGACTTTCAACTGTGTGGAAACCCAAAGACCCAAAAATCATTCTAACATGCAGTGAAAATGTCAACTTTACGAAATCAGGGACCATATTAACGACGCTGGGATTCGAAACAAAGGTGTATGCTGAAGGTTAAACATACAAATCCAAGCGAGCAATAAACATAGGTATTGCCGTGAATTTCATACAAATAAACTAAAATTTGGTAAGTGGATCATATCTCAACGGAAGACTAAACCACTTGCTGCACGAGTTGTCTCCAATGGCCCCGCCAGGATATAAGCTGGTTAATGCACCGCACAGTATAATTTACCTTCCAGTCGTCGCGAAGAGCGCACACGAAGTCGTCGTCAGAATCGTTGACCAGCGAGGACGATTGGTGAATTTGCAATACGAAGAAATTATATTACGCCTGCACTTGAAACGATGGGCATATATTTGAGAGAACGGACAGTTGTAAAATAAATCGCATTGACATGCCGAAAACTAATTCTCTACCAGACATCGGTGCATTAACACCTGGCAGAGTGATGTGTTTCGTCTCAAGACAAATGTTGAATAAATATCGAATAAGAAATTCTCACTGTAATAGAACTGGTAGTATTTGATGACAGCGTTACGAAAATGGAACTGCACGAGTACCAGTCTTTACTGCTCGGGCTACCATCTGAAGTATGTATCGCTGTACAGCAGCAAGATATCTGTACTTTAACATCGCAGTTATTTCTACGCAGAAGAGGCACGCTGACAAAGGTAGATGGATGCCACCCGACTACGACGAAAATCTCCTGCAATTGTATCCTCCACCTAAGCATACGAATTGCATATGTACTTAGTGGTGTCGAGGTAGACCAGACAATACATCTGCTATTAAAAATTTCCTTGACAGATCTCGCCAAATGAACTGCCTGCTGCAAAGATGGCCGGCTGGGTCCCGAGGATGAGAACGTGCTACCTTTTATGCCTAAGGAAAAAAAAGAAGTGTGTTGCTCTGACCATGCTTCTTGTATCCGCAGTAGACTACAAGCATATGAACATTAATTCTAACAAGAACTTTTACTGCTTCTAGCCAATTAATGCAGTCGTTGTTGCTGTGGATAATCCACAGGATGTCTTTCTAACACAGTGGAAGCTGCCTCACGTCCAAGTGAGCACAGTCGAAAGTATTAATATTCAAAAGATCGTAGAAAGTAGCTAGAACATTGACGTACCATTCCGATCCTGGAGCGCGTAAACATATTCTGGCTTACCTTAAAGGCAATGTGTCAACTGGATAGCAATGTCCAGCTATACTATTGAAAAAAAAGATATATCGCTGTCGGGCTTTGGACTGGAAGACATCTTAATATAGACATGAACCGCTGCGGGTTCGATAACTTTCAAATATGTAATGTAAACATATTTTTATTCGGAGAAAGCTACCAGTACCTGGACATGAACATGGACTTTCAAAGTGAATGATTTCTTCTCGTATATCAAATGTATGCCAAGTTCCAGCAAGCTACTATGGTCGCGGACAGTCGCTGTTTCTGAGTATCGACATTTTATAGAACAAGGCTCCGTTAATGATGTTTGACGATTTCAAACAGGACGATTGAATAAATTCAATCATCGTCGACTGTAGGATCGAGATATTGACTAGCGGAAATATTCCTCCAAATACATATGCTTTTTGTCTGATATTTCACGATCGACTTGCATCGTTCAATTGCCGAGACAAGCTTGTTAAAACTCTCTCATAAATACAGGCGCGTTTGCAAGTTTAAATTTGTTACGGCAGAACATTTCTAGCTTCCAGATATACTATAAACTGCAAGGTTCACAGCAGGGCCCCCACAGGGCCGGTGCTACCGTTGCTATGGCAACGGGGCCCATGGGTCTAGGGGGCCTGCGAAGGAAAGAAAAAACTTAAAACAAAAAAGTAGACGATTTTTAATAAATCGTAGAAAACAATTAAACAGTAAGGCCTAAATTTAGTTACCGATGAAATATTACACCAGAGTAATATTAATCGGAATATGCTGTGCGTACAGAACGTGTCTGAATCTACAACTGTCTGAGTAACAAAACCACCACCAATTGAAGTGACACCATGTTGACAGTGCAGAACACTTACACTCATTTATTTGCCATTATTCAAAATCAATTTACGTTGACAATCGAAACACTTACTTAAAACTAGTTTTAATGTGTTTTAAAAATAATTGTGAAAAGATAAAAAATATAACTAAAACAATATACATAAAGGAAAAAACATTTTTTTTTATCTCTGTTAGAAAATAAAGGGGCGGCATTACGCTTCTAGCGACGGGGCCCACAGAATGATGTGGGGGGGGGGGGGTTCTGGTTCACAGAGTCAAAACTGTTTTTAGCTCAAGAAGATTGCCATCACCTACGAAGAATCTGGCTTTCTTATTGTCTGCAGCTGCTCAGTAGCCACGCACGCGCTGACCTAACCAGCAACATCTACAGCCGTCTGATGCGCATGATGCAGCTGATGATTCTGATGCGCCTGATGCATCTAATGTGTCTGATGCGCCCGATGTGCCTGGTGAGCCTAATGCACCTGGTGAGCCTGAGGAGCCTGATGCGCCTGATAAGCCTGATGTGCCTCATGTTCACTATGAGCATAATGAACCTTTTGCGCCTGAGGAGCCTGATGCGCCTGATAAGCCTGATGTGCCTCATGTTCACTATGAGCATAATGAACCTTTTGCGCCTGAGGAGCCTGATGCGCCTGATAAGCCTGATGTGCCTCATGTTCACTATGAGCATAATGAACCTTTTGCGCCTGATAAGCCTGATGCGCCTGATAAGCCTGATGTGCCTCACGTTCACTATGAGCATAATGAACCTTTTGCGCCTGATAAGCCTGATGCGCCTGATAAGCCTGATGTGCCTCACGTTCACTATGAGCATAATGAACCTTTTGCGCCTGATAAGCCTGATGCGCCTGATATGCCTGATGCTCCTGGGCGACCGGCAACCTGTCACACAGTCTTAATAAATGGCAACTTCTGCTGTGTCTGTAGCTACCTCCGGCTGAAGAGAAAGCTCTTCCTCACACCTTTGGCGATACTGAAAATTTTATGCGTTTTCCCTCAAGCTTTCATTAAACTCATTGAAATACTTTCCGCCACAAAGTAGGTGACAGTAAACCAAATAAACACAAACTTTAAGGGAAAAAAACTGTTGTGTCCATCTTTGCATTACTTCTTGTTACCAATTCTACCACTGTTGTAAAAGTAAATTTCATGTGTAGACAAAACTATTCAGACATTTTTTAAGTGGTTTGTGAAATATTATATCGTGTTTATTTTCCTGTTTAAAACATATGTTTAATCATGGTTTAAAAAAAAATTATTAGTAGCAAAATACCTATTCTACATTTTTCGCATTTTAAAAGTTGTCTACTTAAATAGCTACAGTAAACATATTTGGTCATTATGTTAACAAAGTGTAGGGTGCAGACTCTTAAGAACACTTCTCACCAGCCCACAGTGTGCAGGAATGTAACAGAACTCGTACATGGATACAATATAGTATAAACAGTGTCGTATAAAGAGGCTCGGGAGGAACCAGGGTTAAGGAAAGGAGGGCAGCATGCAGCTTGCGGTTTGCCCGGGAGTTGGCCATCAGCGCCATGGCTGACTCGCTAGACGCTAGACGCTAGACGCTAGACGCTAGTGGCTCGGGGCTCAGCCGTGCTGGGTTCACAGCCGGGCAGTACTAGCGACCAGCGTCCTGCCGCCATTCAGGTCGCCGGGAGGGAGGGACCGGCTCCTTGTACGGGGCCGTCATCAAAGCTCCTTTATTAGGCACCGTGGGAGCGCGCCCGCCCAAGGTCACGCCGCCCATCTGCGAGCCGGCATCGCGTGGCCACCGGGTGACCGGCGAGGCATGCATGCCGGCATGCCGGGCTCAGCATCGAGGCGGCGAGGGTGTGACGGGACCACACCGACCACCGACAACATCCGCCACGTTCCCCAGTTGGAAAAATCCCTAGGATTAATCCCGTCGGGGATGGCAAACAGATGTGCTTGGTAGGAGGCGAGTGATCCAAACACCGAGCAACCCGTGTCGCTCAGCCTGATGCATGTGCTCCAGGCAAGAGCAGTCGTGTGTTATTGTCGTCTCTCGTGAGGTCAGAGTCAGCTCTGACACCTGCATCACCTGTTGTTTTAGGCCGAGCCACCATCTTGGTTTTAAATATGTACTTACTTGTTACTAAGAGCGCTAGTGTTGCATAGTGCACAAATCGTCTGCTACTGGGACCAGTGGCGTAGCCAGGATTTGTGAATGGGGGGTGTTAAGAAGCATGCCCCCCCCCCCCCCCCACGTATTAAAGCGGAGGGTCCGGGGGTCCTCCCCCGGGAAAATTTGGATTTTAAGGTGTAAAATAGTGCTATTTTAGCAGTTTTCGGTACTTAAATTTAAATATTGTAATAGTAAAATTTTTATTAATTTTAATATTAAATTTGTTTGAGTGATGAATAAGAAATTAGGTTATTAAAGATTTGGTGCTAAGGGGGGGGGGGGGTTGAACCCCTAACCCCCCCCCCCCCCCCTCCTGGCTACGCCCCTGACTGGGACCACTAGTGTTGCGTATTGCAGAAAGTATTTGATCTGTAACTTCTATTGCAAATTAAATACATTGTGTGTCAACCTAAACGCGCATGACCATGTGTACCTCAGCTGCGCTGGACAGTTCCGTCGGCCGCGGTTGGTGTGCGCAGACTGGGAGGAGGTGCAGAGAACGTGCGGTGGACTGCGCGTGCGCGGGCGGGGGCCAGCGACCCTGGCGGCAGACCTCGCAACTGCTCACTTCCCGTCTGGGCCGCGGCGAGGACACAGGCCGGAGGTTAGCAGGCTCCTCATCAGCGGCCTTCCACCTCACCCGCCGAGCTGCTGCTTCCTCTGGAACTGCAACAAGGACTAGCGGTTCCAGAAATTAGCATGTTTCAACGAGTTTTAAGATACGTGACACTGGGGGGAAATTATTACTGGAGGATAAACGAATTTCTTTCTAACAGGACATAAAATTTTCCTGGATGGGACAAGACGCAGGAGAGTCAAGAGTGCCGAGGTTGTCTCGGCTGTTAGCTATTTTGTTAACACAGACATTGGCGGCCAGGGTCACTGCCCAGTACACTCGCGGCTGTCTTTAAGTAGGTAGTTTATCCTAGAATAGTTCGTCACGTTGTCGCTGGTAGTGAAGTCTTTGGCTCTAAAGACGTTTGTCCTAGAACTGAGTGTAAGCATTACTTCTACATAGCCTATACTTTAGTTTGTTGTAAAGTCCTCGTACCTAATTGTAGAATAGACAACTTCATAATGTGCACTTGCAAGATGGACAATGCACAGCGTATTTTGTTTCGATGTCAATACGGTCGCCAGATATACGCTGCGCGTTATCTACAACTTGGATAAAGTCAGGCGTGTTGTGTATATTATACAAAACGTTTTATTCGGCCAATTTCATCCATGGCAAAACAATTAAAGCGTTTTAAACAGAAGTATGAATAACATGGTCTATCAACTTTTAAAATTTAAAAAGCGGTTATTGTGACATAACGATAATAGTTGTACATATAGTATCGCAAAGTTTTTTGTAGTTATTGATATGTTCTTTAATATTGTAGGACACACTTTTGTTCTATCATCAATAGTTTCCGCAGCGCATGCGATGTAAGATGTTTTATGGAATTGTTTTACACCTTGGGTTACGTTACTAAAGTTTTGGTAATGATTCATTATCTTTTCTAGCAATAAATATAGCCTATGTTACTCGGGGTGAATGTAGCTTTCTAATGGTGTAAAAATATTTAAAATCGGCAAAGTAGTTTTTGAGTTTATTCATTACAAACATACACACAAAAATACAAATCTTTCCTCTTTATAATTTTAGTGTAGATAATTTTGCTACAATTTGTGAGTTTTCAGTGTATGAATGCGCACGCATTAGATAACTGAATTGAACCCGATACAACCAGCGAGATTTCATTTATTTTGTGATACAAACAAAAGGTGGTGCTCGAGTCGTTTCATCAAATATGTGTATTTCATATGTTTTGTAACATAGCATAATAATTCCTGCCTCTGGTACTAATAACACGGTAACTGAGAATGATGTTACTGATGTTTTCTTCATGTTCTTAATTAATTTATACTCATGTTTCTTCTATTATGCGTAGGAATTTAAGGTAATTCGTTTGTGTTTTAATATTAATTATTAATTTTGGTAAGGTTTTACATAAAGCTAAATATATATTTTTATTATTTTCTCTAGTTTGCTTGGCTCGTTAAAGTTAACATATGCATTAATTACGTTTTTTTATAATTTTGAAACATATTTTGGTTAGCGAGGCTGTAACATTTCTAGGAGGTTTTAAATGAAAGGAAGACACGGGAGCGACACACTGTCGCCAGCAAGTTATTTTTCACGCCTCAAGTTAGTGCGTTGTTGGTAAAACCCAGCACATAGGCTCATGACTGCGCAGCATTGGAGTAGAACACTGCCTCGCCAGCCAATCAGGACGAGCCATGCTGCGGTGTGGTGTTACTTTCCAAATTTTAAGGGAACAAATGTTTGAAACACTCTTTCCTTATATAGTCATGTAAATGGTTCTGTTTTGTGATTGGTTGTTTGACACATGGGGTTGCATCCCATTTTTTTGATTTTCAACTTTGTAGGGGAAGACAACTTCGTTGTTCAACCATTTTTCGCTCCATTTATTACGTAAATTCTAAACTACTACAGGAGCACTTACAAAAGTTATAAGTCTAATAAAATTTTGTTCTGTATTAGCTTGAAGTGACTAATTCTCAGCTCTAATAGGTTTATTTAAGACAGAGACCAGCCAGATACTTTGCCTACATAGTATTTTTCTTGCCGACAGAGATTCTCGGTACTGTGTTAAACAGAATGCATCACATCGCCATAATTGTAAATGGGAGTATTCACTGTCTTGAATTCGCACTTATTTACTTTTTCCTCGAGCGAATATATATTTTCATAAACAGAGTCCAGCCAAAATTTATATTTTAATTTTAAAGATCCGTGTACTGCTACTTCATCACTAAGCTGATTGATTATGTTCTGCTTGATATCGTCGACAGAAGTACAAATGTCATATGAATCACTAAAAGTATTTAGATAATAGCAGTTTTTCAACATTCCACAATGGCAGATCGCCAGGTGGAAGCCATTTTCCTACACCTATAATGCCTCGATCACAGTCTTGGATTTAGTGTCATGTACAACCGTCGTCGCAATCGGTTGCTGAACATCTGTTTGCGTGCTTGTACGCATACGAGTCTCCAACCTAAACCGAGGAGTCGAAATGTCTGCAGGTAGTTCCACAGTAGACACAAAAACTTCACCTTTACAGTTTTTTTTCGTGTCGTCTTAAACTGTCAATACGAATAAACCAAACATGGCACTTATCACCGATAAACTTCATACAAGAATGATTCTTCGTACATTTACTCCTCTCAAGTTTTCGAGCATCATGGGAAAATGCCAACGTTGAAGACGATGCTTTGAGACCCGAACCAGATGATGATGTAAGTGATGTAGTACCAATTCCCGGTGTACTGTGGAATGCATCGATACATCGCTGTTGCAGCGAAACTATACTTTCTGCCACGCAGCATTTCTTTTGTTCGTCTTGAAGTATGCTTTCTTATAATCTTTACAGGCAAATTGCTCATAGCATTTCACACAGGCAAAAATTTGCGAGGAGGATTATTAGCAATTTTACTTTTTGGGATGGCGACCATTACAATTTTGTGACAGTAACGCATCGATGCTGCTAGTTGTTGACGAATCACCAAGCATTTAAGTCTCCTTCACTGGCGACCACTCATCCATCGAGGTTTCCTCTGCAGCCAGCACTGCAGACATTAAAGTCTCTTCTGCTAGTGGAACTACGTCTTTTAAAGACACCTGTAGTGTTGTCGGTGCTCCATAGGTATCTGCGTCGCCATCGTTGCTGCAATCAGGGTCCCCGGAGAAGATGGTAAAATATTATCTTTGAAAGATTTGTGCAATGGGAGTGCATGACTTGATGTAGGCTTTTGGACATACACCATTGCTTAGCACATGTATGTCTGCAGAAGAAAACTACAAAAAAACACAAATCAAGCAAAAATTGCTGTTGTCAGGATTTAACGCCACACAATATTCCACAACAGGAATATGGTCAACAAACAAAGAAATGGACTAACAGAACTAAAAAACCCCCACAAATGATGACAGCACAAAAATTCCGAACCCAAAAAAATTCAACACAACAGTTGAAAAGAGACAAAAAACACAGCAAAACGAAAAGACGAAACAAACACAATAGTTTTCCAAAAAAAACAAAAAACAAAAAGAGAAACGAAAAAACCCCCACAAATGATGACCATAAAAAATATTGAACCAAAAATTTCAGCACAACAGTCAAAACGAGACAAAAACACGACCAAACGAAAAGACGAAACAAACACAACAGTTTTCTAAAACAGAAACAAGCGACGTTTCGGGAACTGCTATCTGCTCCCGTCCTCAGGCAGAGACGCACATGGTACGGAAACACAGGTGCGACTGAGAAGGGGCTGCCGCCGATCCATCATATTGCCATCCGGGGCAGTAAGTGTGTGCGAGACCAGAAACCGAAGTTTCTATAACTCGCTTAGTGCATTGTAAATCAGGTGCACCCCACACTTTTGTAGAATCACTTGGATCAACGGGCGGGGCGCGTGTCTTGTGGGATAGGTTTGGCACACGGGCCTGTGTGTGCGCTGGTAGGTTGTGTAATGCTAGAAAAGTTACGTGTACCTAATTCGGCGGGGGAGAGAAGCTCCCCACCAGCTAGATCGGCTAACTGGCGTGATGTAGTGACGTGTTGGTGTGCAATAGAGGCTTGTCGGTGTGCTGTAATTTCAAGTGACCTAGTTAAATTCGGGTGTGGCGTGTAGTGTAAAGCTGTGCAAGCCGCTCCTACGAACCCCTGGGAACACAGAAACATGCTAGGGTAGTTAGCCCATTATTGCATGTAACAACAGGTAGCTCAGGCCGTCACTCGCACAGGCATATCATCGTGTGGTCGTGTTGGTGATACGGTAAAAGAAATTACATAGATTAGTAAACTACTGGCCGCCTGAAGGACCGAACTATTGCGTTCCAATATAGTTCGGTCAAAGGTAGGCTAAACCAGTATTGCTGTAGCTAGCCCCCAGGCTGTTGTCTTCTAAACCTGAAAAATATAAAGTGAAATTAATAAATTATGGTCGTCCTATTCTATTATTGTTCGAGCAGAGAGATGCCCTCGTCCAGTTTTTTTTTTATTTTTTTTTTATTGGCTGTGCACCATTGGCTGAGCAAGATGTAGTCCATTTTCTGATAAATACCCTCATTTTTCCAGCCCCTTCTCAGTCGCACCTGTGTTTCCGTACCATGTGCGTCTCTGCCTGAGGACGGGAGCAGATAGCAGTTCCCGAAACGTCGCTTGTTTCTGTTTTAGAAAACTGTTGTGTTTGTTTCGTCTTTTCGTTTGGTCGTGTTTTTGTCTCGTTTTGACTGTTGTGCTGAAATTTTTGGTTCAATATTTTTTGTGCTGTCATCATTTGTGGGGGTTTTTCCGTTTCTTTTTTTTGTTTTTTTGTTTTTTTTGAAAACTATTGTGTTTGTTTCCTCTTTTCGTTTTGCTGTGTTTTTTGTCTCTTTTCAACTGTTCTATTGAATTTTTTTGGGTTCGGAATTTTTGTGCTGTCATCATTTGTGGGTTTTTTTCGTTCTGTTAGTCCATTTCTTTGTTTTTTCCTTGTTTGTTGACCATATTCCTGTTGTGGAATATTGTGTGGCGTTAAATCCTGACAACAGCAATTTTTGCTTAATTTGTGTTTTTTTGTAGTTTTCTTCTGCAGACATACATGTGCTAAGCAATAGTGTTATGTCCAAAAGCCTACATCAAGTCAAGATGGTAGAACTTACATCGAGTTCAGCGTTAAAGATGGTGAAGATGCCAACAAGTTCTCAAAAATAGACAGTTAGTGAACTTATGCATCAGACGAGTCAAATTAGGTACTGAGAGTCACGTCGTCCAGTCCTCACTTATATACTCACGGTTGCTAGAATATATGTGAGTCAAAACTAGAACCATTTACATTAATACGCGAGTTAAAACAACATTAAAAACGGAAGCACATTTATAAAAAGGATGCACATTTGAAATCACACTCAATAAAAATGACGTACATTCGCAAGAATCTTTCAACACTGTAGGATACGATCCCACCGGTAGTATACGATCCCATCAGTAGGATACGATTGCAGGATACAGTAGGAGACAATTAGCAGGCTAATATTACAGGATAAAGTAGGCTACGATCGACAGGATACGTCTGGTAGGATTCGATAGAATACGACTCCATCTGACTACAGTAGCTATAACTGCACGTGGCTCCAATTGAATTTGGCTTTTGCTCCAAATGATCCAACTGAATTTGGATCCAACTTCTTCAATCGCTCCAACTGCATTTTTCTCCCATTGCTTCAATTGCACTTCTTGTTTCCAACTTGCCTCAGTAGCTCCAACTGCACTTTTAACCGTTATAGCTCAAATGTGTCAAATGGTATAAATATTCTTTGTACTACTAATTTTAAGTGTGTTAAAATTATTATTGAAGAATTATCAATGAATAAAATAGCAGTTAATTTGCATTAACAAAGTCATTAGAACACCCAATCATGTATAGCAAAACATTTCAAAAAGAAGGTTTGATGGTAGTTGTAAGCTTACTTTATCAAAAGAGTGAGCAAGTATATCCACCTTGCTAAATACACCGTGAACAAAGAGGTTGCAATAAATAAGTATGAACACATATCATATTATAGTGATCGACGAATTACGGGTGCTACGTACCTGGATAACATGCCTGACTCTAAACCCATGCTAAGGTGAACGAGCTGCGTCAGCAGCCGAGTTATCTCTGGAAATGACTGAGTATGAGGAGCCCGTTGCAGACACGTTCTGTCACACCAGCTATTGCTGAGAGAGCTTGTGGAAGTGCCATCTTGTAACTGATTGACGTTACATGTCAACTAGCTCTATTTAGGCGTCTTGTATTTTTATAAGATCTGATAAAGGAAAAGTAAGACATCGAATACGCGACATTGCCGTCCCTCATATTTCTGAATCTTTACCAAGAACATCAATTTGTACCGCTACAGCGTTAGACGTTGTTAAACTGTTTTATTTACAATGGCTGTTTTATTAATATTGATATATGTTGCAAGGAATTTTAATAGCAAAACGAGAGACAATTGAACTTCTATATGTGGCAAAGACTCTATGCAAATGTAGCGGCTATTAGTAGTATAGGAATGGCGGAACTAGATCTGGCGCTGGCGCGTGGAGCCGGAGCCGGTGTCCGCCATCTTGGATTGTGACGTCACGGCGGCCATCTCGGATGGTTGTGACCTTGACCTTTGACCTTGACCTTGAATTTGACCTTCAAAATGTGTCAAAATTCTCCAAAATTGGGCAAAATTTGCCCAAAATTCCTCAAAATTTCCATTTTTGTGGAAAAACATTCCACCAAAAAATCTGAAAAAATTCCACAATTCAAAAATTAGGATTTCGAAAATCCTCAAAAGTCGCTTTGCCCTAGAAAAAACGAAAACTCCTGAAAGTGGCTTAAGCATCCTTAGAGCTAGCCGCTTTAAGCCGCCAAGGTCATGACCTTGAAAATTAGGATGCCATGGTAGCCATATTGGATGATGACGTCACTGTTGCAATTTCCGTTACGGCCGCCATCTTTAACTTTTTTATTTATTATCTGATTTCAACGAAATTTTTTTTAAAAATTATAAAAAAATTAATTTAATAAAATTTTAATAAAATATTTATAAAAAATATACTTTTACGACACGGAGCTCGGAGTCCTCGGTTCGAACCCGACGAGTGCAAAAAAATTAAAAATGGCGACAGGCTCCTTCCTCAATGGTGGGTGCTAGCAGACTGACCCCCACCACTTTTACCAATGCACATATACCATCAGGTAGTATGATGTCATGTCCGCCATCTTGTCTTCGATGCTGGAAGCCATCATCATTGTATCGTCGGCTAGAGTGCGCTGACGCCATGCTAGTTTAATTCTTACCCGCTAGAGTGCAGTAATCATCTATTACTAAGGTGTCCGCCATCTTTAAATTTGGACGCCATCTTGAAAATCCGTATTTATTTAGCTATAAATTCGGGAAAAATTCCAAAATTTATTAAATAAATTTGCAATCAATATACTGATTGGCCCGGTCAGTTCCTATCCTTGGTTCGATACTCGATCGATGCAATATATTTTTTATTTCATGTAAAAAATAATAATTTCAATAAATCATGTTCAAAATTCTTAAAGAGACTTTAAATCCTCTACTACCATCATCCTATCTGACATCAAGAACATCATCTTGGAATTTTCGTAATTGTAATGCTAGAGATTCGGGAAAAAGTTCAATATTCATTAAATAAATTTGTAATCTATATACTGATTAGTTAGATCGACTAAGGTCCTTGGTACGATTCGGAATGAAGATGAAAAAAAAAAATAAACATAATATAATAGTGGCAGGTCCGAGAAATAAAACAACACAAGTTCTTTCACAAAATAAACTTTATTACATAATTTCTACTTTACTACACGAACACTTGCGAAAGCCAGCAATCTTATAATCATTTAGGTCCGCAGTGGCGTGAAATGACTAATTCTTAGCTCCAATCGGCTTATACTAGAAAGAGTCCAGCCAGAACCTTTACAGACATAGTCCTCCTCTTCCTGACAGAGTTTCTGGATACCGTTTTTAACAGTATGCTTCACATCGTTAGAACTGTAAATCACTGCAGCCGATGTCTTGAATGCACACTTCTTCACTTCGTCTTCGAATGGATACGGCTTTCCATATATACAGTCCAACCACAAGTTGTATTTTAATGGACCGTTTGTTGCTACATCATCAGTAAGCTGATTGATTATGTTCTCTTTGATATCATCAAGAAAATTACAAATGTCTTTCGACTCACCTAACATATTTAGATAATAGTAGTCTTTCAATGTCCCACGAAATGCAGACTGCGCCAAGTAGAACCCATTATCATTCACTTGTAATGCGCCGAACACAGTCTTAGGTTTATTTTCATGTTCAGACGTCATACCAATCGGTTGCTGCACATCGGTTTTCTTGCTTGTTCTCTTACGAGTCTCCAATCTAAAGCGAGGAGTCGAAGTTTCTACAGGTAGTTCTTCAGTAGACACACGGACTTTACCGTTGCATTTTTTCACATGACGTCGCAAACTGTCAATACGTGTAAACCATTCATGACACCCATCACAGCGAAACTTTATACGAGATGGATTCTTCTTGCATTTACTCCGCTCATGTCTTCGTGCATCATGAGAAAATGCGAACGACATATCACAGTAGCTGCAAGGATACCGTGGTGATGAAGACGATCCTTTCAGACCCGAACCAGATGATGTTGTTGCAGCAGTTACACCATCTCCAGGCATACTCTTATGAACATCAATACATCGTTGTTGCACCGAAACCTTTACTTTCTGTCGCACAGCAGGACCTTTGCATGTCTTCATGTGCGTTTTCATATTATCTTGTCTTGCAAATTGCTTGTGACATTTCTCACAAACAAACATTTTACGATAAGGGTTCTTAGCACATTCTCTCCTCTCGTGTCGTCGAGTATTGCTGCTGTTTGTGAAAATCTTGTCACAGTAACAGCACCGATGTTCGTTAGTCGTTGTTGAATCACCAGTCATTGAAGTTTCCATCGAGGGCGAAACGAAGTTCGACGAGTTTTCCTGCGTAGTCAGCACCACCGGCATTAAAGTCTCTCCTGCTGACGGTATCGCGACTGTTGAAATCTTCTCTTTTGATGACGTCGTCTTTGCCGACGGGATCTGCACCTTCTCCACCGTAGCTGACGTCAGGGTTCCCGTAGACGATGGTGCGTCATCCATCAAGCTCAGCGTTTTAGATGGTAAAGATGCCATCGAAGTCTCAAGAACAAGCAATTACACGACGTATGCACCTGATGAATCAAACTAGGTGATCCTTACACCGACGACGTCAGTAACAAACTGAGCAACCTGCTGTCCAGGACTCGCTTATATACACGCACCGGTTGGAATAATACTCTAGTCAAATCAAGAACCAATTACTATAATACTCGAGTCAAAACACCATTGAAAGAAGAAGCGTACCAAAATAAGGTAACGCATTTGGAAACAAATTCATCAAATGAAATGAACACGCAATGTACACACAGTACACACAGGAAAACGAAAAGTACACACAGGAAAACGAAATGTACACACAGGAAATCGGTACGTACACACAGTACACACAGGAAATGGAACGTACACACAGGAAAACGAAATGTACAAACAGGAAAACGAAATGTACAAACAGGAAAACGAAATGTACACACAGGAAAACGAAATGTACAAACATGAAAACGAAATGTACAAATAGGAAAACGAAATGTACAAACAGGAAAACGAAATGTACAAACAGGAAAACGAAATGTACAAACAGGAAAACGAAATGTACACACATGAAAACGAAATGTACACACAGGAAAACGAAATGAACAAACAGGAAAACGAAATGTACACACAGGAAATCGGAACGTACACACAGTACACACAGGAAACGGAACGATCACACATACAGTAGCGGAAACACAGACTTATTTGGAAATCAGGATACAATAAATAAATCATACTTTTTTAAAATATAAATAATTCATTTTATTTTTCATTAGTACACACATGACAGTTAATCAAATGATTATTGTAAGTAGCCAGCGTTCCGAAGCTCTTTAAGTATGGTCGATACTTCCACGATATGCGAGTAGTTTCCTCTACGAACAGATGCCACCATCAGTCTTAGCCGGTCAACCAATATGTTTGGATCTTTCCATGATGTGGAATCAATATATTCTGCCACCATCTTCCTCGCACGTTTATTATAAATATTATGATCTCTGCTGTCCTCCGTTTTAACACCAACCTCAGGGTTACTTTCATCATCGAGCCAGTGATCATCACAAGCTTGATCAGATTTATTTATTACATCACGACGTTTCCATCGCTTCGGTCTCAGGACACCACCACATTCATCGGTCTTGTCAGCTTTAGGTTCTGCATCACAGTCTTAGATCACGTCGCCAGCTTCAGAGTCACTGTAGCAATCACCGTAGAAGGCATCGTCGTCACCCAGATTACCGTATAAGAACTCGTTATTGTCGATGTCGAAGTGTCTGCATCGCCTTCATGCTTCCTTTTTAGGAGTCCATTATTTTTACAAAGTATGGAGTATCTGCTAAATATAGGCTTGAGTGTATTTTCACTTTTCAAGGTGTTGATACTTCCATTAGTTTCAGTCTTCCCGAAACCATCAGCATCCTTTAATATTTGTTTCTCGTCACGATCGGCGTGCTACGGCTTCCATCATTTCTATATTAATAATATTATTTGTCTTAAAATCTCCGCGTCCGTGTCACTATCACAGACGTAAAGACATCATCTTCGTAGCTGTCATCAATATTGCCATGAGCTGCATCAATATCACTCATTTTATGATATCGTTTCCACATTTCAGTTGTCAGTGATTTACCCGCAATCTATGATCTTGTGAGCTCCATTCTCTTTTTCTTTAAAAGCCTATGTGTCCAGTTTTATTATTTAATCCTTCAACCCATCATCTCAAACCCAATTAAATCATCTTAGTATATAGAAAAAAATCAACCAAGTTCCTTTCATTTAATCTTAGGAACCGCATCATCCTTTCCACCTATATTTTAGTTTCTTGAGCCCAAGAGTCTTTCATTATATATACCATGCAGTGTTCTTCAAGAGATGTGGTATACAACCATTTCTACATAAAAATCCATCCTATCGATGATTTGTTTACACATAAAAAAACCTTCACGTTAGTTTTACATGTTTTATTAAATTATCTTTTCAACTAAAATAATTACCACACATAGTAATTTCTACAAAGGACACTTTGTCCAAGACATTTTAACCATCATCTCTCTGAAAACAACCATGTTCCATCTATATCACAAAGTAAACGAGGGTTAGAGGAGATGGGACAAACAAGTGCTAGTCACTCATAGGGTAAGAACCATGTGTTCGATACCTATCTCAGTCAATGTAGCATCTATGTATTTCTCTTAGCTCATGTAGAAAAATATGTTCCAATGCATACGAATTTAAACTTATTCACGTACGACTAGTCAAAAGTACATAAATTCAAGCACGTTAACCTAAAAAAAAAAATTCTCAAGGATAGAGGCAGAGACTTCTCGATCGAGACACGCCTACCATCACCTGCAAATGAACATTGACCCCTCGCGCGGGAGTTGCAAGCTTGCAGAATGCTGCGACACTCATATGTTTTGCTCGAGACATGCATACATCACGCCGCTAGCCTTCCAACTCAGTGCACGTAAAACTCCAGTGAAATCGTAATCAAGCTCATTGAAAGTACTTGACGGAACCACTTCAAAGTATACATCACTGAACCAGAGCAGAAAATCAGCCTACGAATGTATTACTTGCTACCTACAAAAATAAATGTGTAGCGCATATACGAGAGGAGTCGATTCCTACATAGCATACTCCTTACGCTGATAATTATAAGCGGCAAAATACTTCAAATCATGACCCCGGCTAGTATACATTTTTTTCGTGAACCCTAAATTCATGTTAGTAATCGGTACAAATGTGTGAGTAATTCGGACGAATAATCGCTTACCAAGTATCCAGAATCTTACTGTTACAGCCCAGCCAGTGCACCAGAGTACCCCGAAGTGTGGTCAATTGATAAACATTCTTTAATTTTTTAATATCACCTCCGTAGTGTACACCGATATATGACAGGTTACGATTTAAGACCATAAATTTCCCACAAGTCTGTTAGTTTTATTTTGGGAAGTAATAAATTATTTCTCAAAAATAATAAATCAAGTTCGTAGTCAGATTTGCTCTAATGCTATGGTATTACCTGTACCAGCACTTTACCAAAACATCTCCCATAAAAATCTTAAGAATGCAGATGGCATACTCAGACAAAAATAATTTTAGCAAAAAAAAACAGTCTTCATCATTATTGGTAAAAAAAATAATACACACAAACAAGACATAGCGCGCATTACAAATTCGACCAAAATTACGTGTCACATGTAGTTTATTGCATTAAGATAAACGATGTAGGTTAGGGAAAAATAAATAAAAAATTCTTTAATTCTATAATTTATTTAAAATTGTACATTTATACACATTAAAATCTGACACTATATATATATCGTATACATTTCTCAGTCCGTGCGACATTCATTTTTATTAAAATAAATTATTATAGTTCGTATTAAGAATGACAAAATACAAATAATTCATACAGATCTCGATACATCAGTTCAGGAGTGTAACACCTTAGAGGACCAGAAATTATGCTAGAGACCTTCCTTTACAAAATTTATAATGTTTTTTCAAAGTAAAATTTTCGTGTAACCTGTATACCGCACTTCTCACACAGAAATTTTACACGATCAAGATTTCTTCTGCAGCCATGCCTCTCATGGATACGTGTACTTCGTAGTCGTTCAAAACGTTTACCACAGTAGCGGCACTGATACAGATATTCACCGCAATTATCATCGCTTCCCCGCTGTACAACTTGCAAATGAACTTTGCTTTTACAATGCCTAATCAAATTACTTTTGTTTGTGAAATGTACACCACACGGGTCACACGGAAATGTCACACGATTAGCGTTTCTTCTACAGACATGATTTTCATGTCTTCTTGCATGTTGACGGTATTTAAAACTTTTGTCACAGTAACTGCACCGATGTTCGTTAGTCGTTCTTGAATCACCAGTCATTGAAGTTTCCATCGAGGACGAAACGAAGTTCGTAGAGTTTTCCTGTGTAGCCAGCACCACCGGCATTAAAGTCTCTCCTGCTGACGGTATCACGACTGTTGAAGTCTCCTCTTGTGATGACGTCGTCGTCGTTGATGACGGGATCTGCACATTCTCCGCCATAGCTGACGCCAGGGTTCCCGTAGTCGATGGTACAACATCCATCAAGTTCGTCGTTTTAGATGATAAAGATGCCATCGAGTTCACAAGAACAGGTAATTACGCGTCTTATGCACCAGAAGAATCAAACTAGGTGATCCTTACACCGTCGTCGTCGCCAGTAACAAACTGAGCGACCTGCTGTCTAGGACTCGCTTATATACATGCACCGGTTGGAATAATACGCTAGTCAAATCAAGAACCAATTACTATAATACTCGAGTCAATACATCATCCATTGTTATTACTAAAAAAAATTAGGAATTTCAAGGAATAAAAGATTAAATTATATATTGAAACAACTAATCTCTCATCCTACATACACGGTATATTTAGACTTACTAGAAGGATTAAGAGTCTCTGAACAATGGAACTTTCAGAAACCAAACATAGTTTCAACTACTCAAATTTAAATTTTATTATGTACAGCTACACATAACCTACAACTGACTCCAAATGTCTACAACACATTTCTAAAATAATTTATACGATACCGGGCTAGGTCCAAAGTCAATTATTTTTGTACCTCTCATCTACAGTTCAGAGGACCTTCAGTGTTGATATAGCTACAGACAAGACATGTCCAGTATCATACATCTTCAAAGCCTTCAGAGTCGATCCTTGTTAAGCCCTATGACAAAAGTCTCCGAAACAAGAGACCTACTCTATAAGTTTACTATACACTTTTATGCTTTATATAGCACACATCGATAAATATCTTCGTAAATAACCCAAAATATTATCACACCACTAGCATTCGATTTATGCACATACAGTAGGACACCAACATATCCATCAACACAAGTCCATTCTACATTAAGCTCCTCACTTATTTTCATCAGTCTACACTCAGCACACAAAAACTAAATGAAGTCAATTAACAACCTAGTATTTATATACATCCAGTAATTTAACAGCATACCGATGGCTAGTTAAATAAGATTGACAGTGAACATGTTAGCAAAGTTTAAATTTATATAGGACCAGGGACCCATTGAACCTTCAGAACCGAGCTACACATACTCAGTGCTGGATGCAAGTTAATTCTACACTCATTTGCCATCACTCATATTACATCATCGTCACTTAATTTGACACTCATTTCCCATCAACTACACTCAATTCGACACTCATTTTCCATCATAGACACTCAATTCAACACTCATTTTCCATAAGACACTCAATTTCCATAATCGACACTCAATTTCCGTCATCGACACTCAATTCAACACTCATTTTCCGTCATCGACACTCAATTCTACATACGTACTCTTTCCTTCTTCAACACTCATTTTCCTTCATCTACATAAAATAAAATGTAAACTCTCCAACACCTACACACACACACACACACACACACACACACACACACACACACATAGATATATATTAAAATAGTCATCCGCAACTCAATTCTTTAAAGTAGCAAACACATGAACTTTATTAGGGCATGAATAACGACACATTTTAATATCAATTTTTAAAATTATATTTATATCACAAAATACAAAAGTATAAATATCCGTCAGTCAATACACATTACTAACTTATTATATATACCCTGAAATTCTAAGTTCATTATGAATAGTCCACGTTTCTTTGATAACTGATACAATTTCGTCATCTTGCGAAACAAGTAAAAGTCGCAACCTGTTCGTTAACACGTTCGGGTCTTTCCACGATATATAATCAATTTCACTTGATGCCACCATCTTCTTCGAATGTTTGCTGAACATATTCTGAAAATCGTAATAATGATTATGATAATTTGTATCAACATCATCGGTGATGTTCACATCTTTATCAAACACACTGACATCTTCATCTTGCATATCCCAGTATTTCGAATTTTTTGACATTAGAGTACCACCATTGGTATCAAGCTTACTTGCTAATTTTCCAAAAAAATATTCCAAAGTCCGTAGAAGTCTACTATAAGACGACTTGTCACTTTTTCTGGAGATGTTACTTTCATTATCTTCTACCTTACTTATATCGTCAACACCAGTTAAGCTATTTCCTTCCTCAAAACCTGGAGATATTTTAACACAATCGCTTTTAAGACTAGGTAGATCAATTTCATTGTAAGACATACTGTCCCCGAGCATAGCGTCTCCATCTACGTACTTTATCTCCTGCGCGAGCTTGGCTTTACAAGTTTTATCATGTCTTTTTAAATTATCTCTTCGTGTCAACCGTCTTCCACACTTGCCACAAATTAGTAATTGACGGTATGAGCTTTTAACACATTCGTTCTTTTCATGTCTACGAGCATTATAGATGTTATCAAATTATTTGCTACAGTATGTACAATGTCCTACAGATCGAGATCGATATTTGTGTATCGTACCTTCACTAATCTGTACGTACTCCATAATGGTTGAATAGCAACTAAAAGTATTTCTTAGGTACTTCGTATTTTTATGTATGAACATTTATCAATTATTTACGAAATAAGATTTTTTTTTCTCATTTTGAAAAAAAAATCATGTTCCACGCAGTTTTACTACCCACCTTCATATTTCCTCATATGTTATGTTGTAAAAGCAAACAAAGTTGGTTGTAGGTTATGGAATGCTCACTCACGATCTCTTGAAAAAGATGTACCTCCCTAGATCTCAAGAGGAAGAACATTGACCTTATTTAAAAATTAGTGAATAATATCATGGTCTAGCAAGAATCACAAGATAATCTATTCTCATATTAGCAACCATCATGTATCAGTTGTCTGTATAAGCAGTCAATGTTTTGTGTGGGATGCAGGATGCTCCCTTACGATCGCAACAGAAGGGAAGGCTTCGCTATATCTCAAGGGGAAGGGAAATCTTCGTGTGTGATAGCGTTTCTCAGTTGTTTCATGACGTAGTGATCGTCTGATTAATGAACTTTGGTTTTTGTGTGATTTCCACCTGTTAAAATTATTTTTTAAGTGTTGATTTGATAATATGACTTCGGAAATTTATACGAAACTCTGAATAAAATTACCTGTCTTAGACACCAAGAACAATACAGTTTGTCCTTCATGTTAATGCTTATCAGCTGTCTCAAAGCATATTATTTGTCTGAGTAAGGTTATTATTTTTTTTAATCCACCTGATAAAAATATTGTAAGTGGTGATTTATTGACAGAATTTCACTTATTAAATGTAACTCTGAATAGAAATGACATGACTCATTAAGTAAAAAATTCTTCATGCAGAGATAGATTTTTCACAAATAATCAGGAGCACTCGGAGAAAACCATCAGATGTCTAGCCAGGAATAATCAGAAACACTTGGAGAAAACCATCAGATGTCTAGCCAGGAATAATCAGAAACACTTGGAGAAAACCATCAGATGTCTAGCCAGGAATAATCAGAAACACTTGGAGAAAACCATCAGATGTCTAGCCAGGAATAATCAGAAACACTTGGAGAAAACCATCAATATATTAACAAGAATAATCAGAAGCACTCGGAGAAAATCATCATAATATTGTCAATAATAATCGGAAGCACACGGAGAAAACCACCACAAGTTTTCTTTGATATCATAAAAATACAGAAAAAAATATTTAATAAATAACAAAAAAATTAATAAAAAATTTTAAATGACAAAATAAAATACAAAAAATACATAAAATTCTGGCTTGTACTAGAACTATATCTTTGCTCAACAATGAGAAGTTCACAAGCTAGCAGAATCTGTTTATGTATTTTTTGTATTTTATTTTGTCATTTAAAATTTTTTATTAATTTTTTTGTTATTTATTAAATATTTTTTTCTGTATTTTTATGATATCAAAGAAAACTTGTGGTGGTTTTCTCCGTGTGCTTCCGATTATTCTTGTCAATATTATGGTGATTTTCTCCGTGTGCTTCCGATTATTATTGACAATATTATGATGATTTTCTCCGAGTGCTTCTGATTATTCTTGTTAATATATTGATGGTTTTCTCCGTGTGCTCCTGATTATACCTGACTAGACATCTTATGGTTTTCTCCGAGTGCTTCTGATTATTCTTGTTAATATATTGATGGTTTTCTCCAAGTGTTTCTGATTATTCCTGGCTAGACATCTGATGGTTTTCTCCAAGTGTTTCTGATTATTCCTGGCTAGACATCTGATGGTTTTCTCCAAGTGTTTCTGATTATTCCTGGCTAGACATCTGATGGTTTTCTCCAAGTGTTTCTGATTATTCCTGGCTAGACATCTGATGGTTTTCTCCGAGTGCTCCTGATTATTTGTGAAAAATCTATCTCTGCATGAAGAATTTTTTACTTAATGAGTCATGTCATTTCTATTCAGAGTTACATTTAATAAGTGAAATTCTGTCAATAAATCACCACTTACAATATTTTTATCAGGTGGATTTAAAAAAATAATAACCTTACTCAGACAAATAATATGCTTTGAGACAGCTGATAAGCATTAACATGAAGGACAAACTGTATTGTTCTTGGTGTCTAAGACAGGTAATTTTATTCAGAGTTTCGTATAAATTTCCGAAGTCATATTATCAAATCAACACTTAAAAAATAATTTTAACAGGTGGAAATCACACAAAAACCAAAGTTCATTAATCAGACGATCACTACGTCATGAAACAACTGAGAAACGCTATCACACACGAAGATTTCCCTTCCCCTTGAGATATAGCGAAGCCTTCCCTTCTGTTGCGATCGTAAGGGAGCATCCTGCATCCCACACAAAACATTGACTGCTTATACAGACAACTGATACATGATGGTTGATAATATGAGAATAGATTATCTTGTGATTCTTGCTAGACCATGATATTATTCACTAATTTTTAAATAAGGTCAATGTTCTTCCTCTTGAGATCTAGGGAGGTACATCTTTTTCAAGAGATCGTGAGTGAGCATTCCATAACCTACAACCAACTTTGTTTGCTTTTACAACATAACATATGAGGAAATATGAAGGTGGGTAGTAAAACTGCGTGGAACATGATTTTTTTTTCAAAATGAAAAAAAAAAATCTTATTTCGTAAATAATTGATAAATGTTCATACATAAAAATACGAAGTACCTAAGAAATACTTTTAGTTGCTATTCAACCATTATGGAGTACGTACAGATTAGTGAAGGTACGATACACAAATATCGATCTCGATCTGTAGGACATTGTACATACTGTAGCAAATAATTTGATAACATCTATAATGCTCGTAGACATGAAAAGAACGAATGTGTTAAAAGCTCATACCGTCAATTACTAATTTGTGGCAAGTGTGGAAGACGGTTGACACGAAGAGATAATTTAAAAAGACATGATAAAACTTGTAAAGCCAAGCTCGCGCAGGAGATAAAGTACGTAGATGGAGACGCTATGCTCGGGGACAGTATGTCTTACAATGAAATTGATCTACCTAGTCTTAAAAGCGATTGTGTTAAAATATCTCCAGGTTTTGAGGAAGGAAATAGCTTAACTGGTGTTGACGATATAAGTAAGGTAGAAGATAATGAAAGTAACATCTCCAGAAAAAGTGACAAGTCGTCTTATAGTAGACTTCTACGGACTTTGGAATATTTTTTTGGAAAATTAGCAAGTAAGCTTGATACCAATGGTGGTACTCTAATGTCAAAAAATTCGAAATACTGGGATATGCAAGATGAAGATGTCAGTGTGTTTGATAAAGATGTGAACATCACCGATGATGTTGATACAAATTATCATAATCATTATTACGATTTTCAGAATATGTTCAGCAAACATTCGAAGAAGATGGTGGCATCAAGTGAAATTGATTATATATCGTGGAAAGACCCGAACGTGTTAACGAACAGGTTGCGACTTTTACTTGTTTCGCAAGATGACGAAATTGTATCAGTTATCAAAGAAACGTGGACTATTCATAATGAACTTAGAATTTCAGGGTATATATAATAAGTTAGTAATGTGTATTGACTGACGGATATTTATACTTTTGTATTTTGTGATATAAATATAATTTTAAAAATTGATATTAAAATGTGTCGTTATTCATGCCCTAATAAAGTTCATGTGTTTGCTACTTTAAAGAATTGAGTTGCGGATGACTATTTTAATATATATCTATGTGTGTGTGTGTGTGTGTGTGTGTGTGTGTGTGTGTGTGTAGGTGTTGGAGAGTTTACATTTTATTTTATGTAGATGAAGGAAAATGAGTGTTGAAGAAGGAAAGAGTACGTATGTAGAATTGAGTGTCGATGACGGAAAATGAGTGTTGAATTGAGTGTCGATGACGGAAATTGAGTGTCGATTATGGAAATTGAGTGTCTTATGGAAAATGAGTGTCGAATTGAGTGTCTATGATGGAAAATGAGTGTCGAATTGAGTGTAGTTGATGGGAAATGAGTGTCAAATTAAGTGACGATGATGTAATATGAGTGATGGCAAATGAGTGTAGAATTAACTTGCATCCAGCACTGAGTATGTGTAGCTCGGTTCTGAAGGTTCAATGGGTCCCTGGTCCTATATAAATTTAAACTTTGCTAACATGTTCACTGTCAATCTTATTTAACTAGCCATCGGTATGCTGTTAAATTACTGGATGTATATAAATACTAGGTTGTTAATTGACTTCATTTAGTTTTTCTGTGCTGAGTGTAGACTGATGAAAATAAGTGAGGAGCTTAATGTAGAATGGACTTGTGTTGATGGATATGTTGGTGTCCTACTGTATGTGCATAAATCGAATGCTAGTGGTGTGATAATATTTTGGGTTATTTACGAAGATATTTATCGATGTGTGCTATATAAAGCATAAAAGTGTATAGTAAACTTATAGAGTAGGTCTCTTGTTTCGGAGACTTTTGTCATAGGGCTTAACAAGGATCGACTCTGAAGGCTTTGAAGATGTATGATACTGGACATGTCTTGTCTGTAGCTATATCAACACTGAAGGTCCTCTGAACTGTAGATGAGAGGTACAAAAATAATTGACTTTGGACCTAGCCCGGTATCGTATAAATTATTTTAGAAATGTGTTGTAGACATTTGGAGTCAGTTGTAGGTTATGTGTAGCTGTACATAATAAAATTTAAATTTGAGTAGTTGAAACTATGTTTGGTTTCTGAAAGTTCCATTGTTCAGAGACTCTTAATCCTTCTAGTAAGTCTAAATAAACCGTGTATGTAGGATGAGAGATTAGTTGTTTCAATATATAATTTAAACTTTTATTCCTTGAAATTCCTAAATTTTTTTAGTAATAACAATGGATGATGTATTGACTCGAGTATTATAGTAATTGGTTCTTGATTTGACTAGCGTATTATTCCAACCGGTGCATGTATATAAGCGAGTCCTAGACAGCAGGTCGCTCAGTTTGTTACTGGCGACGACGACGGTGTAAGGATCACCTAGTTTGATTCTTCTGGTGCATAAGACGCGTAATTACCTGTTCTTGTGAACTCGATGGCATCTTTATCATCTAAAACGACGAACTTGATGGATGTTGTACCATCGACTACGGGAACCCTGGCGTCAGCTATGGCGGAGAATGTGCAGATCCCGTCGTCAACGACGACGACGTCATCACAAGAGGAGACTTCAACAGTCGTGATACCGTCAGCATGAGAGACTTTAATGCCGGTGGTGCTGGCTACACAGGAAAACTCTACGAACTTCGTTTCGTCCTCGATGGAAACTTCAATGACTGGTGATTCAAGAACGACTAACGAACATCGGTGCAGTTACTGTGACAAAAGTTTTAAATACCGTCAACATGCAAGAAGACATGAAAATCATGTCTGTAGAAGAAACGCTAATCGTGTGACATTTCCGTGTGACCCGTGTGGTGTACATTTCACAAACAAAAGTAATTTGATTAGGCATTGTAAAAGCAAAGTTCATTTGCAAGTTGTACAGCGGGGAAGCGATGATAATTGCGGTGAATATCTGTATCAGTGCCGCTACTGTGGTAAACGTTTTGAACGACTACGAAGTACACGTATCCATGAGAGGCATGGCTGCAGAAGAAATCTTGATCGTGTAAAATTTCTGTGTGAGAAGTGCGGTATACAGGTTACACGAAAATTTTACTTGAAAAAACATTATAAATTTTGTAAAGGAAGGTCTCTAGCATAGGTAATTTCTGGTCCTCTAAGGTGTTACACTCCTGAACTGATGTATCGAGATCTGTATGAATTATTTGTATTTTGTCATTCTTAATACGAACTATAATAATTTATTTTAATAAAAATGAATGTCGCACGGACTGAGAAATGTATACGATATATATATATAGTGTCAGATTTTAATGTGTATAAATGTACAATTTTAAATAAATTATAGAATTAAAGAATTTTTTATTTATTTTTCCCTAACCTACATCGTTTATCTTAATGCAATAAACTACATGTGACACGTAATTTTGGTCGAATTTGTAATGCGCGCTATGTCTTGTTTGTGTGTATTATTTTTTTTACCAATAATGATGAAGACTGTTTTTTTTTGCTAAAATTATTTTTGTCTGAGTATGCCATCTGCATTCTTAAGATTTTTATGGGAGATGTTTTGGTAAAGTGCTGGTACAGGTAATACCATAGCATTAGAGCAAATCTGACTACGAACTTGATTTATTATTTTTGAGAAATAATTTATTACTTCCCAAAATAAAACTAACAGACTTGTGGGAAATTTATGGTCTTAAATCGTAACCTGTCATATATCGGTGTACACTACGGAGGTGATATTAAAAAATTAAAGAATGTTTATCAATTGACCACACTTCGGGGTACTCTGGTGCACTGGCTGGGCTGTAACGGTAAGATTCTGGATACTTGGTAAGCGATTATTCGTCCGAATTACTCACACATTTGTACCGATTACTAACATGAATTTAGGGTTCACGAAAAAAATGTATACTAGCCGGGGTCATGATTTGAAGTATTTTGCCGCTTATAATTATCAGCGTAAGGAGTATGCTATGTAGGAATCGACTCCTCTCGTATATGCGCTACACATTTATTTTTGTAGGTAGCAAGATATACATTCGTAGGCTGATTTTCTGCTCTGGTTCAGTGATGTATACTTTGAAGTGGTTCCGTCAAGTACTTTACATGAGCTTGATTACGATTTCACTGGAGTTTTACGTGCACTGAGTTGGAAGGCTAGCGGCGTGATGTATGCATGTCTCGAGCAAAACATATGAGTGTCGCAGCATTCTGCAAGCTTGCAACTCCCGCGCGAGGGGTCAATGTTCATTTGCAGGTGATGGTAGGCGTGTCTCGATCGAGAAGTCTCTGCCTCTATCCTTGAGAATTTTTTTTTTTAGGTTAACGTGCTTGAATTTATGTACTTTTGACTAGTCGTACGTGAATAAGTTTAAATTCGTATGCATTGGAACATATTTTTCTACATGAGCTAAGAGAAATACATAGATGCTACATTGACTGAGATAGGTATCGAACACATGGTTCTTACCCTATGAGTGACTAGCACTTGTTTGTCCCATCTCCTCTAACCCTCGTTTACTTTGTGATATAGATGGAACATGGTTGTTTTCAGAGAGATGATGGTTAAAATGTCTTGGACAAAGTGTCCTTTGTAGAAATTACTATGTGTGGTAATTATTTTAGTTGAAAAGATAATTTAATAAAACATGTAAAACTAACGTGAAGGTTTTTTTATGTGTAAACAAATCATCGATAGGATGGATTTTTATGTAGAAATGGTTGTATACCACATCTCTTGAAGAACACTGCATAGTATATATAATGAAAGACTCTTGGGCTCAAGAAACTAAAATATAGGTGGAAAGGATGATGCGGTTCCTAAGATTAAATGAAAGGAACTTGGTTGATTTTTTTCTATATACTAAGATGATTTAATTGGGTTTGGGATGATGGGTTGAAGGATTAAATAATAAAACTGGACACATAGGCTTTTAAAGAAAAAGAGAATGGAGCTCACAAGATCATAGATTGCGGGTAAATCACTGACAACTGAAATGTGGAAACGATATCATAAAATGAGTGATATTGATGCAGCTCATGGCAATATTGATGACAGCTACGAAGATGATGTCTTTACGTCTGTGATAGTGACACGGACGCGGAGATTTTAAGACAAATAATATTATTAATATAGAAATGATGGAAGCCGTAGCACGCCGATCGTGACGAGAAACAAATATTAAAGGATGCTGATGGTTTCGGGAAGACTGAAACTAATGGAAGTATCAACACCTTGAAAAGTGAAAATACACTCAAGCCTATATTTAGCAGATACTCCATACTTTGTAAAAATAATGGACTCCTAAAAAGGAAGCATGAAGGCGATGCAGACACTTCGACATCGACAATAACGAGTTCTTATACGGTAATCTGGGTGACGACGATGCCTTCTACGGTGATTGCTACAGTGACTCTGAAGCTGGCGACGTGATCTAAGACTGTGATGCAGAACCTAAAGCTGACAAGACCGATGAATGTGGTGGTGTCCTGAGACCGAAGCGATGGAAACGTCGTGATGTAATAAATAAATCTGATCAAGCTTGTGATGATCACTGGCTCGATGATGAAAGTAACCCTGAGGTTGGTGTTAAAACGGAGGACAGCAGAGATCATAATATTTATAATAAACGTGCGAGGAAGATGGTGGCAGAATATATTGATTCCACATCATGGAAAGATCCAAACATATTGGTTGACCGGCTAAGACTGATGGTGGCATCTGTTCGTAGAGGAAACTACTCGCATATCGTGGAAGTAACGACCATACTTAAAGAGCTTCGGAACGCTGGCTACTTACAATAATCATTTGATTAACTGTCATGTGTGTACTAATGAAAAATAAAATGAATTATTTATATTTTAAAAAAGTATGATTTATTTATTGTATCCTGATTTCCAAATAAGTCTGTGTTTCCGCTACTGTATGTGTGATCGTTCCGTTTCCTGTGTGTACTGTGTGTACGTTCCGATTTCCTGTGTGTACATTTCGTTTTCCTGTTTGTTCATTTCGTTTTCCTGTGTGTACATTTCGTTTTCATGTGTGTACATTTCGTTTTCCTGTTTGTACATTTCGTTTTCCTGTTTGTACATTTCGTTTTCCTGTTTGTACATTTCGTTTTCCTATTTGTACATTTCGTTTTCATGTTTGTACATTTCGTTTTCCTGTGTGTACATTTCGTTTTCCTGTTTGTACATTTCGTTTTCCTGTTTGTACATTAGGTTTTCCTGTGTGTACGTTCCATTTCCTGTGTGTACTGTGTGTACGTACCGATTTCCTGTGTGTACATTTCGTTTTCCTGTGTGTACTTTTCGTTTTCCTGTGTGTACTGTGTGTACATTGCGTGTTCATTTCATTTGATGAATTTGTTTCCAAATGCGTTACCTTATTTTGGTACGCTTCTTCTTTCAATGGTGTTTTGACTCGAGTATTATAGTAATTGGTTCTTGATTTGACTAGAGTATTATTCCAACCGGTGCGTGTATATAAGCGAGTCCTGGACAGCAGGTTGCTCAGTTTGTTACTGACGTCGTCGGTGTAAGGATCACCTAGTTTGATTCATCAGGTGCATACGTCGTGTAATTGCTTGTTCTTGAGACTTCGATGGCATCTTTACCATCTAAAACGCTGAGCTTGATGGATGACGCACCATCGTCTACGGGAACCCTGACGTCAGCTACGGTGGAGAAGGTGCAGATCCCGTCGGCAAAGACGACGTCATCAAAAGAGAAGATTTCAACAGTCGCGATACCGTCAGCAGGAGAGACTTTAATGCCGGTGGTGCTGACTACGCAGGAAAACTCGTCGAACTTCGTTTCGCCCTCGATGGAAACTTCAATGACTGGTGATTCAACAACGACTAACGAACATCGGTGCTGTTACTGTGACAAGATTTTCACAAACAGCAGCAATACTCGACGACACGAGAGGGGAGAATGTGCTAAGAACCCTTATCGTAAAATGTTTGTTTGTGAGAAATGTCACAAGCAATTTGCAAGACAAGATAATATGAAAACGCACATGAAGACATGCAAAGGTCCTGCTGTGCGACAGAAAGTAAAGGTTTCGGTGCAACAACGATGTATTGATGTTCATAAGAGTATGCCTGGAGATGGTGTAACTGCTGCAACAACATCATCTGGTTCGGGTCTGAAAGGATCGTCTTCATCACCACGGTATCCTTGCAGCTACTGTGATATGTCGTTCGCATTTTCTCATGATGCACGAAGACATGAGCGGAGTAAATGCAAGAAGAATCCATCTCGTATAAAGTTTCGCTGTGATGGGTGTCATGAATGGTTTACACGTATTGACAGTTTGCGACGTCATGTGAAAAAATGCAACGGTAAAGTCCGTGTGTCTACTGAAGAACTACCTGTAGAAACTTCGACTCCTCGCTTTAGATTGGAGACTCGTAAGAGAACAAGCAAGAAAACCGATGTGCAGCAACCGATTGGTATGACGTCTGAACATGAAAATAAACCTAAGACTGTGTTCGGCGCATTACAAGTGAATGATAATGGGTTCTACTTGGCGCAGTCTGCATTTCGTGGGACATTGAAAGACTACTATTATCTAAATATGTTAGGTGAGTCGAAAGACATTTGTAATTTTCTTGATGATATCAAAGAGAACATAATCAATCAGCTTACTGATGATGTAGCAACAAACGGTCCATTAAAATACAACTTGTGGTTGGACTGTATATATGGAAAGCCGTATCCATTCGAAGACGAAGTGAAGAAGTGTGCATTCAAGACATCGGCTGCAGTGATTTACAGTTCTAACGATGTGAAGCATACTGTTAAAAACGGTATCCAGAAACTCTGTCAGGAAGAGGAGGACTATGTCTGTAAAGGTTCTGGCTGGACTCTTTCTAGTATAAGCCGATTGGAGCTAAGAATTAGTCATTTCACGCCACTGCGGACCTAAATGATTATAAGATTGCTGGCTTTCGCAAGTGTTCGTGTAGTAAAGTAGAAATTATGTAATAAAGTTTATTTTGTGAAAGAACTTGTGTTGTTTTATTTCTCGGACCTGCCACTATTATATTATGTTTATTTTTTTTTTTCATCTTCATTCCGAATCGTACCAAGGACCTTAGTCGATCTAACTAATCAGTATATAGATTACAAATTTATTTAATGAATATTGAACTTTTTCCCGAATCTCTAGCATTACAATTACGAAAATTCCAAGATGATGTTCTTGATGTCAGATAGGATGATGGTAGTAGAGGATTTAAAGTCTCTTTAAGAATTTTGAACATGATTTATTGAAATTATTATTTTTTACATGAAATAAAAAATATATTGCATCGATCGAGTATCGAACCAAGGATAGGAACTGACCGGGCCAATCAGTATATTGATTGCAAATTTATTTAATAAATTTTGGAATTTTTCCCGAATTTATAGCTAAATAAATACGGATTTTCAAGATGGCGTCCAAATTTAAAGATGGCGGACACCTTAGTAATAGATGATTACTGCACTCTAGCGGGTAAGAATTAAACTAGCATGGCGTCAGCGCACTCTAGCCGACGATACAATGATGATGGCTTCCAGCATCGAAGACAAGATGGCGGACATGACGTCATACTACCTGATGGTATATGTGCATTGGTAAAAGTGGTGGGGGTCAGTCTGCTAGCACCCACCATTGAGGAAGGAGCCTGTCGCCATTTTTAATTTTTTTGCACTCGTCGGGTTCGAACCGAGGACTCCGAGCTCCGTGTCGTAAAAGTATATTTTTTATAAATATTTTATTAAAATTTTATTAAATTAATTTTTTTATAATTTTTAAAAAAAATTTCGTTGAAATCGGATAATAAATAAAAAAGTTAAAGATGGCGGCCGTAACGGAAATTGCAACAGTGACGTCATCATCCAATATGGCTACCATGGCATCCTAATTTTCAAGGTCATGACCTTGGCGGCTTAAAGCGGCTAGCTCTAAGGATGCTTAAGCCACTTTCAGGAGTTTTCGTTTTTTCTAGGGCAAAGCGACTTTTGAGGATTTTCGAAATCCTAATTTTTGAATTGTGGAATTTTTTCAGATTTTTTGGTGGAATGTTTTTCCACAAAAATGGAAATTTTGAGGAATTTTGGGCAAATTTTGCCCAATTTTGGAGAATTTTGACACATTTTGAAGGTCAAATTCAAGGTCAAGGTCAAAGGTCAAGGTCACAACCATCCGAGATGGCCGCCGTGACGTCACAATCCAAGATGGCGGACACCGGCTCCGGCTCCACGCGCCAGCGCCAGATCTAGTTCCGCCATTCCTATACTACTGCTATTTAACTGTATTCTTGGATCCCTCCAAAGACTTATTGGTTATGCCGTGAAATTCGTTACATTATTTATTCAATACTAGCTGCAGTATCCTGCGTTTCCCGTGCTGAACACAGGGTGATATATTGTCCACGAGTTAAAGTAAAATGGATAGCGCAATATGACGTTGTGGTGGACATAGGGAAATGACATACAATTGCTGTTTATATGTATATACCTATGATTTTCTTTTTACGCGTGGCGATCGGTTGATCCGTTTAGAAGTTGATGCGCTGCAGCGACATCTAGCGGCGAGTTACAAAAAAAAATTGATAGCATATAAACCTTCTCCATTAAAAAAAAACACTGTGATGTGCCAACTTTCATGGCAATCGGACTAACGGTGTCGGAGTTTATCAACGTCATACATACCAACATCCTATTTTATGTATATAGATGTAGAACTTTACCAGATATGTTAACTCTGGAATAGTGACTTGTTATTTTAGTATTCACATTTGATGTTTATTATCTATGATCGTTGACTTGTTTTAAGAGCCAATGAGAACACATTTTTTGAGAATGGAAATGAAATTAAAACGTTTACTAATTAGTAATGGTTCGTCTACGAATAGTAATAGTTTAAGCGAGATTCTTTAAGGCCGGATATTGATTCGAATTGTGATTTTATGTATCCAATGTTAGGATACTTCATGATATTGATGTATAATGTGAAGTCAGTCAAACTATGGCTATTCCTTACGAAATAAGCACATAGGTGTGCAACATTAAATAAGTCTTTATGTGATATACATGACTATAACATATATTTTGTAGCGAAGCCAAGAGCATAATTCTAAACTAACCTGATGATTTGGTTTTTAGAGTTGCGCAAATTAAGAAACGATATAGTTTTTTGTACATAATGTAAATAAATATGTTGTCATTAAGGACACATTTTGCCCATCAAATAATGTCATCAGTCCATCGAGTCATTCAATGTTGGAGATTTAAGACATTTCTATTTAAATTATATTTAATAATTTCTGTTATAACAAATTGAGACAAAATAAGAACTTTGAATAACATTCAAACTCTTGTTTAAGAAATTTAAATTAAATATTCTTCATACATAGACATTTATTCAGTTATGTTGTTTATGTAGTTTCGGATGTTCTTATGAATGTTTGCTATTTTGGAATACAAACAAGCACCAATTTATGTGTACAGAAATTAGAAACATCTTGAAATTGTGTAATTTCATATGTTCTGAAACATGAATATAAATACTTATCCAATGGTAAATTATGTTTTAATTTCAGTATTTAAAATATAGTGTTCTTTTATTTTAAACCTTTTTTGTTTTGTCTTTTATTTGGCACATCTGAATCATTTATTATATTATTTATAATTAGTCTTGTCATTAGTCTCAACAACAGGAACGAGTACTGTGGTTTTTTGATATCTTATTTAATCATATATATACATATACACACATTCATATATGTGTTAAAGTGGATGTCTTAGCATCAGCGCCCAAAGATATTCTATTGTTACAGAAATTGGCCAAGGTATACTTATTTACTTTTGCTTATAGAGTAGCGAATAACTACACGTGTGTGTATTTTAATAATACTAAAAGAACACATCCGTTCTGTTACATACAACACAGAAAACACATTTTAAATGAGTTGTTAATAACATAGCCTCAAAGTTGCAAAGTAATAAAGCTAGTTAAATCACAATTGTCTAAAGTTGTGATTTTTTTCATTTTAAAATGATTCAATTTTCGTAAATATATTACAGGGGAGTTTCCCTACGCCGAAGTTTCATTTGACACGCCAATATTTTTTGGTACGTTTCCCGATGTCCACAAACGCGAACATGTGCGGGTGCATGCTGTCACACGCGTGAGACCGCCATTTTGACAGCTTAGACTCGTGGAATACATCAGAAAAGAAGAACGCTACTTCCCAGCATTCAACAGTAGATGTGCTGTACCGCCTAGTATTCGGCAGCGCTCGGAGTAGGCGGGATTGTTTGTGTCGCCTACCCGTGTACTTTGTAATTTGAGAATACGGATATGGGTGGATATGAGTGGCAGTCACGACCACGGCCCCCACATGGCCGGTGCTAACGTTGCTATGGCAACGGGGCCCATGGGTCTAGGGGGCCTGCGAAGGAAAAAAAAAACGTAAAACAAAAAAGTAGACAATTTTTAATAAATCATAGAAAACAATTAAACAGTAACAGGCCTAAATTTAGTTACCGATGAAGTATTACACCAGGGTAATATTATTCGGAATATGCTGTGCGTACAGAACGTGTCTGAATCTACAACTGTAACAAAACCACCACCAATTGACGTGACACTATGTAGACAGTGCAGAATACTTACACTCATTTATTTGCCATTATTCAAAATCAATTTACGTTGACAATCTAAACACTTACTTAAAACTAGTTTTAATATGTTTTAAAAATAATTGTGAAAAGGTTAAAAATATATATAACAAACAATATACATAAAGGAGAAACATTTTTTTATGTCTGTTAGAAAAAAAAGGAGGGGGGGGGGGCCATCATAACTTCTAGCAACGGGGCCCACAGAATGATGTGGGGGGTCTGGTCGCGACAAGACGAGGCTGGTGCGTTTGAGAATAGCAATGTGGACTGATGATCGTGGGATGACGGTCCGAACTGGAGGCAACATTGCAGGTGTTGGTGAGCCCGTTACTAAACAGGAATTTGGTGTGTTGTGAGGGCGTCGGGCGAGGCAGGCCGGCCGCTCGCCGCAGGGTTCTCGGGTGTCGCCTGGACGACAGGACCCAGCCGACTGCAGGTCCGCCCGGACCGCGGTGACCCGTCCTGCTCGTCCCTGCATGGCCGCACGGCCGCACCGTCTCGCACGGCCCGTGTTCCGTTAGGCTTCACACACTGCGTGCGCAGCTTCAGGTAAGATTACGCGATTTACGAACTGCTCAACATATCCGAAGATTACATACCTATTAAATATGTTCAGATACATGAAAATTAATACTTATCCATTATTAAATTATATTTTTAATTTCAGCACTTGGAGCTGTTCAAGTACTTGGAGTTGTTGATGGAATCCGAGCATTGGAGGAGTTGGAGCACGTTCGTCATTTCCATTGATTGTGCATCGTCAATACTGTAGCCAGGTCATGATTGGCCTCGTGATTCGGATATGTCTGGTCTATACGTTTGATATCTTGCATTAACTGTTTGAAATGTATGCTAAGTATCGAAATAAGGCTTCTTGGCTACTGACTATATGTGTCTAACCCCCAACTGTATGTGGCTGGCCACCAACTGACCGTGCCAGACTCACCAAGCGGCTGGTCGGGTCTGGACATCTAACTAGACCTGCATTGTTGCTGACTGGACGTGCCTGGTTAATAGACGGCCATGTAGAACTGCCCTGAAAACACATGCAAATGACTCGCTTTGACTTCTAAGAAGAATGTAGAAATCGAGAAGCGCTAGTAATTTCCTTGTTTTTACTTTTAGAATTTATGTAATAAAATTTATTTATGTAATTTTGTTGTTTTTTTACCTTGAACCAGTCACTTCAACATTAAATTAAAATAAAGAAAAAAATTTTCACCTAAAGTTATTTTTTCTTGCATCGAGCAAGAGTATAACCAAATACAAAAATCGATCAAATCAAATCGAATGAATTGTTGGATGGTAGATGAAAAATGTATGCCTCTTTTAGGATTTTTCATCATCTTTATTAATAAATGTTTTCCCTAAAAAAAAATTATTGCATCAATGAAGTATCGAACCAAGGACAGGAACCGATCGAATCACTCATAATATTAATAGCATATTTTTTTATGAATTTTAGAGTCTATTCCGAATTTCGAGCTTCATAATTATACATTTTCAATATGGCGGCCAAGACGGCCAACAAAATGGTGGATGCCACGATGGTCTTGAGATTGGCATTCTATCGGGTAAAGGTTAAATCAGTATGGCGGAAGCATCCTCTAGCAGATATCTTATGTACTATGTGACACTAGTGCCCCTGGTATCTAGTACTAAAAGCAAGATGGCGTCACTGTACTCTGGCAGACGATGTGTGTACTACATGAAACTAGCGCTCCTAGTAACATGTACTGATAATAAAATACGAAAATAAGATGGCAACTATAATGTAATAATCCAATATGGTGGATTACACCAGATGAGAATAAGATGGCGAACGTTACGTCATACTATCTGGCGAAATATCTACCTTGGCATTAGTTGTGGGAGGTCAGTCTGTCGGTGACTTCCATGGAGGAAGGTTCTGTTAACTTTTTTTTGCCCTCGCCGAGTTTGAATGTAGATTCCTTGACATAAATGCATTTTTAATTAAAATATTTTTTAATATTATTTTTAAAAACTTATTAAATTATATTTTTCGTAATTTTTTGGATAATAATTACTCATTCTCAAGATAGCAGACATAACATTATAATTTAAAAATGGTTAAATCACGTTTTATTAAAACTAAACAGTTATTTTTTATTAATTTAAAAAAATAATATTTTGTTTTTATATTAAATACGTAATTTTAAAAATGCTGAAATCCAATATGGCAGCTGCACTTTCTAGCATACTACATGACACTGGCGCTCCTGGTAGTGAGTACTGAAAAATAAAATATGGCGGTTCTGTCTCGAAATGCAACTATTTATACGAATTGTAAAAAATTTACAAGTCCGAATATGTGTGTGGTATTTATTATATACCTTATTTAATTCTTTGTCTGGTAAATATCTCGATGGCCGTGCTGTTAAATGCGTATGTTTTCCAACCCAGAGGTCAGAAATGGCATGGTTCGAATCACAGCACTTCAATGTATTTTGTATAAAAACATTTAATTTAATATGTCGATGAGGACCATAACATCTCTGGTAGGTAATGGCACATTGACTTTATGTGCATGAGACACAGCGATAATGGCGCTCTCTTGGAACAAACACCAAAAAAAAAAAAAAGATGATGGAATCCAAGATGGCAGCATCCAACAGAACAGAAAAAAAAACAATATGATGGCAGTGACGTTTTTCCAAGATTGCAGAAATGTCATAATCTAAAACAGTGGTTGTGATGTCAGATCTAAGATGGTGTATATGACCTCAGAATTCAAGATGGCGGACGTGACGTGAGAATTCAAAATGGCGGCCAAGATGTCAAAATTAAAGTTGCCGGGCGTAACGAAAAGTTTTACGTTCTAGCATCCAAGATGGCAGCCATGCCGAAAATTGCAATGGTTACGACATAATTCAAAAGGCGACAAAACAATATGGTGGAATCCAAGATGGTGGACAAAGTAGGAAATGTCAAGGTCAAAGGACAAGGTCATCCAAGATAGCCGCCATGACATCATCCAAGATGTAGGTTCCACGGCAACAGACACCACCGCCACCATCACACTCTTACTCAAGTAGCCGGAAATACTAGTCTATAATATTCACATTAGACTAGGGGTGCCCACCCCCCACCCCCAATCCAAACACAATGATTATGAAGCATCCTCCCCCTAGGTACCACCTCTTACACAGACAATAGTCCCCCCCCCCCCACCCCCAAAAAAAAGGAAAATGAATTTTATAGAGTCCAACAAGGTGGTCTGGGGTCCTAACCCAGGAAATTTTTGAAAATATGTTTATCAAATGCGTGTTTTAATGTAAATAAATATATAATACTAAAATATTAATTGAAAAACTGCACATTCGGGACAATTAATATCAACTGATAAACATTTAAAGATTTTGTGTCCGCCGTCATTATACACTTAGCGACTTACTATTACTGACAGTCTCCTGCAATTTAAGTGTTTAAGTGTTCGGTGATAAAAATTCTTGGCTGATGCGACTTATCTTAGGGATAGCTTGTAAGACAGGGCTCGTTGATATATGAGTGTCATGCGCCCAGCTTCCGCCCACGCTGGTTTTAGATGCGCGTACACGTGCGTATGGCGTAAGTCAGTGGCGATGGCTGATGCGTGAAGAATGGCTTCTCTTTCTGCGCCAGGATCAACAAGTCACAGACCAGTCGCTTGTACGTAGCTGTAGTTTTGGCCTGGCCAACTTGAATGTACACGATGTTGGCCAACATATGATAGAACCCGTGCGTTGTGTCTTGCACATTCCACATCTTAACTACAGTGAAAGTTGTTTACTAGCGATGCCTTTGCCAAATATTTATCAGTAACTCATGCTCTTTTGGAAATGCGTAATTAATTCCCCACTATTTTCCCGTTATGTTGCACCGTACTAGCTATATCCGCTTTAAAGTACACACATATTGTATCTATGTAGAAAAAAGGCTGTACAAAATGTCCGAACTGAACCTCTTTAGTTAAAAAGATTCGTAAGACCAATATATGTGGCGTGTTATGTGGTAGATGCTAGATTAGCTGTTTGAATTTCAAATGATGTGTAAATAGGAAGGTGACGGTACTGAATTTTCTTTTTGTAGCAGGTGTTGCAAATTGCTACCAATGTTAAAAAAGCGCCAACTGTGTAGTGGTACGCAGAATTGGATTCCAAAATCGCTGTTCAAAGTAATTCCCGTGCTGTATGTCAAAGATATGCTCCCGTTGCGAAGACGATTAAGGCGTATAAAGCTGTGATTTTACAAACAAGAGGCATGGTGGTGGCCAATCACGAATATCAGAAAAATGTTCAGCACATTGCTGTTGCACTTGTGAGAAATCCTAAGTAACCCATTTTAAGGCCATCTCGCGAACTTGCTCTCCCTAATTAACAGTCCAGGATGTGTTCCAGAAGAGTCTCAAGCTGTATCTATACAAAGTGCAATTTTTACATGAGGTACAACCCAACGACAAAAACAGCCAAAAAACTTTATGATACTGGGAGTTCGTTGGTGTAGAAATATTGCTAATTTACTACATATGTGCGGAATTACATCCGGTTGAAATTAGGAAGGTTCGATTCGGACATCCTATATATCATCAAAGATTTATTGTGGGCTCAAAGCTGTCAAACTACCGTTTCTTGTAATTTACTCCAAAATTCGAGCGTGGCAAAAAAATTTTTAGACTATTTACAGCTTCTTTTAATTCTTCTTCCGATCTAATAAAGCACGATAAATCGTAGTAATATGCATTTATATTAAATAAAAATTGAATTACAGGAGTGTCTTGTATCTTTGCGTTCAGCCGTCTGCATACCAGTTGTATGGTAACTTTAACATTGGATATACTTTCCTGACTGAACTATAAATTGTATTGGATGCCACAGAAAAGTGTTCACTATCAGCCGAGAGTGTGCGCCATCCTAAGTGTTCCATGACTTGTATAATAAATGACATTGAACGTTGTAATAAAACTTCCCTGTGACAATAACTAACGAGGAGAGTAAAGCGGGCCGTGCACGTACGAGTTCGGCTCGGCTGTGTCTCTGCAGAAGGAAACGCGTGTGTGCTGTGACGAGCCAGGCTCGCCTCGCTCCTGACTCGGGATTGGCTCGCACGAGGGAGAGGGACTGCGAGCCTGGCTCGGGTCTCGTCACGCCAGGCACTGCAGTCTGTGTGATTCGGTGTGCAAGGTGCCGTGTCGGCTGCCATGTGGAAGGCGTTCATGAGCCCTGACTTTTGATTCAATTAATATGTTGACGAATTTCGTCATCGTCTTCAATAGCCAAGTCCTTCCTTACCACCACGTACAGCAGTGAAGTTCTTGGTACACGGACCGAAAAAGTAAGTCTAAAAAGAGTGTACTACAAAGCACAATAGTTAAATTGTTACTAAGAAAATTTTAACAGTGATATATTTATTGTTATTTTTTGATCGTAATAAGTATTTCTTGGGAATCGTAGTTATAAATAAGTGTGTCATTATTTGGTGAATTAAAACAAGTTACAAATACATAAACTTATGATCATTCAAATTAGTGTCTTCATTATATTCTTATTATTGCTTCGTTTAAGGGTCTATGAAAACTTAAAAATGTATGTTTTCAAATATATATTTATATTAATATAAAGTTTGAAGGAAGCGAAGAAGGGCAAAATATTGAATAGAGAATATAAAAAAAAATTAAAAATCCCAATAACACGATACAACTAATTCTGACAATGGATATAAGTTATGTTTCGGAACTAATACTTGTGTTAAGTGCTGTTTGTTATGAAAATGTTGCTTGCCTTTAAATATTCTTTTTTGGGAGCTTTAGAGATGGTCTTGCAGGTTTCCGGAAGTATGTTTCCCAGTGCTTGAGGGGATATGATGGCGGTACACTTGAGCTGTTGAAATGAGCGCCAGTTGTACGTCACCAGCGCCTGTGGTAACTGGTGGTTGCCATGCGCATCGCTGGTGGCGCTGAGAACAGAGCAGGCTGGTCGGCGCATGCGTGAGCAACTTCACTTGCCGAGACTAGATTTCTGAAGTAGGCCTATGTAGTTATGGGCCCACCCGCTAGATAGCAGCATTCAAATATATTACTAACATAACTGATTTATCGTGATAAGTTATGTCTAAGCTATTATCAGGCAAAAAAAACTACTGAAATTAATTCACTTTATTTTGGTAGCCACATATTTTGTGGTGTGGTATACCAAAATTAATGCAACTCTTAATAATTTATAGAGAACGCGCATTTTTTATTCCAAAAAATTTACTGATTCTCACAAAGTTTAAATCACTGTTACTTATCAGTTAGTCTCCAAGAAGTTAAATAAACGTTATATAGACAACACACTGGATTTGAACCTCCCGTCCGACACGTTTTTGCTAGTAGTTTGCACCCAACAGGCGTTGTCACATAGGACTTAAATGTTGTGCTGTAAGACGCTGTCATCTAGGACTAGAATTTTGTGCTGCAAGGATTATCGTTTAGCTCTTGAATGTTGCGCTGCAAGACACTGTCATCTAAGACTTGAAAGTTGTGCTGCAAGATGCTGTCAACTAGGACTTTAATGTTGCGTTGCAAAACGCTGATATATAGGGCTTAAATGTTGTGCTGCAAGACAATGTCATCAGGGCTTGAATGTTGTGCTGCAAGACGATGTCGTCTAGGACTTTAATGTTGTGCTGCAAGACGATCTCATCTAGGGCTTGAATTTTGTGTTGTGTTTCGGTGAGACGCACAGTCTTTGGCAGCAAACTATTGGTATGTTGTTACTATGTATGGTCGACTATCATCATGTAATAATTCAGGTTCGGACCCGTATTCCACATGTTTGTTGGTGTGGAAGTGTTGGTTCGCTGCGGCAGAGGGCGCTGATGTCGCGGCTCAATTAGCGCCCGGCGCGGCGGCGTCGCGCCAGACAAAGACGCGCTCCGGGGGGGGGGGGAGGGGAGGGGCTCCCCCACGACGGGGAGGGAAGGCTGGAGGGGAGGGCGCAGGAGGGGAGGGCAGACAGAGGGCGAGCCGCCTCGTCAGGAACCGGGCAATTTAGGACCAAGGTCGCGGGCCACAGACGTGACTTACTCCAGGCCGCGGGAGATGGTATCGAGAAGAGCAGCGCTTCCTCCCAGCATCCCATTGTGGGCCGCGGCCGCCTGGACCACTCTCCCGCCTGTGGTCGCTCTGGCCAGGACGCTGTTCTTCCATGCAGCCGCCGCGCACCATTCTGGTTATTTCATTTTCTCGCTGCGCTGTTGGGGGAAGGCTTCACCCGGTAACACATCATACAGCTCGTCTGCACGTTGTGTTTCAATACACATGTTCGAAACTCATAAAAGAATAGTAATAAAACGTCACTCGAGTGTTTGTTATTATGATCTTTCTAAATATCAAATGCATTTACAGGGAGAAGTGAATGAAAGGAAAGGCTAGCACAGGATGCAGGGTGAAGATTAATGATAGCGTCTATGACGAGCCGCCATCTTGGATTGCAACTTAACGGCGGTCATTTTGAATGACCGAGACCTGGAAATGTGACTGAAATACGGACGGTGTAATTCGACACAACAGTTACGTTTTTAACTAAAAAAAAAAAAACTAAATAATATATATTTTAACAATTTTTTTTTAAAACGTATTTAAAAAAATTTTTAAATGTATTCCGAATGCCATGGACTACGGAGGTACTGGGTGCTATCCCGCGATGGGTATTTTTTTAATCAATTCTCCATGGGGACAGACAGCATACTGACCTCCACTTTGACCAAGAAACATATTATTTCCACCCTTATTAAGTAATGGCGGCCATCTTGTATTCGCAATTTTGTTTTCGTCTGCTAGAGTGTGCTAACACCATATTGGTTAGATTTTCAACCGCTAGAGTACAGTAATATAAATTACCAGACAGTCAATTACTGTCACGTCCGCCATTTTGACAGTAATCTTGAAAAGTTGTATTTATCAACCTAGTATTTAAGGAAAATTACAAAAATCATTTTTAAAAATGTACTTATTTAAATATTTATTGACTCGTAAGTACTATTCCCGTCCTTCGTCACAGGCACTACAGAGTTAGTTAAATTGACTAACATACCTATCATTTTTCTGGTATTCTTATTAAATAATCCTTTATTGCATCAAGCAAGGATTGAACCAAGTACTGAAATCGAATGAATCATTATTTTTATACGTGTATTTTTTTTTATGATTTTTTGATTTTTTTTTCCGAATTTTTAGCTTAATAGTTACAGAAATTCAACTTGGTGGCTAAATGTCAAGATGGTGCGCGCCCTGGCAATAAATTATTCCTGCACTCTAGCGGACAAAAATTAAACAAAAAAGGTTGCAACACACTCTAGCAGACATAGTATACACAAGCGTTCCTTATATCGTTTACTAAAAACAAGATAGTGGCAGACGATGTGTGTGAAACAGCCTTCCTAGTAGCATGTACTGGAAATAAATATGGTGGCCACACCCTCTAGCAGGTGTGTTATTATCCGATAATGTGTGTTGTTATTTTATATTCCTTATTTAATTTATAGTCTGGCAAATGTCTCGATGGCCGTGTGGTTAAAAACGCACGTTTTTTTTAACCCAGAGGTCCGAGCTGTTATGGTTCGAATCTCCATGCTTCCAATGTATTTTGCATAAAAAAATTAATTTAATAGGTCGATAAAAACCACAATAACATTAACAGATAATGAAACATCGACCTTATGTGAATGAGATAGAGCGATTCTGGTGCTCTCTAGGAACAATCACCAGAGACGAAGATGATTTAATCCAAAATGGCGGCCTCCTGAAGAACAGAAAAATTTAAAATAGCGGTCATGATATCATCCAAGATGGCGACCACCAGCAGACGACGACAACAAAATGATGGCTGTATCGTCAGAATCTAAAAAGGTATTGTGACATCAGATCCTATATGGCGGTCATGTTATTAGATTTTAAGATGGTGACCGGAACGAAAATTGCAACATCATGGGGCGCTAGATGATAAAATGGCATGATAAAATTTCAAGGTCAAAGATCAAGTTCTCTATCAAAATTCAAGATCATCCCAGATGGCCACCGTGATTTCACAATCTATGATGGCGGACACCGGCACCACATGGCCGTGCTGTTTAGAGCGTATGTTTTCCAACCCAGGGGTCAGGGCTATGATGGCGCTCCCAATGTATTTTGTATAAAAATTTGTATTATGTCGATAAGAACCACAACATCATTGGTAGGTAATGGAACATCGATCTTATGTGCATTAGATAGTGCGATGCTGGCGCTCTCTAGGAACAAACAGCAAAAATAAAGATGGAGGAATCCAGGATGGTGGTCACCAGTAGAACAGAGAAAAACATTATGGCGGAACCAAGATGGTGGAATCCAGCAGACAACGGCATGATGTCAGAATCAAAAAAAAAAGTGTGATGTCAGATCCAAGATTGAGAACAGAATACAAAATGGCTGCCATAACGAAGATTGCAACAGTGAAATTATATAAAAATCAAACTTGAGGAAACCAAATGGCGGATGTGAAATTCATAATGGCTGAATCCAATATGATGGATCCAAGATGGCGGCCGGGGTCAAGGTCATCAAAGATGGCTGCCATGACATCACAATCCAATATCCCGGTCACTGGCTCCGGCTCCTCGCTCCGGCTCCAGGTGCCGGACCTACATTTACATACTACTTCTGTTCATCGCGATAACTCCCAACTATTTTAACTTCTCGGATATCCAGGCAGTGGAATGTGTAGCTCTAATTAGTGAATGAATTTACGAAAATTTAATATTTTCTGCACACAGGAAACACTTAATACGAAGATAGGCTTTTTGTTGTCGCATTAAATTTTTTTTATATGGGTTTGAGAAGAAATAATAATCAATATATTTATTAAAATTAGTTCAATTAAAATTACTATAACTAGCAAGGTGGTCCATAGTTCAAACATTAGTTGCATACACAATCTAAGATCAGTACATAAGTGTAATTCCGTCTAAAATATTAATTTTAAAGGAAAATTTATTTAATTTAAATATAACAAATTAAGAGTTTAGGTTTAGTCTCAACGTGTCCAAATAAAGAAACGTTATTTTTTTTTTTTTTGCCTCTGGTCAGATGGCGGACTGACCTCTATATAGAGGTCTTCCCTCCTTTCTGTCTGCCATTCATTATAGCAAATACGTCATTATTTGCCATATCGTCGCCTGAGAATTGGAGTGTTCTATGTGCATTGAAGTCGGAACTGAGATATAAGCATTTGAAAGTTCAAATAACTATGAATATCATGACATAGAACAAAATAATATTGGTCTTAAATTAAAAACAAACATTTTTATGTGCGTAGACGTGTGTGGATATAGTACAAATGAATACTCTTATTAATTTCGTGTCCATGGCATAAAAAAACCTAAAAAGTGAACATAGAACACTCCAATACTCAGGCGGCGATATGTAGCCAATTTAGAGTTGTACATTTTTTTTCGTAAAGAGTTTGGTACATATCGCAAATGATATGAAAGTATTAAAGCACTGGGCTTGTGAACTTGTCTCGGACAGTGGGGCTCGCTGACTCGCTCTCTCGTGGCAGACGCGGAGATGGTGTGTGAACCAGAGAGTATCCTCGCGGTGCCCCTGTTCCCTCGCCTGACTAGCATGTGGCTGCCCTTGGTAGTTCCACACTCACCCGCCTGTAGCGACCCCCGATGTCGACGACATGGTCAAGTGAAATCCTTTCATTTAACTACAGTCGTTCAGCGTCAAGCAGAATACGACGCAGGACAGTAACTACTCGGATCAAAGTTTACAAATGGAAATAAAAAAGATAATAAATATTAAGAACCGAGATGATTTTGAGGCAAATAATTCATCACTTTAGTAAAAAAAAAAAAGTTGAAAACACAATCCGCTTTTACATCTTCCTAACCACTCTCGACAGCTTCTTCACTGGCTTGCATTCCTCAGGGTTGAAACTTGAACACCACTCGCCCAACTAGGTCGAAGAGGTTCGCAGCGCACCGGCTATTTCCGATGTAATACAGTGCGTTTACGGGGCTGTGACTCGATCAAGATGTCCTTTGAAGCCATGGTGACTTCAAGCGTCCGAGCTCACAGCTGTAGCTGCAGCACACTGCGATAACGATACTCCTGCTCGGGCGGCTCACGTCTCGGCACATGTGCTGCGCGGGTTGCAGCCTCCCAGGCGCCGTGGTGGTAGGCAGGGTCTGTGTAGTTGGCAGCTGTTGTTTCCCCAAGCCCCAAGTACTGAGCTGCAGGACTGAATCACATAGGTGGCTCCTTCCAACAAGCCCCTACGCACTTTGCTCTTGTATTCAACTTTATTTGCTCCTGACGTATTTACTCGTTCGCATTGGTAAAGTCACAAGAACTGGTTTCATTTGATCACTCCTCGTACTTACATCTTATACACATTTTACAGCGAAGATGAGATGTTCACTGAACATATAAATAACTAATTTGTAATGCCTGCTCCACTTATTTATCTCAATATGATCAGTAATTCTTTTGTGAGAATTAATTCTAACTGTTTGGCTCTTTGTGACGAATAATTTCACGTTGGCTTCATGCATACAAAAAATTATCTCGCAACGATGAAACATTGGAATTTTCGACATGAGATGACTTAATTCGTGTAAATATTGAAGTTTTTAAACAAGTGATATTTTATAGTATATCTATGTCTGGGTAAATTGTGATATATTCTTTAACAACGCGTAGAGGTAGAATTTTGTGATTAAACCATATTTTTTCATAGCTTATTTTTTATTTATTAAAATAAAGCCGAAACTAAATATTACCCTTAGTGTTAGTATATAAATTAATTATTATGTGTAAATTTTAATTTTTTAGTATAAAATTTATTTTAATTTTTCGAGCTGTTAATAAAATAAAAATTTATCGATATTAAATACGTTAAATTTATGTGAACATTTTCCATTTCACTTCCGAAAAAAAATCAATTTTCACCACCATTTTTTATATTCAATCATCATTTTCTAACCCTACTACAGCATTACTTTCAAATCTGTATATTTAAATGAAAATGCCAATAGATGGAAAACGTATTGTTTGTAAAATTAAGAGTACTCGGTTCTTTAATCAATTTAATGTACACAAATTATCAAAAATTAAATTTCTTAAACTTTTAAATTTTCAACAGATTATGACCAAATTTTTTTACTTGACTCCAAAGATTGAAATCAATATAGTCTGACCTAATATCTAAAGCTATTTTGAATTGTGCAATCCCATTTGTTGTATCATAAGCATTATTAGCGTTTTTACACGGTAAGGTACTGAGAAGTTGGGAAAACAGAAAATGAAAATATTTCCTGAACGAAAGATTTTCAGAAAATTTTGCAAGATCCGTGCAATAGATTCTTATAGATTAGCTACTAAGAACTGAGACATCCTGTATAGGTTTACAAACATTTCCACTTTACTTGATTCCTAAATGAATTATATAACGTAAATATCAAAAAATTATTTATTGACTGAAACTTATTTTTAAAGAGAAAGAGATAGTCATTACTAAATCCCATAGATGATTTATATTTTTGTAAGAACAGTTAATATCAAACATATACATATTTAATATGTTGTGCTTAACATAGTTTTTAAATATATTATTTTACATGCAAAGAGTTCCTGCAATTTTTAAATAGATATTACCTATAATTTAAAACACCGATATGAGAATTGCGGTATGTGATGTATTACCTTACTAATGTTGTAATTGTGAATTTTAATCGCAGTTGCCCTTTGAACTAACAATAAAGCATATGAACTGCATAATAGTAATTTAAGAAACAATAACTCATTTTACCAACACTTATAAAATCAGAAAAGTCATCTTCCCTGACTAAAGAATTTCACTTAAACTATGCGAAAATGTTTTTACTTTACAGAAAATGAGATTATTCTATAGAGCTAAACTTTCTTGTTCATGTATGTATCTACCTGAGCAGAGGAGATGAAAAACACGAACGAATACTTATATGAATACAACATTTCGTAATAACTTCAGTTGCGATTCAAACGACACAATTCCAAGATGGCTCTTCTCGACTTCCGACAGCTGAGACGTAATTAATTGTTTGATTGGTAGAAAACTCCGTCTCGCACAAATGGATTGTCCATTCTGGCCGGCGAGCTTCAACTCACACCATCTGTGGCCCAGTCAGCAGGGCTGTGCCTTGTCAAGATATCATCGGCAAAAGGCGTGCCAATGGGAACTGTGATTCGCCGGATCAAATCTAAAAACAGGCCTCAAGAACGTCGTTGACAAGTAAGTAACTCGTGGCCCGTGTCACGCTGGGGTCTCGTGTGCTTCAGACTGCAAGGCCAGAGCGCGAGCCGCTACTCACAGGGACGCGCTGTTCGCCGACGATCTGGCAACACAGCCTGGCGCGGCAACCTCGCTCTTCTCTGGGCAGCGTCGCGAACATCGTCACTGAGATCAGGAGAGGCTACAGATGGAGCATCAGCCGTCAGACGTAAAGCTTTTATTTCTCCCCATTATTTTTATTTCCACATAGCAATATGGCGGATGTTTGTTTATATTTGTGTCAGGTGTTCTAACTATATTTTATTAACGACAGTAGTTAAGCTGTTCGGAAGAAAATTATATCAAAATATGACTGCCTAATATATTTATATATCTTAAAAGTCCGAAATTAATCTACATAATATAAATGCAATGGTATAAATTGAGATTTTCCTCCAATTTAACCTCGAATTCAGGTACAGTTTATCTACATGTTAACAAACCACCGCCATATTGGTACATGTAGTGCCCTTTTTGGTTTCACCACCTACACCTGTTAGAAACTATTGTTCAAAGAGATCTTAAATAAATTACATTCTTCCTTTTGTTATTGTTTATTATTGTTTGGGACCAAAACCTCCTCAGCGTTAGAAAGTTTGATTTCCAGAACACCCTCTTATTTTCACCTCCTGACTTATTCCGAGAAATGGCGCCCCCCTCCCCCCTCCTTGTAGTAGCTGGATACGCTCTGCTGTTAACCGGTGCGAAACGATGCACTAATAATCGCTAAAGCGACTCTTCTCTACATCTGGTAGGGTAAGTCGGAAAGAGGACATCATCAAAGCGTAACTAAAATTGTAGGTAAAAAAACTGTTGCAATTTAATTGCTGGAAAAACAGCTCTGCGCCGGGCAGAATGACATTGGATAAATATAAAATAATCATTTTCTTTTTCTCGATCTCGGGAAAAACAAAACGGAAAAAAAGTCTTGGGGAATATAGCATGATTTTCGCAAAGGAATTCAATAAAAATATTCGTTGACATATTAAATTTCGTTAAACTCTGTTAAGATATTATTAGCTTTGAATTGATAGGTTTCTACCATGCCACCTAGATTGCAGTGAAATCGCCAAATGGACATTTCACAACAAGAAAAGAAGGAACACAATATACATTAAATAAAAAATATATAATCGAATACGAGAGATAGAAACTTTTTTACAAAAACTGATAACGAGAATCTAAAGAGTAACTTGACAGAGAAAGAAGCAATAAATTGTATTAAAAAATTTTAAAGTAACTGATTTAATCTGGAGAAAACGAGACTTTATTTTTGGCATTGGCATTCAAGTGAATTACTAAAAATATTATTTTATTTTACACGCGTCTTTATTATTATTTTTATTTCTTCCAGCCTTGGTGAGCTACCTTCCCATACGAAACATTGAAGTTTGTTCTAATTGAATATACTATTGAGATGCAAAACAATATTTTTTTTTTAATTTCTAGCACTTATGGGTGTGCCAGTAACATATAAGGAGCAGCATGAGTGTCTACAGCGCACTCTCCAGAGTTGGTCGTGTCTGCTGTGCAAATCAACAGGCCGGAGTTGCTGGACCGTACGTCAGTGCTTCCGTGCTTCAGTGCTTCCATGCTTTCGTGCTTTCGTGCTTCCGTGCTTCCTTGTATCCGTGCTTCCGTGCTTCCGTGCTTCCGTGCTTCCGTGATTCCGTATTTCCGTGCTTCAGTGCTTCCATGCTTTCGTTCTTAGTGCTTCAGTGCTTCAGTGCTTTAGTGCTTCCATGCTTTCGTGCTTAGTGCTTCAGTGCTTCAGTGCTTCAGTGCTTCCATGCTTTCGTGGTTAGCGCTTCAGTGCTTCAGTGCTTCCGTGCTTCAGTGATTCCGTGCTTCAGTGCTTCAGTGCTTCCGTGCTTCAGTGCTCCAGTCAGTGCTTCAGTGCTCCAGGCAGTGCTTCAGTGCTTCAGTGCTCCAGGCAGCCGCCCAGACTCCCGGAACTCGGGTTGCTTCTGTAGCGTCCCGTCAAGAGACATCGCGAATATCACTCTAGCGCGCGTGGCTAGAAAACAGTTCTGTAAGACATTCAACTATAGCACTGCCAGCTGGGTCGAGTGTTCCAGACACCGCCCTCGCTATTCACGCACGTGGCAAAGGGTAGTCATGTTAATGATATCCAAATAAACAATAAGAAATTACAGGACAGTATGCTTGTTTACTGCGAACTCCGCTGTACGTTAATGTTGCAAGGTTACACAGCCATGTTGCGTCATTTCACTTTCCGCGCCAAAAAAAAAAAAGTTGCAGGTATATTTTTGAAATGTAAATTTACCTACAGTGATTTTGCTATTCTATTTCACGCCAGAAACGTGTCTCAAACATTTGTGCTCTTTGGAGGTTTTCATGTTAATGTGTTTGTTTGGGACGAATAAGCCTATTATGTGGTTGTATTAACATAGCTGGTAAATAAAATGTATTGTTAAAGATTTTATCACCTGATATTTACAGCCCCATTACCTGCTTCATTCAAAAAGCCATTTGATGGCTATAATTGATTTTCTTTTGCTAGTTAAATTCCCACCCTTTAATTAATTATTTCGTTTGCTGTTGCAAATTCATTCAGAAAATTTCTCTAGTTTCATTCTGAAACATTTCTCCATTGTAAGTTAATCTAGGAAAAAAATAACATTTTTATGATAAATAATGAACAGTCCTAGTTTTGCATTTGAAGTTTTTTTTTCTATTGGTAGTTGTATTTTTATGAAGATATATTATGAAAATGGTACTACTTTACTAAATATGCAGGCATTTGCTGTAGCTATGGAAACAAACAAAAAAAAAAGGCTTCTAGTGAATAATTGTTACGTAAATACAAATTGTATATAGTACATATTTGGAGATTTTTCCGATCAATAAAACGTTTGTCTTGTATCTGGCAGCATAATCTGCACTAGGACAGCGTGCAACTCGTGCATGTACAGTCCCGGACGGCCAGGGGCGGCGCGTGAGAGCGCGGGCGTGTTGACAGTGCGATAGCAGCGCCGTGACCGCCGCCGGAGATGAATGGGCTTGTTAGGAGCGGGGCAGGAATGCGCCCTCTGTTCTCGGCGCCGACCCTGCCCGCTCCCACAGCCCCTCCCCCTTCCCCCCCTCGCGGGGACCGGGGCCTACCTGCCCAGCTCTGTGATTACCGCACATTCCGCTGCCCCTCGCCCGACCCACCTCCTCGCTTCTCAGCTCCTCTTTAACTGCCTTTTTTATGGTAAGTGATAATCACTAAAAACCGACCGGTGCGAAGTTATCCCCCCTAACCCTCCCCCCCCCCCCTCCTTCTCCACCATACGCACAAAACACTTGTTTATAAAAAATGAAATTCAAAATTGCCAACAGTTGATCAGATTCGGTCTACAATGAAATTGGGCTCACTGGAAAATATCACTGCAGTAATTTCGAGCCGGAGTTTGGTTGACGTGACCCGGAGTCCTCTAGCGTCTAGCGTGCCACATCCCGCTCCGTGCCCGGGCCTGCAGAGCCGGCGGGAAGAATTGTGCTGCTTGTTGCGGCCCGGGTCGTGTGGCGGGGCTCAGTGCGGGAGAGCCGTGCCAACCTGCTTGCAGTCGGTGACTCTGCCCCGGAGATCAGCGACCGACTGGCAGTGACTTCAGGCTCACCCTGTAGGCCGCTCCGCGCTTGCCGAGCACGTGAGGTCACAAATCACTTGTACTATTAATTAAATTATGCTTCCAAACATATATTTTACAATATGGGACAATCATGACACAATGTTTTAAATGCTTCACTTTATTTTTTTTTTATTTACAATATCTGCCAATACGTGAATTTTGTTATACTATTATTATTTTAACCCTAATGTCTAGTTGCCAGCGGTTCTCTAAAGAGGATACACTCAACAACACCCTTTAAGGAAACTGAGAAAGAAATCGACTAAGACGTATTGCAAGGAACCATTCCATATCTAGCTGGGATATTTACCTGGAGAACAGTGACGGTTAAACACAGGACTTGACAAGCGGGAGTCGAAGCCGGGTCAGGAAGTGCCACTGCGCCACTCACTCTGTGGTCGAGCTGCAGCTCATGGCGAGAACTGTTGGCGGTGTGTCGGCTGGAGGCGCCAGGAGTGTGGTCCTGAGAAAGGCAAGGCATCCAGCCTGGCAGTTCGTCACTCTGTCCTCCATAACTGCGCGCTCTGTCCTTCAAACACTGCTCACTCACAATTGACCACGAGAAAAAACATGCATTTTCTAGATTAAGACCATAAACACTTGAGGATTGACCTTGTGATTTGTTAATAGTCATGGCGAATGCAAGACGAATCGGAAATTGAATTCGTATAAACTCAGGGCATATCGATTGGGATCATCGTAATGCTCGGAATGAGAACTTCCTCATCTTTGAATTTCCCTTTGAGTATCATCGCGTGAATCACAATGGTTCAAATCCTTAATAATACTTAGTTAAGTTCTGAATAAAAATTAAATTTAGAATCTTTTTAGTATAATGTTTTTGATTCGATACGTATTTTGCGTGTCATTTTGCTAAGTAAAGTGCTAGCGTTCGCAAATCCATAATGACCAAAACCGCCTACATAATAACTTCATTCAAAATTTACTGTGCGAGAGAAAGGTGAACATAGAACATTTGTTTTCCTTCGACAATATGCTTTAAATAAAAAAGGAATATATTTGAGGCATTAGGTAATTCGATTATCAACCGACGTTAAAAAACGGTATGGTTTAAGATTAAATTAAGTATTAAATAGTTAATGTAGTCTAATTGTTAAAGTAAACTCTTATTTTAAAATACTCAACTCTCTCTTTTAAGAGGCATAGAAAATTTTTGATAACTTACATAAAGAAATTTTTATATGAAATAAATATATATTCTGTAACAAAATGTCTAAATCGTTTTATTTTTACGGTGCAACATTCTTGTACGTGATATTTCTGTTTTAAATGGTTATGTGACAAACATTTTTATGATTGAAAAATAGTAATTCCATTTTAAATATATGAGGCGAGCCTCAGGTGAGAATAATGCACGCTAGTTAAAAGTGTTGAGCGTAGGGGCGATATGGCATGTGACCGTGCAGGTCATTGTGCCCTTCGCATCCCCTAGGTTCATATATGTCAAACGACCAAAGTTACACCTCCACACACACACGCATACACGTACACAGAACAGGGGTCGTTGAAGGAGTGTGTGAGGTTCAGTAAGTTGATAGAAGGCCCTGCTATACTCGGCGTACCCAACCCAGATACATATTTGTATTCTGAGCCAAACATACTTCGCTTCTTAACGAGAATTATGACAGAAATAATGTTGAGCTTATTATTCAAGTTTTTATATTTGTCTAACGTACTTTAATCTCCAGAGCATGCCAATTATTGAACTGAGACTTCTTTATAGCTGGTAGGGTAAGTTGAGCGATGACGTCATCACATGGTAATCATGGTAACAGAAGTAACGAATATTTCTCGAAGAAGCTGGGTTTGAAAAGAAGGACGTGGGAAAGGGTGAAAGATCAGTGAATTAACTAGGGTATAAAAAATTTTTAAAACTGTTATCTTAAAATTTTAGTTGATGATCTTATAAATAATTCTAAAAGTAACTGTTGTACTTTGGTTTTTTTATATGTACACTATAAACTACACTTTTTAACTATAAAATGTATTTTAAAAATATTTTCTGTAGTATTGTTTTTATAACGTGTGAACATCTTAGCTGTCGGTAAACGGAATTTAGTAGGAGTAATATCATGAAAACGAAACGGAAGTCGATGAATGGAAATATGACACAAAGATGGTGGACCCACGTGTAGCAACATAAAAATGTAGGTATATAATAAGTTTTGTAAACATTAAGGGAAATAAAACTCGTATTTGTGTGCCAAATTAAACTTTATTATAGTGAAACTACTGTAGAATATATTTGGTAAAGTAAAATAGACATACTAAAAACTAATCTCAAGTTTTAAAATACCTAAGAAACTGGCATTAGAATTAATATATGTAATACATATTCTCTTTCTAGATTCCCGCTAGGCTTAATAGGACATCTGTAAATCTCGCGTTTAACTTCAAGAAACGTGGTTCAAATCTCATCATTGGCAAAACTTATTATACTTTTATAAAAACCCTTTAACATAATAATACTATATAAAAATGTCAAATCAGCTCTCAAAGAGTTTAAGGTTTGTTTGTAGAAAATTTTTACATAATGGTTAAAGACGTTTAAGTACAAACAAATATACAAACATATACTTAGTGTTAATTTTTTTTTTAATGTTACGGGTAGATACTTTAGTAATACTATAGAAGTTTGCCTTCTAATGTGTGCGGAAACTTTATAGTATTAACAGTTTAGTGAACTTTAACAAGGTGGGCAGTATTTTAATAAAATTGCTTGTTGAAAATCAGGTCCAAAGCCAGGTTTTTTTTATCGGTTGTCTCGAGATGCTAATTGCTATCTGCGTTTAGTTTTGGCAAGCAACGTTTACGATTTGGGCAAAGAATTCTAGCGGCGAGCGCAGAAAGTATGTGCATGAATATCATAAAAAAAATTTGTGGTTATTTGAAAAACAAATACTTTATGTATCAGTTTATTTATCACGCTTGGTGTTATTTTAAATAATTATACGTCATTTTCTTGTCCGAGTTTCGTATTATAAATTTATTTGCAATATGAACAACATGAGAACACATGAATTTTCTCGTAACCGAAGTTAGGTGTTCACACATCACTGGCGAGTGCTGAAAGTCTGGCGCCAATTTTTTTTAGTTAAATTTTTTGTATGGCAAAAAATAAATTCAATGTTCCGAATGCAAAATGTTATTTTTGAAATGGAAAAACGAAAGACAGATTTTGATTCGGGTCGTTTCGCGGAGGTACGGACCATGCTGTATCGAACTGTTCTCCATGCAAGTATTGTGAAGAAGTAGAGTCAGTGCGCATGTCTCTCCTGGACGAAGTGCGAGCAGGCCGAGGCGCGCGGGAACCGCAGCTCGATAAGCGCGTATCTGCCTTCCGTCTGCCTGCAGCCAGGCCTGCGCCTGCGGTGAAGGAGCCGCCACCCTAACACTCGCTACACTCGCGACAACACATTAAATAAACAATATTAATATTCTTTTTCTTATCTTTCTTCAAAAGGCAATCCCCATAAGGGAAGGGCATATTTGGACATTTCTTTTCATTTATTTCTTCATTTTTCCCAATAACTTTAATTGTATGTTTAACTTGCTTAATACAGTCTGTTTCCTGGGACATTGCGGCCATCATCAGAATAGTTTAACTCTACATATATTCCACTACTACATTTACATATAATAAAATAACAACAAAATAGATAACATAGTATTCTCCACAATACATAGGATATCTAAAAAAAATTTCAGTAAAATGTTCTGACTCCGGCAGTTCGATTACAGTCGCACAGGAAGAACTGCCAAGAAACCTTTACGAGTTGTGCAATTTCTTCCATAGATCATATGCAGTGCCATGCTGTTCATGCCATCCAGTTCTTCATGTCCGATTAAAATGAAGTTTCTTGAAAAGAATACCTACAGTACTCCTTATCCCAGCATCACATTTCCTCCATGATTGTGATGTGTTCCGGACTTGCTTGTTCCCATGAGGTCTTGTAGCCCTGCTGCCTTCGGTTCCCTCGATGTCTTCCAGTCTTGGGTTCCCACAATCTTCCAGTCTTGAGGATCCATGAAATCTTCCGGACTTGATAATCCACGCTGTCTTCTGATATTGTCAATCCATGGTCTCTTCCGGACTTCATTGTTCCCATAAGGTATTGCTATCTTGCTGTCTTGGTACTTTGCTAAATTTCGCTGAAAGGTGCGGTATGCTCAACCATCTGAAGAAGAAAAGCACAAAATTAAGTGGGACAAGGAGTAGCAGGATGCCTTCCAAGACCTCAAACATCCTCCCGTTCTTCATCTTCTTAAAGAGAGATTTACCCTGCTAGTCGATGCCAGTAGTTTGGCTCTTAGAGCAGTATAATTACAGGGGGAAGATGGAAAAGGAAATTTGTTGCGGCTATGCAACTCGATCCCTTAACCATTGTGAACAGGCATAAAGCATAATTGACAAAGAAGTTATGACATGTATATTTGGCATGTAGCAGTTTGCTAACTACTTACAACACACCAAATTAATGCTCATGACTAATACCCAAACCCTTACCTGGCTGTTCTCTCAGCTGAGACCGCTAGGTTAATTGGATCGATAGAACATGCGGCTGATGAGGTTTCAGTTATCTTTATTGCATGTAACGGGGAGTGATGATTGCATGGCCTCCCCCTTGTCTGGGGTAGTTTGAGTCGTATAGCGAGCAGAGTGAGTTTGAGGGAGAAGTATGTGCTGCTATTCGTATGATTCCCGAGACATTTATTGATGTAGGGAGATGGCAACTGGAAAATAAGGACGGACAGGTTTTTCGGAACGAAGCTTTGATGGGGGGACGCAAAGACTATGTAATCTTGAAGGTAATTCTTCACAAAGTGATCCAGGAGTTAAAAAAATAGTGTGTGGGTGTCAAAAGCCATAAGGGATATGCTGCTGCGCTATTTCCACGACTCGATGGTAGGCACTCATATGGGAGAGCCAAGGCAGAGGTGAATATCGGGAAGTAATTCTTTTAAGAATGCATGGAAGAGGACATAAGAAATTATGTAAGCAAATGTAAAGAATTCCAACTTAGTAAACAACCGAGGAATACGAAAATAGGGCTGTATTCGGTCCAAACATCCGAGAAGATTTAGGAAAGACTTTTTATTGATATTTTCGGGCCCCTACCCCGAAGCAACGAGGGCACAAATGCATCGTGATTTTGGTTGATACCTTTTCCCGTGTTGTGATCTTGCGATCACTGCAAGACATGAAAGCCAGCTCAATTAGCGCGAAGCTATGTAATTAAATTTGGAAAATGTTTGGAAGCCCAGAATTGCTCATTTCTGACAACATTATGTATTTAACGTCCACAAACTATGAAGAACGTGTGCTTTCTGTGAGAAATTAAACAAGTATACGCTAAAACCTACTATATCTCTCAAAATCTGGTAGAGCAGGTTATCAAGTCGGTTAAGGTGGCATTAATGATATTCCACCACAAAAATTAAAGAGGTTGGGATAGTGAGCTTGCATCTCTTAATGTGGCGCTAAACTCGGTGCCGCATGGGGTAACTGGTAAATCGCCATGTATGATAATGTTTAGCCAAGAACTACCTCATTCCCTACTGAGTATATGGGGGGTTGCCTCCTGAATGTTTTGAGAGTGCAGGCAAGCAGCAAGAAGAGGTGTGGATCGAAACAGAGCGGGCATTGGAAACAGGACATCTGCTTATGGGGAAAAGATATAATAAAGACAGGTCAGAGACACACACTAAAAAGGGGGATCTCGTCGTATGCCGAAATGTAACTTTAATTAAGAAGGTAGATTTTATATCTGGCAAGCTTAGTCCCTCTTTCGAAGGCCAATTCCGTGTTTTATCTTTCCTGACTCATGTTACAGTTAATCTTGGAGATTTGTAAAAGGGACATGTGGTGAATAAAGCGCACATATCAGCGGTCAAGAAGTACTAATCATAAAATATCAGGTTGGGAGTGATCGGTTTGGAGAGGGGTTCATGCGGTCCAGTGTCTGTTAAGTTTCTGATATGGCTTTGTTAGTGTTAGATGTTTTCTTGTTAGGTTTTTTTTGTTTGGTGGGACCATTTTTTTTGGAAATATTTTTTTGTGGTGTTTCTTCATTCTCATCAGTGTTTGTATTGCTTCTTCTATGTTCTTTACAAGTGCCGATCTATAGGAGCATCTCCTTTTTTGTTGCCCAGAGATAGTGTTTAGGAGAAGTGGCTGTGGCATAGCTGGTACTAGCCACTCTTTGTTTTTATTGTGCGTGGCGTGGAGTTCTCTTGGACGATCGCCCCCGGTTGGTTGAGGCAGTTCTTTCTGCAGGCATCCGAGCGCAGCAGGTGCTGGTGGTTGCAGCGTGGTTGTTATGCTGGGCCACCGCCCAAGTAGTGCCAGGGGTCGAGGGTGGTAGCGGGAGGTTTTTTTTTCTTTGAGCGGGTGTAGTTGGGGCTCTGGAGCCCGAAGTTGGTAGTATTTTTTTTGGGACGGGGGGGGCGGTTTTTATTAATTTTCTTCTGTCGTCTGTTTGCGAAAAGTGGTTCCTTATGGGTTGGACTCTAAATGATAGTCTTTACTGTTCTGACAGGGAAGGAATAAGCCAGGAGAAATATGTAATGAGTGTGGGCGGAGCCATGTTTGATAACGGTGTTGATACTTAAGTTGTATGCTACGCAGAAGATGGATATAATGGTTGGACTTGAGTGTCACCGCGATTTTCGCTACACAGGATGGATTTGAATAAAATATGGCTCTTGCTAGGGAACTTTTTTCTAGTCTTTACTGCGTTTTGCTGCTACTTATTTCTACACATTTTTGCAACAGCATTTGAAGAGGAATGGTGTGGAGAATTATTCCTGTCAAAAGGGGGAATGTCCCTGATGATGTCAAGCGCCGGACCGGGCAGCGGCCACCAGGCGAGGCGACTACTAGTTCGAGTTCCGTGAGGAGTGGGTTCTGAGCTCCGGGATACTTGTCTCACCCATACTCCCTACAGGGTGGCACAACACTGCATACAGCCTACAAGCAGTTAGGTATTCGTCCGCCAGGAGAGACACGGTCGTCTTGGCTCCGCGCGTTGCCCTGGAGCCGAGCGACACCCTCCCCCTCCGAAGGCCCTGCAACTGAGCGCTCTAAACGGCGCTACCCCGAGTATTATACAGTGCTCTTAGCACGTTCAGAGATCAGATTTTATGCTATAGTGAGTGATGTTTCTGTTTGGAGACCTTCTAAAGTGGGGACGATTTTTTTTGACCTCTTAAACAGCCATAATGGGTGGTATCACCTTTATTTTTGTCTGTGACTTCCATCAAACCCTGTTCGTGAGTTTCATAGGAACTCAAGCAGACATTATCAAACCTTGCTTCAAATCGTCTAATCTCTGGAGTTGTATTCAATCATTTATTATCACGATTGCAGCTTCAAAATCTCTGGAGGCAACTTTTTAAATATGGGGAATATTGTTTATGCTGGCAATCAAAGTATGTTATCAGTGCGCTGTTAAAATTAAATTAAAGAAATTTAAGTTCAGTATTTATATTTCTGTCACTTTTTACCGCATGTCAATAATACGTTGCCATGGGCTTATTGACTTCATATACGAAATGTGCAGTTATAAAAATGTGGTGCACTCCCACAACCTGTTACTGCTGACAACATTCAGGACAATTGCATGGTAGTGTTGTGATGAGCTGTGCTACGCTAAAATTCCTTCAGACAGCAGGCACTATCACGCGAACTTAAATGGTGTAATTTTAACTTACTCGATTACGTTTCAAGTTGAGATTATTTATTTGTATGATTATTCAAGTGTATGAAATAGTATATTCCAGGATAGTTTCGCTGTTATAAAGTTTCATTTGGCACACCAACACGCTCGGTTCATCCCCCGATGATCATAAAAATGACTATACACGAGGTTAATGGCGCCAGACGCGGTTCAGCCATCTGGACGAAATCATTGAAAAGGTGAGCTCTGAGCATGCATGGAATTTGGGCAAGAGAACGGCCACGGATAGGGCACAGGCGCGTGTGTTGGAATGGAGACTGAAGGGCCGGGAGTGTGACGAGGCAGTGCCGGGGTCAGTGACGCCGGGCGGAGGAGCAGTGCTGTGAATGGAGGGCTGGTCCAGAGGAGCGGCCCGCCTCGACACCAACACGACCTCACCCCTGCGGCTCGTCGCAGGGACGACATTCCGGCGCCCACGACACGGCGCCCCGTGACTCACCGCGCTCCCGCCGACACGACACGACACGACACGCCCCGAGCAGCCTCTGTCTCTCCCGGACCGGCCTGCTCCGTCGTCAGTGCCCGCGCCGACTTCTTGACCAGTTACGAACAGCTACTAGCTATTGGCTCTTCGAAACAGTCCGAAACGAATTCCTGCTGATCGAAGCTGCGGAAAGGCGAGGCACATTGGGGCTAACGACTGATTTTCCTGGACAAACCCTGAAAAAAATTAAAATTAAAAATTTATTTGGAATTTCATAATATGTTGGTTTTATGTAATGTCCAGAGCAACTAAAGCCACTGAAAACCGAGCATTTTCTCCACCCGCCTCCAAAGAAAATGGCTCTATTATGCGGATTCCATATTTTTGCCTTTATAATGTCACAACAAAATTATATTACCACACGCGTTAACAGCACAGAGCTATAATGAATTAATTTAGCCGTTAAACAAACCGTATATTCCGCACTATAAATTCTTGCATTAATTGGGTAATCTAATATATATATATTTTTCTGTGTGAGGTCGAGTTCGGCACACACATTCATACATTCCTAGACGTACAAAATTGGTCCCACTGGTCCCAACTTTATTTTCGGTACTGACGAATTCGGTAAAGATTTGTTCCTAGCACACACAGAATGGACCGCCTCGGCAGGGAAGCACGGGTGAGAGGCGCCGGCTAACAGGAGGGGCGGACCTGCTCGCACATGCTCCAGGGATACCACAGCTGCCAGCAGCAGGCGGCAGTTATTCTACGTAGGCTGCCTTGAATGCAATGAACCTGGTTGCGCAGATTCGTCGGTCACATTCAACCATCGTGAGCTGTACAATATCCTCGTGGAGAAGAAAAGTGGGTTTGGAGCATTCGGCATTTGCATGTGTGTGTGATCATGTCAAAAATAAACTTGGCATGAAAGGTAAGAGTAAAGTTATCAGGAGTCCCGTCACGAGAATATGTTCACGTGATAGAAACAAAAAATTAAAACAGTTTTAACAGAACCGAAAGAATATTTATTATTGCTTGCAACTAATGGCTGGGCAAAACTTTGCGGATCGAGAAACCTGCAGCAGCCAAAATCACTTATGTTAAATTATGTGAGGTGCATGTTTACACATAGCGTTGCCATTTCATTCTGGTACAGTGTGTAAGCCGTCGTTGTAAAAAGAACACGACAAATAAAAGTATTTAACATTTAAAGACCATTATAGTTGTTGGTGCTATTTCACGTTTAAATTAGTTATGAAATTAATTATACAATTTATTCATGTTTTTAATTGTATTTTGTAAATAGTATCATTACTGCTTGACGAATTGCTTTCGTGCAATTTTTTTCTTTTATTTTAATTTTGGAATCAGCATGGTATCTATGTCACTCGGACTACTAAGCGAGTTCTGAAAACCAACTTCTTTTGAATAGCTTCTTATTCATGTAAAGCTGGTTGTCTAAATGTACATCAATATTGGATATTCTGCACTGCTCACATTACCGAAAATTAAAGTTCTGAAAAAATTATTCATTTGGCAGGAATTATTCATTTCGCAGTGACAATGTCAAAACGTCATAGAGAGACTAGACAAACGCTTAAGCAAAGTGTCTTGCATAAATCACATAATTAAAAATTTGAAATAAAAAACAATAGACACATTTACACATTTGACATTCATAATTTGTATATAAATAATACAGAACATAATATATAAAAAAAACTCAACTGGTGTCTGAGCCGAATCACTAAGAAAAACATAATTTCAAACTGTATTTAATCGCTTTAGTATGGACGATCTATACCTATAGATGAACCGTTTAAAAGCACCTCAATGTATATTTTTTCCTACCAGAAGGTCAATCAACTAATGATTTTGCGAGTAGCTGTGGGCGTAGTAAAAGCAGGAAAACGTATATCCTCGATTATAAATCTTACACCAAGAAATCACCAAATAATGAAGCTGAGAGTTCTTTCCTCGCTTGAAAACCTTCCGTGTATAATTGGTGATGGCTGTGGCGATGACTGTGATTATAATAAGATTATTTTAAAACTAGGAACATTCAATGACAGCGAATGTAATGGTTCTTAACATAGAATTAATGTTTGTGTTTTTATTTACTCATTTAGTGGCAGGGATGTGGTAAAAAGTTATATTAAAATGGTAAAAGTTATAAAAATCTGTTATTTCCCCACTGTGCGTCTGTCACTGCTCAGGGCTCTGCAAGTAACCTGACCCACGAGCCCGCCACTGGCTGGTGGCAGTGATCCTGCAAGGGGTTGCTGTCGTTCCTTTGGAAAACGCAACTTTTGAAAATACACCTAGAAAAACCAGCTTAGAATTTTCTAAGTTCTGAAGGTTTAAATTGCTTGTTTCTACGTTATGTGGTACCGCGTTGTGTGTTTCTAAGTTATGCCAGTTCTAATTTGTGTGTTTCTAAGTTATCACAGGGCTAAATTATGATTTCCTACGTTACAGTGTTTCTAGGTTGTGTGGTTTTCTGTTGTGTGTTTCTAATTTTTGACAGCTCTAAGTTGTGTGTTTCAAAATTATAATAGTTCTAATGTATGATTTTCTAAGTTGTGTGGTTCAGTGTTGTGTGTTTTTAAGTTACATCAGTTCTAAGTCGTGCGCTTCTAAGTCATGACTGTTGTAAGTTGTGTGTTTCTAAGTGACGCGCGGACCTCTGCACAGTTGCTGTCTCGCTGAGCACCAGTCGAAGCTGCTAGCGCTGCAAGACTGTCAGACGTAAGACATGCCACGCGTGCCTGGCCGGATTACAAGGGTCGTCGCTACCTACCCCCCCCCCCCCCTACAACGCTACCACGCGGTCGTCCTGCCTCGGCGCCGTTATCTATCGTTGAGTGGTCTTGGGAATTCCGCGGGCCGCCGCGTGAAGTGGTGTGAGCGGACGACTCTATTCTCGATGCTTCGGGCGTCGGGTCGGCGCGGGATGACGCGACTCGTCACAGCTGCTCTCGTCAGTTCGAGTAGGGCGCCAAATACTAATTAAGCAGTGACGCCGGCCTCCGCGACAGAGTTTGGCGACGAGTCCCGTGACAGGGAGTGCCGTGAAGAGTGACGGAGTTCCGCGGTTTGTTCGGCGACAGGTTTTTGGCGACACAGTTCCGCGCGGCGAGAGTACCGAGCGGATTCCGAGCGAAGGGAAGTGCGACGTCTGCGAAGAGGGTGAGAGACCCCCCCCTTCCCCCTCCTCCGAGAGGGGCGCGACGCGGAGTTTGACTGGATCGCGAGAGTGCGGCGACTGATTGGCGCAACACTGTGTGTGTGTGTGTGTGTGTGTGTGTGTGTAGGTGTGTGTGTGTGTGTGTGGACAGGTGCGTGGTAATGGGCGAACCACTGTTGAGCCTGGCTCCAGTGAGGAGTGCGAACTGTGGATTAGACAGATACTGAGTGACTTGAGAATAAATATTTTTTTATGTGCGAGTAATTGGTGATCAGGCATTTTTAAGTAAGGTTATTTATTAGTTATTTAAATATTATTATCAATAAAAGTGTAATAAAACTTAAATGGGCTATTCCTTACATTATAAAATCGTTACCATATGTATCAACTTCATTTTACCTTTTTTTCTGAGATTTCACCCCTATGGATTGTGAAGTTGTATCTCCTCCAATGTTGACATCGTCGTTGCACACGGGATCTGCTCCTTCTCCGTCGTAGCTGTCGTCAAGGTTCCCGTAGACGATGGTACAACCTCAAAAAACACTAACTCATTATCATTTTCTGAAATTCACCCCTACCATTTAGCAACGTTTTACCCAGGGTGAGTTGGATAATGAGGAAAAATTAATATCTCCTAACTTATTATAAATTAGTGGGTAATAGAATAAGCATGAATTATATGCGTTCAGCTTTTTTCTATGAGGTAAGCGCGATTTTATCAAAATAAATAGGATTATATTACGACTTTCAAAATTCAACCCTAATTTTTTTTTAATGTTACCTTGTAAAAACTTGACTTTTTCAGGTTTGAAATTTATCACATACTTTTTCTTATAAAATTGCAATATTTTTACTGACCTGGAATTTTTGTGAACCAATATGAGGGTTATTAGCTAATATTAAATATAAATATTTTAGATACATGGAAATATGTTGCAGCTTTAGTGTATCTACTATAGTACTTGCATGTCCCTGAAATCACAGGAATAAGTAAATGTTATCATAGAAGCGAAAAATGTCCTATTATTCAAACTTGTTATAATACCAAATATAAGACTAAATGTTTTGTCCTTTAACAATCGCATGGTTTGCCTGTCGAGCAACAGCAGAATAATTCCAACACTTCACGGGTCTTACTTGGCGGACATAGAAAAACCGTACCCATCATTTTTATGTTTATAAATACTTCCCGATGTTATACCTCATATTGTTTTATTTTTTAACGGAACTTAATTTACCAATTTTAGCCCCTTTAGGGGAAGTATTTATATTTATTTGTAGTCTATGTGTTAATTCAATTTATGAGATTAGTAACTCTAATTCAAATCTGATCCAAATCAATTCAGGAGTAAAGACGTGATTGAGTAACAAACAAAAAACCTTTTAAATTTGTATATCAGTAAGATAGGGTTAGTAGGAAGTAGAATAGAATATTTAGGAAGTATGAAGAGTCAAAAATTATTTTCTGAGAATAAATTAAATGTAATATATATATATATAACTAGCTTATTGTCAAATGATCTACAATATATATAGAAGATATATATAGTAGGTAAAATTACATGAAGGTAGTTAAATATATATAAGATCATATGACAAGAGCTAGTTATTTATATGTAAATATATTTATAACTAGCTTCTTTCCTTATGACCGACAATTTTTATAAACCATGTAATGACTTATAATTTGCTAAAAAATCTTGCTTCCTGTGATAGGCTATATGTAGTCTACAATTGCCTTAAGTTGTGAAAGTACTGCTGATTGAAGAAATACTAGAGAAATTAAAGAAAAAACTAGTGTAATTTTAAACACCATTTAATAAGCCTTATATAAGGGAACAATTTCCTAACACATATTGGGAAAGGTGAAAGAGGATCTTAATGACGCCACCTAGTTAATAACTTACTTGGTTTTAAAACTTTTATTTCTCTTTACTGTAATTAAAACCTACCGCGCGTTTTTCGTGTTAGTTATCTTAGTTATCATAGACAGCAGGCGTTTTCTTTTCACTCTTAAAAAATTTGTTTCAGTACTATTATAGAGTTAAGATTACGTTTTATAATGCATCCGCTCTTATTATATAAATCTGAAACTACTACAGTATCGGGTAAGATAAGAAATTACCACATTTACCATCCAGGTGTTACATCACTTCACTAAACTTACTTAGTTATAACAGACAAACTGCTGTAATGTGATATGTGCTGTATGCATGTTGAGTCAGAAGTATAAGAAACTAATTGTAAAAAAAAGAAATAGTGACTACAGCGCTATGAAATAGGCGCGCTGCTGAGTAGAGCCTTTGAATATATATACTGTATAGAAGTCGCGAGTGGATAGGATTTACTCTACGTTTTTCAGAAGCGTATGATGAGCAGCTTGGGAACTTCGCCGCTGCAGTGCGCTGCTGTAACGCCCTGTATCGTCTTAGTTGTTATTTACACGTTAGAGCGCAGCACTGTCGCCCGCTGTCATTCCCGGCACCCCCCGCCTATCATTCACTGCAGCTCAAGGTCGTTCAGCGGGAGGGGGAAGGGGTGTTTGAAGAGTTCGACACTTGTCCGCTAGGGACCACCACAAGTCGATGCCCTAGAGATGGTGGCGATTGCGGCGGTGAATTAACCAACTACCTCAAAACCGTATTAGAAATGTTAACCTGGGCTGGCGACTTCTATACAGTATATATATTCAAAGGTAGAGCGAAGCGATAGACTACTTTTTATGACGTCACGCGCTTGAAAGCCGGCCTTGAGTCTAGAGGGTGTTGGCCTGACGTCACCCGACTTGCTGGCATCTAGTAAGAAGTATTTGGGCAGAAGGCAACACAACGGGATTTGAGCTTACTGTTCTTCACTTCATCACGGGCCATATTCGCAATAAAATAGTGTTCTCTCAAAAGTAACTTACGTATTATTTTTATTACTTGTGTAAATCAGTATTGTTAAACAGTGGTATATGAGTATTGTTTTAGTTGTGTAACAAAATTGTTTTGAAGTGAAACTTCTTTGGGCGCGATGAGAGTAAAATTTCAATGAAACGTTTTAGTGAAACATTGTTTTGAAAAGTTTCGGACACGAATAAGACAAAGAATAGGTACTTGGCCAACGAGATATATTGTCGAGGTTTCAACTGACAAAGAAGTTACACTTCTATCATGTGTACTGAGTTACGTGCGCTCTTTTTAGGTAGATTTCAAAGAAATACTACCTATTGTAGCCGTTACCATTGTGTGACCTTCGGAAAATATTTATATAGTTTTTCGTTTCATGGTACATAGCTCCCAAAACCATCCTCAACTCAAATTTTTAGTTATATATTGATGTATCAATATATATCACAATTTTGTGGACAAGATAACTGTCAAAAATGTTCACATATCACTTCCAAACTGATGTATAAAATCTAGTAGTGGAAAATCTCGGTCGAGTTTGTTAATGGGCAATATCCGACCAAAGTATTAGAAATGGAGATCGTTTTTTTTTTTTTGAAAACAGAAAAATCGCTGTTACTCCCATAATATAGAAAATATCACAGCCTTTTGAACGTATTAAAGCTCGCAGGAGTAATACCAAACAAAATATTTTGTCAGAAAATGGTTTTGATACGACCAACCATAACTACAAGGGGTTGAAAAAACAAGGGTTGGAGGACAAAAAAAATCATAACTCCCTTTGTATGCCCAACATGAATTCGTACAGATTATGTATTAATCTTATAATTTGTATCTAAAACATTTGTCTGAAACAATTTTTTATTAGAGGAACCATTGCTGCAAGGGGTTGAAAAAATAAGAGGTAAAATTAAAAAAAAATCATAACTCCCTTAGTAGATACACTATCAAATCCATTCAGATATTAAAATTTTTATCTTAAACTTTTGTCTGAAAGAATTTTGGATTAGACGAACCATTCTTGCAAGGGGTTGAAAAAATAAAGGGGAGGAATTTGAAAAAATTAATAATTAACGTACGATGTACGCTGTTAAATCCGTTCTGTTTTGTTTTAAACATAAATTAATATCTACAACTTCTGTCTGTAATAATTTTTTATACGACCAACCACTGCCAGGGACTGAATAAACACAGGTTGAATGACAAAAAAATTCATAACTCTTTTCGTATACGTACCATCAAATGCGTTCAAATTGTTTGTAAATATTATAATTTTTATCTAAAACTTTTGTCTAGTACAATTTTTGATTAGCCGAACCATTGCGGTAAAGGGGTTGAAAAAATGAGGGGTTATAATTTTAAAAATCCATAACTCACTTAGTAGTTAGACACTATCAAATCCGTTCAAATTTTTTATAAATCTTATAATTTTTATTGAAATCTTTTGTTTGAAACAAATTTTGATAATACAAACCATTACTGCCAGGGATTGGAGAAACCTGGGCTTGAAAGTATAAAATAAATAAAACTTCCGAACCATGTACTCTACCGAATTAAGGTTTTTTTTTTAACTTTTAAGTATTGTTTTAAACTTTTATCTGAGTAAAATTTTATGTTACAAATCATTACTGCAAGGGGTAGAAATAATAAGGGTAGAAAGACAATATATCATTAATTTTTTTTAATAGATATACTATCAAATCCATTAGATTTTATTTTAAAACTTATCAACTTTATCTTAATCTTTTGGCTCAAACAATTTTTGATGAAACGAACTATTACCATAAAAACAGGGATTAAAATTATATATATACATATATAACTTCCTTAGTATCAAATTCGTCAGAATTTAGTATAAGCATCTTAATATTACCTTAAACCTTTGTCCAAAAAACATTTATTCTACCATGTATTAATGCAAGGGATGAAAAATAGTGTTTTTATGACAAAAATAATTGCATAACTACCTTAGAAGGGGTAATATGCAATTCGTTAAGACATTCAATGCTGGATGCATTCAGTTAAAAAATTTTAAAAATATTTTCGCTACATGGAATACGAAAAAAATGTTAAATCGATCTTTTTTTTTTCTTTTTTTAATATTGGCGACCATATAGGTTTTTGTGTTCATCAAGTTCTTAAAACGTTCCAGGAGTTTATGGAGAAGTTTCCAAAACATTTCCAGAAGAAAAATAGGTACTTCGAAATCTACCTACGCCTGTAGGCTGTGCCGAAAGGGATTTTTTTTTTCTGTGTGCAAGTGAAACAATCTAATTTTTACTTTCTCCTTGTCATGAAGATCTGTGTGCTACAACTGACGATTGTTGGCGCCAATCTTATCGAGTTAGTTGTGCAAGCTTGCGCTAGGGACGCTTAATGCAACCGCAGTTATCAACAGCGGAGTTTCCGATCTATAAATACTATCTCTTGTCTATGTCCAGTTCCCCTGTGGTTGAGGTGGAGTGCGGAAGCGGGCAGATAGACTCTCGTGGCTTCCACTCTACATGTAGATCAATTACGAGCGGCCATCAACACTTGCACAACTTGATGGCGCCCAAGCGTTCAGACACGCCCGAAGGTGACAAGTGAGCTGGTGTTCGCTCTGTCCCCTAGTCAGTGAATTTATTTGCAGTATTTACGAACTACTTTGATTATACTAAAGCAGTAACATTTGCAAATACTAAACGAGCCAACAATGTAACTTGTTAGTTCGGGCAGTAACTGATGTGAACTGTCCTTTCAAGTGTTACGTGTAGGCGACTTGAGACATTCAACAAATATATCTACATAAATTATTGGAACTGTGCATACATTTACAAGTATGGTTTACAGCCTACATTAGAACTAAACTTCTATGTTTATGGCAACTTTATGTAGGTCTAAAAAACGTGCATTTACCAATAGTTGTGTGCCTTCATCGCCCAATGTTGGGTATTGTTTTAGATTTTTTTGATACTAATTTCGTAAATTTCAGCAATCAAAAATGGCACGATAACTTTCAAACTTAAGTGTCGAGAATACAGCTCGTGTGTTAAATAAGTGTGAAAGATGTGACTAACTAGTATCATGTAATGATGTTCTCAAAAGACATGTCAAGATGTGCATGAGGTATATTTTACTTATTATGCTATTACTTATTTTCAGTAGCAGTTGTGTAAAAATGCAATATGCGCGTTGTTATTATAAGATTTTTACTTAAGTACTTGTTATTAGCGTTACGTGATTATAAGCACACCGAGTGTAAAACTGGAGCGGGCTCCGAAGTTTAGATGGTTCTGGCAGATATGCTTGTAATTAATTGGCCAATAGTATGTGAAAAGAAAACTGAGTCACTATAAGACTAATTTAAAAAGAGTTTATATTGGATTAATTATTTGTAGTTAAAAAAACAAATTAATTGCTTACTTATACTTGCAGGCGATTCGACCAAGAACTTTAAGAAAAATTCAAAATGGTGGTTGCTAGTAACAAATACAGAATCGTAAGGGGCCATCTAAAATCTAAAATAAGTTTTCAATTTTTTTAATGTTTTAATAATGTTTATAATTTGATTTCAAAGCTTTCGTTTATAATCAATTTTCGAATGGAAACCAAGATGACAGAAATATGGTGGGAAATGTGGCGAGCATGATGGCCGTCAATATTGTGACTACCTCTAAAATAACAAAGCGGAGGACATTTGAAGCAAAGGTAGCAGCCAAAACTCGTGTTCCCTAGCGAACATCAACTATAGTAAATACTAGCTGCAGTACCCGGCTTTGCCCGGGCTGAACACCGGGTGATATATTGTCCGCGAGTTACAGCAAAATGGATAGCGATATGTCCAGTGTGGTAGACATTAAGAAATGACACATAATTACTGTTTGTGTATCTGTGACCTATGGTTTTCTGTTTACCCATGGCGATCGGTTGAAAGGTTTAGAAGTTAATGCGCTACAGCGCCATCTAGCGGCGATTTACAAAAAAAATGGTTAGTATAAAAACCTTCTCCATGATAAAAACACTTCGATGTGCCAACTTTCATGGCGATCGGTCAAACGGTGTAAGAGTTTATCGACGTCATACATGCCAACATCCAATTATATATATTCTTATATTTCGAAATTTTGGGGCTTTCATTTTTGCGAAAAGTGGATGTTCAGGACCTCGAATGGTTTGGAACACTCCATCTCGAAAGAATAGAATTTTGAAATTCCTGAAACTGTTGAAATTTTGGGGCTTTGTTCCCAGAGGGGGGCTGGGGGTTCGAGGACCCTGAATGGCTCGAAAACACTTAAAATCGAAAGAGATAGATTTTTAAAAATTTTTAAACTTTCGAAATTTGGGGTCTTTAACCACCTGGGGGGGGGGGGGGGTGATGTTGAGGACCCCGAATGGCTCGGAAACACTCCAAACTGAAAGAGATATAAAGGAATATAAGAATGTAGGCATTTACTGTACTCCTGTCTACCATAATAACAATATTGACACATAGAAAGCTTATTACCTACATATGAATACTTATCTAAATAAATTAATAAATAACTGTATGTTTAAGAATTTACGTACATACATAATATTAAACTTCAAACTATACACACCAAAAAAAAAACTAAGGATGTTTGTGAAAGTATTTTTTATTTGTCATAATGTTTAAAACATTTATACGATTTGTTTATATGTAAAACTGTGGTGGCAATATTCCGCTTATCCAAAGGAGTATAGAAATTAATAGAGATATCACTCCCTGTACACACCACAAATCTATGAATTAAGTAAAAAAAACATAGTCCAAAATGAAACAAAAAGTATAAATAACAACTAATTTGACAAAAAAATGTATACAACTGGAATGACAATGTTAACATCCGCCTGAAATTTAATAGAAGTAGGTAGGTAAGAATATATATAAGAAAATAAATGAAATTAAAACATACATAAATAAAATTATCTCACACTCAACCAAACATAATGTTTAATATGAAATAAAGGAAGATGGCAATTACACGTTACTATTCTAATTAATAAAAAAAATCAACTTTCCTGAAATAGTAAAATTCAAATTTTTCAACAATATATTACATAATTGATAAATATTTCTGGTCTTCGGTCTCAGCAGCCCTAAGACTCTTGACGCTCAGCAGATAAATTACAAACACTAAACCAAACTCCTTGCAAATAAGTAGGTACTGTAAAAAAATTACAATATTTACAAATAAAAAATATTAGTAGGCACTACCAACCTATGAATAAATTTCGAATAAATTTATAAGTTTAAGAATTTATGTACTACCTACATAATATTAAACTTGAAACTATCCACACAATAAAAACCTAAGAATGTCAGTGAAACTATTTTTTTTTATTTGTCAAAATACTTAAAATACGTATGTTTCCAAAATAAAACAAAGAATAAATAATGACCAATTTGACAAAAAAAAAATTGTACAAACTCGAATGACATTGAAAACATACATGTGAAATTTAAAAGAATTATGAGTTTCCTAGGTAGGAAGAAAAAATATATATAGAAGAAATTAAATAAAAAAAATGGGCGCGTGTACTTAGGTACGCGGATGAGAAGTTATACTTCTTTGGCATCATTAAAAAATAGTTTTTAATTGCATGCAAAAATATTGCGTGGAGTCCCTCCGCGTGGAAGAAGTGAAACTTCGTAATGTGGAAATGAAAATAGGAATGGGTAGAAATTGATTTTTAGTGAAATCATATTGTATCAAATCAAACTAAAAAAATAAAGGAAATAAATTTGTAACGATTCATAGATTGATCTTCAGAGAGAGCGAGACACCTATTCAATGTCTATAAAACTAACTTTTTTATGAGAGCAGATTTTCATGAAATAAATCATGAAATCATTCAACGATAAAAGCTGTTTATTTAATTAAGCGGACGGGTTCGCCCTAAGGGGAATATTGACGCGGCGAGACCTCCTGGACATAGAGAAATGACACACACTCACTATTTATGTGTCTATAAAACATTTTTTTTTCTGCAATTTTAATTGTAATATACAAAAACGGTATTGAAAATTGAAACAAATATGGCGACACTACAAACTGTCAAGATCTTTATTTTTTTCGTACTCTCTACTTAGTTCCTTACAATAGCAAAACGTAACGTAATGGCTTGAAAGCTATTGCTCGGCAGACATAGAGGAATGACACTAACAGTTTGTATATCTATGACACACATTACATAAAATTAAGATATATTTTTTTAACCCGTTTAAAATTTATTTTTTTAGACAAAATATAGCCTATGTCCATCCCCAGGATATAATCTATCTCCTTGCCAAATTTCATTACGATCCGTTCAGCCGTTCAGTCGGGAAAAGGTAACAAACAGACAGACAGACAGACAGAGTTACTTTCGCATTTATAATATTAGTAAGGATGTAAACCAATATATCTGTCATGACGTGACAATGTTTGGGTGTGTGCTCGTATATATTCATTGGTACGGGCGGTTACATATGGTAGAGGAATTATAATTTAAGTCTGTGATGTAAATTGTTATTTAATATATTGAAACTATTTTTTACAATTTTTTTAACAAACGTATGCTAGAGTTGTATTATAAGTTAGTGAAACTCAAGGTTGAGTGCGAGAGCAAAAAAATTGTGAAAGGCAACCATTGGATTGTTAAACGTCAAAAGCCAAGGTCATGTAAGAGGACAGACATGAATAAGGCATATTAATGCTAAAGTAGGATGTAGATTAATTTGAAGCCCACATAATTTTGATTCATAATAATTACACGTTTAATTGTAAAGCCATATATATGCGTATATATATACTGTTACGAACGCGAGAGACAAGACCGCGATGCGCGCCAGGTTCGGAGCTGGCTGGCGGCCCTGCACGGCCACTGACGTCACGTGCAGTTCACTGACGTAAGGCATGCCACGTGTGCCTGGACGGATTACAAGGGCTCATCGCTAGTCCCCTCCCCCACCGCTCCCTACGCATCTTCCCGCCTCGGGCTATTATCACCTTTAGCGTCCTGGGAATTCCGGACTTACATCAGCCACGGCGTGGAGTGGCGTGAATAAGCGTCACCATTCTTGATGTTTCGGGCGTCGGGTCGGTCCGGGATGACACAACACGTCACAGCCGTTCGAGAAGGGCGCCAAAAGTACATAAGCAGTGACGCCTGCCTCCTCGGGAGTTCCGAGCGAGTTCCGAGAGTTCGGAGAGTTTCGCGAGTAAAGGTAAGAGTGATATCGGTAGAATAGGTTGAGAGACCCCCTCGAGAGTGGCGTGACGCGGAACGATGGGATCGAGAGAGTGCGACTGAGTGGCGCGAGACTGTGTGGACACGCGCGAGCCTAGCTCCAGTGTGAAGTGTGAACTGTGGACATTTAGTGACTTGCGAATAAACATTTTTAAGTGCCAGTGATTGGGAATTTTTAAATACAATCATTTATTAGTAATGTAAAAAATATTAGTAATTATTAAACTTAATTGGGCAAGCCCTTTCTAACACAGTTCTACCCCATATTTTAAATCGTAACAATATGCAAAGTTATTTTATAATGATGTGGTTACATATTAGCCTAATAGATTTAGTAGAGATGCCAGGTACCAAAATGTGATCAGAATTTTGTCTGCAAAAAAAATTTTATTTTTTGGATATAATGTCATTAAAACAAATAGATAATAAACTTTATTTACAAAAAGCCAGGGACGCAATTATTATTGTAATTAATGATTAGAGTTATTTTTTCTTGAACTATCCTGGATATATTTTCCACGTATCATGCACGATTTAAAATAATTTTAAGACTGGTGTATCCCGTTACATCACCGATTCCATTATTAGAATAATAAATTATGTTTAGCTGGTCTAAATAGATTGTTATATTAAGTGAAAATTATTACATTTTTGTTTGGAACTATTTGTTGATAGACGATGATTTTCAGAAACTTAAAAGTTTTGCGTGTCAATAAGTGTCTTCCCTTGAAAACTGTTCCTGTGGGCTTCAGCCGACTAGGGGCAGATGCATGCTTCGGGGGAGGAGTCTCCCCTCCCCCTGGCGGCGCGACCCGAGGTCACCACCTGACTCGTGGTCGCGCTGAGACACCAGGTCCTCCGGCGCCGTATGCGGGATACCATACTCCAATAAATAGTTATTGTCTTGGCCCTTCGACTTCCACGTCGCTGTCACAGGGACATTTGTCGCTACTCCCACCACTAACATTTACTCATTCGTGTATTTAATCCTCCACCAACAAACTGTCTTCGTGACAATAACAAACAATTAAATAATACAAAAGTCATGTGCCAGATACAGCGACAGTTCAGTATTAACGACTCATTGTCAACGGTTGCTGGAAATAAATGGTTTAAGAAACATAACCTTCGCTTAATGATTTTCCCTTTTTTCCCTCTCTACACAAGAGTATGTGACTTATACCTTTCACTAACAAAAAATTATCAATTTCTTGAACTAAACGAGTTAACCGAATATAATAAAAACCAAACAGCAGAAAAAAAAATTTGCTGCTAATAAATTGCAACAAATGTGAATGCTAAATCACCTAGTCAACCTTAGATAAAAATATTAGGAATAAAAAGTGGATTTGAAGTATATTTTTATAAAACCATTTAAAAACTTAGCTGGAACTATTTTAAAACCTTTTTCTCCCCATAAATATGAATAAATAATAACTGTTCATGTAAAATTGCAGAAACGTTTAATATAATAGGCCTACATCAGCCCTTTTGCGTAAAGAAATAAAAATAATTTTCAATATAGCATCTGAATCACTGATGATAAACTACAAACTGTCACCCGTTACTCTGTCTCTCAAAAGCCTGTGGTCTTAAGACAGTCAGTCAGAAAGTTACAGTGGCTTTCTGTGGTTCAGCCCACTGTGATCCGACGCCAACCGAGCCCTCAAGTGCGATGTCTGCACGGAGCCCGACTGCTCACCTCGCCGCCAGGTCGCAGCACTGCGCTGCCGGCGGTTATAGACCGTTACTGTCAGTTTCCATTCCAGTGATTCCTGCTTTCCTAGGGTCACTCACAGTTCACATTCCCACATTTTGTATTAGACGTTCTATAATCCGGCAAGGGAGTGGTCCCAAGTTTGTCGGTTTAAGGGCCCCGACTACCGGGGCACACATGCGGTGTGCAGAGCTTCAGGAAAAGCTACGAGATTTGAAAACTACTCAGGGTATCACAGTGGGGTCTGTTTACAAAAAGCAGATAAGAGTTCTCCGAGAGCCAAAAAGTAGTTAGGTTACCGGATTAAATTTTTAAACAGTATTTTCAGAAGATTTCAAATGGCTAAAAGGCGTGTTTCACAAAAAGTTTTAGGCTTGAAACCACCGGTTCAGATTCTTGAAAGCACTTAAGTGACTCGCATTACCCCTTTATCTTCATTTCTCCGCCATATAATATGACAATCACCGCTCAAAAATCATAGTTGCCCTATGCACGACGAGAAGACTACGAAATCGTTCAGAGCCTTGCGCTTAGAGGCGACACCGCGCTAGTAGCACCGACGAGCGTCGCACTTATCATCCCGCCTCACTAACATACCCCCGTGACGAGGCGGGCCCCTTATAGATCTGTCACCTTCCTACTTCACTCTCACTCAAAACATAGGGTATTCCTGATGGAAAGCATTTACGACTAATCTGTTTCCATATTCGTGAACACAGTGGTCATATTCATGATGTAATTCGTGCAACAGCAGTTGCCACTTACCTGGTATTCATGTGTTTAAAGCCGTTCAAATCTGCCCAATCTTGCTGTAACCATGTACAGCAACCCTAAACCAACAATAGGAGACTTGCATATTCTGTACGGCAAAGATAACTACACTACCTTCGAGATATATAAATTCACATTCTTAAATAAAGGTTTCAATAACTCGAGTGTGACGGGACGACAGCACAGATAATCTGGCGTACACTGTTTATAAACTGTGCAACCCCTCCCCTTGTCAAGGACGACAGGAGTGAGGTACAATGGGGTAAAAAACTGGCAGAGATTGGTACAGAGTGCTAAGTGATAATGAACACATTTTGATTACAAAATTCAAGGCAACCCTTTTACAAACTGGCAAATCCTAGAAAAATGTACACTACGCTCTTAATGATTCTCTTATTACAAGAAGTTCTTCTAACTTCATAACGCATCTCAGTTGTTTCTGTGAACATAACAATTTAGCAATTAATTAACAGCCCTAATACATTTGTGGGGATTACCCTTAATGACTCGACTGTGTAATTCGCAAATCAAAGTGACGTTTTAGCACGCAACTAGACTCAACGTCGCTGTGCAGTTAGCCTACTTACACTGTCAAATATGACTGGCATTATGCGAATCTCTGAAACTCGTTATGAAAACTGTGTAGTTTCATTGAAAAGCCTTACAGCCTCCAATAATCGGATAACTATACAAAAATTAATAAATACAAACACGTGCGTATTTAAAGGCACCATAGAAACTGGGGGCTAGCAAGTGTATTATTAAACATATAAAAATATTCAGATGTAAACTCCAAAACATGCCTGAAAGCAACATGTTTACAACGACCTCTTTAAAACAGGCAATTACAACTGAGGCCGTCACTTAAACGAACGCTCATCGTTCTTAATGTCAAAATTACAATACAAAGGTTAAGTAAGCTGGCGATGCTATTTACTACAGTTTCTTATCATTTGTAAGTACGCATCTGAAGTGTACAATAAATCCCAGCACACTTACACATGTCTCTTAATGTGGGACAAACGGGCACTGACCGCCACGAAGCTGCGGTGTGTGTGATGGATGAAACTCGCCTTAGGTTATTTATTGGTGTCCGTTGCTTCCTCTGAAGGCGCGATGTCCTCTAGTCACGGGAGCGTGGTCAGATCTCAAACGCTCCTCAGCAATAGGAGACTGGCGTTGCACGCACTCGCCAGTCTGGGAACCGCAACTCCGAGTGGCAGAAGGCCGCTGGACTCCACGCGAGAACCGAGCGGTGACCACTGCGGCTATCTTGTGGCGGGAGTGGACCTGACCCTGATTGTCTCTTGAGGTGTCGGAGCTGTTGCCGGCTCTAGTATCCGAGACATGATCCAACAGGTTCACGGAATGGCTGCAAGGATGCGAATATATAGCCTCTCTGCACCAAGAGGAAATCCTCTACCTCCACATGGGCACCGCAGTTGGGGGCGAATCGTGGTGACCATGTTGGGATGGGTAGCTTCAACCTCTGGTCATAGCATTGCCTTAACTGAAGAGGACAATGCCGGGCGTAACCCTACCACAGTGCATCCTCAATTGCATGTATGGGACCAGAAACGGTGGATTGGCTGAATCTGCGGGCAACAGCAGATGCGATTGAAACCTTACTGGGGGGTTCGACTGCCGAGCCCCGGCGTCTCGGTCCCAAAGGGCTCCATAGTGAATGGATCAGACCTATGGTATTGGAAGGACCATGAAAGGCGCCCCTGTGTTCGGGTGCACCCGGGCTTAAAAAATAGCTGTAAACTGCTTGCCTAGGTGTGATACGTTCCCCTAGTCAGTGGTCGGAGGAGGTACCGAGGCATCCCCGATGCCCTCCCGCATACACACTGTGGTTGTCATTTCTAGCCAGGGCTTCCTGCGATCGCCGCCGGATGAGTTCAGGCACTTCCGGACCTTAATCGGCTGTAAATCTGCCGGGCCGAGGTACGGCAGGTCGGAGGGTAATCCGAGTAAACGATGACATCCTGTGGAGTAACTCTGAAGAGTGGCAGTCGGTTAGCAGCTGGCGAACAGTCTGCCGAATCGACGCCAAGTTGGTAGTAGTGCGGGAAGGATCCATTAAGTTTGAATGGTGTCCCGCTGAGGTTTCCTGCAAGGCCCTAGATTCTTGTTGGGTAGGCCTCGTACTTGGTAGTGGTGCTCCGATCGCTTGGAGCAGGTTCCAAGGGCTCCCTAGCCTGATGCGGAGTCGACGTTGTGAGCGACTACACAGCTCCAGTACTAGCCTGGATAGCTAACGGAGTTTGGATAGGCCTCCACCGGACCACGGATTCACTGGGTGTTTTGAGGTGTCCCAGTGTGATGTGAGATATTGGGGAAGGCGCCAGCAGTGCTGATAAAGTCTTAGGGCACAGGACACAGCCAACTGTCTGGTTAGCTGAGTGTGGTAGAGAGGCTGACGAGGCGACTATGCTGGGTTGGTGGCCCCAGCCGCTGGTCGGCGCCAAAGCTCTAATACCCTCCCGATCAACAACAGGGAGCGATCCTTCACAGTTCTGTTACTTTAAAAGCTCTGGAATGTCAAATCTAAGCGAACTGGAAGTTACTCCCACCCTACCCTAATATGGCGCATATGTGGGAGGGGAGCGTGAGCACGCCGGCCGCAAGGTCGGAATAATCTGCGGCTATCTTGTCAAAGTCTCAGAAACGACAGAACTTTTCCCAACCACCATCAGTACATGTCGCCGCTACGTTGCCTCGCCAACTTATTGCTTGCAGAAAATGTTCAACGCTCCACCTTGCACCGGTACGACGACAGGCTAAGTTCTTTTAAGAGCAAAAGAATTCTCAGCTATTACTCCAACACTTCGTGTAAGATAAAGTCTGCAATCAGGTGCTCATTCGCCCAACACACTCGTCTGCTCCAAAACTCGCTGTAACCACACGCCCACCTCTATCAGCCCTTACTAGTTACGGCCACAAACTGCTAAGACCACAACGAGTATCAATTACCACTCGTTTCTTCGACTCGCTAATTATTCTAAGTCCTCGCTAGAGCACGAAGGACAAGTTCCACAGTTTGTGGCGGCTACCAACGACGAAGGGGGCTTACCACAGTCCAAGTCCTAGATGCGGCACTCGAGGCGACGTCAGCAGGCGAACTTCTGGACGTGTAGGCTGACTGCAGTTGGTGTCTCGAGCGGCGTGAGTCGTTCTCTCTCGCTGGTCTCGGATCTGCTCTCTTTCTCTCTCTGCCTCGCCCAATGGGCGTATTGGTACCTTGAATTCCTCCAAGCAGCTAGACTGTCCCCGAAGGAAGTAACTATCGACAGCATTTCCAGTTCAAAGCGCGCCATTCCGACGGCAGCCGAAGCGGCTCGTTCGCTCGCCGCGACTTCGTGCGCGCATAGTGCATTGCGGGTGGTGACGTCCGGCCTAGGCGCAGACGCCAAGCATGTCCATGATGTACGTTAACTCTAGTTAACGTAACAACTGAACTGTTTACGTTTTAAAATATATTTTGGAAATTGGTGTATAAATAGTATTTTGGTCATATAAAAATTATCTCTCTACAGTAAGTACGTTCATCTAGAGAATGTTTGAAATCTCAATAGCCGGGACCCATCTAAGGGAAACGAACTTTTTACGTTAAATTACTGAATAAACTTTATGAACATAATTCTTCATTGTTTTGAAGATAAATAAAACACACTTTGTGTACCCAGATTGTTGACCTAACAGCATGGAGATTACTTTCAAGTTTCCTTGTTTTTTGTGCTTATAGGATAGCCGTTACAGAAATTCCCACTGGAAAAAAAAAAGACTCGCCAACAAGAGATCAGGTGAAAATAATGTCATTAGAGACAGTTTGGTTCCTTCTGACAAAATCCTGCAACTAATCTACACATAAAGCTCGGGTTGATGAAACCATTCGTAAAGTCTCTTAATCATGCAGGTGCATGTTTCAAGTACTTATGATACGTGTTTCCAGGTTTAAGTGACGCCAAGCTGAAAGAAGGGATCTTTGTACGTCCAGACATCAGAAAAATTTTCGCAGATGCACAATTTGTTCTGACCATGGATGAGAAGAAGAAGGAAGCCTGGAATTGTTTCAAGGAGGTAACGTAAAGGATCCGAACTACAGAAGTATCGTGGAACGCATGTTGCACGCATTTGAACAACAAGATTGCAGGATGAGTCTAAAGGTTCACTTCTTACGCTCGCATGTGAACTATTTTCCGGAAAACTTGGGGAACGTCAGTGAAGAATAAGGCGATCGGTTCCACCAAGCCATCAATGAGATACGTATGTATCAAGGTAAGTGGAACGTGAATATGCTAGCGGACAATTGTTGGATGCTACATCGTGATTCATCTGAAGCGTTCTATACACGGAGGCGCACACGCAGAACTTTCCAAGAAAAAAAGAAAACGTTTTTAGTGAAATTATAGTGTACTCTGCCACTCTGATATGTGCATGGACTCATATATTTGGTATTATTCAACATGGAAAAACCTTAAAACTGTCAGCCGATTGTGTTCTTTTATCGCATTTCCTGTCTGTACAGGTTGTGCCTGGAGCTTCATGCCTACAACACCTATTTGAGGGTGAGTGATATTAGTATTTATTACTTATGATTTATTTTAGTCTATTGTATTTTGTATTTGTATTGTATTTTATTTTATGTTATTGTATTTATGATTTCACATATTACCAAACGTTCAAGGGAGAACTAACACTACACTTTCCACGTCTATTATATACATATATTTATGCTACACACCTACTATTGTATGTTATGGTTTTGAAAGAAAAACTGTATGTGATGGAGATTAACGGACATAATTTTCGGTTTTAGCACACCCAAAAACATAAAGATTAGCCACCTTTATCAAATCAAAATTTGGGTTGTAAACCTGTGTAATGACTAAAATAAATTTGAATTCGGCGTTTACCCGTGTACACCTAGGTCTACTCGACGCTGCCTAGGTAGTGTTAGGTGTTGCGTCATTTTCGAGCACGTGGCACACGATGCGCAGGCGACGACATCCCCCACGCCGCTCAGTGACAGAATGGCGGCCGGACAGAGAGCACGTGAGGCGTTCCATCAGCTTTTTGTAAAAATGTTTCAAGAGTCATTGTCTGTAAAGGGACCGAATTGCTTTTGTTTTAGCAACGAATAACATTTACGAACATGGAACTATCGAGGAAATGTTCTTAAGTAACCAGTTTTCTGTTTGTCAGGATAAACTGATTAATAATGAAAATGTAACGTTAAAAAAAAAAGCTTATGACATCTTGCAAATGAACACTCGCTTTCAGGAGGTCAAGGCTATAAAATATGTAATTACAAAACAAAATTTTCTACAAATAAGTGTAAATGCAAGGCTGCAGTAGAATTATGTGATTCGAAGTGTCACAGCACTTTGTCTTACTCAAATAAATAACAACTCCTTTGTTAATAATAGCAACATAAATACTATTTTGTGAAAGTCCCATTTTGTGACTATTGTCATAATCATAATTTTGATTACATTTCATTACGAATTTTCTATTAAAAATACTTTAAATATGCATGTTTCCTTAAGGTATTAATGTTTCGTTGGTCGTTAAATTCATTAAATTATACTTAAGTTATTAATAATTTGGCTTTTCTAACATTACCCAGTCAGCGTTGGGTAGACCTAGGTGTACACGGGTAAACGCCTAATTAAATTTTATTTCAGTGATTATTCGGACTTTACCCAGCAAACTTGTATAATATTAAGTTAACCCGGGTTAACATAGATTTACTTATTCTTGTAGCATTACCCGTAACATATATATATACATATAACGTTACTGCTTAGTTAGCTTTTTAATATATTTCACCACGGTTTTATTAACTCACTTTCTTGTCTGTCAGTTTGTTTGTCCGTTCGGTACAAATTTTGCAATCGATCTTAAACTAACTTCCTAATGATCCATAACATAGTTGGGGTATTTACGAATATTCACAAAAATAAATTTAAATTCGGCGTATTTTAATTAAGCGTGGTAAGTGATATTGGGTACCAATACAAACATACCAAAATTACAAACAAACATTTTTAAAATTTCCAAAACTCTAATCCTAAGTGGTGAAAAGGGGATAAGTATGTTCTTAAGATTAACAATTATATAACCGAATTTTAAAAGGTAAAAAAATATATTGGGTAACAATAATAAACTTACAAATATTACCAACTACAGTTTTTATATTTTTCACTAGTTAACCTTTAAGGGGTGAAAAAGTATATAATGTTTTTAATATTAATAATTATATCTACAAATAAAATTAAGAATGAAAAATTATATCTGGTAAAAATAATTAACATGAGAAAACTACCAACTACAAATTTTTACCAATTTGTCAAATTCAACCCATGAGGGGTAAAATAATTTTATATATGGATTGAAGATAATTAAATATATCTCGTTAGCTAACCAAACATAACAAAATGTACAAGGGACCAATCATAAACTCACAACAAACTACCAACCACAATTTTAACATTTTGTGGAATTCCATTCCAGGGGTGAAAAGGCAGTCAATTTTTTATTATAAAAGTCGTATTTCTGAAGATAATCAAGTGGGATGTAAGTATTGTGGTATGATTTATAAACATTAAAAATAACCGACCAACATTTTTTTTTTTTTTCAATTTGCTGAAGTTCTACTTTTTACATCGTGAATTATTGTAATCATGGTTTTAACATTGACAAAAAAATATTATAATCAAATCAAACATAATTTCAGATATTGGAAATGATAAAAAAAACATACTTTGGGCTATCTTCTCAAATAGCATCTCTAAGTTTTAACGGGTGTTAATATTATTTAAAAAATAAAAGAGTTATGCTATCATTAAATAAGTATGGGCTGGATAAATATAAACTTTATATTATTATAAGTTTATTATAATTATGTTGGAATTCACACCTGTGATTAAAAAAAACGGGAAGAGTTTGATTTTTGTTTGGTTAACGAATATTGTCATATTTACTTAGTTCTGAATTTTTAATTTGACATCCGGGTGGGAAAAGAGGAGAGGGGTAAAAATTTGGTGATTATTTAAGTAATACTAAGCAAACTAAGAATAAACTAATACGTTGGATAAGAAATTTTATATCTGTAGGTACTCTTCATTTCAAATAAAGATGCGATTATTTCAAATATTCTTAAATAATGGGAGATTTTGTAATGAGGCAAAATTATTTAATTATTCTAAGCAAAGATTTAACCATAGTAAATTAGAGTGATGTGTAAACGATGGCATAAACAGAGTTAAAATGAAATTGGTGCGTGTTTAACTTTTTTTTTTAATTGTCTACCTCATGAAATGAAAGGAGGTAAGTAAAATATATCCTCGAACACTCTAAAACAGAAGTTTAAAAACAGATATTTGATCTTTACTAAATATTTAATAGGACCTACGCATATCCACTTCAAAAAAATCATTTTAAATAGGTTTTGTTATTAAATAAATCTTTTATACACCTGACCAATTTACTGTATCTTTTATTTAGTAAAAATGGTTGGAATTAATCACATAGCCTACTTTCCTTTCAATAGTAAGATATTAGAAATACTCTAAAATTGGGTGAGTTAAGTCGCGGGTATTAAGCTATTATATAATATAATAACAGTTATAATATACCATGTGTATAAATATCAGCTCGCAATGAATTGATTGCATTTTTTTGATGTCTTGGTCCTCCAACTTGGTTCATTACTTTCAGCTGTAATGATGTGAATTGGCTTGACAAGCGCAAAGCTGCTATGATTGCAGATGGCCAATAAAATCTTGATGAAGAGAAGCTTTTGACTGTATCGTATTCTGTTGATTTGAGCAAACATTTTTTTCCCGCCGTACGATACATTCATGGAACAGAGTAACCGAAATGACAATTTCTTGTTGAAAAATTCATCGATTTATAGACACTATTTGAGTTTCAGAACCTTGGAAGTCCACATATCTACCTTGTAGTGTGGATTTAAAAATCTCAATCTTTTGAACCTCCAGGACCTGTGGCAAACAACACTAAAATGGTAATTACAAATGAAGAATTCTATATTTCAGATATGATCAGGTGAACACAAACTGAAATAAACTTGAAATTTTCCAAATGTATCTGTAATGATTTCATCAATATGTTAAAACCAATTGCAAAATTTTACACACATTAAACTAAAAAGCAAAAAAATAAGTACTCAAATAAAAATAGCAAAAAGGTGTACATAACCTTAAGAACTGATTCGGTAGAATCTCAAATAATGCAATCACTGAACATAACTTTAACTATTTACTTAATATATTAATATTAAAACCTTTAAAAACAATTTTCTGGAGCACCTTTACTAAAAAATAAAATATTTTTTTTAATGTACCACGATTTAAATGCGGACTAACAAGTATAAAATAATTTACCCTAACCCCATACATATTTATAACTCTATACGGATTCCTAACCCCATACAGATTGTCCTGAAAATTTGTGATTGTGTATTTTTAATAGCTATGAAAATACTTGTAATACTTAAAAAGGATAACGTGGGGCATATGCAATAGATAACTCATACAAAAGTTCATATGATTTGCAGTGCAATAAAATTGTTTGTGAATTGGGTGCACTATTATTGCTATAATTATCTATATTATATTATCTGCATGGGCTAGAAGAAATTATTTTATAGTTTTTAGTCCGATTTAAAAACGTGGTCTATTAAAAAAAATATTTGTTTTTATTTAAAATTTTAGTAACAGTGCTCCTAAACATTGTCCTTAAAATTGTCAATATTAATATTTTAAGTATTTTTTTAAGTAATGTTCAGTTATTGCATTATTTAAGAATCTAATGAATCGGTTCTTAAGGTTGTGTACACAATTTTCCTGTGGGCTCTCGACAGCATAACTTATAATTAAGTAGCTATTTTCACAGTGTCTTTGGGTATTATAGTCACTTAGTTGTAAATATGAAACTTTCATCCAGAAGAAAAACAATTGGACTAAGCAAGGCTAAAAACAAGAATGAGCTTGTTAGGAAGCGTGAGGTCTGAGTGGCTAACAGCCACGAGGGCTGCCCGGTCAGGGGTCGCGGGTGAAGGGTGAAGGGCGGGGGGCGGAGGAAGCGACACGGAGTCCGGGACGGAAGTGGTGACTGCCGCACGCTGCTGACCCGGGCCAGGGGCGGGTCGGAGGGCGTGCATGGCCGGAAGTGCCAGTGCCTGCTGCGCGAGGCCTGCCGGGCGCCAGGGACACTAGCCCGACACACAGCACCTGCGCCCTAACCGTATTCCTTGTTCACGGCCAGTGCCTTGTTTTTGCGGAACGATTCTTGGTGTCCCATCTGTTGCCTAAATACCGCGCAGGCGCAGAGCTCACTTTTTCCTTGGTTTCGTCCGGATGGTGGACCCTCGTCCTGCACCATTAACTCGTATATAGTCAGTTTCGTGACCATCGGGGGAAGAACCAAGCGTGTTGGTGTGCCAAATGAAACTTCATGATAGCGAAATTTTCCTGGAGTACATTTTGTACAGTTTACCGGTTATAACAAGAAATAACAACTTAAAAAGAAAATTTGTGCAATAGTGCTTTTATCTCTAGTATGTTTGCCTTAACAGTTATTTTTGTATCGATGGTTACGAAACTTCCTCTACAATGCGTTGAAACCAGTCTAGCCTCGCGCAGGGCACCGTTTACTAAAACGGTTGCCCATTTGTTTCCATACTGGGATTCGGTTTGGACACGTTCTGGAATACTGCCTGCGAATCAGGTTACGGTTGTATCTCAACAAGGCAAAGGCTTATTCGCTAGCTTGCCCGAACATCTTGGAATACCGGCCTAGGTGTCCCCAACATCATTGCATGTACTAGCGATGAACTGCCCGTCACGCAACGCAACCTTTATCTTTGTTGTACTTTACCTGCGCTCTTGTCAAATTATGAGCTCGCTCGAGAGGTTATACTACCTGGTGTGAAATGGCGCTGTAAAGTATTATTTCACAACTGATTTGCAGGCTAGGCAATCAAATAAAAAATATTTCTTCAGTGCTACTTTAATTTTACGTATTATAATGTTTATATGCAGAAAAAAAACAGACAGTATAATGTAAACAAATTCTTTGGAAACTTAGGTACTGTTAAAAATATTATTTGAAATCCTACAAGCGGTATAGTGTTAATTATACAAAACATTTCTGTGGAATGTATAAAACTTATAATTTATTTAAACCATTAATTATTTTTTTCATGACAAACTTATAAATTACTGTGTATTTTCTGCAAAAAGGCAGCACATTTGGAAGCACAATCAAAAAAGGAAGCACATTTGGAAGCACAATCAAAAAAAAAGCACATTTTGGAACCACAATCAAAAAAGGAAGCACGTTTTGGAAGAACCATCAACAAAACAGCAGCACATTTGGAAGCACCATCAACAAAAAGGCAGCACATTTGGAAGCACATTTCGGAAGCACCATCAACAAAAAGGAAGCACATTTGGAAGCACCATCTAAAAAGAAGCTCATTTGGAAGCACAATCAAAAAGGCAGCACATTTTGGAAGCACAAAAAAAAATCAGCACATTTGGAAGCGCAAGTTACGAGAACTAAGTTTTAGTTAGAAATCAGAACACAAGAAATAAAAACATTAAATTTTTACTTTCAATATTTAATTTATTTCTCAATATTATTCAAATGCAAGTAAAACAAGCCATTATTGTAGGTAGCAAGCTTTCTTCAGTTCTTTGAGTATGATGGATATTTCTTTTATGCACGAATAGTTTCCTGCACAAAGCGAGCCATTTAGAAGTCTTAGTCGGTCAACCAATATGTTTGTATCCTTCCATGATGTGTAATCAATCTCTTCTACCACCATCTTACTTGCTTGTTTATTATAAATAATTTAATATCATAATCGTCCCAGTGATCATAATAAGCTTTATCTGCTTTATTTATTATAACACATTTCCATCGTTCCATCGTTTCCACCGCCACATTCTTCGATCTTGTCAGCTTTAGGTGCTTCATCACAGTATATGCCTTTGTCAACAGCCTAAGAGTCACTGTAGCAATCACCGTAGAAGGCATCGTCTTCACCCAGATTACCGTAAGAATTCGATATCGATGATGTCGAAGTGTCTTCATCGTCTTCATGCTTCCTTTTTAGTAGTCTATTTTTATAAAGTAGGAAAGATCTAATACTTGAATTCGGCTGAAATGAAATCTCACGTTTCACTTTAAGGATTCTTCCATTGTCTTTATTCTTTCATAAATCATAAACATCCTTCAATTGAAGTTCTTTGTCGATATCGGAAGAGCCACGATCATAATCTCTCCCAAGACAAGGAAAATTATTGTCGTAATGCAGATCACTGTTCCTTAGTCTAGTAGATCCATCGTTATCCTCTAGCTTGTACGCAGGCTTGGCGTTACAAGTTCTGTCATGTCTTTTCAAGCTCTCTCTCCGCGTAAACGACTTGCTACATCGAACACAACTTATCATATTGCTTAGTGGATTTTTAACACAGTCATTCTTCTCGTGTTGTCTTCCATTCTTTCTCAAGATAAATACTTTGCTGCAAAACTTACAGCTGTGTCCTTTCGATACAACGTCAGACACCGAATCAGGATTCATATTAGTTACTGAGACTAATGCCAGATGCAAAACTGAGTTTTTTAAATTAGATCCATTACTTAAATAGAATTTTTTTCATATTTCATCAGCGAGAATTAAGTTACCTCATACAAAAGAACTTGTTACAAGTAGTCCCGATTATTAGCATGAGATGTCGCCACGTGTTGTGTTGAATCATAATTTATTTAGTTCTTTTATGTGGGATGCGGGATGTTCACTAACGATCGCATAAGAAGGATGGCTTCGCTAGACACCAAGGAGAAGGAAGTTCGTCTTGTATGTTAGTGCTTCACAGATGTCTCATGGTATATTATTTGACTGAGTAGTGGTTGTTTATTTATTTTTTAATTCCAACTGGTAAAAAAAATTGTAAGTGCGTATTTAGTAGCAGAAATTAACGAATTAAATGTAACTCTAAATAAAATGTAATGACTCATTAGGTAAAAAAAACCTCCATGTAGAGAGCTGTTTCTCAGCAGAAGACAGAAGCACTTAAAGAAACCATAAGAATAATCAGGAGCACACGGAGAAAACCATAAACATATTGAAAAGAATATTCAGGAGCAAACGTATTGACAAGAATAATCAGGAGCACACGGAGAAAACCATCAACATATTGACAATAATAATCAGGAGCAAACATATTGACAAGAATAATCGGGAGCACACGGAGAAAACCATTATACTTTTCTTTGATATCATAAAAATACAGAAAAAATATTTAATAAATAAAAATAAATTAATCAAAAATTTAATATGAAAAAAATTTACAAAAAATACATAAACAGATTCTGCTAGCTTGTGAGCTTCTCATTGTTGAGCAAAGATAGAGTTCTAGTACAAGCCAGAAGTTTATGCATTTTAATTTTGCATGGAAATAATTAATAGAAATAAAATTAAAAAATATTGGAGTGATATTATAAATACAGTTGGTAAAGTATAAATTCAATCAAATTAAAAATTCCTTAAGATGGCATACCATAGTTAATGGATTCGGGAAGTTGAACTTTATGCCGATAGATGGCAGTTAATGTTAAATACGATCAAGACAATTGTATTGCAATTTGTTGCGCTCGTCACCAGCTAAGCCAAGTTTGTAAATTTGTTAGCTATCTGTGCTAATTTGTGTTTTAAAGTTATGTACTTTTCCCCCGATGACTATTTACAGGTGCAACCACACATAAGAGGGATAGAAAGTTGTTGGGCACCCCAATGCTTGAAAAGTAGACTTTTACTAATGTCTGTCCATGTTATCAATGGAATCTAAGAATGAATCAATAGGTTTACGGTAACTAAAATATGATTATTAACCCCTATTGGAATAGTGTGTGTATATGTATATATATACATATATATAATCACAATTTCAATGCTAACACAGGATACAACCTCAGATTTGAGAGTTAAGAGTCATTACGAGTTCCGAAAGTATGAAAGAGTAGGCAAAATTATGAAAAATTATGAGAGAGTATGTAAACGATCACAAAATTATTTGAAAGTACATATATGAAACCATACGCTATTTCTGCCATCAGTAACCGGCATCAGTAATCCCGCCACATCGAGCAATATTCGTGTATCGCTGCATCGAGCAATATTCGTGTATCGCTGCATCGAGCAATATTCGTGTATCGCTGCATCGAGCAATGTTCGTGTATCGCTGCATCGAGCAATATTCGTGTATCGCTGCATCGAGCAATGTTCGTGTATCGCTGCATCGAGCAATGTTCGTGTATCGCTGCATCGAGCAATATTCGTGTATCGCTGCATCGAGCAATGTTCGTGTATCGCTGCATCGAGCAATGTTCGTGTATCGCTGCATCGAGCAATGTTCGTGTATCGCTGCATCGAGCAATATTCGTGTATCGCTGCATCGAGCAATGTTCGTGTATCGCTGCATCGAGCAATGTTCGTGTATCGCTGCATCGAGCAATCACACACCGGCTGTTTCTCTCTTACATTTTCCCCTCCACTGCAGCGTAAGAAAGTAACGCAAACGTTACAGGCGAGAACCTCGTTTACGAAGTATAACTTCAATTAAAGTGATTTTTTTTTGTCTTTGCAGTTATAAGTTCTTGTTTGCGTGTTTTCTTTGAAATATCTGCGAAGTCAAAGAGTTCAGAAATAAAGTTTCGTGGCCAGTAAACAAGTAAGAAGTCTCCGCAACGGGGATGTGAGGGCGTTGTTGAAGCTCGTGCAGATCGTTGATCCAGTCGACAGCATCCAGATGCGACCGCAATGCCCTCGTCCGAAAAGGTCGTAGCCGAAGGGAGGGGGGGGGGGGGGGTTCCAAGGGTCCGGATCCGTCCATTCCAGAACTCAAAACAAGCAAAGACAGAATAAGAAAATTATAGCAACTGAGCTACTTAAGTTTACAGTCAGATTGATTTGGAATGTTTACTGTAATATTTAGTGGGCTGCTACAGTGCATTCTCTTTCCATTATAGCCCGAGATTGCCTCAACACAGAAGCGACAGGTGTAGATTAACCTTTAACACACGTTTCAATGTAACTGTGGGCATGTCTTTCATATAGACTTCACGCGTGTTATTCTTTAGGGACTTCGGCGTGATGGCTTGATGGCTTGTTGGCTTGGCAATCGTAAATATTCGGTTATGTTCGGACATGCCCGCCACTCGATGCCTATAATCGCGAGGTCTGCGGCCATTCTTAATAACGCCACGTCCGCCACCTTGGAATCCTCCAAAACTACGCTCGTCGGTTCTGGAAAGACGACCTACAACTGCATAAGCCTCAACGCCGGCCTCCGTGACAGTTCCGAGCTGATTTCGAGCAAAGGGAAGTGCGACTTCGGCGAAGAGGGAGAGAGAACCCCCCCACCCCCCACGCGGAGTTCGACTGGATCGTGAAATTGCGGCGACCGAGTGGCGGGAGACTGTGTGGACAGGCATGACGTAGTAAGGGGCGAACCACTGTTGAGCCTAGCTCCAGTGAAGAGTGCGAATTGCGGAACTTGACAGATATTGAGTGACTTAAGGATAAACATTTTTAAGTGCCAATGATTTGAGTTCGGATATTTTTAAGTACAATTACTTATTATTAATGTAAATATTAGTGATCAATAAAATTGTAATATATCTTAATTGGGCTATCCCTTACGCACCCATTTCTCCCCACAATATTGAAACGTAACAATAATATTTCCCGCAACACAACACGTGGCGACATCTGTTGGCAGTAATAGAAACTACTTGCGACAATTTTCTTGTATGTGATAAAGTAACTCTCGCCGACGAAATATTATAAAATCGGTTGTAAATAATTGTTCTAATTTAATACTCTCAGTATGCATCAGGTATAAGTCGCAGAATCTCATAAAGATCTGGGTTCGTTGCCTACAGCTTTATCAAAAGGACACTTCAGAACTTGTAAAGCCAAACCCACTTACAATACGCAGGACAACGATGGAGCTACTATTCTAAAAAAAAATGCTGCATGATGCAAATAATCTTCCGTCCTTGAACGTGATTATGTTCATAGCTGTCCTGATCTCGACAAAAAAAACTTCAATTGAAGGATGCTGACGGTTTAAGGAAGACTAAAACCAATGACAGTATCATCATGGTGAAAATTGAGAATATATTCAAACCTCCATGATGGCCACTTGAAAAAGAAGCTTGAAGGCGACGAAGAAGCTACGACATAAATGATTGATTACATGTCACGGGAAGATCCTACCATATTGGTCGTTCGTCTGAAACTGCTACTAGCATCGATTAGTGGAGAAAACTATCCGCACCTCAAAGAAGTAGCCACCATACTTCGTGAATTTAGAATTGCAGGTTACATACAATAATGAGTTGTTTTACCTGCATGTGTATAAAATTAAAAAATAAATATGATTTTTTTCCCCAAAATTATTGTTTTATTTTCTTCTGTGTCTCCAGATTATGTCCTTTATGACAAATGCGTGTCCATTGTGTGTCCATTTGTAGCATTGCCTGTGCAGTGTGTGTATTGCATGTCCATTGCTTGTACAGTGTGTGCATTGCGTGTCAAGTGTGTCCATTGCATGTCCATTGTTGGGCTTTTCTTTTGTTGAATGTGTGTCGTTTCGTTTAACATGCGTAGTCAAACTGTTGTCAGGTCATTATTGGCCTCGTGGTTCGGGTTGCGAATTCTAGCGGGCTAAATTTGTACTAAACCCTATAAACGAATAATTTTTAATTTTTTAATTACGTCCCTATTTTGCTTCCTAACATTCATTTCTGTTTGAACTATCAATATGTTCTCTGTTAGTCCATGATTCTCTTAGCGTCGGAACTTGAAACCTAATTGTGCCACAGACAGTGTTTTAGGTCTAGCGTACAAAAGAGCCAGGTGTTTTCAAAATATACTAGATAATAAGGATAAGTTGCGCGGTAGAATGTTCCTAATCCATCACTGAACGGCTTATTTGCTAGTAGAATTACCAGAACATGTGGCGGACTGCATTTGGTGCGTCGTCGAGGTTATACAACTTGGCGACACTTTATATGTAAGACCAAGGTTGGTAAACTACGCAAGGAACGCAACGACGTAACAACGCAAAACGTAACCAGCGCAAGAAAATCACTGTCGTTTCTAACGCATGAAAGTCACACGACGTCAACACGACGACTCTAAATTATAAAAGAGCAGAAAACTAATTTATTTCCTGGGCTTCTTTCGTTAATTCAAGTTTATCATGATAACATGCTTTTTAAATAATTTTATTTTAAGGTGTTTTTTTCTTGTACCGTGGAAAAGTTTTATAAGTGAAACAGTTATGATTGTAATAAAATCAACATCGTGATCTATATGCACATAATGTCTGAAATTTTAAAGTTTTCGGAACAGTTCTTTAAAAATAAGTAAGGGGGAAACGCAAGCCGAAACGCAAGAACTCGAAATTTGGGCGATGCTTGCGGTGCATTTTTGGGTGTTTCTGTAATTTATTAACTAGCATTCGAAAACGCCGTTATTGAACTTTCTGCGTCAAACGTTTCTTAAGCAATTGCGTTTCATGCATAGTTTATGAACCCGGCTTATGTGTTTAAATATGTTTTGTGACTTATTACTACATTATATGGAAAATGTTCAACCAAAAGCTATGTGTACATGGGTGTACTGTTAGTAAAGAAACCCACGCGGTTCGGTTTACATCAGCCGGACTCGGCAGTTCTGTCGGGAGATCCGTAGCAACGGCGGAAACCGGTCTGCACTGCGTGTAAAATGTAGTCCATGGTCAACAAAGCCCAATGGTGATGATGTCTGGTGTGCTACTTCCCAGCGCCGCCTGTGTGTTGTCGGGAGGTGCTGTGAACGCCCCGTGGCGCGAGTGAGAGTGAGAGTGAGTGAGAGTGAGAGAGAGAGTGAGCGAGGCCAAGGCGTCGCGGCTGCAGACGGCAGCTGGAGGGGGGAGGGACTGGCGACAAGTGCGCGGCGGGAGGAACCACACAACACAAGAGACATTCCTCCGCGCACAGGCTCCCCCCCGCCAGCATCCCTAACGAGGCCCCTCCCAGGCCCGGCGGTGACGTCACATCCGGCCGCAGGTTCGCCACTCCATTCAGCCGCCGCCTCGCAGGCTGCAGCGCGCAGCGCGTCCGCCCACGCAGCCAGGGCTGCCAACACGGCGCCGTGCGGTACAAGCAGGCCTGCTGTTTCTACCGATCATGTCTGTTCCATCATCCTCGCTTTGCATCGCATCGCACGCCGAGAATAATAGGACCACATCTAAAAAAAACTAAATTTTACAGGAGAGTGAATAAATGAAAGTTTATTCTTAGCCTCAGCAATCAGGAAATGCATAATGTCGGCACTGTTTCTATCGCACAAGTCAAAATATGGCCATGGTGTATTCCAACCCACCCTCAGCTGTACGAATAATAAGGCCGCATGTCAACATGTGGCTGTATTATTCTGATTTCTGTTTTACAAATTTAAAATTTAATAAGGACATATCTCATCTCAGGTGAATATTTATTGTACTACATATATGGCCTTGTTATACCGAATAGATATGGCCATAGACATTACAAATATACAAAAATTTAAAAAAAAATTTTTTTGAGATGTGGCCCTATTATTCTCGGTGTACGACATGACGATGAACCGGCACGCGTTTTCCTCAAATATTGTACTACTTGCTTACTGCTGCAAATTTTACATTCCACACTAACCAGCACCACCAAGCGACAATAAAAATAACGAGTTCCTAACTTTAAAGTTGGCAACACTTTGTCCAACTCTTGAGTCTTTTCAAGGATGGGTTCACAATTCAAAAGATGACGTTAAAGCCAGAATTACAATAACGCGTCGCGTCCGTCTGTTGCCCGCCCGGCCGTCATCCGTTCGTCCGTCAATCGCAGTGCAATCTACACCACTCCGTTAGTCCGTCATAATATTTTCCCTGCCAACGTGCCAACTATTGAGAAAACTTCGAATTTGGAAAAAATAATAATAACTTCTGTAAATAGATTAGTTTGACGAACATGTGTGCTTACGCACTTTTAACTCATTAAACTCAACAATTTTTTCACTCTGATATTTATTTCAGCATGTTCAGAGTTACCATTCGTAATGAGAATCGGACAGTTTTTGTTTAAAAACACAACCATTAAAATGTTTTTCAACGTATTTTTAAAAAATTATTATGTAAGCGTCTAAAGAATTAAACAAACTTATCAAACTTCTGATATAATAAAATTTGACACGCAAAAACCTTTGCAGACATTTGGAGGTTATAATTTCATCCTTCCGTCCGTCATAAGTATGAGATTGCCAAGTTTTTGACGGATGGACGGAAGGACTGACGGATGGAATTGTTCGGACCATATGATTGGCTGCATGTCATGTGATTGACGGACGAATGACGGACGGACAGAGGCGACGGACTACTGTAATTCCGGCTTAACAGTTAAAGCAACAGTAGGTCGTGTGCACAAGATTTTACCACCATGTTTTCGAACCTACTGATTCACAATAGCGCTAGAACGATCGTGTCCAAGGGAGAGATCATACGCATAGGAAGGAAAAGAATATATTTAATATTTTACGGAAGTATGGCGCAACAGCCAAAGAGACAAATAATGTAGTGTGCCATTTAGGCGGGACTTGAGAACTCTTTATATTTATGAATCACCTTATCTATTATCACCTATTTCTCGCGCAAAGATCTTCAGAACAACTGTGTGTTAAAACTGTGAAGCATTGTCTGTGTTTTGTGGTTGGCTGTGCAGCACACCAATCACAGACATCCAGTGCCAAAGCAAACGCGTCGTAAATGGCCTGGCCAAATAACCCGCTAGCACTACAGAATTGCAGTCTAATGAGCGATCAGATGTTTTCGCAAAAATACATGGGCCTCGAAATTACAATGCTAAAGTAATTTGTGCTTTAAATTAAATTAAATAGTTACCTAGCATAAGTCAATAGCGATAAAAGTAAATAAAAAAATCAAGGTTAGAATTGTTTGTTAACTATAAATTTTAACACAGCCGAAATATATTTTACGTTGAAAATTTTTGTTCACAAACCATTTTCAAATGCAACGAGATAATCATTTCGTTTTTATATATTTATTTACTAACACTACCAAATCTTGTCAAATACTTCGCAAAATTTAATTGTTTTAAATTAACTGTCAGATTTAAATTTTGAACAGATTTTGCACAAATCTTCGATATGGTTGAAACAGGCGGAGCGCAGCAGCCACGCTCAGGCTGCTCTGGTACGATTGATCGCTCTGTAGACGAGTCAGAGAGTCTGTGGCGGACATGTCAGCTCGCTCGGTCGCTCTGCAGGGGAGTCAGCGAGTCAGCGGCGCTCTAGCGAGCTAAGCAGCAACACTCAGGCTGTGTGTTGCGGACATGTCAGCTCGCTCGGTCGCTCTGCGGGCGAGTCAGCGAGTCAGCGGCGCTCTAGCGAGCTAAGCAGCAACACTCAGGCTGTGTGTGGCGGACATGTCAGCTCGCTCGGTCGCTCTGCGGGCGAGTCAGCGAGTCAGCGGCGCTCTAGCGAGCTAAGCAGCAACACTCAGGCTGTGTGTGGCGGACATGTCAGCTCGCTCGGTCGCTCTGCGGGCGAGTCAGCGAGTCAGCGGCGCTCTAGCGAGCTAAGCAGCAACACTCAGGCTGTGTGTGGCGGACATGTCAGCTCGCTCGGTCGCTCTGCGGGCGAGTCAGCGAGTCAGCGGCGCTCTAGCGAGCTAAGCAGCAACACTCAGGCTGTGTGTGGCGGACATGTCAGCTCGCTCGGTCGCTCTGCGGGCGAGTCAGCGAGTCAGCGGCGCTCTAGCGAGCTAAGCAGCAACACTCAGGCTGTGTGTGGCGGACATGTCAGCTCGCTCGGTCGCTCTGCGGGCGAGTCAGCGAGTCAGCGGCGCTCTAGCGAGCTAAGCAGCAACACTCAGGCTGTGTGTTGCGGACATGTCAGCTCGCTCGGTCGCTCTGCGGGCGAGTCAGCGAGTCAGCGGCGCTCTAGCGAGCTAAGCAGCAACACTCAGGCTGTGTGTTGCGGACATGTCAGCTCGCTCGGTCGCTCTGCGGGCGAGTCAGCGAGTCAGCGGCGCTCTAGCGAGCTAAGCAGCAACACTCAGGCTGTGTGTTGCGGACATGTCAGCTCGCTCGGTCGCTCTGCGGGCGAGTCAGCGAGTCAGCGGCGCTCTAGCGAGCTAAGCAGCAACACTCAGGCTGTGTGTTGCGGACATGTCAGCTCGCTCGGTCGCTCTGCGGGCGAGTCAGCGAGTCAGCGGCGCTCTAGCGAGCTAAGCAGCAACACTCAGGCTGTGTGTTGCGGACATGTCAGCTGCACGGTCGAGTCAGCAAGTCAGTGCCCACAAGTGCTTCAGTGCAGGAGTGCACGAGAACACAAAACACTGCGAGCAACACCAGGGCGGGAAGCAATCTAACCCGGCTGTCCTGAGAGTACGTGACGAACACACTTGCAAATGAAATTAAGTTTAATGAAAATGTAACTTCCCTTATGTTGGTGAAATTATGTAATGCGTAGTTAGTTTGTAATGCAAATATTTCAAATTTTTATTGACGTTTGAATACGTTTACACAAGCATGTACCGAAAACAAAAGGTATAAAAGACGTTATCATTTAAAGTTTTCCTTTATCATTCGGGGTCGTATTTGCGAGACGGGGGTTGGGTGTAACGTCTTGCCGCGACCACATGGCGTCATCGTGGTACAGCCGAAACGTGTGTTTGAGAACGTCAAGTTTATATGTTAGCGTGAAAGATGGTCACGTTTGGCGATGTAGTGTATGTTGTCACTGCGATACCTGAGAGGCTTTGAACATGTCCAAATATCAACTTGTTCCTAAGGGACTGATAGTAAGCTCTAAGCTGTAACATATGGTAAGTATCTACCAATAATGCAAATTAATTTATTGTGAATAGTTTAGTGCAAGTACCTGCTACCAACTGGGTTTTTGACCTAGACAGCGCAATCACATTCAATGTTCTATATTACCATGTTAGAATGGTGTTTGTGGTTACTTAGAGCAGTTATCAGTAACAAAAATTGATGTTCTTTTATTTTTTTTCTCTTAGATAGGGACTTAGGTCTAAAAATATTTTAGGTATATAAATGTCTGCAGGTCAACTATCCATATAAATTATGTAAATATTTATAAGGTGCCATTTAAAGATAGAGGTAAGCCTATTTCAATAACGTTTCCAAAAATTTTCAGACATTTTTGAAAAAGTTTTGAGTTTTATTTTTTATCATTCCATAATGTAAAAGATAATATAGGCTATACTTGGTGTTTTTTGTAGATATAACATGTTGAAAAATATTCTTACGAGTAGGGAATACGAATTCGTAAGAATACTACAATTAATTTTCATACAGTTTTATATACTACTAATATTTACATTCCTAATTAAATCACCACATTTAATGTCTGTTCGCAAACCACTCGCACTTAAAAAAAATCTCTGTTCATTAATCACTAAACATCTGTCCAGTCCACAGTTCGCACTCCTCATTGGAGCTAGGCTCGACAGTGGTTCGCCCCTCACCGCGCACCTGTCCGCACACGCAGTCTCGCGCCACTCAGTCGCACTCTCACGGTCCCGTCGCTCCACGTCGCGCCGCTCGTAAAGGGGGGTCTCTCGCCCTCCTCGCCGAACTCGCACTTCACTCTATTCACCTTTTGGGACTCTCGGAACTCTCGTGGAGTCCGGCGTCGCCTCTTTTATACCCTTGGAAGTCTTTCTGGAACCGACTGGAGTGTTTGTGACGAGACCCGACGCTCGAAGTATCCAGAGTAACGGCGCATCATTCACGCCACTCCACGCGGTGGACTCTGTAGGCCCGCAGGATTCCCAGGCCACTCAGGGATCGATAAGAGCGCCTAGGAAGGAGGTTGTGGGGGCAGATGGTGGCGTGGGCCGGCACATTATTCTCCAATGGTATGCTTGCTTGGCGTCAGTGGCCTTGCGGGCCCGCCAGGCGCCCTGGCATCTCGCGTGTCGCGTTCTTGTCTCCCGCGTTCGTAACACTATATACATTTTTAACATTTATTTCATTATTAGACTCGAATGAAACCAATCACGAGAACATTTTTAACGTAGCAGTCTACAATGGAAATAACCCTACTAAGTACACCAATAAATAGTTCTTGAAACAAACCTGTTCAAAAATAATTTCTTTAATATATCTTTTTCTCTAACATTGGTTGTCAATAATGTCGTAAATTTGTACCACGAACCTTCGACATCGAAAGAAACCTATTAGCTCTAATAGAAATGTAGAGTATGTATGCGTGTTATGGTATATGCAATTCTGCACGGCAAGCTAAAATAATGTAATTATTCTTAATATTCATGGGGATTAATTAATTTTTATCTCAGTCATCTCCATTGTACTGAATATAGGCCTGCAATTATGTTTGTTTCTGTCTTTTTCAATGTATGTTTCATGTATAATCTACAGCCTGAATGATAACTCATTAAATGACATAACGTACTTGAACTGTCTATGACTATAGCCCGTCCCACTCTTAGATTGCAGTACACGGCTTATGGCGCGCGCTGTTGCCAAATCTCTAACACATTACGAATTTCAGGAGATGCGTGTATTTGTAATTTGGATCGAACAAGAAGCATTTTAAGAAATCATATCGTAATTTATAATATTTTATACTATTACACATATAAATTTGTAATAATGCCACTTTTATGTAAATTTCAAATAAAAACTACCTATTGTAGACGAAAATTTCTTATAGTTTTCTTTTCTGTTCTAAAAATTCCATATATATATATATATATACTAGATAATGCCCGGCATGCGTTGCAATGCCTCAATCAATTTTTTTTTGTAATTTTTTAAACATATACTAAGCATCTCTCTTTATCTCTCTAATTCTCTATCTCTCTATGTATATCTCTATAACTCTCTCTATCTTTCTATTTATATCTCTATCTCTCTATATATCTTTCTAGCGAACCCGACAGACATTGTCCTGCCCAAATGTACTTTTTGTGAGATATGGATATGGCGGTAAGTATTTCTACGCTGGACATTTTGTATCTTCTCATTATACATACCCCTCCTCTTGGGCACGCCACTGCCGTTACCAAAAACCTTTCCCATGGTTACGCAGAAGGCAACAACAGTGCAAAAGCCCGTTGCCATGGAGGCTAATTATCAACAATGCTTAGTTTTTTTGCTTTTAAAGCGTGTATTTTTAGTTTTTCTTAACTCAGAATCGAGATAAAATATCCAATTGTGAATCTAAACCATCCTCGAATCCCCGTGAACTCACACACAAAATTTCATCAAAATCGCGTACAGACAGACAGAAAAAGTACTGTTTGATAATAGTAAGATAGATAGATTATTCTTACATGTTCGCATCCATGCAGTATATGAGAAATCAGCATGCATAGCCCCACACCTATAACTATACGTATCTGTTGCCCACGACTTTTTCCGCATGGATTTTTGTATTATCTTGCACCATTTAGAAATTTAATCATTATAACATAACAGTTGATACAGTTGTAGTGGTTTTCTTATGTTCACAAATGATAATTTTTCTCACCTCTATTTCAGTCTTTGCAATAAAAATATGTTACTACCTAAATTTTGAGTAAATATGTTTCTACTTTCAAATGTAATGACGGGAAGACACTTCATAAAATGTCTTTGTAAACCACATTTACTGTTTTTTCCGTCTCGAGCGAGAATGTAAAGATTGTCTGCATTACTGACCCGCGAGCAAGCTACATATATTTCAGAGAGAGAGAGAGAGAGTGAGAGAAAGACACCTATTGAATGTCTATCTAACTAATTTTTTTATGAGAGCATATTTTCATTAAATAAATCATGAAATCGTTCAACGATAAAAGCTGTTTATTTAATTAAGCGGACGGGTTCGCTCCAAGGAGAAAATTGACGCGGCGAGACCTCGTGGACATAGAGAAATGACACACACTAACTATTTGTGTGGCTATGAAACATGATTTTTTTCTGCAATTTAAATTGTAATATACAAAAAGGGTATTGAAAATTGAAACAAATATGGCGACACTATAAACTGTCAGGATCTTTATTTTTTTCTTACTCTCTACTTAGTTCCTTACAATAGCAAAACTTAATGGCTTCTAATAATGCGTTGCAATTTTTGCTTTTAAAGCGTGTTTTTTTAGTTTTTACTAACTCAGAATCGAGATAAAATATCCAATTGTGAATCTAAACCATCCTCACTATTTGTGTGGCTATGAAACATGATTTTTTTTCTGCAATTTAAATTGTAATATACAAAAAGGGTATTGAAAATTGAAACAAATATGGCGACGCTATAAACTGTCAGGATCTTTATTTTTTTCTTACTCTACTTAGTTCCTTACAATAGCAAAACTTAATGGCTTCTAATAATGCGTTGCAATTTTTGCTTTTAAAGCGTGTTTTTTTTTTTAGTTTTTCTTAACTCAGAATCGAGATAAAATATCCAATTGTGAATCTAAACCATCCTCGAATCCCCGTGAACTCACACACAAAATTTCATCAAAATCGGTCCAGCCGTCTAGGATGAGTTCAGTGACATACACACGCACACAAGAAATATATATATAAAGATATATATATATATATATATATATATATATATATATATATATATATATATATATATATATATCACATTTTCATGGGCCCGATAAATGCCGTATTTTTGGACAAGTCATGTCCAAAATGATAAATAAAATACAGTAATGGAAATTCTCGGTCGAGTAAGTTATGGGAAAAATCCGAACAATTGGTTCGAAATGGGGAAGATTTTTTGAAAAACAGAAAAATCGCAACAACTCCCATAATATGAATAATATCGAATCCGTTTTAACGTATGATAACTCGGATTACCTAATGCCGAAAAATGTTTTCTAAATACATTTTTGATACGACCAGCCATAACTGCATGGGTTCGAAAAAAATTTTCACTGGACAAAAAAACGTAACTGCCTTAGTAGACACCTTATCAAATCTGTTTAAATTGTTTGTAATAATATCATAGTTATTTTCCAAAACTTTGTCTAAAACAATGTTTGATAAGATGCTTGGTGTTGAAAAGGATAGAAAAGTAATTCAAAATTTTGTACCATGATCGCTATTGAATTCCTTCGTATTTATTTCATACATTTTACATATTATGTTCAAGAATCGATTATAATATTTTTTGTTGACTAAGGAAGCCATGTATTTGAAATTGCTTGTAGGACAGAACCCCACTTATCTAAACACACGACCCTGTTTCCTCTTACGACGGCAGCGCGCGCTCTTGTACTGATAAGACACATCTTTAACAGCTATTTCCACGGAAACTGTAGAAGCAATTGAGATGGGGCTGCTTTTAAAAACTAATTCAATTCATTGTTAACATTTTTCTCGCTTTCGTCCCCCATCTATCTTTAATAGAAAAAATTTTTTCCGCGGGTCAACTTTTTGATGTTTCAGTTTGTGAGAAAATGCATTTCAATATATTAAAAAAATTATTTAAGTGAAACCTGTACAGTTTTTGTCTTAACATTTGTTCGGTGGCGTCCTAAGGCATTAATTTACTAATAAAAAAATCTGAATGAAATACACATGTAGGTTTTCTTTTTTTGATGTGAAACATATAGGAATACTTCAAAACAGTTCGCAGCGAATAAGTTATGTTTTTTAATTTTTTCGGACACTTAAAATATTGTTAAGTATTCAAAATAAGCATTGCCTGATGCGTATTTTGATTCTATACAATAGGAAAAATAGCTTGGTCCAAAAATTAAAATTTTAAATTTCGTTTGATATTTGGCAACAACGCACGAAGAAACAAGGACAGTGCTAACGGCAATCGGCGTGTGTTAGAGAGAGAGAGAATGCGCCCATTTACTTCCACACTGCAATCTAAGAGTGGGATTCTCTATAGCTATAACTGTTCATGACTAAACATCGCACGAGATCACAATATTGAGGGTGAAGAGTAGCGGTCTAAGGGCCGTGGGGCGAAGGGGGGGAAGGGTTTCGAGCCCAATACTCAGAGATGTGCATTGTAATCAGTGAGTAGCGATTAGAGTGTATCTTTGTGGATACCGTGCCTTAACCTTCATCTTTGCCCATCAAGTAGGTAGCTCTGCGCTGTCTGGGCCAATGAGAACACATTTTATAAATGATTTGTTTGTGTGTATCTGCATCGTGTTACTCAACCACGAGAAGAAGAAATTACAATATATTGCAACCTTTCTTGGTATTTTTTTTTCTTTATTTATCATGGTCTTTCTATAAGGACATCTGTATTTCGCAACACACTGTGATAATTTAAGCATCGTATTTTTCGCGGAAATATTTTCCAACCGGCTCGGCTGTGTGTTAAAACTTTGTACCATTTTCCGTGTTTCATGGTTGGCTGGGTTTATTTCAGGTACCTACACGTCTACTAAGCACACCAATCAAAGCCATCCAGTGCGGAAGCAAGCGCGTCCTGAATGGCTTCTCTTGCAGACGGCCGCCATTTACATGGAAACAATCAAAAGCGCAGGTACACCTAATTACCTTTCTAATGAGCGATCTGGATATTTTTTTTTTTTTTTTTTTCGATAAACACATGCCCCGAGTGATGTTTTGTACGTACAAATTTATTACGGGCTGTTGTCGGTGACAGGTTGGCTGGCCAATGAGACTGCTGTGTGCTGTACTTCGGGCCGGCCATGACTCGTCATAACAGTAATAAAGAGCTTCAGTGTCTTGAGAAACGTGTCTTCCCACGAGACATGTTCGTGAAATATGCGCGTGCCTACCTGTCTCCCAGACCTCGGCCACCAGCAGGCAGCCCTGCAAGCACAAGCGTGTGTGCGGTCGGACATGGCTCGTCGACACGCACCGCAACACCCCGGACAGCGACTGGCATTCAGGTCTCCGGCCCACGGCTCCCGCGTGTTCCAGTCAACGAGGAAGATGGCATCTGGCACAAGCGGTGGCCGACAACCCGTGGAATATTTCAGGAGTGTTGGTAGGACTGTGGACCCGACTTGATAGTCAAATATTCCAAGCAATAATGGGCTCTAAAGGTCTCTTTAATAATAGTGACAATTATAGATAGTAAAAATTCGCAATTTCAACCTGATATGAGCTAAATTTCAAATTTGCCGGCTTATGCAATTTGACAACAGTTTGTGCGGATAGACTTATCCAATAAAATACTCTCAATAAAAAAAAATATTGATCTGCAGATAACCTAGTTGAGGCGTCACCTAAGTGAGTACAATGAACGCTTGAATTTTTTCCTTGGCTTACGCATTGTATTGAGGAGTCTATCCTAGAGGTAATTAAAACTAAGAAATGTTCCCGTACCTAGTTATAACCTTGCCCTCCCACGGTATATTCAAGAACCATGAGGAAAGACTCCGTACTTCTGCACAGCATCGAGAACTGGTTATCCCCGTTGTTACACGTGGTTTCTATGTCAAAACCGGCTTCATGGAATTCCGACAACTCTGAAACTTGTTGGTGAGGGGATAAGAACCTAACCTCAACAGCTTAAAGAACAACGAGCGGAGAGTGCGGTGTCAGATACAATATTATTTAACAAACTCAATTTACACTATATGACATCTCTTCAAAAGGCAAAACTGATTCCTATTTTCTTTGTGATTAATAGCAGCAGCTTTCAATTGCAGATAAATTCGAACTGCGAACAATTTACTTAAACGTATATTAATACCGTGAAAAGTTCATTACAATATTCCTTGCACTCGTTCCCATGAAACGTAAGAGGAAGGGATCGAGCCACAATAAGATTCTATTATATTCGAATATACATAACAAAGTAAATATAATTTATAATCAAATTACCAAAGGACGTTTACGCCAACTATAAGGCTTAACCGTGAACAACTTATTTTAGACTAGCGAGCAAATATACAGCTCTCAAACAAAACTTTAGGGTTCATTCAAAATCATTACTTTCTTACAGCTAATAAACCATGGATTATTCATTCAAACACACACTAAAACACACTAAAACCTATGCTACTGGTACGAAGATATTGAAAGCCACATTTCAAGAAAACACAAATATATCAAAAATAACAGTAGTATAGGATAGGGCATCCGGGGACACGGGTTCTGGGTGTGGATTGTGATTGTCGGTCCGCCATATTGGATTGTGACGTCACGGCGGTCATCTTGGAGGAGTGTAACGGGACATAGCGTAACGGGACAAGTTTGACCTTGACCTTTGACCCTCAAAATTTTCCAAAATTGGGCAAAAATTGCCCAAAATTCCTCAAAATTTCCATTTCTGTGAAAAATAATTCCGCCAATTTTTTTTAAAAAATTCTAAAAATTAAAAATTTCTCTTTTCGGGGGAAAAATTCCCGTTTCCAGGGAAAATTTCCCGTTTTTAGTCCTTAAAAATCCCAGCGGCTAGAAATGTCCATATGTAGGCTTAAGCATCCATGTCGACAGCCTCCGATAAGCCTCTGACGTCATCATGGATTATGAAGTCACCGTTGCAATTTCCGTTACGGCCGCCATCTTTAACTTTTTTATTTATTATCCGATTTTAATGAATTTTTTTTAAAAAATTATAAAAAAATTTAAATAATAAAATTTTAATAAATTATTTAATAAATTTACATTAACGACACGGAGTTCGGAGTCCTCGGTTCGAACCCGACGAGTGCAAAAAAAAAATTAAAAATGGCGACAGGCTCCTTCCTTAATGGTGGCTGCAGGCAGACTGACTCCCACCACTTTTCTTAAAGCATATATATCGTCACCTAGTATGACGTCATGTCCGCCATCTTGTCTTCGTTGCTGGAGACCACCATCTTGTTTTCGTCGGCGAGAGTGCGCTGACGCCATGTTAGTTTAGTTCTTATCCGCTAGAGTGCAGTAATCATTTATTACTGTGACACCCGCCATCTTGAAATTTGGACGCCATCTTGAAAATCCGTAATTATTTAGCTAGAAATTCGGGAAAAGTTCCAAAATTCATTAAATAAATAGCTCATTAATTTATATATTGATTTGATCCGCTCCTGTCCTTGGTTCGATACCCGATCGATGCAATAATGTTTAATTTTGTAAAAAATAATAATTTCAATATACCATGTTCAACATTCGTAAAGAGTCTCTATATCCTCTATGACCATCATCCTATCAGACATCAAGACCACCATATTGGAAATTCGTAATTGTAATGCTAGAGATTCGGGAAAAAGTTCAAAACTCATTAAATAAATTTGTAATCTATATACTGATTGATTAGATCGACTAAGGTCCTTGACACGATCCCTGGCCGATACAAAACAACTTTAATTAAAATACCAGAAAAGTGTAAGGTTCGAGAAATGAAACACCACAAAGTCTTTTACAAACATAATATTTATTACACAATTTCTATCCTACTACAGAATGACTTGCGAAAGCCAGCAATATTATAAACATTTAGCCCTGCATAGACGTGCAACCACTACTTCTTAGCTCCAACAGCTCCAAATGCTTCAAATGGCTCCAAATGGCTCCAACAGCACCAAATGGCTCCAAATGCTCCAAACGGCCTCCAAATGCTTGACAGCTCCAAATGTCTCCAGCAGCTCCAAATGCTCCAAATGCTTGACAGCTCCAAATGGCTCCAACAGCTCCAACAGCTCCAAATGCTTGACAGCTCCAAATGTTTCCAGCAGCTCCAAATGCTCCAAATGGCTCCAACAGCCTCCAAATGCTTAACACAGCTCTAAATGGCTCCAAATGCTCCAAACGGCCTCCAAATGCTTGACAGCTCCAAATGTCTCCAGCAGCTCCAAATGCTCCAACAGCTCCAAAAAAAAAGGCTCCAAATGCTCCAACAGCCTCCAAATGCTTAACACAGCTCCAAATGGCTCCAAATGCTTGACAGCTCCAAATGCATAACACAGCTCCAAATGGCTCCAAATGCTCCAAACGGCCTCCAAATGCTTGACAGCTCCAAATGTCTCCAGCAGCACCAAATGCTCCAACAGCTCCAAAAAAAGGCTCCAAATGCTCCAACAGCCTCCAAATGCTTAACACAGCTCCAAATGGCTCCAAATGCTTGGCAGCTCCAAATGCTTCAAAAGACTCCAAATGCTCCAAATGGCTCCAACAGCTCCAAAAGACTCCAAATGCTTCAAAAGGCTCCAATTGCTCCAAGAGCTCCATCTTCAATTGGTTCCAACTGATTCCTATTACTTTTATCGAACTTGGCATGATTACTAACATGTCTTTATCAGTATACATTTTGACTGGCAGTGGTAACGTTTTTTACACCTTTAAGTTATAAGTTTTATTTAGAAATCAGATTTCGATAAATGATAGCTTCCATCTGGAAAGAAAATATATTAATTTATCTTCAAGTTTATACACATACATTTAATTTAATCCATTATTGTATGTAGCCAGCTTCCCTCAGTTCTTTGAGTATGAAGGATATTTCTTTAATGTTCGAATAGTTTCCTGCACAAAGCGATCCATGTAGTAGTCGTAGCCTGTTAACCAATATGTTAGGATCTTCCCATGAGGTATAATCAATCTCTTCTGCTGCCTTCATCATCCTTGCATGTTTATAATAAATATTATCTCTGGTGTCTATCGTTTTAACACCAACCACAAGGTCACTTTCGTCATCTTGCCAGTGATTATCACAAGCTTGATCAGGATAATTTATTTTATTACGTCGTTTCCATCGTTTTGGTCTCAAACCAGCATCACAGTCTTCGCTCTTGCATGCTTTTGGTGCTTCAGTACAGTACTCAATCATGTCAGCCTCAGATGTGTTACCACAATCTTCAATCATGCCAGCTTCTGATGTGTCACCACAGTCTTCAATCATGTCAGCACCACAAACTTGATCAGGATAATTTATTTTATTACGTCGTTTCCATCGTTTTGGTCTCAGACTGCCATCACAGTCTTCGATCTTGCCTGCTTTAGGTGTTTCAGTACAGTACTCAATCATGTCAGCCTCAGATGTGTCACCACAATCTTCAATCATGCCAGCCTCAGATGATTCATCAAAGTCTTCGACCTTGTAAGCTTCAGGTGGTTCTCCATCTTTCACATTTTCATGGAGACGACTAGATATTGGAGTAAATATATTTTCATTTCTAATGTGGTTACAACTTCCTTCGTTTGTTTTAAATTTTAAATTATTATCTTGATCTAGATCAGTAATTTTAGCATTAGCTTTTTCACCTTCGTTCCTCTTCCGCGATGTTGTAGCCCAGTCTTCGTTATCTTTATTCATCTTAATTGTACAGGTCTTGTAATGTCTATCCAAGTAATATCTTCTACCAAAGGATTTCTGACACTGACTGCAATGAAATGGTTTTTGACAAGGACCCAAATTACACTCGCTTCTCTCATGTCGTTTAGCATTCTTTCTCAAGGTAAACACCTTGCTACAGTATCTACAGTGATGACGTTTTGATACAGCAACAAATCCCGTTTCAGGATTCATATTAGTTATTGAGACTAATGCCAGATGCAAACTAAGAGTTTTAAATTAGATATATTACTTAAATAGAATTTTTTAATTATTTCATCAGCGAGAATTAATTTATCTCATTCAAAGGTACTTGTTGCAAGTAGTTCTGCTTTTCAACAACAGATGTCGCCACATGTTACTTGCAGGTAAATAATATTTAGTTCTTTTATGCGGGATGCGTAATGCTCACTAACGATCGCAAAAGAAGGATGGCTTCGCTAGACTCCAAGGAGAAGGAAGTTCGTCCATCCTGTTAGTGCTTCTTAGATTTCTCAGAGATTATTTGACTGAGTAATGATATTTTTTTTTTTTTAAATTTCCACCTGATAAAAATATTACAAGTGCTGATTTATTGGCAGAATTTCAATAATTAAATGCAACCTTGAATAAAAAATGACATGACTCATTAAGTAAAAAATTCTTCATGCAGAGATCAATTCCTCATCAGTAACCAGAAGCACTCGGAGAAAACCATCAGATGTCTAGTCAGGAATAATCAGAAGCACCCAGAGAAAACCATCAAAATATTGTCAAGAATAATCAGGAGCACACGGAGAAAACTACCATAATATTGTCAAGAATAATCAGGAGCACACGGAGAAAACTACCATAATATTGACAAGAATAATCAGGAGCACACGGAGAAAACCACCGCAAGTTTTCTTTGATATCATAAAATTTCAGGAAAAAAATAATACTAAAAATAAAAATAAATTAATAAAAAATTTAAAAAAAAAATAAAATAAAAAAATACATAAAATTCTGGCTTGTACTAGAACTCTATCTTTGTTCAACAATGAGAAGTTCACAAGCTAGCAGAATATATTTATGTATTTTTTTATTTTTTTTTTTTTTTAATTTTTTATTAATTTATTTTTATTTATTATTATTTTTTCCTGAAATTTTATGATATCAAAGAAAACTTGCGGTGGTTTTCTCCGTGTGCTCCCGTTTATTCTTGACAGTATTATGGTGGATTTCTCCGTGTGCTCCTGATTATTCTTGACAATATTTTGATGGTTTTCACTGGGTACTTCTGATTATTCCTGACAATATTTTGATGGTTTTCTCTGGGTGCTTCTGATTATTCCTGACTAGACATCTGATGGTTTTCTCCGAGTGCTTCTGGTTACTGATGAGGAATTGATCTCTGCATGAAGAATTTTTTACTTAATGAGTCATGTCATTTTTTATTCAAGGTTGCATTTAATTATTGAAATTCTGCCAATAAATCAGCACTTGTAATATTTTTATCAGGTGGAAATTTAAAAAAAAAAAATATCATTACTCAGTCAAATAATCTCTGAGAAATCTAAGAAGCACTAACAGGATGGACGAACTTCCTTCTCCTTGGAGTCTAGCGAAGCCATCCTTCTTTTGCGATCGTTAGTGAGCATCCCGCATCCCGCATAAAAGAACTAAATATTATTTACCTGCAAGTAACATGTGGCGACATCTGTTGTTGAAAAGCAGAACTACTTGCAACAAGTACCTTTGAATGAGATAAATTAATTCTCGCTGATGAAATAATTAAAAAATTCTATTTAAGTAATATATCTAATTTAAAACTCTTAGTTTGCATCTGGCATTAGTCTCAATAACTAATATGAATCCTGAAACGGGATTTGTTGCTGTATCAAAACGTCATCACTGTAGATACTGTAGCAAGGTGTTTACCTTGAGAAAGAATGCTAAACGACATGAGAGAAGCGAGTGTAATTTGGGTCCTTGTCAAAAACCATTTCATTGCAGTCAGTGTCAGAAATCCTTTGGTAGAAGATATTACTTGGATAGACATTACAAGACCTGTACAATTAAGATGAATAAAGATAACGAAGACTGGGCTACAACATCGCGGAAGAGGAACGAAGGTGAAAAAGCTAATGCTAAAATTACTGATCTAGATCAAGATAATAATTTAAAATTTAAAACAAACGAAGGAAGTTGTAACCACATTAGAAATGAAAATATATTTACTCCAATATCTAGTCGTCTCCATGAAAATGTGAAAGATGGAGAACCACCTGAAGCTTACAAGGTCGAAGACTTTGATGAATCATCTGAGGCTGGCATGATTGAAGATTATGGTGACACATCTGAGGCTTTCATGATTGAGTACTGTACTGAAACACCTAAAGCAGGCAAGATCGAAGACTGTGATGGCAGTCTGAGACCAAAACGATGGAAACGACGTAATAAAATAAATTATCCTGATCAAGTTTGTGGTGCTGACATGATTGAAGACTGTGGTGACACATCAGAAGCTGGCATGATTGAAGATTGTGGTAACACATCTGAGGCTGACATGATTGAGTACTGTACTGAAGCACCAAAAGCATGCAAGAGCGAAGACTGTGATGCTGGTTTGAGACCAAAACGATGGAAACGACGTAATAAAATAAATTATCCTGATCAAGCTTGTGATAATCACTGGCAAGATGACGAAAGTGACCTTGTGGTTGGTGTTAAAACGATAGACACCAGAGATAATATTTATTATAAACATGCAAGGATGATGAAGGCAGCAGAAGAGATTGATTATACCTCATGGGAAGATCCTAACATATTGGTTAACAGGCTACGACTACTACATGGATCGCTTTGTGCAGGAAACTATTCGAACATTAAAGAAATATCCTTCATACTCAAAGAATGAGGGAAGCTGGCTACATACAATAATGGATTAAATTAAATGTATGTGTATAAACTTGAAGATAAATTAATATATTTTCTTTCCAGATGGAAGCTATCATTTATCGAAATCTGATTTCTAAATAAAACTTATAACTTAAAGGTGTAAAAAACGTTACCACTGCCAGTCAAAATGTATACTGATAAAGACATGTTAGTAATCATGCCAAGTTCGATAAAAGTAATAGGAATCAGTTGGAACCAATTGAAGATGGAGCTCTTGGAGCAATTGGAGCCTTTTGAAGCATTTGGAGTCTTTTGGAGCTGTTGGAGCCATTTGGAGCATTTGGAGTCTTTTGAAGCATTTGGAGCTGCCAAGCATTTGGAGCCATTTGGAGCTGTGTTAAGCATTTGGAGGCTGTTGGAGCATTTGGAGCCTTTTTTTGGAGCTGTTGGAGCATTTGGAGCTGCTGGAGACATTTGGAGCTGTCAAGCATTTGGAGGCCGTTTGGAGCATTTGGAGCCATTTGGAGCTGTGTTATGCATTTGGAGCTGTCAAGCATTTGGAGCCATTTGGAGCTGTGTTAAGCATTTGGAGGCTGTTGGAGCATTTGGAGCCTTTTTTTTTGAAGCTGTTGGAGCATTTGGAGCTGCTGGAGACATTTGGAGCTGTCAAGCATTTGGAGGCCGTTTGGAGCATTTGGAGCCATTTAGAGCTGTGTTAAGCATTTGGAGGCTGTTGGAGCCATTTGGAGCATTTGGAGCTGCTGGAAACATTTGGAGCTGTCAAGCATTTGGAGCTGTTGGAGCTGTTGGAGCCATTTGGAGCTGTCAAGCATTTGGAGCATTTGGAGCTGCTGGAGACATTTGGAGCTGTCAAGCATTTGGAGGCCGTTTGGAGCATTTGGAGCCATTTGGTGCTGTTGGAGCCATTTGGAGCCATTTGAAGCATTTGGAGCTGTTGGAGCTAAGAAGTAGTGGTTGCACGTCTATGCAGGGCTAAATGTTTATAATATTGCTGGCTTTCGCAAGTCATTCTGTAGTAGGATAGAAATTGTGTAATAAATATTATGTTTGTAAAAGACTTTGTGGTGTTTCATTTCTCGAACCTTACACTTTTCTGGTATTTTAATTAAAGTTGTTTTGTATCGGCCAGGGATCGTGTCAAGGACCTTAGTCGATCTAATCAATCAGTATATAGATTACAAATTTATTTAATGAGTTTTGAACTTTTTCCCGAATCTCTAGCATTACAATTACGAATTTCCAATATGGTGGTCTTGATGTCTGATAGGATGATGGTCATAGAGGATATAGAGACTCTTTACGAATGTTGAACATGGTATATTTAAATTATTATTTTTTACAAAATTAAACATTATTGCATCGATCGGGTATCGAACCAAGGACAGGAGCGGATCAAATCAATATATAAATTAATGAGCTATTTATTTAATGAATTTTGGAACTTTTCCCGAATTTCTAGCTAAATAATTACGGATTTTCAAGATGGCGTCCAAATTTCAAGATGGCGGGTGTCACAGTAATAAATGATTACTGCACTCTAGCGGATAAGAACTAAACTAACATGGCGTCAGCGCACTCTCGCCGACGAAAACAAGATGGTGGTCTCCAGCAACGAAGACAAGATGGCGGACATGACGTCATACTAGGTGACGATATATATGCTTTAAGAAAAGTGGTGGGAGTCAGTCTGCCTGCAGCCACCATTAAGGAAGGAGCCTGTCGCCATTTTTAATTTTTTTTTTGCACTCGTCGGGTTCGAACCGAGGACTCCGAACTCCGTGTCGTTAATGTAAATTTATTAAATAATTTATTAAAATTTTATTATTTAAATTTTTTTATAATTTTTTAAAAAAAATTCATTAAAATCGGATAATAAATAAAAAAGTTAAAGATGGCGGCCGTAACGGAAATTGCAACGGTGACTTCATAATCCATGATGACGTCAGAGGCTTATCGGAGGCTGTCGACATGGATGCTTAAGCCTACATATGGACATTTCTAGCCGCTGGGATTTTTAAGGACTAAAAACGGGAAATTTTCCCTGGAAACGGGAATTTTTCCCCCGAAAAGAGAAATTTTTAATTTTTAGAATTTTTTAAAAAAAATTGGCTGAATTATTTTTCACAGAAATGGAAATTTTGAGGAATTTTGGGCAATTTTTGCCCAATTTTGGAAAATTTTGAGGGTCAAAGGTCAAGGTCAAACTTGTCCCGTTACGCTATGTCCCGTTACACTCCTCCAAGATGACCGCCGTGACGTCACAATCCAATATGGCGGACCGACAATCACAATCCACACCCAGAACCCGTGTCCCCGGATGCCCTATCCTATACTACTAATAACCATTAAGACAATACTAAATATAGCTAATTCTGACTCGTGAATTACTGCAAAAAAAGTGAAATCTTCGTCGTGGATCAACATCGTCCCGTGTCATGAACGCCAGATTTAAATTACAACTCGCCCTCTAAAACTGTTCACTTCCGGCGAGTTGTCCTGGGAAGACAGGCAACTTCCTCGCCTGCACTAGGAAAACGAAACCTCAGACTCCCGCAGCAAAGGGCTGGATTACGTCACCACTGCGTAGCTCCCAAAGCTCCAGTTGGTCCAGAAACGTCCGCCTTGTTTCCACGCTCGCACCAAGACAAGAGCGGCTGTTTCCAACGGGCCCTCAGACTCCTGCAGCACACGGCTGGACGGCGTCACCACAGCACCGCACCCACGGCTCCACTTGATGCAGAAACGTCCGTCTCGTTTCCACACTCGCACCAGGACATGCTAGCTGCTGACTCCCGACCGCGACTCACCAGTCCGCTTGCGTGCCCAGTTCACGGCAGCCCCGGCGCTGGATGGCTCCAACCACTCCTCGCAAGAAACTAGCCAGTATTTCTTTACTCCACGGACGTAACTTCTCTGCGTCCAGGTTTTAACGAGCACCATCCAATCAAACGCCAATGCAAGTGGGAGAGAATTTCGCACCAATATTTAATCTCGACCAGAAATGTCGCTCGTTGTATGTCATTGTCCGATACGCCTTCAAAACAATCCTTTTAACTGGACGAATGCCAGGCCCCGCCGCGCCCCGCGCGCGACCTGAAGAAACAGTCACTTATCGTCGACGCACTCCCGAGTTGTTCTGCGCCGTCTCAGCTCACTCGCCCCCCGAGTCCAACCTTCCGGGGTGACCTCCACCTCGGGAGCGACGCTTCTTACCACTACAGCCGCGTGTCGTCAGTCATGGGCGGCGGCGAAGACTTGGGCAGCGTGACGTCGCAGGAACAGGCGGCGGCGGTGGCGTAACGGTGTTGCATTCAGTCTATCTCGTAGTACTTGTGTCGTGCAGCGCAGAGCTGCCAAACTGTTTATATACCTACACACACAATAATCCCCCCCCCCCCCCCTTCCTTTTACCGACTCCACGTTTCTCGATTATTCCATCCCAGTCTCGTTTGGAACCCGTCTGAGATCCGGTTCACCGGTCGCGGCTCACGGGCACGGGTCATCGTTCAGCGCGGAGAACCTTCTGAGCTAGTGAAGTTAGTCGTCGTGCGGGTTGCCTGTCACCAGGGATGACCAGTGCCACAAGGAGTGTTGCTGGTGGTAAACACGCCAGGGAAACAAAAATTGACGTCTTAGGGGCTAAGTGTTCCAGTGTCACGGGACACTGGTAACAAACTTATCACCCTCCACTAGCTTAGAGTCGTGTAGGGCGTCGAATCATCAGTGGTTCAATCACACGCATTAAATAAATGTAAAACTGGTTTGAGTCTAGTCTGATGGTCAAGTATGCCGCGAAACTGTAAAGTACGTATAAGTAGAGAAAGTTGTATTTAGAGAAAAAAAAAGTTAAGTTTAAATGTTTTTGTCTAAACCGTATAGCCATTTCATATTCCCTGGCTAGAAAATAAATTGATTAAATAATAACTTGCAAGTGTTGTAAGCTAATTACGAAATTAAGCAATGCTACAGCAAAACAAGCACGTCCGATACGACGTGAGCGCCTTTTGTTTTACGAAGAGAGAGTCTGGAGAAACTCCTCCTAAAGGAGAGGAATTAACCACTAAGTGCGACATGATGAATTGTAATCATAGTAATTGTAGGGAAAATAATGTAGAACGAAATGGAATTGTACGTTTATGTGGTTTTTGGGTTAAGTTTGGGCACGTGAGAGTCACCGTTGCAAATTTAGAAAGAAAATTACCAAGAGCAGGTTAAACAATCAGCATCAGCTGGCTGTGTTGAGAGGGAGGAAAAATGTTTGTGTTAAAGTTGACATACATATATGGGAATAAGGTTTGGAGTTTAATCGACTCGGGTGCCAGTTGTAGTTTCATTGGACAAGAAATTTTAGCGAAATTAGTGAGAGTGAAAAAGGAACATAAAGTTTGACCTGTGTACTGATAATCATACGCTTGAATGGCTTTTCCCCATCCTCGAAAGCTCATAGTGTTCACTCTGTGGGCTTGCGCTGCTGGAGTGTGACGTCACATTTAGCCCAGCGGTAGACAAATAAAGGTTAAATAAAAGAAACTAAATATAGAATAAACATATAACATGGGAACTTTTAATATAGATAAGAGACAATTAAATAATGTATATTAATTAATAAATAATCAGAAAGAAAATAATTATCAACGTAAAAAAAATCTAAGTGATTTAAATGACATAAATAAACCAGTACCAACTTAAGGAAAGCAAATAGTAGCAAGAGGGCCACACCAGAGATACCTGTATTTCGTTAAAACCTTTTTTGTCAAGATATTTCTCAAAACGTGTAACTATTTTTTTAGTGTAATGGTTGGTAGAATAGTGTTTAACATGGCTTAGATATTTTCAGGCGAAACATGAACGTTCTGAAATACAATAATTGTGTTCTTATTGGCCAAGTAAACTATCACCTAATACAGCCAATAATGAAACAAATAGTGTAAAACATCAGAAAAAATGTGTCCAGCCCAACAAAATACATAAAGTACAGGTATGTCCACATATCTCAGTGACGCACTCACGAAGAGCCACCAGCTACCCTGGCTGACCTCAGCCTGACAGCAGGCCAGTGATCGTCGCGGAACTCCTCTGGGCTCATGCTAGCAACACGCTAGCAACATGCTTTGCCAGAAGCTGCGGTCCGCCCCCCAGACACCCCTCCCCCCTCCCCGACTCCTTCAGTGGCAGCTGGGATCCGTGTTGCGAAGGCGTGCCTGCAGTCGAGACATGACCACATAGTGCACTGTACCTAATATAAAAAGTCGATTATACTAGAATAATAGCAAGTTAAACAGGAATGCCACGAGGATCATGCCAACCTTTAAAATTCGCGTGTTGGTGAGAAATTGCTTGTAAGATAACTACAATTTAAAGTTTATGGATATTACCTTTGTTTCTGTGATTGGCAATATCAAATATATTTCTTAAATATAAACAAAAGTGTTGGATATAAAAAATTTGTAAATTTTCGTTAGTATCTTGTTACAAAGTTGTACATGAAAAATATTGAATTTTTTCTCTGTGTAGAATTTACACACGTATTTGTAAATCGTGTTTTCTGATGATGGTGGTGATGAGTGCTATTACATAGTTTACGTATATCCCAATTTGTTTTCACGCTAAATATTGGAAAAATCGTCATGTTCTATTGCATCATAACTAGTGGAAGGCCAAAATAGGCTATACTTATTTATTCGTTATAAAATATACCTATCCCATGATTCAAGTGCATTCCAAAGAGTCCAGTTACAATTGATTGAGAAAATAAAGGTATTTTCCCCCCTCCCTATATCACAAACCTATCCTATATTCCTGCTGTTCGGGTAGACACGCGTGGATAATATCCTTGAAAACAACACACGCTGATTAAAACCCACGCCATTATTTATAAATAATCAATATGGCAGAAAAAGATAGTTGAAAGATTTTATTGGTAAACGGGAAGAAGATAGTTTCCCAGAATCCACTACTCTAAAAAAGTAGAAATTTTCTCCCGCAATTTTTTCCAGCAACGTGTCAATTTGAGTTATCGTTTGGAATGACTTGTGACTATAAAAATCAATATAGCCTACACATTTATAAACGATTTTTTGAACCAACAAACACTGCGCAAAATTTATTTTCACATCTAGAACACATAAACACGATGACGAATTTGAGCTAAATGAGAGTAACTAAAAAAAAAAAAAAAAAAAAAAAAGTATTTTAAGTAATACAAGTGTTTTTAAAAACTGAAACACACGAATCTGTAAAAAAAAAAAAAATTGAAAATTTTTATGTTTTCGAGGTACTCATTTCCAAAATAAATAAAGTTGACTTTGCATTGCAGATGCCGTGAGTAGCGTAGCGTGGCATAGATTATTAGCATGGTGGCTAGGGCAGCAGTTTTGTTGGAAGCTTTTAGCGGAAACCTTCCATCGTGGCATACGGGCTTAAACACACAAAAACTTCCACCTCTACTAACAAGAGAATAGCGATGAATAGAGAAATAGAAAAATACACACACTTCCACGGGGAATGCTCCTTCCCTCATTTCGACTGGCCTTCTACCAATGACGTCAGCACTAAAAGCAACGATGCCACATTTACAAAAGACTTTACGTTAACCCGGCACTGCTGATTGCGATACCCGCTGTAGCAGATTCAGGAACAGGCATGGAACCAGCGGATATTGTCCCGACAGCTTCCAGAGCAGGGCCCCTGCGCGCGTGTGGCGGCCCGCGGACCCCCGGCGCGGCAGTTGGCAGGCCTGCAGGTGCGCAGATGGGTTACTGGGCCGCGGGGGGGCGCGCACATGCGATATCGCTATAAATAACACAGCAGCGCTCTTCACACACTGTGTCGCCTGTTCCTGCGAGGCGCGCTCCCAGGAATGTCATTCACAACGGCGCGGCGCCACAGCTGGTCGCCGTTACCAACCTCTCCCGCCTGCATTCCCCCGCTGCGTTCCGTTACTGCCTCCGTGCGCTCCGTGCGCCAGTGCAGGTGCTGCGGCGCGGACTCTGGCCCGAACCTGTGGGCGGTGCGTGTCCTTATCCCGGAGCATTAGCCGTCACACGTGAAACGTTTGTTTTTTCTCTCTTTTTTTTACATGCCAATATGGCGGATGTTTGTTTATATTTGTATCAGCTGTTCTAGCCTGGTTTTATTAACCACTGTAGTTAAGCTGTTCGGAAGAAAATTATAACAAAATATTACTGGTTAATATATTTATATATTACTAGATAATGCCCGGCATGCGTTGCAATGCCTCAATCAAATTTTTTTGTAATTTTTTAAACATATACTAAGCATCTCTCTTTATCTCTCTAATTCTCTCTCTATGTATATCTCTATAACTCTCTCTATCTTTCTATTTATATCTCTATCTCTCTATATATCTTTCTAGCGGACCCGACAGACATTGTCCTGCCCAAATGTACTTTTTGTGAGATATGGATATGGCGGTAAGTATTTCTACGCTGGACATTTTGTATCTTCTCATTATACATACCCCTCCTCTTGGGCACGCCACTGCCGTTACCAAAAACCTTTCCCATGGTTACGCAGAAGGCAACAACAATGCAAAAGCCCGTTGCCATGGAGGCTAATTATCAACAATGCTTAGTTTTTTTTGCTTTTAAAGCTTGTTTTTTTAGTTTTTCTTAACTCAGAATCGAGATAAAATATCCAATTGTGAATCTAAACCATCCTCGAATCCCCGTGAACTCACACACAAAATTTCATCAAAATCGCGTACAAACAGACAGACAGAAAAAGTACTGTTTTATTATAGTAAGATAGATAGATTATTCTTACATGTTCGCATCCATGCAGTATATGAAAAATCAGCATGCATAGCCCCACACCTATAACTATACGTATCTGCTGCCCACGACTTTTTCCGCATGGAATTTTGTATTATCTTGCACCATTTAGAAATTTAAACATTATAACATAACAGTTGATACAGTTGTAGTAGTTTTCTTATGTTCACAAATGATAATTTTTCTCACCTCTATTTCAGTCTTTGCAATAAAAATATGTTACTACCTAAATTTTGAGTAAATATGTTTCTACTTTCAAATGTAATGACGGAAAGACACTTCATAAAATGTCTTTGTAAACCACATTTACTGTTTTTTCCGTCTCGAGCTAAAATGTAAAGATTGTCTGCATTACTGACCCGCGAGAAAGCTACATACATTTCAGAGAGAGAGAGAGAGAGAGAGAGTGAGAGAAAGACACCTATTGAATGTCTATCTAACTAATTTTTTTATGAGAGCATATTTTCATTAAATAAATAATGAAATCATTCAACGATAAAAGCTGTTTATTTAATTAAGCGGACGGGTTCGCTCCAAGGAGAAAATTGACGCGGCGAGACCTCGTGGACATAGAGAAATGACACACACTCACTATTTGTGTGGCTATGAAACATGATTTTTTTCTGCAATTTAAATTGTAATATACAAAAAGGGTATTGAAAATTGAAACAAATATGGCAACACCATAAACTGTCAGGATCTTTATTTTTTTCTTACTCTCTACTTAGTTCCTTACAATAGCAAAACTTAATGGCTTCTAATAATTCGTTGCAATTTTTGCTTTTAAAGCGTGTTTTTTTAGTTTTTCTTAACTCAGAATCGAGATAAAATATCCAATTGTGAATCTAAACCATCCTCACTATTTGTGTGGCTATGAAACATGATTTTTTTCTGCAATTTAAATTGTAATATACAAAAAGGGTATTGAAAATTGAAACAAATATGGCGACACTATAAACTGTCAGGATCTTTATTTTTTTCTTACCCTCTACTTAGTTCCTTACAATAGCAAAACTTAATGGCTTCTAATAATGCGTTGCAATTTTTGCTTTTAAAGCGTGTTTTTTTAGTTTTTCTTAACTCAGAATTAAGATAAAATATCCAATTGTGAATCCAAACCATCCTATTTATTTGTGTGGCTATGAAACATGATTTTTTTCTGCAATTTAAATTGTAATATACAAAAACGGTATTGAAAATTGAAACAAATATGGCGACACTATAAACTGTCAGGATCTTTATTTTTTTTCTTACTCTCTACTTAGTTCCTTACAATAGCAAAACTTAATGGCTTCTAATAATGCGTTGCAATTTTTGCTTTTAAAGCGTGTTTTTTTTAGTTTTTCTTAACTCAGAATTGAGATAAAATATCCAATTGTGAATCTAAACCATCCTCGAATCCCCGTGAACTCACACACAAAATTTCATCAAAATCGGTCCAGCCGTCTAGGAGTTCAGTGACATACACACGCACACAAGAAATATATATATAAAGATGTGTGTGTAAAAAGTCCAAAACGAATAATCATAATACAAATGAAATGATATCAGTTGACATTTTTCTCCAATACAGGTATAGCTGATATATTTGTAAACGGTCGCCATATTGGTACGTGTAGTACACTGGAATCCCCCTCCCCTTATGGCTTCACCCCCCTCGACTATAATGGGACCTTATGCTCCATCTGCATATTTCCCTAATATCTGCCTTATCCGAAATTGGATAACGTCACATTGTCACACGAAAAACTTCCCTGCCTACATTTGCGACGTCCCATGTCCGAATCCACTGATTTCTAAAGTAGTCACTAGAGCACGTTAAATATAGAGCACCAAAAATAGGTGTTTTTTCTATTGTTTTGGGTTATCATTGTCATGCATTGTAAATGAGTATGCAACTTAGTTTTTAATATTAATTTAAATTGTAAGAGTTGTAAGCGTTCAATAATATTTAGTTATTCTGTAAGGCAAAAGTAAATACTAATAAATTAATTCTCATCACACTGACAATAATAAATTCTGTGTTCGGCCTTTGCAAAGCGACGGTCACAAACAGACAGCACTATTCAATATTTCATCTTGGTCTTCTTGGCTTTCTGTTCCTACCATGTCGGTTGTTATTTTCTGTTTACCTTTTTTGAAACGGGAACCGAAAACCGCAAATATCACGAGTTTTCTTCTTCTATGCTACTAAAACACAGATTGGGTCAAAAAGTTCAATTTGGCCAATGTATTCGGACCAGGGAGATTAGGACCATCGCCCATACCAACCACCCATGACATCAGAGGGTCGCGTAGGGCGTAGGCCATTCAGCGAACAGTGTCGTCGGATACAATTTAGGACATTCCAATCGTAGACGGGCCTTTAATGTTTTAAGTTAGCAAATAAAAAAAAATATTCAAAAGTCTACTCCTCAAAGGCAAGTGTGCAGCTAGTTGATACGTACATTCAGGGGACACTTGAGATGACAACTCATCACGGAGTAAGAATACAACAAACACACACTGAACGGCCCAAACGAGTGAACGATAGGTTTTGGGTTTCAAAATCCTTTTACATTTCGGATTTCAAATACAGTACATATACATAAACTATTTTTTACATGTTACAATACAACCCAGCCCTAGGTTCTTTTAGCCTCTTCCGATGTGTTTGATATTATATCGTCTTAGTGTTTTGCCAAAAAAAAACCGTAACACTATTGCATGGTATTAAGTAAATAATAACAATGAGGAGAAAAGAAGCCTAAAAAACTCAAAATTTAAGTTATTAATATTATACATTGACTACCCGAAAAATTTTTTATGCAAAGTATATCTAAAATATAAGGCAACCCTGATTTTAGTAACACTGTGTTTCTGATGCTTTTGTATGATTTCACTTTATTACACTTTTTTTCACGCGTTCAGTGAGTCATGATTTGCGCCTACTGAGCTGGGTGACCCGATTTTAATTTTTTAATATAGCTTGATTTGCTTATCATTAAATAGATATATAATTAAAATTAAAACTTTAAACCATCTTCATTACGGTGTGAGTCTTAAAATTATTTTTTTAATTACATTTTTATTCCAAAATAAATGCAAAAGTCTACAGTATGCATTGTAATGAAATTGATAATGTTAAATACATGAAATATACATAAACTATCAATGTTTTACTATAAAAAGTACAAAGACTATACAGCATGAGGTATATACAGTTGGAAAAAAACACTATAGCATACTAAAACCAATTTTTTAGTATTTTTATGTAGGCATTAGTTAAAAAGGATAGTTTGGTCACTTGCTCGAAATAATTTTGGAGGCGATTACTTTCTGAAATTGAGGTTTTTTTATATACAAACACTAGCTGCAGTACTCGGCGTTGCCCGGGCTGAAAACAGGGTGATACCTAAATTGTCCGCGAGTTAAAACAAAATGGATAGCAAGGTGGACATAGATTAATGGCATACAATTGCTGTTTGTGTGTCTATGACCTATGATTTTCGGTTTACCCATGGCGATCGGATAAATGGTTTTTGAAGTTGATACGCTACAGCGCCATCTAGTGGCGAGTTACAAAAATAAATGGATAACATAAAAACTTTCTCCATTGAAAAACACTTCGATGTGCCAACTTTCATGGCGATCGGTCAAACGGTGTCGGAGTTTATCAACGTCACACATACCAACATATATATACACACACACATGCACACATATTACAATATTGATTTCTAACTGTGATATTCGTCCTTGAAAATCAGACTTAGAAATTGTATCCAACAAAATAAGTGAAAGAATTTAAAATTAAAATAAAGTTCTGTAGATTTTTTTTAAGGTTGTCGGAGCTTTTTGCCCTATTTACAACCTTGTAACAATATTCTCTCCTTTCCATAAAAATTTGTTTGAAATGACACCCTCTTATTGCATCTAGCATTTGTGCCATTCAATGTTATGGATATTTGATGACATATTATAATCAAGTATGACTTAGTTAACAAAAATGAAATAGTTATTGAGTAAGATATAGTTTACAAGTATGGCATAGTAAACAAAGAATGACAGTAGTATATAAATATAGATCCGACGCCTTGTGCCGGTGCGTGGACGACCTGTGACCTTGATCTTGACCCCAGCAGCCATCTTGGATTCCGCCATATTGGATTATGACGTCACATCCTCCATTACATTTCCCGCGATCTTGGATTCTAAAATTTCCGGCATTTTTTATTGTGAAGTCACCATTGCAAATTATATTACGGCCGCCATAATGAACTTCTGTGCTTATTATCAAAAAAATTAGGAAAAATTTTAAATTATATAAAATAAATAATACAATTTTAATAAAAAAGTACCTATTTAATTTCTGCCATATTGAATTATGATGTCATCCCTATAATTTTGGTTTAGGATGCGATATTGAAAATCTCTAATAATTATGCATCCATGGATGCCACCAACAGACTGACTTCCCACCAGTAATACCGATGTATATATTACAGCAGCTGGTATGACATCACATCCGCCATCTGGTCTTCGTCTGCAGGAAGCCGCTATCTTGGATAATGACATCACAGCTACAATCATGATTATGTCTGCTGAAGGCTACCATTTTTGATTATGACATCACAGCAGGCATCTTCGTTTCGTCTACTGGATGCTGCCATCTTGGATTATGTCATTACAACAGCCATGTTGTTTTCGTGTACTGAAGGTCGCCATCTTAGATTATGTCATCAGGGTCACAAACTTGTTTTCGGCTGCTGGAGGCAGCCATTTTTATTTTCAGTACTTACTACCAGGAGCGCTAGTGTCTCATAGTACACATATAATTTGTCAGAGTGCAAAGCCGACATAATGGTTTAATTTTTATCCGCTATATTTCATAAGTATTTATTGCCAAGGCTGCCGCCATCTTATGAGTCGTCTTGGCCACCAAATTATTCGCAATTATTTAGCTATTAATTTGGAAAAAAATCCAAAATTCATCAATCAAACAGTAATTAATGTACTGATTGATTCGATCTATTCATGTCCTTGGTTAGGTATTTCATCGATGCAATAAATTTAATTTTATGTAAAAAAATTTAATTTCAATAAATTAGGTGGAAAGTCTTACACAAGGCTTAAATTACTCGATTACCATCCTCCAGCGATCTGATAATGACATTTTGCCACCATCTTGGAAATTCGTACTTATTTAGCTAGAAATTCGGGAAAAATTCCAAAATTCATCAAAACAATCACTCATTATTTACTGATTAAATTAATCGATCCCTGACCTTGCTTCGATTATTGGTCAATGCAAGATAGGTAGTTTGATTACATATCACACACAATTACCATAAAAATTGCAGGTTCAAGAATAAAATACCACAAGTATTTTACAAATAAAATATGTAATACATAATTTATACTCTACTAAAAGAACAAAAACAAACAAATTGCAGGTGTTACTCAATTTCTACAGTCTTGTTAGAGTGTGAAACAAGTCCCCTGCATACCTTGGCATGCAATTTCTGGGCATCTCCAAATGACAGTTTATTACCACATACAGCACACAGCACAGAGTTCTCGGTTTCGTCCAAATAACAGTGATATATTTCATGATGCCTCGCACTGAACATGTACACAAACATTTTGCCACAGAAGATACATTTTAGTTCCATTGAATGCACAACCAGTACATCACAATTCCTTATGTGTCTTTTTAAACTTGCATAGCGTATATAAACTAGCACAACACCTGTTGCACTGATATGTAATACATTCAGAGTGATTATTACAATCGTGTACTATGTAATAACAAATTTTCAAGATTCGGTATCTCAGATGCCAACGGGATCTGCATCGCCGTCGGTATCGTTGCCATCCAGGTCTCTGCTGCCATCGCCGTTGCAGCCATCTGTGTCCCCGACATCGATACTAGACCTTCCACCATAATGATCTGTAGTTGTTGATGTCACTGCCATCGATTTCTGCGCTGCTGATGACAGACCGTCCATCAGGGTCTTCATTGCAAAACTAACTAAATATCAGGAAACGTACTGAAGAGAGCCGATCCGCACTGCACCACAGTTAGAGATGGACTGAGGGTCCTGTCGTCTGGGACTCACTTATACACCCATGGCCGCTGGAATAATATGCGAGTCAAAGCAAGAACAATTTACATTAATATGCATGTCAAAAAACATTCAAAAAAGAAAGCCAAAATTGTTTTGGAATATATTTTTTTTTTGTTATTCACTGATCTTGACTTAGGAAAAAGTGTGTTAGTTTTCTATGTGTGCTCCTCTTTATTCCTGCCAATATTTTAATGGTTTTCTCCATGTGATCTTGATTATTCCTATCAATAGTTTGTTGGATTTCTCCCTGTGCTCCTGATTATTCCTGTCAATATTTTAATGGTTTCTCCAAGTGTTTCTGGTCATTCCTAGGAGAGTTCTGCTAGTTTTTTTTACATGTGCTCCTGTTTACTCCTGGCGATACTTCTGCTTACACTCTCCAAGTGTTTCTGATTATTCCTAAGAAAAATATCCCAGCAAGTAATTTTTTTTTTTATGAGACCAACAATTTTATTCAGAGTTTCGCTTACTTAGTGAATTCCTATTACTAAATCAGCACTTACAACTATTTTTTTATCAGATGGAGTTCAGACAAAAAATATTTATTACTCAGATGATTACTATGCCTTGAGACAGCTAAAAAAACACTATCATTAAAGATTAACTTCCTTTTCTTGATGTCTAGCAAAGCCCCCCTTTTGCCATCGTGAGTGAGCATCCCGCATCCCACATAAAAGAGCCACTGTATGTACAACACAGCATGTGGAAACAACAACTGTTGGCAAGAATCGGAACTATTTACATAAAGTTTTTTGCATGAGATAAATTAAATTAAATGGAGCTATTTGCCTTTTGGAGCCTTGTAGAAATAGTATATACTGTTTCCTCCAGCACCTGGTGACGGTGCATGGAGGTGGGGACACTGTCCACCATCTTGGATTCGGACGTCATGGAGCCATCTTGGGTGACCTTGACCATTGACATTTGACCTTGACCTTTAATGCTTTTACCTTGATATAAACCTTTAAACTTGAACCTGGCAGCCATCTTCAATTCCGCCATCTTGTTTTCGTCTGCTGGAGGTCATCATCCTAAATAATGTCACAGCTGCCATATTGTTATTTCTGTTTGATATATGCCGCAACCTTGGATTGCACCTTTTTTTTTTTTTTTGTTCTTAGAAAGCATCGCTCTGTCTCATGAACATAAGGTCGATGTTCCATTACATGCCAATAATTATATAGTTATTATCGACATTATAAATTTAATTTTTTATACAAAATACATTAAAAGCTCTTTTATTCGAACCATAACAGCTCTGACCACTGAGTTTGAAAACATACGCCTTTAATAACACGGCCATTGAGACATTTACCAGACTGAAACTTAAATAAGGTACGAAAAAAATAAAACACATATTCTGACTTGTAATTTTTTTGAATTCTAACGAATAATAGCATCACCTGTACGAGATAGGACCACCAACTTTTATTTTTTAATACTCGCTACCAGGAGTGCTGGTGTCATGTAGTTCACACATCATCTACTAGTGAGCGCCACCACCATCTTGTTTTCACTACTTGCAACCAGGGGCACTAGTGTCACATAGTGCACTGGTCGTCTGCCAGAGTGCGCTCCCAACATGTTAGTGTAATTTGTACCCACTAAAGTGCAGTAATTATTTATTGAAAGATCGCCAGCCAATTGTTGGTCATCTTGGCCGCCATCTTGGAAATCTGTTTTTAATCAATTAGAAATTTGAGGAAAATTATCAATGTATCAAATTAAATCTCTTATTAAAACAATGATTCATTCGATCGATTACAATGCTTGGTTCGATCTTTGCTAGATTCAAAAAATTGTATTCTTGGGAAAAAATTGTTCAATTTAAAATGGTGATAAATCATAAAAGGTGCTTAAATTCCTCATCTAACAGCCTGCAGTAAGCCAATGATGACTTATTGGCTAGCATCTTGGAAATTCGTAATAAGTAAACTAGAAATTCGGAAAAAATTCCAAAAAATAAAAAAAAACTCATTTAAAAAATGATTGACTCGATCGATTTCCGTCCATGGTTCGATTCTCAGTCAGTGATAACTTTTAATCTCGGTTTCACATTACCTTTTGTTGAGTTTATAACGAAAAATGTCTCTATACAAGATACCTGTCTGACAAAATAAATACTTAGTCACTGTGCCTAGCTTGAAGGTACAGTTTTTCGAAACTTTGAATTCATTCCAACCAGGTCATGTACAATGTTAGGCGTATAGACCAAGTGCCTTCGAACCACGAGACCAGGTCATTTGCCATTTCAGGTGTATTGACCAAACGTCTCCGAACCTCAAGGATTTCTTTGTCGATAAAAAATATAAAATATTTCAAGCAGTCAAGACAAAGTTGGCGTAATCCAAGATAAAGGTTTCTTATGGCGAAACCAAGATGGCGCCCGGGATCAAGATCAATGTCAAATGTCACTCTCAGGCCAGTTCAGTCTGCCGCATGTAGGGCGTATCTCCCAAGAGAGCTTGCTCCACTGCTGCTGTACACACAAGTGTTTCAGTTACTTGGAGCAGGCAGTCAAATATAGCTTATTTACGTGCGGTAAGTAAAGCCTGCGTTTTATCATTGCAGCTGGAACTTTTGCATGTGTTTTATGCCGCAACGTGTTCTAGACAGTCGCAACAAGATGGGCATTTTATTCGTTAAGTCATGATCATCAATACGTCTGCGTCAAATATTTGTAACATAGGAAGGCATTTATTTTGTATTAAGATGGTGATATTCCCGATTATTATGGAAGGGTGTGGGTTTTAAATTTGGTTGATAGGGTGTACAAATCCGTAATACAAAATATCTCGGGAGTGTAGTAAAATAGCAAATTTATTTCAATATTTTGCATAAATACCATTTATAGTTATTAAGTTAGGCACTATGTGAATATCTAATATTTAATATATGTGAATTTCCACAAGGAATAACCTCCCAAAATAATTTGGATGAGTATCCGAAAATAATTCACAAAATTTTGTTCAGCTTCTGTCAATTTCCTAACTTTAAAACAAAGACTATTAACATAGTTTATTAAATAATAAATTGATTGAAATTACAGTTGTGAAGTATAAATGTTCAAAAAAAGCACATAGTGTGAATAAAATTAACCTTCAAAATTTAATCATATTCATATGTATTACATGAAATAAAAACCTACTAAAAAAATCAATTATTTATTTTTGCCTTAAAATAATACTAGAAGATTTTTAGTAACTCGGGAGTAACTAAAATAACAAATTATATTGAATTTAGAGATAAATTATTTTTTTACTAAAAAGAATTTAATTTGTGTTTATTTTTCTTTAAAACTTTACCCCAATGATGAATGTGAGATTCGTTATGAAATAGAAATACCGTTATATTTATTACATTAATTATCAATGATTGGGACTAAAACTGTTGTTTTCTTTTATTTTGATTTTCTAAATAAGTGGTATTGCCGAAAAATAATGCATAGTTTTATTTGTAGTATTACGTTTGTATCTAGAAAACTGAAATAAAATTATGTGACAGTTTTTGTAGTAAATACTTGTAAATGTTGGTTTTCTGGTACGTGAGCGCTGGCGTAAGTTGGCTCTAACGTTATTCTTTTAAAAACATATTAGGCGAGTCAGAAACTGATCTTATTTTGAAAGGCTTCATTTGTCAACGAGATGCAAATTATATACTGAGGATTACATAAAATGTATGTGCTTTCGACCAAATTACCTGCCTCCCCTTGTACAGATGGATTGGAATGTTAAGTTGTACGACTTTAATTTTTTTGTGGGGAGGGGGTGGAAGTAGCCGTAACCTCTCCCCTCCTGCGGGCTGATCACGAACACTAGCGGAGACGTGCTGTGTTCACGCTCCGTGCCGCATGCCGTGATTAGGTGGGTTTCCTTATGGTCCGCGAGACTTGTGGCCCACGGTATAGATCAGTCACTTCAAAGGCAAGCAACCACTCAATAATTTACGTGTACGTTGATTAAACTATTTTGTTAGTGAAATATAAAAAAAAATTAATTTCACTGATAAATAAATTCTTTTAGCTGTTAGTTTTGACGTGACAACGTCTAATAAATTGATGAACGCCAGCTGAACGCACGAAAAAGTGTCCCGTTATGCACATTGTCCCGTTACGCTGTCTCCCGTTACGATATTTGTACGCTTGCGCCGCATCTATCTCTCTTCCATTCGATTGGAACAACCATCGATTTGACTTTTTCGAGGCACATTAAACTTGAAACACTCCCATTCGTTTCCTACTTTTCCTATCATTGTCCTATCCTTAACAGAATAACACAGATTGGAAGAAGTTAAATAGCAAACATGTATAAAAGTTATAGTTAAAATAATCTCTTCGTTAAAGTAATAAACATATTTGAATTAATGAGTGCAAATAAAAGTAAATTTATCAATTAAATTGTAGATTTCATTTCACTTCTTCTTTGTATCCATACAAAATAGTGATAATTCAATAAAAATTATTCAATTTTATTCATAAAAGTATGCAATCATTTCATCAATGTTTTGTTATGACGTCACGTTAAAATATCGTCCGTAAACCGACTTTACAGACAACCAATTTTTTATTTCGGCCATTTAAAACTATCGGGGATTTGTTTGATAGTAATTTAATTTGAAAATGGGGTAAAATAAATTTGTGTCGTCGAAGTTGCAATACCTGCCATAGCAAACATGAAACCATATATATATTAAATACTTCGATGACAGTCCCTAACCTTTAAATATTGTTTACCTTAAACTTCGTGGTAAATAGGTTTGGCTCCTTATCACATCCAGATATTGTAAAAAAGAAAATCCCTGCCACTAGAATATTATTTTATTTAATGTTTATTATAGTTAAATTACATCTCTAACCTCTTATTCGATCCACACCGTCAACTGATACGCACGCGGTATATCACGTAGCACCGGTGCGATAAATATCGTCCGAAATGTGTGTCCACACTCAGAGGTTACAGTACATGCCGTCAGAACGACCTCGATAGTCGGGGTTCAAGAGAAATGTTGTGTTCGTGATCACGTAGCTCCACGGCCTCGCATCGCAGAGTGCGTGAGATCAGCCCGCAGGCCCTGCTCGTGTCGGAGAGGCGACGTGCTGGCGCCGCTACCAGGAACTGCAGTGATAAGCCTGTCACTGCCACTCGCTGTGCTCAGCCCGGCAGAGCAGGGACGACACAGGCAGCTCAGAAACATGCGCGCAACTGAGCACGCGGAATATAGCCACTAAAAAAAACTGCGCGGTTGAAAAATGCAAACATATAAAATTAAGTTTTAAATATTAAGAAAACATTCAAATTTCTTAAAATTAATGACTTAAATAAAAAAGTAATATTTTTTTTTTCTTAGTTCAGATTGTATGGAATAGTGTATTAACGGAGTGGCGTATTCAGTTACTTTACTTTTACGGGTGGGGAAAACGGGTTCGTAAGTATAGTACAGTAAAGTATAGTATGGCCAAATTAATTTAATACAGTTTTATTTGCTACTAATATTAACACTACTAAATAAATAATGTATGTTTACAAATCACTAAGTATCCGTCACATCCACAGTTCACTCCTCACTGCAGCTAGGCTCGACAGTGGTTCGCTCCTTACCGCGCACCTGTCCACACACAAGTGTCGCACTCGCTCGGTCACGTCGCTCCGCGCCTGCGCCGCTCGCCGAACTCGCACTTAATTTAACTGGAGGGCAGCTTCGCCGCTTTTATACCCGTTGGCAATCTTTATGAAACTCACTGGAGGGGTTGTGACGGGTCACGTTATTTCGGGCCGACCTGACGCTCGAAGCATCCAGAACAGTGGCGCTTAGTTCACGCCACTCCACGCGGCGGCCTCTGTAAGCCCGTGGAATTCCCAGGCCGCTAAGGGATAGATAAGTGTTGATCAACCTGTGGGTCACGACCCCCAGCGGGATTGCAAAGCCTTACACGAGGGGCCGCAGGTAAAAGAAAAAAAGGCGATTGTTTGTAGGTCCTACTCTACAATAAAAAAAAGTCCAATTTCAGTGAGAAGGCTGTGCCTGTTTACTTTTTAATTATTTGTCGAAACGTGGTTCTATTATGGATTTTCTAATTAAAGCCTATTTCTCTTCTTAGTTTTTACATCCATTATTGACGAGAATATTTATTCACATAGGTAAGAAGTGGCGAAAGGCACTAATCATTTTAAAGCCCCTTGCCATTTCTGTGTATTCTTGTTTTCTCTTCATCCAGAACATGTCAATATTTTTCAAATTAAATTCAATTTTAAGCATGCCGTCAACAGATTTTCTTTCATTTTCGTGGTTAGATCAGGCAGTTGTACTGACATATCCAAGAAAGGATTTAGTATCCATCTATGCCCATTCTCAGCTTCAGAGTCCAGTTCTGGAAAGTAAGTTAATAAACTTAGTTTCTCTTCCAAATCATGCCTGCTCAGTATCATGCAAGGAATGTGAGAACTTACTACCAACGATTGGTCCATTGCAGTTTCTTGGACAATCTTCTGAACACAAGGAAAAGACTGATATATGTTGTTTTTTTTTTGCAAAGACGTTGATCACAAACGAAGTTTTGAGAAGAATACTTTGATTTTATCCTTAGCCGTTAGAATGTTTTCTTCCCTCCCTTGGAAGTTCTTGTTAAAAGTTTTCAGGTAGCTAAAAATATCAGCAAGAAATGCTAATTTTAGGAGCCAAACAGTGACACATAAATAATTTCATATTTTGATTTAGAATCTTGTAAAAACATTAGTAATTCAGCTTTCAGTTCTAGAACTCTTGTCAATACCTTTCCTAGGATAACCACCACTGTATGATAAATAAAGGAGATTTTGAGGGAGCTAACCCATGTCTTCACAAATGATTCTGAACAGTCGATTTTTCAAGGCTTTTTTTCTTCAAAAAAGTTCAAAATTTTGATCACTTCTTTAAGCACGTCATATAAATCAGAAGGTAAAATTTTGGCTGCCAGTGCTTGTCGATGAAGAAAGCAGCGTGTCCATGAGATACTTGGCAGTAGTATATAATAGGGGCGTCTGGGACAGGCGTCAGGGTGAGGAGCCGAGGAGCCGACCGCCATCTTGGATTGTGACGTCACGGCGGCCATCTTGGATGGTCGTGACCTTGACCTTTGACCTTGACCTTGACCCCGGCGGCCATCTTGGATCCGCCATCTTGGATCCGCCATTTTGGATTACGTCATTGTGTTCTAGAAAATTCCGGTGATGTGTTTTCCGCCATATTGGATGATGACGTCACCGTTGCAATTTCCGTTACGGCCGCCATCTTTAACTTTTTTATTTATTATCCGATTTTAATGAAATTTTTTTTAAAAATTATAAAAAAATTCAATTAATAAAATTTTGATAAAATACTTATAAAAAATATATTTTTACGACACGGAGTTCGGAGTCCTCGGTTCGAACCCGACTAGTGCAAAAAAAATTAAAAATGGCGACCGATCCTTCCCCCTAGGTGGGTGCTAGCAGACTGACCCCCACCACTTTTACCAATGCACATATACCATCAGGTAGTATGACGTCATGTCCGCCATCTTGAAATTTGGACGCCATCTTGAAAATCTTTATTTATTATCCGATTTTAATGAAAAAAATTCCAAAATTCATTAAATAAATTGACAATAAATATAATGTTTGATTATATCGATGTACGTCCTTGGTTCGATTCCCAGCGAGAGTAAACGGTCGATCCTTCCTCCATGAAAGCTACCTAGACTGATCTAACACCAACAATACCAAGGTATATATCGACAACTGGTATGACATCATGACCGCCATCTTGTCTTCATCTGCTGGAGACCACCATCATGTTTTCGTCTGCTAGAGTGTGCCGATACCATGTAGTATAATTAACCGGTCACCATACTTTTGTCCTCAACTGTTGACATTGACCTTGACCTTGAACTTTGACCTTGACCTTAAACTTTGACCTTGACCTTGAAATTTGACCTTGACCTTGAAATTTGACCTTGACCTTGAAATTTGACTTTGTCCTTGTCGACCATCATGGATCCGACATTTTATGTTAAAACCAATTTTTAATTTGTTTTGCCCGTAAGCAAGCATGTTAGGAGTAGTGCAATAATATAAGGAAAAAAAATTGTCAACATTCGAATTGTCTTATGGAGCAAATGTTTGCAATAAAATTGCCGTGGTGTAAAACTGGAAGAAAAAGTAAATTCAGTGCAACGCATGAAATATTTAACAAAAATACTATAAATAAGAAGTTAAGATAGAGTAAATTGATTATGTTATTGATAAAAAAAACGTTTAGCGGCTCCCGGAACTCAGTTCAGTTGATAGGCCAATTAATAACGGTTCTAAATAAAAAACACAGTTATAAAGTGTCGTGGTTTTTGAATTACACGGATTTTTAAATTAAAAAAAATTAATATCCACACTCTGAATCAAATTATTAGGTAATGTGACTACAAATGTTTTATCAAGCAATTATGAATAACCATACTATTATGTGCAAGTTATTTGAAGAGATGGCTCATTTAAGAAAATTTATGTGGATGTTAGTTGATGTACTATGTTGAGATTGAATATATATATATCGATTTACGAAGGTGATTGCGAAATTTAACGAGGATTTACAAATATGATTGTAAAGTTTTTTGACGATTTACGAGAATGATTTGGAATATGTGCACTGATGATTAAGGGTAAATATGAATCCAAATATGCATCCTTTTTGTAGAATGTGTGTCAAAATGTGTGTTCAAATGGGCGTCTTTTTTTTTTTATGAATATGCGCCCAATGTGCGTCCTGAATGACGAATGTGCATTAAAATGTGTGAAATATTTGATGAATATGCGTCATTTTAGATGAATGTGCCTTTTTTTTCATTGAATGGTCTTCTAAAGATGCAACCTTTTTGATAAATGTGCACCTACATGATGTTTATGGATTGCGCATAGTCTTCTTTAGTCAGGACTGAATATTTCATCATTCAAAGACATTAGGTCGTAAAGCAGGCGTAATAAATATTTCACGGACGCTTGTATAAAATATTCTTTCTTTGGTATTTTAATATAAGAAAGTTTTTGGTCTATACGAATGGTTTAGACGATTGAACCCAGTTGTTGAAGCCAGTCCTATAGTAAGCATAAGTGTGTTCAGTATAATGACAGTGGTTCTCACTGTTCGAATATATATGGTCAATATGAAATTCTTATAAAAAACTGAAGCAATAAACTATATATTAAAATTATTGAAAAGGTTTGCTGTTGGACTCATATTAAGGCCCTGCTACAGTCGCGAAGTTGCGCCTGTCTGACCGTGATGTCCGACCATGCTGATTCGTTTTCTGTAGCAGCATACCACAATCACTTGTCTGGTGCATCTGGTTCACATTAAGAATCATAGAAAGCATCACTGTAGTTTCTAGGCATTATTACAGATATTTATTTAAAATAGATATTAAATGCTTATAAATGGAACTTCGATAAATTTCTTGAAATTTTTGTTCGAGTTTAGTCTATAGCTGGGCTTAACCTGTTTATTTTTCAGGCCTACACAACTTTATAAATTTTATTTACGTTTTCGTTTACTTAGTTTTCCATTTCAAAGCAACCTAATGGAAAACAAATGCAATAGACTAGTGTCCAAGACGAAATATAAAAATCGAAGTTTAAATTATTTTTTTTTGGAAATAATAATTTCCGCGCTATCTTATAATTTGTAGTCATCATGCTTCAGATGCAGATGGTGCTGTCTGACCAGTTTGAATTCGGAATTTCAAGTTCACCAGCTCTGGTCAGACAGATCCGCCCTGCCACCACCGACTCAACAGAAGACCTGCGCGCTGGTGAAAGTTGAAGGCGTGACGTCACGCACAGTAGGCCGACCCAACACTCCTGGCCAGACCCTGCTACCTAGACGAGCGTGGCAGTAATCTTGTCCTTGCCTAGACGCGGTGTAGTGTTGTGATTTCTGTTGCAGTCAGCAGCTTGTATTTTAGTGTTTAGCGGTTGCTATTGTGCATTTCTGTGTCAATACAATATTATAAAGATATATTCTTAAACGTACAAGTGTGTGTTCCAAACTACAGAGGAGGCCCGAAAGGGCACTTGTTCAAATTTGTTCAAGATGTTGGGGTAAAAAGAAAAGGCTTATACCTCTTCCAGGGAACATTTTAAAATAAGTCCACGGTCAAGAGTAAGTCGTTAGTTTTAGTTTTTAAAGTACACACTTTTACTTAACTGTCAGTTTATTATTTATTTTTAAGTGTTTTCTTAAAAAACATTCGTAAAGTGCTTGCACAAGCTAAATTCATATTGGAGAGAAGTTTGCAAACATATTTAGTTTCTGTTTTCAATGTCAAATATAAGTAAAAAGCAGGATATTCCATTTTTTACTTTACTGTGGAGTATCTATCTCATTTATGAAATTGCTACTTTGGTATCGTGCTTATGAAATGAAATATTTTAGTAAATACACATTCACATAAAGAAGCCTTTCGAAATAATAAATTAACGTTTTTAATTTCTGAGCTCACACGAGCCTATAAGTTTTAAAATGTGAAACCTTATAAGAAAACGAATAATAATTAAATCTTTAGTTTTAAATTTGAATAATGCTCCTTAATGATTGTTCCTGTTGAGTAATTGTACCGATAATAAATAGGAAATACTAGTATTATTAAACCAAGTAATATAGCAAGAGTCAAGCCCGTTGCTCGTCACCCGTTTTCGCTCACCAAGGGATCACTCGCCTTCTTCACTTCACTTCATCGAAGGCTGGTGTCACCATTTTTATACCTCTCAGTCGTCTTCTGAAATGGTTTTGCACCCCTTCGAAGTGTCGTGCCATCAAGGTCGACTTTACACCCGAACCTCCCAGAAAAGTGGCGTCCTAGTAACGCCATTTCAGGCAGGTGGGGCTCTCGTAATGTGCCGAACCCACTAGAGTCACTGAGAGTTAAATTGGTAAAGTGCTGAGCAAAGAGGAAAGCGGTGGGTTGGAGGGGGGTAGCGAGGTGCCGCTACTAATCCGATAAGGCATGTTAAGGTAATGAACCGCGTCCCATCCGAGGGTTAACGCACCAACTGTCTGGCTAGCTGGCCCACTGGCCTGCCTCGCGCTCCCACCTCTAGTATGCTCGTAACAATATAGTTTCACCTTATTTTCTCGGCCGATGGGCATCATCGGAGTCGTTCGACGTCTTGTATAAATAAATGAAACAAAGAGTTTCTTAAAGCTTATTTGCCCCTCCAACTTCCTTACCGACAGGCCAATAGGAGACGGTTGTGTGAATTACCACTCCGAGCCTACTAGTCTGGAAGGTTCTACAGCCGCAAGGAACCCGACCACCGGCCTGCTGGTCGCTTGAGGCTCTGATAGTACTTGGCCACACTTCCAAACATACGGAATGAGGAAAGTTATAACGGAAGTTCCGACAGCAGAGCCTATCTACTGGTAATGCTTTAGAGCGAAAGTATAACAATTACTGGGAATCAATGTGGACATTTTTAATTTCCCCAACTAAAATACCATTCCTTGAGGCATTCCAGTCATGTTTTCTCAGGCGAGGAGGACAAGCATGGGATTATTTAGTTATATATTGGCTTTTACTGAAACTATGAGACAGTTTATTAATGTTCTCAAACAGAATTTTGTAGGAAAAAATAAACATTAACTATGAAATCCAATGAAAATGCATGTTTCAAACCCCATTGTCATAAAACGATTTAAACAAATTATGGCGCTAAAATTGTACGTATACGGCACCTGTCACAAAGGCGAACATTAGCTTGGTGAATGCGTGTTGATCGGCCTTTGTATTCATCCTTTCCGGTACTACACAAACACTTTTGAACCATTATTTTAAATGAGAAAGTAATGCTTAAATGTGGTATCATAGCTATGAGGAACGGCATCGACCACTATGCAAAATAAATAAATAGACCAGAAAGTTCACTATATCGAAGCTATCTGAATGGACGTTTACATAGAGAGAGAGAGAGAGAGAGAGAGAGAGAGAGAGAGAGAGAGAGAGATTGAGAGAGAGAGTGTGAGAGAGAGTGAGAGAGAGAGAGAGAGAGTGAGAGAGACTCCCCTGAGATTGCCGCGACGTGGAGTTCGACAGGACCGTAAGAGTGCGCGACTGTGTGTGTTGAGACAAGCGTGTGGTAAGGGACGAACCACTGTTGAGCCTATCTCCAGTGAGAAGTGTGAACTGCGGAACTAGGCAGACATTGAGTGACTTAAGAATAAACAATTTTAAGAGGGAGTAATTGGTGATTAGGCATTTTTAAGTATGATTATTTATTAGAGATATAATATCAGTAATCAATAACACTGTAATAAAACTTAATTGGACTATCCCTTACAAAACCAGTTCTCCCCACATCATAAATCGTAACAATTTATTCAATATGGATCCTAATGTTTTATGATTTCTTTAACCAATTACTAGACAATAAAACAGAATAAATAACAATGCAATAGTAACATACCTCACGTTAATTTCTAGTTCCAGCGTACCCCTGTACTAAATGGTTTAGTCTTCTTAAAAACACAGATAATTTTCATCAAAAACTGCTCATGTTTGAACTTGTCATATGACAACAGACTAAACGGAAACATGCCCACAAGCATTAGTAAGCGCCCCGTAGTTTCGTAAAACCAATCAGAAAGTATCCATTATATTTTCTGTTTCCAATTCCCGTGTAGAACTTAACTTTGTCTTGAGAACTAATTTTTATACGTTTTTGAACGCGACTATCAGAAGCAAGCCTGGCTATTTGCACGAAATCTCAGGAAATTACTGTAAATCAATGAGGTTCGCCAAAATTGAACAAAATTGACGTAACCTACCACGAGCAACTGGTCGTTAAATACTACATCTGTGCACTCGGTGCAAAGATTTAGGAGTTCCGTTCTAGAACAGGATCGCCAAGAGATTAAGTGTAATGACATTTTAATTTCTTTCGTCATACGGCATGCTTGAAGGGAGATATGAATTATGGTAGGTAAGCTGTATATTTAGTAGATGCGTAAGTGAAAGTAAACTAATGGTTCACTCCCGAGGTAATAGAACATCCAAATGTGCGCAGCCTCCATTTTGGTAACAGGACCTCAAAAGGATCAACGCACAGACTCCCCGCACGAAGTAAGCATCAGCAATTTTCGCAGACATGCGTTTTCGAGCCTTCGTGTCAGTGAGGGAACACTGTTGATTAATGCAGCGAATCAAGGTCACTCAAGTGTCAGTGATTTCCCCGGGCGTAAGAGTGCACACTCGACGTAAGCCACAGTCGCTTACGAGCAGCGAGTCCGTGCACACATGCACGCAGCAAGAAAGATAGAGTCGGAACTCAATTCTATAACTAACCGTCTTATTTTCTTTGGAAATTAGCAAATTGTGCGGTGTATTACGGCAAGCTAACAGCCTAAAAGTCGTTAACTTTGCAAAAGATAATGTTGGCTACCTTAATTTTATTTTTTTGGTTGTTCTTAGCTGGGAATATTTACCATAAATGTTTCAGATTATATATTTTCCAATACGGAACAACCAAAACACTATGTTAAAGTTCCTTGCCTTTTTGTACCAAAACTTAAAAACCGCATAGCCACAAAGTATTAGTGTTGACAATCATAATTTCAGTGTAAATTACAAAAACATAAACACGTGCACACGTCTGCACACGTGCACTTGGCAGCCATGCTTATTTAATTACTACCAAGATATTTCCCACAGTATTTTCATAAACGTGGAAGGCAAGGCCGCGTCGCACGCCAGGTACCTGAGAGGCCTAGCGGCCACGCACGGCCACTGACGTCACACGCGCATACCTATAGGGATTAGGGCGGGCCACCTTACAACCTCCTGCTCCCCGCTCCCTCTTTCCTCGACGTTGTCATCTATCCCAGTGTTTTTAAACCTTCTTGAATACGTGACCCATCTACAAGTTAAAGAACTATGGCCACCCCGCAGGGCCACAATAAAACTATTTAAGTGATTTTAAAAACTACGTATTTAATTTTCTTTCTGTTGAGACCCAGATATCGATTGAAAAACCAACTGTATTGTGCAAAGACGTCGCGAGAGCTCTGCAAACAGTAAATTTGCCGCGAGGGGGTGCGGGAGGCGAAAGTCGCCCTGCGCCGCCCGCTTTCTTTTGTTTCTGCAAGTGCGCCAAGTACGCCCGCGATTGTATTGTCTTTGCGCTTTGCTCTGCGCGAGCATAAATGGATAAGTTTCTCAAAATATCGCAGCCCTCCACGTCGGTTACAAGTTGCAGTGACGGAAGTGAATCAAAACCGAGAAAAAAAAAGACATTACGACAACAGTTCCTTGAAATACGGGGTTACTGTCATGAATAATAAACCCCAGTGTGTTATTTGCGGTTATGAATTACCACGTGAAAGTATGAAACAATTAAAGCTTATGCGTCACCTCTCAACCATACATTCCAAAGAAGCTGATAAAACGCTGGATTTCTTTGAACGTAAGCTGAAAACCCTTAACCAGCAGCAAAATATTATGATTCAGGTAACCTAACATAAAATAGTATTCTTATTTGGTGATTAAAACAATATTTTTTATTGTTAAATTATTTATTTATTTTTCTGATTTTTTGTCGGTTTTTAGGTATCCACTGTCAACGAAAACGTATTGTTAGCTCGCTACAGAATTGCATACCGAGACGCTAAAGCACGAAGCTACATTCAGTTTCCTGAAAATCATATTTAGCCAGCAGGCCTATAGCCCAGTCAAATTAATTTTATTTCCTGCATTAAATCATGTAGTTCCAAAAGTTTCAGCAATGTATGAGTCGCGACTCACCGTTTTCTAGATAGTCGCAAAAAGGACCTTTAACCCTCCTCCTCCCCTGGCGGCACCGGAAATCGGTGGGACTTTATTAGGTGTTGTTCACGTGACCTCCCTCTACACATTGCTGAAACTTTTGGAACTACATGATTTAATGCAGCAAAACCAACATTTTATTTTAATTTGACTGGCCTACTAGATATGTTTGAAATTATGTTAGGTAGGCAGGAGGCAAGCAAACTAACAAACATACCACTTTCTGACTATACTATTAAACAAAGAATAAACGATATTTCCAGTGACATTCAAGAACAAGTAGTCGAGGAATTCAAGAAGAGCCCATATTTTGCTTTGCAGTTTGACGAATATACTGATGTTACAGATTGTGCGCAGTATGTGGTATTTGTGCGCTTTGAAGCAAATGAAAGTATCACAGAAGACATTTTATTTTGCAAAGCACTTCCTACAAACATTACAGGTCAGTGTTTGTACGACAAGTTTTTAGAAAGCACTCGCAACTTAGAGATTGATTGGCCAAAATGTGTCGCCATTTGTAACGATGGCGCTAAAGCTATGACTGGACAAAGAAGCGGACTCGTTGCGAAATTAAAATCAATAATGCCAAGAGTAGTATATAATAGGGGCGTCTGGGACAGGCGTCAGGGTGAGGAGCCGAGGAGCCGACCGCCATCTTGGATTGTGACGTCACGGCGGCCATCTTGGATGGTTGTGACCTTGACCTTTGACCTTGACCTTGACCTTGACCCCGGCGGCCATTTTGGATCCGCCATCTTGGATCCGCCATTTTGGATTACGTCATTGTGTTCTAGAAAATTCCGGTGATGTGTTTTCCGCCATATTGGATGATGACGTCACCGTTGCAATTTCCGTTACGGCCGCCATCTTTAACTTTTTTATTTATTATCCGATTTTAATGAAATTTTTTTTAAAAATTATAAAAAAATTCAATTAATAAAATTTTGATAAAATACTTATAAAAAATATATTTTTACGACACGGAGTTCGGAGTCCTCGGTTCGAACCCGACTAGTGCAAAAAAAATTAAAAATGGCGACCGATCCTTCCCCCTAGGTGGGTGCTAGCAGACTGACCCCCACCACTTTTACCAATGCACATATACCATCAGGTAGTATGACGTCATGTCCGCCATCTTGAAATTTGGACGCCATCTTGAAAATCTTTATTTATTATCCGATTTTAATGAAAAAAATTCCAAAATTCATTAAATAAATTGACAATAAATATAATGTTTGATTATATCGATGTACGTCCTTGGTTCGATTCCCAGCGAGAGTAAACGGTCGATCCTTCCTCCATGAAAGCTACCTAGACTGATCTAACACCAACAATACCAAGGTATATATCGACAACTGGTATGACATCATGACCGCCATCTTGTCTTCATCTGCTGGAGACCACCATCATGTTTTCGTCTGCTAGAGTGTGCCGATACCATGTAGTATAATTAACCGGTCACCATACTTTTGTCCTCAACTGTTGACATTGACCTTGACCTTGAACTTTGACCTTGACCTTGAACTTTGACCTTGACCTTGAAATTTGACCTTGACCTTGAAATTTGACCTTGACCTTGAAATTTAACCTTGACCTTTGCCCTTGACCTTGAAATTTGACCTTGACCTTGAAATTGACCTTGACCTTGAAATTTGACCTTGACCTTGAAATTAGACATTGTCCTTGAAATTTGACTTTGTCCTTGTCGACCATCATGGATCCGACATTTTATGTTCAGTACATGCTACCAGGAGCGACCACCTGCTGGAGTACATCATCTTGTGCGTGTACTTGTATTATAGAGTACATTTACATCTGGTTCATTTTATTCTAACCCGCTACAGTGCAGTAATCATTTATTGCCGAGGTGCCCCCGCCATCTTGAAATTCGGCCGCCATCTTGAAATCATGTAATAATGTAGCTAGAAAAGCGGGAAAAAAATCCAAAATTCATCAAAAAAATCACTCATTAACTTACATATTGATTCGATCCGCTCCAGTCCTTGGTTCGATACTCGAACAATGCAATAATGTTTAATTTTATGAATAAAAAATAATAATTTCAATAAACCATGTTCAACATTCTTAAAGAGACTTTAAATCCTCTACTACCATCATCCTATCCGACATCAAGACCATCATCTTGGAATTTTCGTAATAATTAAACTAAAAATTCAGGAAAAAGTTAAAAATTCATTAAATAAATTTGCAAACAATATACTGATTAATTAGGTCGTCTAAGGTCCTTGGCACGATCCTGGACGAAGCTAAAATAAATTTAATTTAAATACCAGAAAAGCATAATGTTCGAGAAATAAAACACCACAAAGTCGTTTACAAACATAATATTTATTACACAATTTCTATCCTACTACAGAATCACTTGCGAAAGCCAGCAAACTTATAAACATTTAGCATTGCATAGACGTGCAACGACTACTTCTTAGCTCCAAATGCTTCAGCAGCTCCAATTGCTCCAACAGCCTCCAAATGCTCCAACAACCTCCAAATGGCTCCAACAGCTCCAAATGCTCCAACTACCTTTTCTTTCAACAGCTCCAATGATATTGGGCCACAATGCTACGAGTCTAAGAGACTACGAGGCTACAAGCCTACAAGTCTAAAAGGATCTAGCTGGTTCCGAGTTATACATAGCTGAGAGACTGCATGACTAAAAGACCGCATGGCTACGAAACTACATGTCTATGAAGCTACATGGATACAAGTCCACTCGGCTCCAACACGCTATGTACACACAGTACACACAGGAAAACGTAATGTACACACAGGAAAACGGAATTTACACACAGGAAATCGGAACGTACACACAGGAAAACGAAATGTACAAACAGGAAAACGAAATGTACAAACAGGAAAACGAAATGTACAAACAGGAAAACGAAATGTACAAACAGGAAAACGAAATGTACAAACAGGAAAACGAAATGTACACACAGGAAAACGGAATGTACAAACAGGAAAACGAAATGTACAAACAGGAAAATGAAATGTACAAACAGGAAAACGAAATGTACAAACAGGAAAACGAAATGTACACACAGGAAACGGAATGATCACACATACAGTAGCGGAAACACAGGCTTATTTGGAAATCAGGATACAAGAAATAAATCATACTTTTTTAAAATATAAATAATTCATTTTATTTTTCATTAGTACACACATGACAGTTAATCAAATGATTATTGTATGTAGCCAGCGTTCCGAAGTTCTTACAGTATGGACGATACTTCCGCGATATGCGAGTAGTTCCCTCTACGAACAGATGCCACCATCAGTCTTAGCCGGTCAACCAATATTTTTGGATCTTTCCATGATGTGGAATCAATCTCTTCTGCCACCATCTTCATTGCTTGTTTATTATAAATATTATGATCTCTGGTGTCTTCCGTTTTAACACCATCCTCATGGTTACTTTCATCATCTAGCCAGCAATCATCACAAGCTTGATCAGATTTATTTATTATAACACGACGTTTCCATCGCTTCGGTCTCAGGACACCACCACATTCTTCGATCTTGTCAGCTTTAGGTTCTGCATCACAGTCTATGCCTTTGTAAACAGCCTCAGAGTCACTGTAGCAATCACCGTAGAAGACAACGTCTTCACCCAGATTACTGCAAGAACTCAATATCGTTGATGTCGAAGTGTCTTCATCGCCTGTATGCTTCCTTTTCAGGAGTCCACCATTTATACAAAGTATGGAGGATATGCTAAATATAGGCTTGAATGTATTCTCACTTTTCACAGTGTTGGTACCTTCATTAGTTTCAGTCTTCCCGATACCATCAACATCCTTCAATATTTGTTTCTCGTCACGATCGGCGTGCTAAGGCTTCCATCTTTTCTATATTAATAATATTATTTGTCTTAAAATCTCCGCGTCCGTGTCACTAACACAGATGTAAATCATCATCATAGCTGTCATCAATATTGTCATGAGCTGCATCAATATAACTCATTTTATGATATCGTTTCCACATTTCAGTTGTCAGTGATTTACCACAATCTACGATCTTGTGAGCTCCATTCTCATTTTTCTGTAAAAGCCTATGTGTCCAGTTTTATTATTTAAACCTTCAACCCATCATCTCAAACTCAATTAAATTATTTAATTATATAGAACAAAAATCATCAAAGTTCCTTTCATTTAATCATAGGAACCGTATCATCCTTTCCACCTATAGTAGGTATAGTTTCTTGAGCCCAAGAGTCTTTCATTATATATACCATGCAGTGTTCTTCAAGAGATGTAGTATACCGCCATTTCTACATACAAATCCATCCTATCATTGATTTTTTACACATAAAAAAACCTTCACGTTATTTTTACACGTTTTATTAAAATAATTACCACTCATAGTAATACATACAAATCCATCCTATCATTGATTTGTTTACACATAAAAAAAACCTTCACGTTATTTTTACACGTTTTATTAAATTATCACTTCGACTAAAATAATTACCACACATAGTAATACATACAAATCCATCCTATCATTAATTTGTTTACACATTAGAAAAACCTTCACGCTATTTTTACGTGTTTTATTAAATTACCACTTCGACTAAAATAATTACCACACATAGTAATTTCTACAAAGGACACTTTGTCCAAGACAATTTAACCATAATCTGTCTGAAAACAACCATGTCCCATCTATATCACAAAGTAAACGGGGGTTAGTGGAGATAGGTCAAACAAGTGCTAGTCACTCATAGGGTAAGAACCATGTGTTCGATACCTATCTCAGTCAATGTAGCATCTATGTATTTTTATTACCTCATGTAGAAAAATATGTTCCAATGCATACGAATTTAAACTTATTCACATACGACTAGTCAAAAGTACATAAATTCAAGCACGCCAACCGCAAAAAAAAAATTCTCAAGGATAGAGGCAGAGACTTCTCGATCGAGACACGCCTACCACCACCTGCAAATGAACATTGACCCCTCGCGCGGGAATTGCAAGCTTGCAGAATGCTGCGACACTCATATGTTTTGCTCAAGACATGCATACATCTCATCACTAGCCTTCCAACTCAGTACACGTAAAACTCCAGTGAAATCATAATCCAGCATACGTAAAGTACTTGCTGGAGCCACTTCAAAGTATACATCACCGAACCAGAGCAGAAAATCAGCCTACGAATGTATATCTTGCTACCTATAAAAATAAATGTGTAGCACATATACGAGAGGAGTCGAACTCCACATACCATACTCAATACTCTGATAATTATGAGCGTCAAAATATTTTTAATCAAGACCTTAGCCAGTATACAATTTTTTTTCCATGTTGTAAAAATTCATGTTAGTAATCAGCAACGAAGGAGTGAATAACTTGGACGAAGAACCGCTTACCAAGTATCCAGAATCTTACAGATACAGCCCATCCAGTGCACCAGCTTACTCCGAAGTGTGGTCAATTGATTAACACTCATTAATTTTTTAATATCACCACCATAGTATACACCAATATATGACAGGTTATGATTTAAGACCATAAATTTCCCACAAGTCTGTTAGTTTTATTTCGGGAAGTAATAAATTATTTCTCAAAAATAATAAATCAAGTTCCTAGTCAGATTTGCTCTAATGTTGCGGTATTACCTGTACCAGCACTTTACCAAAACATCTCCCATAAAAAAAAATCTTAAGAATGCAGATGACATACTCAGATAAAAATAATTTCAGCAAAAAAAAAACAGACTTCATCATTATTGGTAAAACAAAATAATACACACAAACAAGACAAAACGGACATTACAAACCCGACCAAAATTACGTGTCACATGTAGTTTATTACATTAAGATAAACGATGTAGGTTAGGGAAAAATAAATAAAAAATTCTTTAATTCTATAATTTATTTAAAATTGTACATTTATATACAATAAAATTTGACACTGTATATATTTTTTACATTTCTCAGTCCATGCGACATTCAATATTATTAAAATAAATTATTATAGTTCGTATTAAGAGTGACAAAATACAAATAATTCATACAGATCACGATACATCAGTTCAGGAGTGTAACACCTTAGAGGGCCAGAAATTATGCTGGAGACGTTCCTTTACAAAATTTATAATGTTTTTTCAAGTAAAATTTTCGTGTAACCTGTATACCGCACTTCTCACACAGAAATTTTACACGGTCAAGATTTCTTCTGCAGCCATGCTTTTCATGGATGCGTGTACTTCGTAGTCGTTCAAATCGTTTACCACAGTAGCAGCACTGATACAGATACTCATCGCAATTACCATCGCTTCCCCGATGTACAACCTGCAAATGAACTTTGCTTTTACAATGCCTAATCAAATTACTTTTGTTTGTGAAATGTACACCACACGGGTCACACGGAAATGTCTCACGATTAGCGTTTCTTCTACAGACATGATTTTCATGTCTTCTTGCATGTTGACGGTATTTAAAACTTTTGTCACAGTACGTACACAGATGTCTCGTCATTAGACCTTGAGTCACCGACGGCTCGGAAAGTATCTTACTTTCAATGTGCACTGCTGTTGCAGGCGACGAAGTCCCGTATGTTGCATGAGCTGGAGATTTCCCAGTCGACATTGACAGATAATCTGTACTGGATGCCAAAGAATCTGATGTATACACGACTGATGCAGAAGCTGGGAATTGCTCACAAAATGTTTTATTTACCAAATGCGGAGTAGTTACAGGTATTGTAGTCTCCTCTTCGTTCGTTAATGCACACATTGAAGTCTCTTGGAGTGAAGAGACAGTAGATACAGCCATCATTGAGATCTCTAGAGATGGTAGGCTCGTTACCATCGGAATCTCTGGAGCTGCCCTCATCGTTGTCATAGGGATCTGCTTCGTCATCATCGCCTCCGTCGTCAGGGACCCCGGTGAAGACGCGAGACCCTCCGTCAAGATCTCTGCAGTCGGTGACCCCGTCACCATTGGGGTTTGTACCGATTTCGACGTTGCTACCATTGAGTTCGGATACACATCAATATTCATGTATCGGACTTATATGCAGACAAGCAAATTCATCAGATCTGCACTGTACCACTACAAGAGGTGGACTGAGGGGACCTGCTGTCAAAGACTCGCTTAAATAACAGTGTCCGTTTGTATAATACGCAAGTCAATACATCATCCATTGTTATTACTTAAAAAAATTAGGAATTTCAAGGAATGAGAAATTAAATTATATATACAATCAACTAATCACACATCCTACATACACGGTTAATTTAGACTTAATAGAGGAGCAAGAGTCTGTAATCAATGGAACTTTCACAACCCAAACAAAATTTAAAGTAGGTACCCAAATTTAAATATTATTATGTAGAGCTACACATAACATCCAACTGACTCCAAATGACTACAACACATGACTAAAATAATTTATACGATACCAGGCTAGGTCCAAAGTCAATTTTTTTTGTACCTCTCATCTACAGTTCAGAGGGCATTCAGTGTTGATATAGCTACAGCCAAGACATGTCCAGTACCATACATTTTCAAAGCCTTCAAAGTCGATCCTTGTTAAGCCTTATGACAAAAGTCTCCGAAACAAGAGACCTACTCTACAAGATGACAAGACATTTTAAGCTTGTCATAGCACACATCGATAAAAATCTTCGTAAATAACCCTAAATATTATCAGACCACTAGCATTCGATTTATGCACATACAGTAGGTCACCAACATATTCGTCAACACATGACCATTCTACATTAAGCTCCTCACTTACTTATGTCAGCCTACTCGACTACACCCAGCACACATAAACTAAAAGAAGTCAAATAACATCCTATTATTTATTTACATTCGGATATTTAACAGCATGCCGACTGCTAATTAAATAAGCCTGACAGTGAACATGTTAGCAAAGTTTACTTTTATATAGGACCAGGAATCCATTGAACCTTCAGAACCTAGCTACACATACACAGTGCTGGATGCAAGGAATTCTACACTCATTTGTCATCACTGACACTCACATTCCATAATCTAATCTCAATTCGGCACTCATTTTCCATCATTAACATTCACACAAATGCAAATTCAACACTCACTTTCCATAATCTAAACTCAATTCGGCACTCGTTTTCCATCATCGACACTCATATTACATCATAGGCACTTAAGTCAACACTCATTTTCCATCATTAACATTCACACAAATGCAAATTAACCACCATCGACACTCAATTCAACACTCATTTTCCATCATCTAAACTCAATTCAACACTCATTCTCCATCATCGACACTCAATTCAACACTCATTTTCCATCATCGTCACTCAATTCCTCACTCATTTTCCATCATCGTCACTCAATTCCTCACTCATTTTCCATCATCGACACTCAATTCGACACTCAATTTCTATCATCGACACTCAATTCGGCACTCATTTTCCATCATCGACACTCAATTCGACACTCATTTTCCATCATCGACACTCAATTCGACACTCATTTTCCATCATCGTCACTCAATTCCTCACTCATTTTCCATCATCGTCACTCAATTCCTCACTCATTTTACATCATCGACACTCAATTCGACACTCAATTTCTATCATCGAAACTCAATTCGGCACTCATTTTCCATCGATGACACTCAATTCAAAACTTATTTTCCATCATCGATACTTAATTCTACATACTCTTTCCTTCTTCGACACTCATTTTCCATCATCTACATACAGTAAAATGGAAACTTTCCATCATCCACACACACACACACAGATACATATATAAATATATTCATACACAACTCAATTCTTTAAAGTAGCAAACACATGAACTTTATTAGGGCATGAATAACAACACATTTGAATAACAATTTTTAAAATTATATTTATATCAAAAATACAAAAGTATAAAATTTCATCAGTCAATACACATTACTAACTTATTATATATACCCTGAAATTCTAAGTTCATCAAATATAACCCACGTTTATTTGATAACTGATAAAATTTCGTCATCTTGCGAAACAAGTAAAAGTCGCAACCTGTTCACCAACACGTTCGGGTCTTTCCACGATATATAATCAATTTCACTTGATGACACCATCTTCTACGATTGTTTGCTGAACATATTCTGAAAATCGTTGTAATAATGATTATGATAATTTGTATCATCATCATCGCTGCTGTCCACATCTTTATCAAACACACGGACATCTTCATCTTGCATATCCCAGTATTTTGAATTTTTTGACATTGGAGTACCGTCATTGGCATCAAGCTTACTTGCTAATTTTCCAAAAAAATATTCCAAAGTCCGTAGAAGTCTACTATAAGACGTCTTGTCACTTTTTCTGGAGATGTTACTTTCATTATCTTCTACCTTACTTATATCTCCAACACCATTTAAGCTATATCCTTTCTCAAGACCTGGAGAGATTTTAACACAATCGCTTTTAAGACTAGGTCGATCAATTTCATTGTAAGACATACTGTCCCCGAGCATATCGTCTCCATCTATGTACTTTATCTCCTGAACGAGCTTGGCTTTACAAGTTTTATAGTATCTTTTTAAATTCTCTCTTCGTGTCATCCGCCTACCACACTTGCCACAACTTAGTATTTGACGGAATGGACTTTTAACACAATCGTTCTTTTCATGTCTTCGAGCATTATAGCTTTTATCAAAGTATTTGCTACAGTATGTACAATGTCCTTCAGATCGAGAGCGATATTTGAGTATCGTACCTTCACTAGACTGTACGTACTCCATAATGGTTGAATAACCACTAAAAGTATTATTTAGGTACTTCGTATTTTTATGTATGAACATTCATCAATTATTTACGAAAAAAGATTTTTTTCTCATTTTGACTAAAAAACTCATGTTCCACGTAGTTTTACTACCCACCTTCATATTTCCTCATATGTTATGTTGTAAAAGCAACCAAAGTTGGTTGTAGGTTACGGAATGCTCACTCACGATCTGTTGAAAAAGGTGTGCTTCCCTAGATCTCAAGAGGAAGAACATTGACCTTATTTAAAAATTTGCGAATAATATCATGGCCTAGCAAGAATCACAAGATAATCTATTCTCATATTAGCAACCATCATGTATCAGTTGTCTTTATATGCAGTGTCTGTTGTCTGTATAAGTAGACAATGTTTTGTGTGGGATGCGGGATGCTCCCTAACGATCGCAACAGAAGGAGGGCTTCGCTAGAACTCAAGGGGAAGGGAAATCTTCGTGTGTGATAGCGTTTCTCAGTTGTTTCATGACGTAGTAATCGTCCGATTAATGAACTTTTGTTTTTGCCTGATTTCCACCTGTTAAAATTCTTTTTTAAGTGTTGATTTGATAATATGACTTCGGAAATTTATACGAAACTCTGAATAAAATTACCTGTCTTAGACACCAAGGACAGTACAGTTTGTCTTTCATGTTAATGCTTTTTAGCTGTCTCAAAGCATATTATTTGTCTGAGTAAGGTTATTATTATTTAAATCCACCTGATAACAATATTGTAAGTGCTGATTTATTGACAGAATTTCACTAATTAAATGTAACTCTGAATAGAAATGACACGACTCAGTAAGTAAATATCCTTCATGCAGAGATAGATCTCTCACAAATAATCAGGAGCACTCGGAGAAAACCATCAGATGTCTAGCCAGAAATAATCAGAAACACTTGGAGAAAGCCATCAATATAATAACAAGAATAATCAGAAGCACTCGGAGAAATCCATCAGATGTCTAGTTAGGTATAATCAGAAGCACCCGGAGAAAACCTTCATAATATTGACAAGAATAAACAGGAACACACGGAGAAAACCACCATAATATTGACAAGAATAATCAGTAGCACACGGAGAAAACCACCATAATATTAACAATAATAATCGGAAGCACACGGAGAAAACCATCATAATATTGACAAGAATAATCGGAAGCACACAGAGAAAACCACCACAAGTTTTCTTTGATATCATAAAAATACAGAAAAAAAATATTTAAAAATAAAAAAAATTAATAAAAATTAAAAAAATACAAAAAATACATAAAATTCTGGCTTGTACTAGAACTATATCTTTGCTCAACAATGAGAAGTTCACAAGCTAGCAGAATCTGTTTATGTATTTTTTGTATTTTTTAATTTTTTTAATTTTTTTTTATTTTTAAAAATTTTTTTTCTGTATTTTTATGATATCAAAGAAAACTTGTGGTGGTTTTCTCTGTGTGCTTCCGATTATTCTTGTCAATATTATGGTGGTTTTCTCCGTGTGCTTCCGATTATTATTGTTAATATTATGGTGGTTTTCTCCGTGTGCTCCTGATTATTCTTGTCAATATTATGGTGGTTTTCTCCGTGTGTTCCTGTTTATTCTTGTCAATATTATGAAGGTTTTCTCCGGGTGCTTCTGATTATACCTAACTAGACATCTGATGGATTTCTCCGAGTGCTTCTGATTATTCTTGTTATTATATTGATGGCTTTCTCCAAGTGTTTCTGATTATTTCTGGCTAGACATCTGATGGTTTTCTCCGAGTGCTCCTGATTATTTGTGAGAGATCTATCTCTGCATGAAGGATATTTACTTACTGAGTCGTGTCATTTCTATTCAGAGTTACATTTAATTAGTGAAATTCTGTCAATAAATCAGTACTTACAATATTGTTATCAGGTGGATTTAAATAATAATAACCTTACTCAGACAAATAATATGCTTTGAGACAGCTAAAAAGCATTAACATGAAAGACAAACTGTACTGTCCTTGGTGTCTAAGACAGGTAATTTTATTCAGAGTTTCGTATAAATTTCCGAAGTCATATTATCAAATCAACACTTAAAAAAGAATTTTAACAGGTGGAAATCAGGCAAAAACAAAAGTTCATTAATCGGACGATTACTACGTCATGAAACAACTGAGAAACGCTATCACACACGAAGATTTCCCTTCCCCTTGAGTTCTAGCGAAGCCCTCCTTCTGTTGCGATCGTTAGGGAGCATCCCGCATCCCACACAAAACATTGTCTACTTATACAGACAACAGACACTGCATATAAAGACAACTGATACATGATGGTTGCTAATATGAGAATAGATTATCTTGTGATTCTTGCTAGGCCATGATATTATTCGCAAATTTTTAAATAAGGTCAATGTTCTTCCTCTTGAGATCTAGGGAAGCACACCTTTTTCAACAGATCGTGAGTGAGCATTCCGTAACCTACAACCAACTTTGGTTGCTTTTACAACATAACATATGAGGAAATATGAAGGTGGGTAGTAAAACTACGTGGAACATGAGTTTTTTAGTCAAAATGAGAAAAAAATCTTTTTTCGTAAATAATTGATGAATGTTCATACATAAAAATACGAAGTACCTAAATAATACTTTTAGTGGTTATTCAACCATTATGGAGTACGTACAGTCTAGTGAAGGTACGATACTCAAATATCGCTCTCGATCTGAAGGACATTGTACATACTGTAGCAAATACTTTGATAAAAGCTATAATGCTCGAAGACATGAAAAGAACGATTGTGTTAAAAGTCCATTCCGTCAAATACTAAGTTGTGGCAAGTGTGGTAGGCGGATGACACGAAGAGAGAATTTAAAAAGATACTATAAAACTTGTAAAGCCAAGCTCGTTCAGGAGATAAAGTACATAGATGGAGACGATATGCTCGGGGACAGTATGTCTTACAATGAAATTGATCGACCTAGTCTTAAAAGCGATTGTGTTAAAATCTCTCCAGGTCTTGAGAAAGGATATAGCTTAAATGGTGTTGGAGATATAAGTAAGGTAGAAGATAATGAAAGTAACATCTCCAGAAAAAGTGACAAGACGTCTTATAGTAGACTTCTACGGACTTTGGAATATTTTTTTGGAAAATTAGCAAGTAAGCTTGATGCCAATGACGGTACTCCAATGTCAAAAAATTCAAAATACTGGGATATGCAAGATGAAGATGTCCGTGTGTTTGATAAAGATGTGGACAGCAGTGATGATGATGATACAAATTATCATAATCATTATTACAACGATTTTCAGAATATGTTCAGCAAACAATCGAAGAAGATGGTGTCATCAAGTGAAATTGATTATATATCGTGGAAAGACCCGAACGTGTTGGTGAACAGGTTGCGACTTTTACTTGTTTCGCAAGATGACGAAATTTTATCAGTTATCAAATAAACGTGGGTTATATTTGATGAACTTAGAATTTCAGGGTATATATAATAAGTTAGTAATGTGTATTGACTGATGAAATTTTATACTTTTGTATTTTTGATATAAATATAATTTTAAAAATTGTTATTCAAATGTGTCGTTATTCATGCCCTAATAAAGTTCATGTGTTTGCTACTTTAAAGAATTGAGTTGTGTATGAATATATTTATATATGTATCTGTGTGTGTGTGTGTGGATGATGGAAAGTTTCCATTTTACTGTATGTAGATGATGGAAAATGAGTGTCGAAGAAGGAAAGAGTATGTAGAATTAAGTATCGATGATGGAAAATAAGTTTTGAATTGAGTGTCATCGATGGAAAATGAGTGCCGAATTGAGTTTCGATGATAGAAATTGAGTGTCGAATTGAGTGTCGATGATGTAAAATGAGTGAGGAATTGAGTGTCGATGATGTAAAATGAGTGAGGAATTGAGTGACGATGATGGAAAATGAGTGAGGAATTGAGTGACGATGATGGAAAATGAGTGTCGAATTGAGTGTCGATGATGGAAAATGAGTGTCGAATTGAGTGTCGATGATGGAAAATGAGTGCCGAATTGAGTGTCGATGATAGAAATTGAGTGTCGAATTGAGTGTCGATGATGGAAAATGAGTGAGGAATTGAGTGACGATGATGGAAAATGAGTGAGGAATTGAGTGACGATGATGGAAAATGAGTGTTGAATTGAGTGTCGATGATGGAGAATGAGTGTTGAATTGAGTTTAGATGATGGAAAATGAGTGTTGAATTGAGTGTCGATGGTGGTTAATTTGCATTTGTGTGAATGTTAATGATGGAAAATGAGTGTTGACTTAAGTGCCTATGATGTAATATGAGTGTCGATGATGGAAAACGAGTGCCGAATTGAGTTTAGATTATGGAAAGTGAGTGTTGAATTTGCATTTGTGTGAATGTTAATGATGGAAAATGAGTGCCGAATTGAGATTAGATTATGGAATGTGAGTGTCAGTGATGACAAATGAGTGTAGAATTCCTTGCATCCAGCACTGTGTATGTGTAGCTAGGTTCTGAAGGTTCAATGGATTCCTGGTCCTATATAAAAGTAAACTTTGCTAACATGTTCACTGTCAGGCTTATTTAATTAGCAGTCGGCATGCTGTTAAATATCCGAATGTAAATAAATAATAGGATGTTATTTGACTTCTTTTAGTTTATGTGTGCTGGGTGTAGTCGAGTAGGCTGATATAAGTAAGTGAGGAGCTTAATGTAGAATGGTCATGTGTTGACGAATATGTTGGTGACCTACTGTATGTGCATAAATCGAATGCTAGTGGTCTGATAATATTTAGGGTTATTTACGAAGATTTTTATCGATGTGTGCTATGACAAGCTTAAAATGTCTTGTCATCTTGTAGAGTAGGTCTCTTGTTTCGGAGACTTTTGTCATAAGGCTTAACAAGGATCGACTTTGAAGGCTTTGAAAATGTATGGTACTGGACATGTCTTGGCTGTAGCTATATCAACACTGAATGCCCTCTGAACTGTAGATGAGAGGTACAAAAAAAATTGACTTTGGACCTAGCCTGGTATCGTATAAATTATTTTAGTCATGTGTTGTAGTCATTTGGAGTCAGTTGGATGTTATGTGTAGCTCTACATAATAATATTTAAATTTGGGTACCTACTTTAAATTTTGTTTGGGTTGTGAAAGTTCCATTGATTACAGACTCTTGCTCCTCTATTAAGTCTAAATTAACCGTGTATGTAGGATGTGTGATTAGTTGATTGTATATATAATTTAATTTCTCATTCCTTGAAATTCCTAATTTTTTTAAGTAATAACAATGGATGATGTATTGACTTGCGTATTATACAAACGGACACTGTTATTTAAGCGAGTCTTTGACAGCAGGTCCCCTCAGTCCACCTCTTGTAGTGGTACAGTGCAGATCTGATGAATTTGCTTGTCTGCATATAAGTCCGATACATGAATATTGATGTGTATCCGAACTCAATGGTAGCAACGTCGAAATCGGTACAAACCCCAATGGTGACGGGGTCACCGACTGCAGAGATCTTGACGGAGGGTCTCGCGTCTTCACCGGGGTCCCTGACGACGGAGGCGATGATGACGAAGCAGATCCCTATGACAACGATGAGGGCAGCTCCAGAGATTCCGATGGTAACGAGCCTACCATCTCTAGAGATCTCAATGATGGCTGTATCTACTGTCTCTTCACTCCAAGAGACTTCAATGTGTGCATTAACGAACGAAGAGGAGACTACAATACCTGTAACTACTCCGCATTTGGTAAATAAAACATTTTGTGAGCAATTCCCAGCTTCTGCATCAGTCGTGTATACATCAGATTCTTTGGCATCCAGTACAGATTATCTGTCAATGTCGACTGGGAAATCTCCAGCTCATGCAACATACGGGACTTCGTCGCCTGCAACAGCAGTGCACATTGAAAGTAAGATACTTTCCGAGCCGTCGGTGACTCAAGGTCTAATGACGAGACATCTGTGTACGTACTGTGACAAAAGTTTTAAATACCGTCAACATGCAAGAAGACATGAAAATCATGTCTGTAGAAGAAACGCTAATCGTGAGACATTTCCGTGTGACCCGTGTGGTGTACATTTCACAAACAAAAGTAATTTGATTAGGCATTGTAAAAGCAAAGTTCATTTGCAGGTTGTACATCGGGGAAGCGATGGTAATTGCGATGAGTATCTGTATCAGTGCTGCTACTGTGGTAAACGATTTGAACGACTACGAAGTACACGCATCCATGAAAAGCATGGCTGCAGAAGAAATCTTGACCGTGTAAAATTTCTGTGTGAGAAGTGCGGTATACAGGTTACACGAAAATTTTACTTGAAAAAACATTATAAATTTTGTAAAGGAACGTCTCCAGCATAATTTCTGGCCCTCTAAGGTGTTACACTCCTGAACTGATGTATCGTGATCTGTATGAATTATTTGTATTTTGTCACTCTTAATACGAACTATAATAATTTATTTTAATAATATTGAATGTCGCATGGACTGAGAAATGTAAAAAATATATACAGTGTCAAATTTTATTGTGTATAAATGTACAATTTTAAATAAATTATAGAATTAAAGAATTTTTTATTTATTTTTCCCTAACCTACATCGTTTATCTTAATGTAATAAACTACATGTGACACGTAATTTTGGTCGGGTTTGTAATGTCCGTTTTGTCTTGTTTGTGTGTATTATTTTGTTTTACCAATAATGATGAAGTCTGTTTTTTTTTTTTGCTGAAATTATTTTTATCTGAGTATGTCATCTGCATTCTTAAGATTTTTTTTTATGGGAGATGTTTTGGTAAAGTGCTGGTACAGGTAATACCGCAACATTAGAGCAAATCTGACTAGGAACTTGATTTATTATTTTTGAGAAATAATTTATTACTTCCCGAAATAAAACTAACAGACTTGTGGGAAATTTATGGTCTTAAATCGTAACCTGTCATATATTGGTGTATACTATGGTGGTGATATTAAAAAATTAATGAGTGTTAATCAATTGACCACACTTCGGAGTAAGCTGGTGCACTGGATGGGCTGTATCTGTAAGATTCTGGATACTTGGTAAGCGGTTCTTCGTCCAAGTTACTCACTCCTTCGTTGCTGATTACTAACATGAATTTTTACAACATGGAAAAAAAATTGTATACTGGCTAAGGTCTTGATTAAAAATATTTTGACGCTCATAATTATCAGAGTATTGAGTATGGTATGTGGAGTTCGACTCCTCTCGTATATGTGCTACACATTTATTTTTATAGGTAGCAAGATATACATTCGTAGGCTGATTTTCTGCTCTGGTTCGGTGATGTATACTTTGAAGTGGCTCCAGCAAGTACTTTACGTATGCTGGATTATGATTTCACTGGAGTTTTACGTGTACTGAGTTGGAAGGCTAGTGATGAGATGTATGCATGTCTTGAGCAAAACATATGAGTGTCGCAGCATTCTGCAAGCTTGCAATTCCCGCGCGAGGGGTCAATGTTCATTTGCAGGTGATGGTAGGCGTGTCTCGATCGAGAAGTCTCTGCCTCTATCCTTGAGAATTTTTTTTTTGCGGTTGGCGTGCTTGAATTTATGTACTTTTGACTAGTCGTATGTGAATAAGTTTAAATTCGTATGCATTGGAACATATTTTTCTACATGAGGTAATAAAAATACATAGATGCTACATTGACTGAGATAGGTATCGAACACATGGTTCTTACCCTATGAGTGACTAGCACTTGTTTGACCTATCTCCACTAACCCCCGTTTACTTTGTGATATAGATGGGACATGGTTGTTTTCAGACAGATTATGGTTAAATTGTCTTGGACAAAGTGTCCTTTGTAGAAATTACTATGTGTGGTAATTATTTTAGTCGAAGTGGTAATTTAATAAAACACGTAAAAATAGCGTGAAGGTTTTTCTAATGTGTAAACAAATTAATGATAGGATGGATTTGTATGTATTACTATGTGTGGTAATTATTTTAGTCGAAGTGATAATTTAATAAAACGTGTAAAAATAACGTGAAGGTTTTTTTTATGTGTAAACAAATCAATGATAGGATGGATTTGTATGTATTACTATGAGTGGTAATTATTTTAATAAAACGTGTAAAAATAACGTGAAGGTTTTTTTATGTGTAAAAAATCAATGATAGGATGGATTTGTATGTAGAAATGGCGGTATACTACATCTCTTGAAGAACACTGCATGGTATATATAATGAAAGACTCTTGGGCTCAAGAAACTATACCTACTATAGGTGGAAAGGATGATACGGTTCCTATGATTAAATGAAAGGAACTTTGATGATTTTTGTTCTATATAATTAAATAATTTAATTGAGTTTGGGATGATGGGTTGAAGGTTTAAATAATAAAACTGGACACATAGGCTTTTACAGAAAAATGAGAATGGAGCTCACAAGATCGTAGATTGTGGTAAATCACTGACAACTGAAATGTGGAAACGATATCATAAAATGAGTTATATTGATGCAGCTCATGACAATATTGATGACAGCTATGATGATGATTTACATCTGTGTTAGTGACACGGACGCGGAGATTTTAAGACAAATAATATTATTAATATAGAAAAGATGGAAGCCTTAGCACGCCGATCGTGATGAGAAACAAATATTGAAGGATGTTGATGGTATCGGGAAGACTGAAACTAATGAAGGTACCAACACTGTGAAAAGTGAGAATACATTCAAGCCTATATTTAGCATATCCTCCATACTTTGTATAAATGGTGGACTCCTGAAAAGGAAGCATACAGGCGATGAAGACACTTCGACATCAACGATATTGAGTTCTTGCAGTAATCTGGGTGAAGACGTTGTCTTCTACGGTGATTGCTACAGTGACTCTGAGGCTGTTTACAAAGGCATAGACTGTGATGCAGAACCTAAAGCTGACAAGATCGAAGAATGTGGTGGTGTCCTGAGACCGAAGCGATGGAAACGTCGTGTTATAATAAATAAATCTGATCAAGCTTGTGATGATTGCTGGCTAGATGATGAAAGTAACCATGAGGATGGTGTTAAAACGGAAGACACCAGAGATCATAATATTTATAATAAACAAGCAATGAAGATGGTGGCAGAAGAGATTGATTCCACATCATGGAAAGATCCAAAAATATTGGTTGACCGGCTAAGACTGATGGTGGCATCTGTTCGTAGAGGGAACTACTCGCATATCGCGGAAGTATCGTCCATACTGTAAGAACTTCGGAACGCTGGCTACATACAATAATCATTTGATTAACTGTCATGTGTGTACTAATGAAAAATAAAATGAATTATTTATATTTTAAAAAAGTATGATTTATTTCTTGTATCCTGATTTCCAAATAAGCCTGTGTTTCCGCTACTGTATGTGTGATCATTCCGTTTCCTGTGTGTACATTTCGTTTTCCTGTTTGTACATTTCGTTTTCCTGTTTGTACATTTCGTTTTCCTGTTTGTACATTTCGTTTTCCTGTTTGTACATTTCGTTTTCCTGTTTGTACATTTCGTTTTCCTGTTTGTACATTTCGTTTTCCTGTGTGTACGTTCCGATTTCCTGTGTGTAAATTCCGTTTTCCTGTGTGTACATTACGTTTTCCTGTGTGTACTGTGTGTACATAGCGTGTTGGAGCCGAGTGGACTTGTATCCATGTAGCTTCATAGACATGTAGTTTCGTAGCCATGCGGTCTTTTAGTCATGCAGTCTCTCAGCTATGTATAACTCGGAACCAGCTAGATCCTTTTAGACTTGTAGGCTTGTAGCCTCGTAGTCTCTTAGACTCGTAGCATTGTGGCCCAATATCATTGGAGCTGTTGAAAGAAAAGGTAGTTGGAGCATTTGGAGCTGTTGGAGCCATTTGGAGGTTGTTGGAGCATTTGGAGGCTGTTGGAGCAATTGGAGCTGCTGAAGCATTTGGAGCTAAGAAGTAGTCGTTGCACGTCTATGCAATGCTAAATGTTTATAAGTTTGCTGGCTTTCGCAAGTGATTCTGTAGTAGGATAGAAATTGTGTAATAAATATTATGTTTGTAAACGACTTTGTGGTGTTTTATTTCTCGAACATTATGCTTTTCTGGTATTTAAATTAAATTTATTTTAGCTTCGTCCAGGATCGTGCCAAGGACCTTAGACGACCTAATTAATCAGTATATTGTTTGCAAATTTATTTAATGAATTTTTAACTTTTTCCTGAATTTTTAGTTTAATTATTACGAAAATTCCAAGATGATGGTCTTGATGTCGGATAGGATGATGGTAGTAGAGGATTTAAAGTCTCTTTAAGAATGTTGAACATGGTTTATTAAAATTATTATTTTTTATTCATAAAATTAAACATTATTGCATTGTTCGAGTATCGAACCAAGGACTGGAGCGGATCGAATCAATATGTAAGTTAATGAGTGATTTTTTTGATGAATTTTGGATTTTTTTCCCGCTTTTCTAGCTACATTATTACATGATTTCAAGATGGCGGCCGAATTTCAAGATGGCGGGGGCACCTCGGCAATAAATGATTACTGCACTGTAGCGGGTTAGAATAAAATGAACCAGATGTAAATGTACTCTATAATACAAGTACACGCACAAGATGATGTACTCCAGCAGGTGGTCGCTCCTGGTAGCATGTACTGAACATAAAATGTCGGATCCATGATGGTCGACAAGGACAAAGTCAAATTTCAAGGACAATGTCTAATTTCAAGGTCAAGGTCAAATTTCAAGGTCAAGGTCAATTTCAAGGTCAAGGTCAATTTCAAGGTCAAGGTCAAATTTCAAGGTCAAGGTTAAATTTCAAGGTCAAGGTCAAATTTCAAGGTCAAGGTCAAATTTCAAGGTCAAGGTCAAAGTTCAAGGTCAAGGTCAAAGTTCAAGGTCAAGGTCAATGTCAACAGTTGAGGACAAAAGTATGGTGACCGGTTAATTATACTACATGGTATCGGCACACTCTAGCAGACGAAAACATGATGGTGGTCTCCAGCAGATGAAGACAAGATGGCGGTCATGATGTCATACCAGTTGTCGATATATACCTTGGTATTGTTGGTGTTAGATCAGTCTAGGTAGCTTTCATGGAGGAAGGATCGACCGTTTACTCTCGCTGGGAATCGAACCAAGGACGTACATCGATATAATCAAACATTATATTTATTGTCAATTTATTTAATGAATTTTGGAATTTTTTTCATTAAAATCGGATAATAAATAAAGATTTTCAAGATGGCGTCCAAATTTCAAGATGGCGGACATGACGTCATACTACCTGATGGTATATGTGCATTGGTAAAAGTGGTGGGGGTCAGTCTGCTAGCACCCACCTAGGGGGAAGGATCGGTCGCCATTTTTAATTTTTTTTGCACTAGTCGGGTTCGAACCGAGGACTCCGAACTCCGTGTCGTAAAAATATATTTTTATAAGTATTTTATCAAAATTTTATTAATTGAATTTTTTTATAATTTTTAAAAAAAATTTCATTAAAATCGGATAATAAATAAAAAAGTTAAAGATGGCGGCCGTAACGGAAATTGCAACGGTGACGTCATCATCCAATATGGCGGAAAACACATCACCGGAATTTTCTAGAACACAATGACGTAATCCAAAATGGCGGATCCAAGATGGCGGATCCAAAATGGCCGCCGGGGTCAAGGTCAAGGTCAAAGGTCAAGGTCACGACCATCCAAGATGGCCGCCGTGACGTCACAATCCAAGATGGCGGTCGGCTCCTCGGCTCCTCACCCTGACGCCTGTCCCAGACGCCCCTATTATATACTACTCTTGGCATTATTGATTTTAATTTCGCAACGAGTCCGCTTCTTTGTCCAGTCATAGCTTTAGCGCCATCGTTACAAATGGCGACACATTTTGGCCAATCAATCTCTAAGTTGCGAGTGCTTTCTAAAAACTTGTCGTACAAACACTGACCTGTAATGTTTGTAGGAAGTGCTTTGCAAAATAAAATGTCTTCTGTGATACTTTCATTTGCTTCAAAGCGCACAAATACCACATACTGCGCACAATCTGTAACATCAGTATATTCGTCAAACTGCAAAGCAAAATATGGGCTCTTCTTGAATTCCTCGACTACTTGTTTTTGAATGTCACTGGAAATATCGTTTATTCTTTGTTTAATAGTATAGTCAGAAAGTGGTATGTTTGTTAGTTTGCTTGCCTCCTGCCTACCTAACATAATTTCAAACATATCTAGTAGGCCAGTCAAATTAAAATAAAATGTTGGTTTTGCTGCATTAAATCATGTAGTTCCAAAAGTTTCAGCAATGTGTAGAGGGAGGTCACGTGAACAACACCTAATAAAGTCCCACCGATTTCCGGTGCCGCCAGGGGAGGAGGAGGGTTAAAGGTCCTTTTTGCGACTATCTAGAAAACGGTGAGTCGCGACTCATACATTGCTGAAACTTTTGGAACTACATGATTTAATGCAGGAAATAAAATTAATTTGACTGGGCTATAGGCCTGCTGGCTAAATATGATTTTCAGGAAACTGAATGTAGCTTCGTGCTTTAGCGTCTCGGTATGCAATTCTGTAGCGAGCTAACAATACGTTTTCGTTGACAGTGGATACCTAAAAACCGACAAAAAATCAGAAAAATAAATAAATAATTTAACAATAAAAAATATTGTTTTAATCACCAAATAAGAATACTATTTTATGTTAGGTTACCTGAATCATAATATTTTGCTGCTGGTTAAGGGTTTTCAGCTTACGTTCAAAGAAATCCAGCGTTTTATCAGCTTCTTTGGAATGTATGGTTGAGAGGTGACGCATAAGCTTTAATTGTTTCATACTTTCACGTGGTAATTCATAACCGCAAATAACACACTGGGGTTTATTATTCATGACAGTAACCCCGTATTTCAAGGAACTGTTGTCGTAATGTCTTTTTTTTTCTCGGTTTTGATTCACTTCCGTCACTGCAACTTGTAACCGACGTGGAGGGCTGCGATATTTTGAGAAACTTATCCATTTATGCTCGCGCAGAGCAAAGCGCAAAGACAATACAATCGCGGGCGTACTTGGCGCACTTGCAGAAACAAAAGAAAGCGGGCGGCGCAGGGCGACTTTCGCCTCCCGCACCCCCTCGCGGCAAATTTACTGTTTGCAGAGCTCTCGCGACGTCTTTGCACAATACAGTTGGTTTTTCAATCGATATCTGGGTCTCAACAGAAAGAAAATTAAATACGTAGTTTTTAAAATCACTTAAATAGTTTTATTGTGGCCCTGCGGGGTGGCCATAGTTCTTTAACTTGTAGATGGGTCACGTATTCAAGAAGGTTTAAAAACACTGGGATAGATGACAACGTCGAGGAAAGAGGGAGCGGGGAGCAGGAGGTTGTAAGGTGGCCCGCCCTAATCCCTATAGGTATGCGCGTGTGACGTCAGTGGCCGTGCGTGGCCGCTAGGCCTCTCAGGTACCTGGCGTGCGACGCGGCCTTGCCTTCCACGTTTATGAAAATACTGTGGGAAATATCTTGGTAGTAATTAAATAAGCATGGCTGCCAAGTGCACGTGTGCAGACGTGTGCACGTGTTTATGTTTTTGTAATTTACACTGAAATTATGATTGTCAACACTAATACTTTGTGGCTATGCGGTTTTTAAGTTTTGGTACAAAAAGGCAAGGAACTTTAACATAGTGTTTTGGTTGTTCCGTATTGGAAAATATATAATCTGAAACATTTATGGTAAATATTCCCAGCTAAGAACAACCAAAAAAATAAAATTAAGGTAGCCAACATTATCTTTTGCAAAGTTAACGACTTTTAGGCTGTTAGCTTGCCGTAATACACCGCACAATTTGCTAATTTCCAAAGAAAATAAGACGGTTAGTTATAGAATTGAGTTCCGACTCTATCTTTCTTGCTGCGTGCATGTGTGCACGGACTCGCTGCTCGTAAGCGACTGTGGCTTACGTCGAGTGTGCACTCTTACGCCCGGGGAAATCACTGACACTTGAGTGACCTTGATTCGCTGCATTAATCAACAGTGTTCCCTCACTGACACGAAGGCTCGAAAACGCATGTCTGCGAAAATTGCTGATGCTTACTTCGTGCGGGGAGTCTGTGCGTTGATCCTTTTGAGGTCCTGTTACCAAAATGGAGGCTGCGCACATTTGGATGTTCTATTACCTCGGGAGTGAACCATTAGTTTACTTTCACTTACGCATCTACTAAATATACAGCTTACCTACCATAATTCATATCTCCCTTCAAGCATGCCGTATGACGAAAGAAATTAAAATGTCATTACACTTAATCTCTTGGCGATCCTGTTCTAGAACGGAACTCCTAAATCTTTGCACCGAGTGCACAGATGTAGTATTTAACGACCAGTTGCTCGTGGTAGGTTACGTCAATTTTGTTCAATTTTGGCGAACCTCATTGATTTACAGTAATTTCCTGAGATTTCGTGCAAATAGCCAGGCTTGCTTCTGATAGTCGCGTTCAAAAACGTATAAAAATTAGTTCTCAAGACAAAGTTAAGTTCTACACGGGAATTGGAAACAGAAAATATAATGGATACTTTCTGATTGGTTTTACGAAACTACGGGGCGCTTACTAATGCTTGTGGGCATGTTTCCGTTTAGTCTGTTGTCATATGACAAGTTCAAACATGAGCAGTTTTTGATGAAAATTATCTGTGTTTTTAAGAAGACTAAACCATTTAGTACAGGGGTACGCTGGAACTAGAAATTAACGTGAGGTATGTTACTATTGCATTGTTATTTATTCTGTTTTATTGTCTAGTAATTGGTTAAAGAAATCATAAAACATTAGGATCCATATTGAATAAATTGTTACGATTTATGATGTGGGGAGAACTGGTTTTGTAAGGGATAGTCCAATTAAGTTTTATTACAGTGTTATTGATTACTGATATTATATCTCTAATAAATAATCATACTTAAAAATGCCTAATCACCAATTACTCCCTCTTAAAATTGTTTATTCTTAAGTCACTCAATGTCTGCCTAGTTCCGCAGTTCACACTTCTCACTGGAGATAGGCTCAACAGTGGTTCGTCCCTTACCACACGCTTGTCTCAACACACACAGTCGCGCACTCTTACGGTCCTGTCGAACTCCACGTCGCGGCAATCTCAGGGGAGTCTCTCTCACTCTCTCTCTCTCTCTCTCACTCTCTCTCACACTCTCTCTCTCAATCTCTCTCTCTCTCTCTCTCTCTCTCTCTCTCTCTCTCTCTCTCTCTCTATGTAAACGTCCATTCAGATAGCTTCGATATAGTGAACTTTCTGGTCTATTTATTTATTTTGCATAGTGGTCGATGCCGTTCCTCATAGCTATGATACCACATTTAAGCATTACTTTCTCATTTAAAATAATGGTTCAAAAGTGTTTGTGTAGTACCGGAAAGGATGAATACAAAGGCCGATCAACACGCATTCACCAAGCTAATGTTCGCCTTTGTGACAGGTGCCGTATACGTACAATTTTAGCGCCATAATTTGTTTAAATCGTTTTATGACAATGGGGTTTGAAACATGCATTTTCATTGGATTTCATAGTTAATGTTTATTTTTTCCTACAAAATTCTGTTTGAGAACATTAATAAACTGTCTCATAGTTTCAGTAAAAGCCAATATATAACTAAATAATCCCATGCTTGTCCTCCTCGCCTGAGAAAACATGACTGGAATGCCTCAAGGAATGGTATTTTAGTTGGGGAAATTAAAAATGTCCACATTGATTCCCAGTAATTGTTATACTTTCGCTCTAAAGCATTACCAGTAGATAGGCTCTGCTGTCGGAACTTCCGTTATAACTTTCCTCATTCCGTATGTTTGGAAGTGTGGCCAAGTACTATCAGAGCCTCAAGCGACCAGCAGGCCGGTGGTCGGGTTCCTTGCGGCTGTAGAACCTTCCAGACTAGTAGGCTCGGAGTGGTAATTCACACAACCGTCTCCTATTGGCCTGTCGGTAAGGAAGTTGGAGGGGCAAATAAGCTTTAAGAAACTCTTTGTTTCATTTATTTATACAAGACGTCGAACGACTCCGATGATGCCCATCGGCCGAGAAAATAAGGTGAAAATATATTGTTACGAGCATACTAGAGGTGGGAGCGCGAGGCAGGCCAGTGGGCCAGCTAGCCAGACAGTTGGTGCGTTAACCCTCGGATGGGACGCGGTTCATTACCTTAACATGCCTTATCGGATTAGTAGCGGCACCTCGCTACCCCCCTCCAACCCACCGCTTTCCTCTTTGCTCAGCACTTTACCAATTTAACTCTCAGTGACTCTAGTGGGTTCGGCACATTACGAGAGCCCCACCTGCCTGAAATGGCGTTACTAGGACGCCACTTTTCTGGGAGGTTCGGGTGTAAAGTCGACCTTGATGGCACGACACTTCGAAGGGGTGCAAAACCATTTCAGAAGACGACTGAGAGGTATAAAAATGGTGACACCAGCCTTCGATGAAGTGAAGTGAAGAAGGCGAGTGATCCCTTGGTGAGCGAAAACGGGTGACGAGCAACGGGCTTGACTCTTGCTATATTACTTGGTTTAATAATACTAGTATTTCCTATTTATTATCGGTACAATTACTCAACAGGAACAATCATTAAGGAGCATTATTCAAATTTAAAACTAAAGATTTAATTATTATTCGTTTTCTTATAAGGTTTCACATTTTAAAACTTATAGGCTCGTGTGAGCTCAGAAATTAAAAACGTTAATTTATTATTTCGAAAGGCTTCTTTATGTGAATGTGTATTTACTAAAATATTTCATTTCATAAGCACGATACCAAAGTAGCAATTTCATAAATGAGATAGATACTCCACAGTAAAGTAAAAAATGGAATATCCTGCTTTTTACTTATATTTGACATTGAAAACAGAAACTAAATATGTTTGCAAACTTCTCTCCAATATGAATTTAGCTTGTGCAAGCACTTTACGAATGTTTTTTAAGAAAACACTTAAAAATAAATAATAAACTGACAGTTAAGTAAAAGTGTGTACTTTAAAAACTAAAACTAACGACTTACTCTTGACCGTGGACTTATTTTAAAATGTTCCCTGGAAGAGGTATAAGCCTTTTCTTTTTACCCCAACATCTTGAACAAATTTGAACAAGTGCCCTTTCGGGCCTCCTCTGTAGTTTGGAACACACACTTGTACGTTTAAGAATATATCTTTATAATATTGTATTGACACAGAAATGCACAATAGCAACCGCTAAACACTAAAATACAAGCTGCTGACTGCAACAGAAATCACAACACTACACCGCGTCTAGGCAAGGACAAGATTACTGCCACGCTCGTCTAGGTAGCAGGGTCTGGCCAGGAGTGTTGGGTCGGCCTACTGTGCGTGACGTCACGCCTTCAACTTTCACCAGCGCGCAGGTCTTCTGTTGAGTCGGTGGTGGCAGGGCGGATCTGTCTGACCAGAGCTGGTGAACTTGAAATTCCGAATTCAAACTGGTCAGACAGCACCATCTGCATCTGAAGCATGATGACTACAAATTATAAGATAGCGCGGAAATTATTATTTCCAAAAAAAAATAATTTAAACTTCGATTTTTATATTTCGTCTTGGACACTAGTCTATTGCATTTGTTTTCCATTAGGTTGCTTTGAAATGGAAAACTAAGTAAACGAAAACGTAAATAAAATTTATAAAGTTGTGTAGGCCTGAAAAATAAACAGGTTAAGCCCAGCTATAGACTAAACTCGAACAAAAATTTCAAGAAATTTATCGAAGTTCCATTTATAAGCATTTAATATCTATTTTAAATAAATATCTGTAATAATGCCTAGAAACTACAGTGATGCTTTCTATGATTCTTAATGTGAACCAGATGCACCAGACAAGTGATTGTGGTATGCTGCTACAGAAAACGAATCAGCATGGTCGGACATCACGGTCAGACAGGCGCAACTTCGCGACTGTAGCAGGGCCTTAATATGAGTCCAACAGCAAACCTTTTCAATAATTTTAATATATAGTTTATTGCTTCAGTTTTTTATAAGAATTTCATATTGACCATATATATTCGAACAGTGAGAACCACTGTCATTATACTGAACACACTTATGCTTACTATAGGACTGGCTTCAACAACTGGGTTCAATCGTCTAAACCATTCGTATAGACCAAAAACTTTCTTATATTAAAATACCAAAGAAAGAATATTTTATACAAGCGTCCGTGAAATATTTATTACGCCTGCTTTACGACCTAATGTCTTTGAATGATGAAATATTCAGTCCTGACTAAAGAAGACTATGCGCAATCCATAAACATCATGTAGGTGCACATTTATCAAAAAGGTTGCATCTTTAGAAGACCATTCAATGAAAAAAAAGGCACATTCATCTAAAATGACGCATATTCATCAAATATTTCACACATTTTAATGCACATTCGTCATTCAGGACGCACATTGGGCGCATATTCATAAAAAAAAAAAAGACGCCCATTTGAACACACATTTTGACACACATTCTACAAAAAGGATGCATATTTGGATTCATATTTACCCTTAATCATCAGTGCACATATTCCAAATCATTCTCGTAAATCGTCAAAAAACTTTACAATCATATTTGTAAATCCTCGTTAAATTTCGCAATCACCTTCGTAAATCGATATATATATTCAATCTCAACATAGTACATCAACTAACATCCACATAAATTTTCTTAAATGAGCCATCTCTTCAAATAACTTGCACATAATAGTATGGTTATTCATAATTGCTTGATAAAACATTTGTAGTCACATTACCTAATAATTTGATTCAGAGTGTGGATATTAATTTTTTTTAATTTAAAAATCCGTGTAATTCAAAAACCACGACACTTTATAACTGTGTTTTTTATTTAGAACCGTTATTAATTGGCCTATCAACTGAACTGAGTTCCGGGAGCCGCTAAACGTTTTTTTTATCAATAACATAATCAATTTACTCTATCTTAACTTCTTATTTATAGTATTTTTGTTAAATATTTCATGCGTTGCACTGAATTTACTTTTTCTTCCAGTTTTACACCACGGCAATTTTATTGCAAACATTTGCTCCATAAGACAATTCGAATGTTGACAATTTTTTTTCCTTATATTATTGCACTACTCCTAACATGCTTGCTTACGGGCAAAACAATTTAATATTGGTTTTAATTTGTCACAGTTGAAACAGCACTCTACTCTAGGAAGGCCTTGGTTTGGACATCCCTGCGACATTGTGGCAGTGGATAACGGTCGCAGACCCTCCTGGCCATTTCGCCTCCTCTTTCTTTTACAATAGCAGCTCTCTCGCCCCCTCGTCCAAGTACCCAGCACCCCGTAGGCTGATGTCCTCTTCCTTTGTGCTGTTGGAATACAAATATATATTTTAACACGTATAATTTGGTTTATTAAGAAATAATGTATGAGTAATTACGATCAATTATCAATTTTCTTTAATTAAAACGTACATTCCATATAATCTGCTCTTTAACTTTATTAACAATACAAATATATCAAGTCCTGTGACAGGTTACTCAATTATTAAAAAACTTTTTTTTTTGTTTTATTGTGGTGTAACATCCTAACTCTCGGTAGACGGTTTTTGTTAGGAGTAATTACATGAATGGGTCGTAAGTCGCATGAAACGGAAATGTGTTAGAATGGTGCTGCCATCTATGGCGAATGGCGCGAACCAAAGTTCACAAAGTCAAAGGAAAACTTATAGTATTAACTGTTACATGAATTTTAACAAGATGAGCAGTATTTTAATAAATTTCCTTGTCGAAAATCAGAATTGTTATTAGCAATTAGCATTTTTTTCAAGTATTTTTTGCTTTTTATCGGAGCCGATTCAATATACTTATAGTTTAAAATTTTGCTCTGTAGATTGAATGATACTATAGTTGACGTAGCTGCTCCGGCAGCGAATTCTATCGGCGGTCGCGCAAACTACGTGTTATTTGCGTCCAGAAATTTAGTTGAAAACAAAATTGTGTATATTTATCACGCTAGGCATTATTTTAAAGAAGTCTACGTTAAATTTCGTATTAAGGGTGTGTCTGCACTATGAGAACACATGAACTTGCTCGTTACAGAGGTTAAATGTAACACATCTGTGGAGAGTAATAAAAAACTCGCTCACAAGTTTTATTTATATTTATATTGTTATGAATACAATGTGGGGATAAAATTGGGTTCATAAGGTATAGCCCTATTCATTGGTTCAGTTTTATTTTTTACTAATGTCTACACCATAAATTTAATTAATGCACTCAAGATCTCTGACCACAACAATTAGTCTTACATTGATCATTGAAACATTTACACTTTCCACTGGAGTTTGGCTCGACAGTGTATCGCTCTTCTGTCCGCTTCCTTCGCATGCTCACCCACACCGCGCCGCAGTACAGTCCTCAATTATCGCTCGACACAGCCGACTGGCTGGTCGGACCTTCACTCGCAGGTATCGCCTCCCGATAGATCCGGTTCGCTCAGCAAGGGCCACTTGCCCTCTTCACCTCTCGCTGATCGCACGGGTATCAACAGTACCACTCCCCGAGGGGGAGACTCTCCGCTGCTCCGATCTTCGCTCATCGCTCGGAACTCTCGCAGAGACCGGCGTCGATGCTTTTATACCCTTGGCAGACTTTCTGGAACCGACTGGGGGGTTTGGAAGAGTCGCGTCATCTTGGACCGATCCGACGTCTAAAAAGACTTGAAAGGCGGTGTTTATTCGCACCACTCCACGTGGCGGCCACGGGAAACCCGCAGTATTCCCAGGGCGCTTAAATGGTCATTGAAAATGGCCTGAGTTGAGACGGTGCGAGGGTAAAATAAGTGGGGGAGGAAGGTAGCAAGGATCCTTGTAATCCGGCCAGACATGCATTGCATGGCATACATTAGTGGACAGCGCGTGACGTCAGTGCCAAGAAGGGGGGAGGGGGCGCCTCGCGGTCCTGTCTACGTTCGTAACACTGTCCCTTCCTTAAAGCCATATTACCTGCCAGCAAGTCTGCTATATGGGCGACGACAATGTTCTAGGTGCGACTGTAGGTACTGTCCGTAATGCCTTCCCTCTTCCCCCGCAAAAAAACACACTCTCCCCCAGGAGGACTACCTGCCAAATTTTCAGGAAATGAGGGCATACCATTACTTGCTTGACAAGGAGGCCTCAGCCTCGCATTCCAGCTGAATCACAGCACCGCGCAGGCCAGTCACCTTATATGTCGGCCAGCAAATCACTACTGAACGAAATTCAAATGAACAACACTAAAATACATACCTTTTCTAATCCTAAACGATAATTAATTATAAAGGTTAAATAGTACTCCTTTATAACGAAAATGATCGTGGTCACAAGAAAAAGTGATACAACAAACATATGACACTTTGAGTTCGGCAGTCCCACAAGTAAGTACACTTTATCACTTTTCACTCACGAACTCGCGGCAAATTTTCACTAAATCTCGTTCAGTATGCAAGTATTGAGCAGGTGCCTAAGCAAAAAAAAAAAAGGCAAACTAAATTAATACCATAAAATTATGTTACCCTTGATAATGTGTTACAGCAAATATGAACACATTTAAAGAATTTTATATTTGAAAAGATACTAAGGAAGCTAGTGTGCAATCTAACTGCCTTATACATATGTGCTACTTTTGAGAAATAAAATATTTATCTGAAAAATGTTGTACTACTTTTTTGGAAAAGCATTAGGAAAAAACACTTCGTAATAAGAAGCTTGACCACAAGAAAGTGTGAAGAAGAAGAAAGAGGTATAATTTTTTTAATTTAGTCCAAGCATATTTATTTCCGGCGCAGAAAACTGATTAACTGCAACGATGATTTAAACAACATAATGATAGAAAAACATAAGATGCTTGTATCATTGTATATTAACCTTTTTTATTCAAGAAAATTATCACATAGATATATTTATAAAATAAATCATGTCGTCTCCAATATTTTTAATTAGTGTAAAATGTCTTTATATTACTGCAACACCAAAAAATACAAAAAAATGTTAAATTGCGTTCATACAAATATATATATATATATATATATATATATATATATATATATATATTACACAGTATAAAATACATGTTTCAGTACATGCAAGGATTCTTATGCTTTTGATATATTTCAGGAGGTTCAAGAATTCAAATTAGGAGAACGCACAAACTCAAAGTAATGTATACAGCTATACACAGTATATTTTTGGGGGGGGGGGGGTTGGGAACTAGATGCCAAAAATATTAGTTTGTAGTAGACAAGCATAATTATGTTCATTTTAAACTTATGAGATTTCCATATTTATACAGATCGCAAAATGAATTTTATATATTCTAACAAAGTGTGTTCTATAATATTAAATGTTTAACGATCTTTAAAAACTAGATATCAAACCATTTTTTTGTAAAAAAAAAAAAACGCGATTATATTTATTGTGTATGCGCATACACAGTACAAACATTCGGAATGCTTTCCAGCTTAATTTGTATATCCTCGTAAGGAAACAGTAAAGTTTCCTTACCAATTTCGCATATATTTGTAAGAAATTTAAATAATAAGTGCCTAAACAGTCAAGATCCCAACAGAAAATAAATGTCGTCTCAGATTTGCTAAGACACAAAAATGTTTTCTGCAAATTCTGCACAATTGTTCAATAAATTTCAATGTTGACTGCTTGCAAAACATTAATCCCAAAACGAGACATGTATTATCATAGTTATACTGAGACAGATTAAGCACACTTTATCAAATCTTTCCTGTAATAATCATCTCATACATGTTATAATAGGAAGTAAATGTACAAGATAAATTTATGAAAAATAAAACGTAAGTTCGAACATTTTCGTTTGTAAAAACCCTTTCTGTAAACAATGCAATTCATTAAAGAAAATGTAAATATACTAACAAACAAAAATAGTACTAAGGAAAATTTACTATTTACCAAAAATATATGACTGGAATGTTCATGGCAGTAAATGAAAATATACACACAATTTTTGCCATTTCTCTCAGCACTGGTAACAAAACCGTTCTTTGCTCTAATAATTTATAAAAAAATCTCTGGATAAACAGTTGCTTGTAATATAAACGTTTTGTAGAAGTGCCTTACACTCACTTATTAACATACAAATTCTTTTTAATGTTATTTTATTTGCAATTCTTTTCTTTTGCTTCTAAAATATATTTTTGGTCTCTACCTTACTTTTTTTCATGCAACTATCTATTATTTCAGGCATAACTCATTTTAAGTAAAACGTGTCAGCTTTGGTAGCATCGTGTTCAGCCAAAACTGTTCATCTTTAAAAATTCTTTCAAAAAAACTTTATTACTGCTGTACTCTAAGAAATCGCAATATTGTTTGTTTTAAATGTTAAGTTGTCCCTAAATTTGGTAATAGAAACTGTGCTGTTTCATACCTCAATGTAAAATGGATTTTAATATTCATGTCAATAATTACATTCTTTAATGATAATATAAGTATAAAAATTTGTAGTTTATAAAACACAATATCAACTGTCTTAGTGTTGCTAAAGGCTGGCTTAGTGTTATTTTTTTTAGAAAAAAGACTGTTTAATATGTGTTACTTTTCAGAACAGAATTTATTACGTTGTTAAAATGTGTGTTGCAGTTTTTTGGAGAAGCTTTAAAACAAGTACTTGGTAATATTGCTTGACCCGAAGAATGTATTCACAGCAGGAACATGAAGCTATAGTATTTTTATACTTCTAAATACAGTCTCAGTTTTTCAATTAATAATTATATGCACGCTATGATTTAGTGTAAAAATTAATTTAGCATTTACTCATTTATATTTACTGCTCAAAGGCTAGACAATTAAACAAATTACTGATAAATGTTTCTCTGCATCTCTCAGCAAGAAAAATAATTTCGAGATAATCGGTGCGTACAGCTTACTGAGTTCGAGGTGACATCGTCATCAGAATAACAGCTACAATTACAAATGGTGGTATAGCACTAATATCATTTGTATCAACACGTTTTCAAAACACTGTAACGATCTACTGCTTTTTTCGATTGGATTGGGAACTTAGATACTTATGACATAGATTAGATGGTTGAAGATTAATCACATACACCCACTGTAAGCATGGGCGTAGCTAACTTAGTGTTAGAAAAGCTGGCAAAACATGTTTAGGAAAATGACACGTGAAAAAAAAAAACTGAAAAAGGAGGAAAGACCTATACCTATATGTGGGGTCCGACACCCACCTGCCTAGCGAATTTCGTTGACATGCCTCAGCAACATTTGTGCTCTCGAGATGCAACACACACAGGTTTGCTAAATACATTTATGTTTTAAAATACTCGACTATAATTTTCCTTTCTGCCTACTACTCCCTTGATTTCAAATGTCTCAGAATTCTTTTTGTCAATACAAATGGGAAAAAAGCGTCGTACATAGTAAACAGCAAATAATAAAAAAATTAATTGGAAATTTGTTGATTCTATGTTAGAATCGAAGAAAAAGTCAAGAAAATTTATCGCGATACGTACTACCATTTATAGCCATGTTGTTTAAGCAGGAGTTAAATCAAGTTCCAACGGACCATTTAGTTATCTAGCTCTATTGGTTTTATAAGTTGCATTGCTTATGGAAACGGCTTTCACGTTTACTAAAACCCATGAGCGCAAAAAAATAAAACGTGGCCGGTATTCGAATCCGCACCCTCTTGCACCATAAGCTGACGTTTAACCAAGTATACAGTAATAGCCAGCTCTAATATGCTGATAAAATTGCATTATTAAAAGTAAAGCTGAACGTACATAACTACAACAAATAACAAAGTAAAATACTGACTGAAAATTAGAATGTAACATTTTGTTAAATCCGTATGTGGAAATAAGCTCTCACCTCTAAGTTTGTAGCAACACATTGCAATACTCAAATTGAAATAAAAAGTTTAATTTTACATTTTCAAATTCAATTCACATTCGGGAAGATATTATCTTTAACATATTTCAAATTCTTACTTCAACTCAATTCAAACACATAAAATAGAAATGTATTACTAAAATATTAAACTGTAATGTTTCACGTAAAATTGATGTTATTTTATTTCGATCGTAGACGAAAAGCCCGAGGTTTACGCTGAATTCGTTTACCCATTAATACTTTGATGTTAAAAAAACAAACCTCAAGAGAAAATTTAATACATAAAATAATAATTGCATTTATTTCCACAAACTTCACTTCACCTTACTTCTTCCTAGTAATGCTCACTCTGTCCCTTGAACGTTGACAAGTGTTTATTATGTGTGACTAATCTTCAAGGTCAAACAGCAACCTACTGCTGCCCGAGGGGGGATGGGGGACAATTCCGCGTGGTCTATCGGCAGGGGGTGCAAGTGGGGTGCGTACAACACAGGCACAACTACTGTACAGTCCAAGAGAAGAGTGTTTTAGGCAAATGACATGTAACAAAAACAGTGTTGCAAAAGTGGATATTTTTTGAGTGTTACAAATTACTAAAAACATCAAAATTGATTTTATTTTACAGATAAATTTCAAACTAGCAATCTGAAATTTTTCCATTGAGTGGTTAATGATGTTTTTTTATCAAAATAATAAAGTCTTATTCAAGCGACACTAAAGATTACAGAAAACATTCGGTAATTGATTTATCTCTTCCATAATAAGTTATTTTGTTTAGCATTTTGTACAGATCACATCAAATACAATTCTTTAGGGAAAAATGGATAGTTAATCAAAATAATAGTACCCAAAAGCACTAAATTATCAACTTTGAAGTGAAATATTTTGAGGATTATGATTTTTAAACAAAAAATAACTACAATTTTAAAGTGTCCATGCACAACTCATTTACATGGAAGAATAAAAAAATCTGTTAAATATGGCCTTTAACCAGTTCGTCCCGAACAGGAATGCATCATTTCCATCTTATTCCCTCAATCAGGCCAAATGTACCACTTTCATCCGTTCACTCTTTCCTCTCTGGATACGGTATACCACATAATTTAGCCGCTTCAAAACTTCATACGGGCCTTCCCACGCTGCTTGAAGATTAGGGTACCGCCCCTTCCTTCGTTGACTGTTGTACAGCCACACAAAATCGTCCTCCTGTTGAGTTAGCCTTCAAGTCGTAGCTCGTCATCATTCGATTCGTCGCTAATCGAAGATTTTTCGAGCTTCTTCATGTATGAGCACCATTCGTTCCACTAGACGATACACATAATCAGTGGTGCTGGTCGGCTCCCTGTGAGGACGACCGAACTTGACATCCAAGGGCAGCCTCAACTCCTGTCGAAACACAATACTCGCAGGGGTCTGCCCAGTGGAGTCATGGATGATAGATCTATATGCCATCAGGAACTGGATGTGTTGATCCCAACCCTGTTGATGCTCGGCCACAACCTTGGCCAGGTGTTCCTTGAGAGTTCTGTTGAACCTCTTCATCATTCCATCAGTCTCCGGTGTTGTGGCCCATTTTAGCCGAGCATGAATCGCATTGTCTACACCAAGCCTCCACGTCCTGGTGACACCTCAACCAATAGTAGCATGGACAGATATTGGCTAGAGTTTTGCTCACCCCTGAATGACCACCTAATTACCGTCATGGATTTCTTTCTACACCTCTGCCACTAGACTCTTTGGAAGAAGTAGTTGCATGGTAACTTTGAATATATATACTGTATAGAAGTCGCCAGCCCAGGTTAACATTTCTAATACGGTTTTGAGGTAGTTGGTTAATTCACCGCCACAATCGCCACCATCTCTAGGGCATCGACTTGTGGTGGTCCCTAGCGGACAAGTGTTGAACTCTTCAAACACCCCTTCCCCCTCCCGTTGAACGACGTTGAGTTGCAGTGAATGATGGATGAGGGGTGCGGGGAATGACAGCGGGCGACAGCGCTGCGCTCTAACGTGTAAATAACAACTAAGACGATACAGGGCGTTACGGCAGCGCACTGCAGCGGTGAAGTTCCCAAGCTGCTCATCATACGCTTCTGAAAGACGTAGAGTAAATCCTATCCACTCGCGACTTCTATACAGTATATATATTCAAAGATGGTAATTACTTTTCATTGGGACTCTCCCATGCTCTCATTAGCAGCCCTTTCATCATCCAACAGGAATCCCACTGTGCCCAGTAAGCTTTCAGACCCCTTCGGTCACTGGAGATCTCATGCCATAGTAGACGTCCAGTACTATTCTCTAACCAACTTTTAATGAGTGCCAGGACAGGATCTTGTGGCTATGCTTCTTTCAAGCTGGTATTATTCCATCTGTGTACTGGTTCATTACAGACGAAGCACCGCGGGCATTCTCCTGGTCTTCTGATGTGGTTACCTATAAAATGTGTTGACTAGTATTTGCAGCTCCGCACATGCAGCGGACTACAAGAAAAATGCTAATTTCTTAAATGTATATATACGTATGTGAATAAGAGACTAGTAAAGTAAACCACCGCCGAAACTGTGGTTCCTTATCAGACGTTACTCGCGTTAATTTTTAAGCTTGCCGGTGTGCACTGCAAGCCGTGAAGTATTTGGGGGTGTCGATGGGCTCGCTCGTGTTCGACACAGTAACTCGACGAGTCGACCTGGTGCTCCGACTTGGAAGTAGTTCTCTCCACCTCGCTGCTTGATGAACAGCCACTCAGCAGACAGAAGGCAACCACGCTGTCTCACTTCCTCGACCACTACAACACTGGCAGCCGAGTTCAAACACACAGCAGGTGGTAACAGGTGTTCTACAATCCCAGTACATCAGTTGGCCACCGCTCTCTTATTCCACACATTTCTTATAGTCTTTATCATTTAAAGCGACACAGGCCCAAAGTTCAACGACTGTTTACATTACATCAATTACGTTGCGTCACTGCTATCGCTAACTGCAGATTTTTATAAATCCTGTGGGCAACATCATTCAGGTCATTCTTGTCACAAGTCATGTAACAAAGTCCGACACTCGCTAACACTCGTCTACTCCAAACCAAGCTGTAGCCCATAAAAAAAGTTCATTTCACTCGAGTCCACAACTGCGAAATTATTCTAAGTCCCGGTACTGCAATGAAATACTACTCCAACAGTGTTAGGGTTGTGACGGTGGATGGTCACAAGACGTTAATTTAAGATTCTACACACAAACATGTAAGGACATGAAGAAGCTTACCTTTCATGTTAACGGGTAGGAATAAACTGACATCTTGTGACATCACGACTCATAGATAGGCTACGGCTGTGTGCGGCAAAGACAGTGCACTTTCACACAACAAACCATAGACAAAGTGGAGACATCATTCCTACACAACATCGAATTCAGTGTTACCAACTCCGGATTTAGAAGAAGAAGAATAAATCCCGGAAATTGGTTATATATATATAGATTATGTGAACTGGTGTGAAGATCCTTCTAGAACATTCGAGAATCATCTTTATTAAACCAGAGAATTGGAGGGGCAATAGGACGGAACAGGGGAGAGAAAATGGGTATATAAGCTCAGGGTTTTGACCAGTTAGGCATGGAGCAGCAGGACCATCACCACCAACATCATGAGGCATGAGAGAGAGAGAGAGAGAGAGAGAGAGAGATATCGACAGCAGGAAAGGTGTTTTGGAGAGCTAAGTATTGGTAGGGTTGTAATTATCTGTTATGAAATGGCCAGTAGAGTTTGATGATTATAATAACTTTGATAGTGTGTGTAGTATCTGTTGGACTTGTGTTTTCTTGTGAATATGATGCACCTGTTTAAACTTAAAGTGTTGTTTAGGTGCTCATAATGTGGATTTGGCACTTGTTCCATTTTTCTGCACCTTCTGTGCATTTTCTTGTTTGGCGGCCATATTGCTTTTAATAACTTGATTTAGCACTCCAAATACCTTGCACTATGAGTTGGTTAATAGTTTGTTAGTAATTTTTGTTGGTAAAGATATTAAGCATTCAAATGTACCTTATAAATGTTGGCTTTATACTAAAGAAAACTATAGATAGATATAGTATTTATTGTGTGTAAATTATAATATTTGTTTGGACTAACTAGTCATCACAGATATAACTATTTTTGTACTAGAAGTTATTTATGAGATATGTTAAAGATTAACAATAAACATTGGAACTAATTTTATGTATTCTGGTGAATGTTCTGCCACCTTTGTTTGAATTTAATATGCAGGTTAGGCCCCATCTGGGCAAGTGTTTACCTTGTAAAAGGTAACAAGAGTTGATGCTTGCAGTGGGAGTTGGGACTCTGATGGGGCCCGGCTTCAGGGTGTCTACTGGTACACAGAGGGCTTACCAGAAATAAAGTCCTCGTGCGGGCTCTTATGGTGACGACAGCTGGCGAGCTCTTGACAGTGCAGACATGCAGCATGACGTCTTCGTTGACCACGGCGTTGCTGGTGTGTCTTGTCGGAATGTCTCTGGGGTTTCACCAACAGACTCGCTGAACGGGGGTATTTATTCTCAAAACCCGACCATCCAGAAGCTGATGGAACTGTCTAGTTGACTCGAGAGAGGAAGGACCACCCGGCATCGTTTCCGGTTCACCGCGCGGGAATCCGAAGACACCCGAACCTCTCCGAGCGGCTCCGATCTCGCGCCAAACACTCAGTGCGCACGTCGTGCATTGCGGGTGTCGTACTTACGACGGCAGGCGTTGCCATTGTTTTTGGATCTCCATGTACGTTCACGGAAGTGAACGTAACAGCATAAATAACGTTATTTGTATATGTCGAGAAGGAAATGGTTGGTAAATTTTGGTCGAATATAACTTACATATTAAATTAAAAAAATAAATCTACTTTTTAACAAATCGCTTTCAGGTGCACAGGGCTTCTCCTTCACCAGGCAATCAATGTGCACAATATCTAGGCTCTAGGCCTTATCGTCTCAAAGTTACGTGAACCACAGACAGTCAAACTGTCTCTCTCTCTCACACTCACTCTCTCTCTCTCTTTCTCTCTCTCTCTCTCACTCACTGGCTCTCTGTTATTATTATATAGAGGTGCAGCTGAAGAAATGTTAAATCATTGAAAATGAAAATGGATCATATTTTATTTTGGAGAGAGTTCATAGTTGACGATTTGTTGTTTTGTAGTTATTATAACCTGCATACCCGCGTAATTTTGTCGTGTGAAATACTTTAACGTGGACAATTATGTAGAGATTAACAGCATTGAATTGATTTCTTAAATTTAATTGAATTTACGTTTAAAATTAAATCTGTATGTGATCTAGGGTGATTGTGTTCTTAATTTTATGTACAGAAAAAAATTCGTAAATATTTAAGAGGAATATGCTACACATATATATTGTAGCTATTAAAATACTTAAGTTAGCATTATTAAAAGACTTTTTAATATTTCTCTATTTAATACAATTAATGTGTGTGTGTAGATATCTGCGAAGTGAGCTAGCTCAAAACACTACCTGCACTATTCAGAAACAGTAGCCATATTACGGACATATATTCTTACACACTTTAAGGAAATCGAAAGAATTTTTTGAATCAGTTGTAAAATGTATTGATAATTTTTAATGAATTTTGATAATTGTAGAGAATATTGAAACCGAAGGTGGTCTATAAACGAGATCATGGTTACTTTCTATGCGATTCCTCTGCATGCAAGAAGTATTGCCTACTTCTCAGGCTGTATCGTTGCAACTGAAACCATTGCATGTGATTAATGCCACAACAATGTGTTCTAGTAAATTGACACGAGAGGGTTTTTATTCATTAGATTTTATTCGAAATAATAGTGCGTAAAATATCTAACTTAGAAAGACGCTTATTTTGTATGAATAAGAGGGTACCACATCATTTTATTGGGATGAAGATGGAGAAAAACATAATTTCGAACACTATCTACAGAACTGTAGTTTAACTTTGAAGATTTGTTTTTGTATTTTGCACAAATATTTATTCTACTACATATTTTTTTAAGGGAATTAACATTCTTAGGAATTGAGATATGTTGCGAGATGCTTGTACATAAGATGCTGCCTCAATTTACGTTAAAAATCTCCTGAAACGTTTCAAGTGAGTTTCCAAAAATAACAAGTATTTTAAATTCTTACTTTCTGCAGACTTCTTTAGGGTCTCGTACTTTCCCCTCCCATTTTTGTCCGCCATGATTTCCAAGCGAAGCGCCATTGCCCTTGCCGCAGGTAGGTGCTGGTTCTTCCACTTTGCAGTAGTTAGGCAGCTCTCGGCTGTTCGCACTCTGTGTGCGTCGTGGCGTGTCCCTTCCAGCGGGGCGCGTCCGGCCGCTCACGTCTGCATCGTAATGGCTATTCTCGCCGGCGGCGTGCTTCATAAAACCTCACCGCCTGCCCCTTTCGCTGCCAATACCTGGAGGCACGCGTCCTTGGGCGCACGCGCGCAGCTCGAGCTGGGTCTGTTGTGTCAGTCAACTCTTCACCGACAGAAATGCTAAGTTCTAGCTTCTAAGTATGCATAGAGATGTTGGAATATATTTACCAAGGCTGATTGAATCAGTTAATTTTTAAGTCATTAACTCTTTCAACTTTCTCAGCTACAATTTGCATAATCTCAACTAAACCTTAGATCATTTCAAGTAAAGGATGTTTTGAAAGATTTTGAAAGATATAGGTATATACACACACATACAAACAACCCCCCCTCCTTTTTTCACACACACACATATATATATACATAGAAACACACACACATATATATATATATTCTAACCACATAAATATTATGTGACCGAGTATATTTTTGTTCTCTAAAAATTGTTACAAGAAAGAAACTGTGTTGTTTTAAAATCAGTACAAAGACTTTTATTTAATACTTTATGTAGTTTGAATGGCAAAATATGACACGAGAAAACTTGTTTTGATGAAACATATCCCTACATTTCGCTGCAATATTTCAGATACGGTTCATTATGTCAACCAAGTATTTCTCTTGGTGCAGAGCACGAAGTCTCACAGCCCGAGAGGTGTGTGAAGTTACCGCACAGATCTGTGCCCGAATGTTGTAAACTACGTCACTTATTATAAAGACAGGGTACAGAGGTGTATATATATACTGAATCCACCATCTAAAATTTTGTAAAAATATGGCCAACATCAGGAATTTCCTCCGTTTTAAATTGACCTCGTCATTTGACCTTGTTCTAGTACAAAATATTTAATGTTTCACATTAATTCCCTATATTGGTTTTGCAATCTTTATTAACATCTTGGCAATATATTGCCTTTTATCTAAAGTTCGTCGTATTTAACCTCCCGTATTGACTACCTCTTATATTCGCCTAACGTTTGCTATGGTTTGCTTGTATCTGTATTGCAATTAAAGTTTATTAGATTGCGTTGGAGTCATGATTTTATACATAAATATGGCAATACTTCGGTACTAGATGGAGCTCACAATTTTGCCACTCGGCAATGGATCATGTGAGACACCGGAACTACTTTGAGTCATTAGCACTGTCTGTGGTTCAGGTAAATAACTTAATAACTTGGTTTCTATAAGCTCCCCGTGTTCTGAACGGAGTCTCATCCAGGAGGCCAGGTTGCGTGATATTGAAAAGAACCGTATTTTCTTCATAAGAAAGCATTGCGGGTTTCTTAGGAGGATTGAGCCTCACCATCTTGTTATTTCAAATCTTTTGATAGAGCTGTAATAAAGCCTCCGTGCTATATGTATATGTGTATATATATATATATATATTTATTTATTTAGAGAGAGAGAGAGACTTGACATAGGACTTAGCTTTGGCTACTTGTTGAATTCAACCCTTGGGAACTGGTGTGGTTTTCGTGACAGCTGTAGTCACACGCGTGAAATAATAGTGTAAGTTATTTCCTCATGGCGCTTACAGACTATAGCCTGTTAGTAAATATGTGTTTAGGTACATCAAGGTATAGAAGGTCTGGAAGATATTATTTATTCCTTGAAATGCCAATAATTGGGGTAAATAGTACAAAATTATAATAATAACAAAAAGATGGAAAAATCTAAATGTAGGGATTTAATGCACCTTAAGTTTGCCATATTGGACGAATAATATGTCCGGTCGTAATTGGCAACGGTTCTGTTTGTTTGGCTTCACTTTCAGTAGCACAAATGCTCCATCATGAATCATCCAATACCTTTGCACGCAATACTCCCTAACACTGCAGTGTTGCCAACTCATGGGATAACATCAATTTTTTAGAAAAAAATTTTTTTAGAGGTATGTCAAAAATTATAAATTATGGCAAGCTCCAACCTACCACCAGATGCTGCTCATCTCCGAGAACTTGAGGAGAAGACATTCATAAGAAGTGGCCTCCAGGTGTACTGGGTCGAGGCCCACGGCCGAAGATTGATTCGTCGAAGGCGTAGGATGTTCAGTCGCACGGTCCAGGACAGCGGAGACACTGGAGCGCCATAATGTCAGCAAGGAAGACAAACTCAACTGGTTGGTAGCACTATCCATGCATTTGTTAATGTGTCCAAAACCATCCTCGATTCACCCGAAGATTGCTTTGGAGCACTGGTGTCACCACCTTCGTTACACTTTACATTTACTAGAATATTATCTAGTCACTGTTATGGTTTTGTTTTAACAAGCTCCTCTTGTAACATAAATGGCCATAGTTCGGTAACAAATGAGGGCTCACAAATTTGCTACTCAACAATGTTTCATAAAGCATGCCCGGGATACACCTAGTCGCTAGTATACTCTTACGAGGTTAGCAGGTGCAAGGCAACGAAGCAGACTAGCTCGCCAGTCATCCAGCGCTTGCCTGTGGGTGGGGCGAGGTCTATTATCGCTACACACCTTAGCCCATCAACAAAGGCGCCTCGCTACCCCCCTCCCATGGAGAACTCTCTGCTGCTCCGGAGGGTTCGGCACGTTTCCAAAGCCCTGCATGCGTGGAATGGCGGAACCAGAACGCCATTGTCCTGCGAGTTTCGGGTGTCATGTCGCCCCTGATGACGTGACACTTCGAAAGGTGCGAGACCATTCTGTAAGAGGGGATGAGGGGTATAAAAATGGCGACGCCGGTCTCCGAGGCAGTGTAGTGAAGAAGGCCAGTGACCTCTTGGTGAGCGATGGTGGACGACGAGAGACGGACTTCATGTGCGGAGACTGGTGCATCCGGGACGGTGTTGTGTGTGCGGCGGACGAGTGAGTAGTGCGAGGCAGTTGTTGAGAAGAGGCGAGCAGCAAGTGTCACACACTCGTGAGAGCCAATGTCAGGCCGAGCTCCTGTGGGGAGAGTAAACTGTGGACTAAACGAAAGAGTGATTAATTTGTGAACAGACCTTCTAAGTGTTGCAATTTAATTAAAATTTTAAATAGTAGTTAATAAATAAAACTCTAGTTAATAAATTGTGCTACCTTTTTTCAAACATATATTCTTACTGGTAAGAATACTTTCAGTTTTGTGGTTCAGGATAAATAACTTAATAATTTGATTCCTATAAAAGGCCCGTGTTTTCGAAGTATATTTTAATATGTGTAAAACTAATATCGAGACATAAACTAATAACTTACTTTTACTTTTCTCGCAATCATTTTCAGTTGAGTGTGCAGCTTACATGAATTAAGTCTTAAGCTGCTATTATTCTGTATCACAAAAATGAAGTGATGAATAAACTCCTTGGCTTTTAACCGGTATTAAATGGTATTCTGTAAACTCAAAGAAGACTGCTAAAATTGTAATGTCATGATTTTTGTGCAATTTTATAGTTTGTGGGAAATAAGTAGTAATGTGTGTTTTTTCTAATTTGATTTCTGATTTGACTTATTTCCGGTTAGTTGCCGACAGTGGCGAACTCAGATGACGACATGCGAAGGGCATCACAACAGGAGCTTTGGAAATGCACTAAAAAAAATTTAAAACTGTCCTGGCTCCATGTGAAGTGAAAAGCATGCTTCTGTAGCATATATTAATAGAAATCACTAAGGTTGGTTCGCAGTAAAGTGGTTAAACCTGTATTCTTTCTGGTGCAGGTTCTTTACGAGGTATTCGATGGAAAGTGGCATGAGAAGTGGGAGAGCACCTTGGGGTTAACCTGAGCAGCAATCACTGAACCACGCCGAATGAGATCGCAATCGCGGCAAAGCGGATGTGTCACCAGTCGGGCCTCGTTGTGATGCTTGAACTCCGGATTCTCTATTGTTAGAGACCGGAAAAATTCGCGGGTTCAATGACCTCCAGGATAGACTCGAATATCCTCTACACACTCGGGCAAATGCCAACTGTCCATTAGCCGTTGACTTGTGAGTCGTCTCGACTGGGTGGCCTGTGATTCGACACTTCTATGAGTGAGGGTCTCTAATTGGCCCTCAGTCCTCCAGATTAACAGTGAATCAATAACAGAAGCAGCACTAAGGCATAATTATTTGAATTTTAGCATAACACGAAATGAATCCGCGAATTTTTCAGGTCTCTATCTATTGTGATGACTAGAGAACTGCAAAATTCGCGGTTTCGATGGCCTTCAGGATAGACTGCACATACCCCTGTACACTCGGTCAAATGACGCAAGGTTCATTGGCTGCCGACTTGTAAGTCGTCTCAGCTGGTTTGTCTGTGATTCGATTCTTCTTTGGTTGAGGGTTTATAACTGGTTGAGATTCGTCCAGATGAACAGTAAGCCAATAGCAAAATTATCTAAGAGGTATGTGTGTTAGAATTCTAGCCTATCACAGAATGAATCCGCGAATTTTGCAGGTCTCTAGTGATGACGATGAGTAAGCAATCTAAGGATCATCGTCGTCCAGGAATCCCCCCCCTGGGGAAAGCGGGTTGAAGATTCCCGGGGTGCCATGTTGTCAGCAATCCGTGAACCTTCTCTTTGAGAAGCAGTAAGTGTACCATGAGAACAGAGTGACAATACGTAATGAAATACACATAAAAACACAAACTGCAATGAAGCGCGGACATAAGTACAATGCGATGCGTAGGGCCATGCAATTTTCGCGAAAAGATTTCGAGACTAGTTGAAATTCAAAACACTGTTGTATCGTCTGTGTTTCGTGATTGGGTGTGTTTCTTTCAGTTACGTGTCTACTGTCAGAACACCAATCACAGTAGTTCAGTGCGTAATCATTAGGGACCGGAAAAATTCGCGGGTTCAATGACCTCCAGGATGAACTCCATAGTTCTACGTAAACTCAGTTAAATATCACCCATTCATTGGCTGCTGTCTTGTGAGACGTCCCAGCGTAGCAGCCTGTGAATCGATAAAGCTTTGGTCGTGTGTTTCTCATTGGCCCAGAGTCATAAAGGTGAGTTGTGAGCCGATAGCAGAGGCAGCACTGAGGTATAACTATTTGTATTTTAGCCTATCGCGAAATGAATTCGCGAATTTTTCCGGTCTCTAGTAATCATGCGCGTTCCGAGTGGCTCAGTAAAATAAGGCAACGGCTCTTCTCTCAGACGGTCGCCAATCACAAGAGAGAAACCGCTGTTGTGGGTATACATTGTTGCAGTCTAATGGGTATTCAGATCTTTTCGCGAAAAATACCTGCCCCTAGCGATGCGAGATGACATAACCTCAATAACACGATCGTGACAAGGCGGTCCGCGATGGACTGGAGACGACAGCTGCGCGGCTGTGGCACGCGGACTGTGTGGACACGAGGTGTCGGGTGGCGCCGCGGGCACGGAGACGCGGAGACGCGGAGACGCGGAGACGCGGAGACGCGGAGACGCGGAGACAGCTGACGAGCGGCCAGCAGACAGCACGCTGTCGCCGCCACATTCCCCGCTGACGTCAGCGCGCGGCGCCGGGGTTCAAGGTCGAGGGAGCAGCTGCAGTGCTCGCTACAAGCTGTAACACAGTAACACTCGCCACTGCCTGGCTGCCGCCCCCGCCAGACCACCAGTCCTCGGCTGGCTTCGTACACCATTGTGGACAGCGTGTCTGTGCGCGCCTAACCTATTCGAATAACGTTTTACGTTTTACGTTCTATTCTTCCGTTTATAGTTTTCAAAATATTTCTTTGTTATTTATTGATTCTAAAATGGTTAGCAGCACTGACCAAACATTATATATATATATATATATATATATATATATATATATATATGTGTGTGTGTGTGTGTGTGTGTGTGTGTGTGTGTGTGTATATATATATATATATATATATATAAAACAATTTAAAATAACACTTTGCATAAAAATGTTTTGACGACGAACATTTTCCCACTTCAATAATATTGTCTTTTTTCAACAGCAAGTTTATTTAATAATCTTTTACAGAGATATTGCGCTTAGAGAGGATACATTATGTTTTATTATTTTATTTATAGTATTATTTTGATAATGTCATTTAAATACTAGCCATACATAACAAAAATTGATGTCTCCCCCATTTCTTGAATGTGAAACCATTACAGGGCTAAAAAATGATCCACGCCAAATTAGCACTATTCTTAAATAACACAATTATAATAAAAATATTTGCGGAAGTAACGGATAATTTAAGACTTAAAACAGAAAGAAACGTACACAAAAAATCCTGGGTGAAGAAGCTAATAGAATATAGTACCTACTCTAGGCTGAAATCGTTTCTTATAATTAGGACTTACACAACACAATAACAATTTTTTTCACGTTTTTTTTTTACTTGTTCTTGTGACATTTCTCTTAAAACTTACACTAAGCCGTTTTAAACTGTCATAAAAAGGCAGCACAGGTAGTGCATATAAGCAGAATAACCTCGATTAGATTTACGTATTTATACACGTACAGTTTTTTTCTGTTGTTCTTTATGATTTGGAAGCGCAATATAAAATTAAAAGCTTTCGTCCGACTGAGACGGATTATTATCTCCTTCGCATCTCACTATTAAGTGAAGTAAAAGGACATATGTTACAACCAAATAGATAGACCAGGAATACTACAAAATTAGAAATAATTATGAAATAAATTGACAGGATTAATTTTCCAGTTTTAATCATTTATCATATGCTAGATAAAATAACGCAAAATTAAACTGTAATCAAAACGACAATATATGGAATTATTTTATCTTCAAGCCTCTGCAACAATATGATTCCTAAGGTAACTTAAATACTTAAAGAGTTTTTATATTTGGCATATTTATTTATTTACTAATTTATTTATTCAGAAGATATTTCGTATATAATTATGTGTGTGAATATTTGTTTGTTTGTGCTGTATCCGTTCCTACCTGTAAATCATTCATCCGAACTCAATGAAATATTGCACACTTGACCTTTGAAACACGAGGACGGTCACTGTCAGGTGAGATTTCTAAAAACCTTATTTATACCCCGTTCCTTCCCCTTAAAAAAGAACTTTGACACGACTTGATGAAATTTTGTTCACTGTCTACAAGAAATTTAAAAAAAAAAAAAAACACCCTCGTCCCCCTTTCCCATCCCATAAAACAGAATTTTTGTAATTTTTGATGAAATTTTGTACACTTGGCTTTAAAATTAAGAGGACGATAACTGTCTATTTCCAAATTTAAAAAAAAAATTCTCCTATCCTCGTTTACATGAGATTTCGAAAAAAAACTCTAATTACCCTTACTACCCCTAAAGCAGTATTATGGTACTTCTTGGTAAAAAAAAAATAATTGGAATGTTGACTTTCAAGTTGAGAGAAAATTAACATTCTACATTTAATTAAAAATTTACCACCTCCAATTATCCATATGAGATTTCGACATACCATCCCCGTCTGCATTTCCCACCACTTAAAGTATAGTTCCGGTACAAGCTGATAACATCTTGCCCACTTGACGTTCAAAAGAGGAGGGACATTACTGTCTACGGATAATTTTTATAAAACAATTTTTATTGACTATATGATATTTTAAAAAACTACCCCATCCCCCTTTCTCGCTCCTTTAAAAAGAATTTTTCACTCCTTGATGAAATTTTTCACACCTGATGTTAAAAATAAAAATTAATTTATGATTAAAACATTTTTTTTTCATGCGCCAGAGAGGGGAGTGACGGAAATTCTCTGTCGCCAAGAAGGGAGGGGGGAACCTAAGCTGCGCAGTAGAAGCTAGTTTTCGTCAGTTTTTGATCTCCATCAAAACCTTTCCTACAGCGAGCTAGTAGTACTTCAACTAGTCATTTATAAACTTTTTTTCATTAATATTGGAATATATTTATTCAGCACAATGATATTAACTTATAAGAAGTATAAATATTAATATATAATAGTTCCCCAGAGCCCTAGATTCGGAGTGAGGTCGAGGAGTCCCTGTCCGCCATCTAGGGATGCTGAAGTCACGGCGGCCATATTGGATGACCTTTACTTCGACCTTTGACCTTTAATCCGACCGGCATCTTGAAACCGCCATTTTTTTACAGCTTTCTGTGATTCTGCTATCTTAAAATCGAGTTCCACATTCAATAACGTTGCGATTTTCGTTACACATACCATATTGGATGTGTATGACGTCAAAGTTGTCCTTTTCCTCGCGTTAGCCATCTTGGATTCTAGAAAGTTGCAATTTACGTTAGGGCCCGCATTTTTGAAATTTGACATTTCCGCCATCTTGAATCTGATATCACAGTCAATTTTTCGATTCTGCACTCCTGAGCGCCATCTTGACATCGTCTGATGGAGGTCGCCATCTTGGGTTCCGCCATATTTTTTTCTGTTATGCTGGAGGATGCCATCTTGGATTTCTCCAACTCTGTTTCTTGTATTTGTTCCTAGAGAGCGCCATAATCGGTCTGTATCATGCACATAAGGTCGATGTTGTGGTCCTTATCGACTTATTAAATTTAATTTTTTTATACAAAATACATTGGAAGTTCTGTGATTCGAACTATCACAGCTCTGACATCTGGGTGGCCAAGATGCGCCTTTAACTACACAGCCATCAAGACATTACCAGACTGATAATTCAATTAGGTATATAAAAAAACACATATTTGGGCTTGCTCCTGATTATTCCTGTTAATATTCTGTTGGTTTTCTCCGTGTGGAGAGCACGTGGAGAAAACCATCATAAGTCTCGCTAGGAATAATAAGGAGCAAGCGGAGAAAACCAACAAAATAATTACAGGAATAATCAGGAGCACATGGAGAAAATAAATAAATAAATAATTGACAAAAATAATATCAAAATAATTACAAAAATAATAGAATAATAAAAATAATTAAAAACAAAATTAATAAAAAAATTAATAGTTACAATAATAAAAAATTTTAAAAATTTATGTCAGCTTATAAACTTATTGGTTCAGCAAGGACAGAGTTCGGACACAAGCCGGATTTCTTTTGTATTCATTTCTATGGTTTTTATTTTTATCGTTTCTGTTTCATTTTATTTTGAATAATTTTTTTGTAATTTTATATTATTTTTGTAATTTTTTATTGATTTTTTTTTTTGGTTCACTTATCTGGATTTAGGAAAATGAGCGTTAGTTTTGTCCGTGTTCTCCTGATTATTCCCGTCATTCTTTTGTTGATTTTCTCCGCTTGCTCCTGAATATTCCTAGCGAGACTTCTGATGGTTTTCTCCATGGGCACCTGATTATTTCTAGCATTATTATGTTGGGTTTCTCCGTGTGGTCGTGGTTATATCTGTAAATATGTTGGTTTTTTTCCGCGTGCTACTGATTATTCTTGGTGAGAGTTTTGCTGATATTCGCCGAGTGTTTCTGTTTATTCCTGAGAAAACAATCAGTGCGTGTATTTTTTTTTTGTTTGCACTCACACAAGTAATTTTATTCGGATTTTGGTTTATTTAGTGAATGTATGTTACTAAAACAACGCTTAAAATATTTTTATTGGTTTGGATTCAAACAAAAAACATCCATTACTCTGTCAAATAATATGCCTGAAGACAACTGAGAAGCACTATCATGCAAGACGAACTTTCTTCTCCTTGATGCCTAGCAAAGCCCTCCTTCTCTTGGAATCGTGAGTGAGCATCCCGCTTCCGGCATTAAAAATATAAATAATATTTACCTCTACACGATACGTGGCAACATCTTTGAAATAATATGACCTACTTGCGACACGTTTCTTGTATGAGATGAATTAACTCTCGCTGATGAAATATTAAAAATTATATTTAAGTAATTGATCCAATTTAAAACTTTAAATAAAATCTGGCATTAGTCACAGAAGCTAATATGGATCCTGGTTCGTTACCTGCAGCTGTATCGGAAGGACACTATGTAGATACTACAGCAAGACATTTGTCCTGAGAAGGAATGCTAGACGACATGAGAATAATGATTGTGTTAAAAACCCACTACGCAAAATCTTAAGCTGTAATCGGTGTAGCAGGTTGTTTACACGAATAGATAGCTTAAAAAGACACGGCAGATCTCGAAAAAGCCAAGCCTACTTACGAGATAGAGGATATCGATAAAGCCACTACACTAAGAGCGAGTGTGCTGTATGATATTAATAATTTTCCTTGTCTTGAACGTGATTATGTTCATAGCTCTCCTGATCTCGACTAAGTACTTAAACTGAAGGACGCTGACTGTTTAAGAAAGACTGAAACCAATGAAAGTATCATCACCGTGAAAAGTGAGAATACATTCAAACCCATCTCAAGTTGATCCTCCATACTTTGGAAAAATTATGGACACTTAAAGAGGAAGCTTTTAGACGATGAAGAAGCTTCGATGTCTATTATTTCGAATTCTTACAGTAATCCAGGTGAAGATGCAGTCTTCTACGATGATGACGACAGTGACACTGAAGCTGGTGACAAGATGAAACACTGTGATGAAGCACCTAAAGCTGACAATATCGAAGACTGTATGAAGCCCTGAGACCAAAATTATGGAAACATCCTGATGAAATAAGTTATTCTGATAAAGCTTAGGATGAACATTGGGTCAAAGAAGAAAGTGAACTTGAGGTTGGTGTTAAAACGGAAGACTACAGAGATATTAGTAATATTTATTATAAACATGCAAGGAAGTTAGTAGTATATAAATGGGGCTCCGAGATCAGGCTCCAGGTGCTGGATTCTGATTGTCGGTCCGCCATCTTGGATTGTGACGTCACGGTGGCCATCTTGGATGAGATAACGGGACACAGCGTAACAGGACAAGTAGTACCGTGACCTTGACCTTGACCCCGATGGCCATTTTGGATCCGCCATCTTAGATCCGCCATTTTGGATGACGTCATTTCGTTTTCTCGATCATTTCGGCATTGTGTTATCCACCATTTTGAATTATTATGTCATAGTTGCAATTATCGTTACGGCCGCCATATTTAACTTTTTATTTATTATCAGATTTTAATGGAAAAAAATTAAAATTTATAAAAAAATTAAATTATAAAATTTTAATAAAAATATTTAAAAAACAAACATTTACGAGACGGAGCTCGGAGTCCTCGGTTCGAACCCCGTGAGTGCAAAAAAAATTAAAAATGGCGACCAATCTTTCCCCCGTGGTGGGTGCAGGCAGACTGGCCCCCACCACTTTTTTTCAAAGCATATATCGCCAGTTAGATGACGTCATGCCCGCCATCTTGTCCTCGTCTGCTGGAAGCCATCATCATTGTATCGTCTGCTAGAGTGTGCTGACACCATGTTAGTTTAATTCGCACCTGCTAGAGTGCAGTAATCATTTATTATTATTGCTGTGACACCCGCCATCTTGTCATTTGGCCGCCATCTTTGAATTGTGTAATTATTTAGCTAGAAAATCGGGAAAAGTTCCAAAATTCATTCAATAAATCACTTATTAATTTACATATTGATTCGATCGATTCCTGTCCTCGGTTCGATACCCGATAGATGCAATAATGTTTAATTTAATGTAAAAAATAATAATTTCAATAAACCATGTTCAACATTCGTAAACAGACTTTAAATCCTCTACTACCATCATCCTATCAGACATCAAGACCACCATATTAGATCGACTAAGGAGCTTGGTTTGATCCCTGACCGATAAAAACAACTTTAATATTTTTAAAAAGTACCACAAAAGTGACAGGTTTGAGAAAATAAAAACACTGCAAGTTCTTTCAAAAAACTTTTATTACATAAATTCTACACTACTACAAGTACAAAAAAAATACACAGACAAATTACTAAAGTCTTGTGGATTTCTAGATTTCTGCATCTGCCACCCACGAATTAAAGCGAGGTGGAAAGCCCCACCACTTGACGTAGGACAGTCCTTTTCTTCGTTTTATAATCTTCTCCACCAAGTACGTATCGGGATACAACGTAGGCTGAATCTCTTCAGCATAGAAGCCGCCATGGATAGATTTGTGGTCCAAATCTTCGAGGTAGTAGGTCCTAGGCTCTGATTCACGAACATGTGTCACACGGAAAAGTTCAGGACTCCAGTTCGCAGTGAAACCTTTCTCGAAGATACCTTTCTGCTTGGAGATTCACACAATGTCACCGACGTTAGCTTTACGCTTTCGTGGATCTTTCTTCTTCGTGTTGGAAAACACTGTTTGAAGCAGGCGATTGTCCGTTACGTCCTTTGGCTTCATTTTCGTGGTAGAATGCACCGTGGAATTATACTCGCTTATTAGTTTCGGCCAGATGTCAAGCCACTTGTAATTTCCATTAGCAGTGAACTGCCGCCACATCTTGGAACGCAAAGTTCTGTTAAACCTTTCGACAACGGAGACTTTGGCGTTACTAAATGTAGAGTAGTGTTTGATGACATACTTCTTCATCAAAGCCTTGAATGTTGCATTGTAGAATTCTTTCCCTAGGTCCGTTTGCAGGTGCGACGGTACACGTCCATCCCGCAAAATATTGTTCCATGGCCTTGGCTACTTCAGTTGCAGTCTTTGATTTTACAGGTCTAGCCCAAGCGAACTTGCTATAAACATTGATGACTGTCAACATGTACTTGAAACCTTTATTCAATCGGGAATACGGTATCATCTCAACAAGGTCCGCCTGGAATAAATCATCAATTCCACGAACTATGACTTTGCGACGAAGGTATTTCCGTCTAACAGGAGCATGAAGTTCGCGAGCGATTCCGGTTCGACTCATTGTATGTAGCCGGCTTCCCTCAGTTCTTCAAGAATGGAGACTATTTCGTTGATGTGAGAATAGTTTCCTACACTAAGCGAAGCATGTAGAATTCTAAGACGATCAACTAATTCATTGGGGTCGTCCCAATATACATAGTCAAATATCTGACCACTTTCTAGCTTTTTTAAACTTTCTCCATGTATTGTTAGTTCACTGAACAGATTAGCGAGAATGTCGATTTTACATGCTTTATATTAGCTTCACCTGTATGTTTGTCTGTCCGTCTGTAACTCTGTCTGTCCGTCTGTAACTCTTTCGACTAAGAGTGAGTGACTCATCACTGTGAAATGTCCCACCCATTCCATTACGTTCGTTAGCCGAGCGGTCGAGTACAGCTACTGGGATTCCGGGTATCTACGTACATATACAGAAACCTGTGATGGAGGCGCTCAGCATTGGCGGTTTGCGCACTTTCCTGTGTCCTACGAACCGACTCAGCAGCTGGTAGATTGTTGCGAACCTGGAAACTGTGCCGTCTATCACATGAGACCACACACAATCCTTCCTGCTAGCATCGCTGAGGTAGTCGCCTCGTCTTCATGTGCAACACCAAACATGGACGTGTTGCAACATGTTGCGACCTGTGATGCTTCTACGCAGACGTCCAAACGGTGTGCGTCTCGTCGTCGCAGTTCAGGCAGTGAATCTGTCCCAACTAGCACTGAGCCAAAGCCCAGGCATAGACGTGGTCACAGACGTCATCGACCATGTCTTGTCGGAGTTGTCGACATCGCAGAAGATGACCAGCTGGAAACCTGTGTTCCTATGATCCTGTGGCCTGCGAACCAGTTGGAACCGGAGTCGATGATACAGTGTGTGCGGCATTAAAGACTTTGCTTGTGAAAATGCTTGATTCCTTAACCTATTGTGTATTTGTGTAATTTTTATAAATAAATGTGTAAAACTTGAACTTGTGTGTTTTTTATTTCTATAATTTTTAGGTACCTAATAAAAAAAATTTTAAATACATACAATATTTTGACTCATGTAGTATACCAGTAGACCGCGGGTATATATAAGCGAGGTTCAGACGACTGGACCCGCAGTTCACCTCTGGTCGTGGTGCAGTACGGACTTGCTCTCTTCAGGTAGTTTCGTGAGGTTTAGTTACTGTTCCAATGTCGACCGGAATAGACTGTTTACCGTCAGCAGCGGGGACCTCGATGGCAGCAACGATGATGGAGTCGGAGATCCTGATACCGACTGCAGAGGAGACCGCGACAGCGGTGGAGATCCCGATACCGACTGCAGAGGAGACAACGATACATGTTGTTCCATCATCAGCTGAAGTTTCACCATCTGCATTCCAGACTTCAATTAATGAAGAGTGTACATCGCATCAATGCAAATATTGTGGCGCATCTTTTACAAAACCTACAAATGCGCGCAGACATGAAAGAAGCAGTTGTCCGAATAATTTACTGAAAAGAACAGATTTTCAATGTGACAAGTACGGTAAATTAATTTCACGTCTCGATAGCTTACATCGTCATTATAAAAATTGCTCCGAGAAAGCTAAGTGCGAGTATAATGAACATGGTTATTGTTTTGACTCATGCGTTGTACCAGCTTATGAGAATATATAAGTGAGACCCTGGTTATATGAACTTCAGTCTGTCTCTGGCTGCGGTGATGAACGGCTCGGATAGTTAGACTTGTATAACATAATATACCAGTATCTAGCTATTCTTGAGAACTCGATGGCATCATTACCACTAAATACACCAACCTGGATTGAAGGTCTACCATCAACAGTGCAGAGCTCGATGACAACATCGCCTACAGCTACACCTACTCTCTCAGCACAACAGGGGATTTCGACGCGTGCAACATCTTCCACAGAGCAGAGCTCAAAGGCTTCAGAAGTTAACATTTCAGCAGTGTTACAATGGTTGTCAACAGTGCCCGTGTCATTGCTGAAGGAAGGAGCATCCAACGGTGTTCCATCACCCAACTGCACGTACTGTGAGAAGATCAAAAACTTGAAATTACAGGATTATGTAATACACAATTGTAGTAATAACTCTGAACGCATTAAATATCAGTGCAACAGATGTTTAAGCAAGTTTATACTCTATTATATTTTAAAACGGCACCTCAGGAATTGTGATAGACTGGTTGTACATTCATCGGAATCAAGCTGTGTAATTTGTAACAAAACATTAGCAAATATTAAAAGTGCACAACGACACGAAATATATCACTGTCCTTTTAATGAAGTCGATAATTCGTCTTTGTGTGAAAATTGTGGTGTACCAATATGTCGACCTGATAAACTGAATAGACATTTACGGACATTTAAAGGACTTAGTCCGTACAATAAGAATACTGTTTGAATCGAGAAATCCACAAGACTTTAGTAATTTGTCTGTGTATTTTATTGTACTTGTAGTAGTGTAGAATTTATGTAATAAAAGTTTTTTAAAAGAACTTGCGGTGTTTTTATTTTCTTAAACCTGTCACTTTTGTGGTACTTTTTAAAAATATTAAAGTTGTTTTTATCGGTCAGGGATCGAACCAAGGACCTTAGTCGATCTAATCAATCATTATATAGACTACAAATTTATTTAATGAATTTTGAACTTTCTCCCGAATCTCTAGCATTAAAATTACAAATTTCCAATATGGTGGTTTTGATGTCTGATAGGATGATGGTAGTAGAGGATTTAAAGTCTCTTTACGAATGTTGAACATGGTTTATTGAATTTTTTTTTACATAAAATTAAACATTATTGCATCGATCGGGTATCGAACCGAGGACAGGAATCGATCGAATCAATATGTAAATTAATAAGTGATTTATTGAATGAATTTTGGAACTTTTCCCGATTTTCTAGCTAAATAATTACACAATTCAAAGATGGCGGCCAAATGACAAGATGGCGGGTGTCACAGCAATAATAATAAATGATTACTGCACTCTAGCAGGTGCGAATTAAACTAACATGGTGTCAGCGCACTCTAGCAGACGATAAAATGATGATGGCTTCCAGCAGACGAGGACAAGATGGTGGGCATGACGTCATCTAACTGGCGATATATATGCTTTGAAAAAAAGTGGTGGGGGCCAGTCTGCCTGCACCCACTACGAGGGAAGTATCGGTCGCCATTTTTAATTTTTTTTGCACTCACGGGGTTCGAACCGAGGACTCCGAGCTCCGTGTCGTAAATGTTTTTTTTTTTAATATTTTTATTAAAATTTTATAATTTAATTTTTTTATAAATTTTAATTTTTTTCCATTAAAATCTGATAATAAATAAAAAGTTAAATATGGTGGCTGTAACGATAATTGCAACAATGACGTCATATTTCAAAATGGCGGATAACACAATGCTGGAATGTTCGAGAAAACCAAATGACGTCATCCAAAATGGCGGATCTAAGATGGCGGATCCAAAATGGCCATCGGGGTCAAGGTCAAGGTCACGGTACTACTTGTCCCATTACGCTGTGTCCCGTTACGCTCTTCCAAGATGGCCGCTGTGACGTCACAATCCAAGATGGCGGACCGACAATCACAATCCAGCGCCTGGAGTCTGATCTCGGAGCCCCATTTATATACTACTGTAGTTTACATCATCAGAAGAGATTGATTATGCATCATGGAAAGATAATAACATATTGTTCGCTTTGTGCAGGAAACTATTCGCACATCAAAGAATTAGCCTTCATACTCAAAGAACTAAGGAAACTGGCAACATACAATAATGACTTGCATTACTTGTATTTGCATAAATTTGAAAACTAAATAATATTTTGTATTTTTAAAAGTGATTGTTTTATTTCTCGAAATCTGATTTTAAGTAAGACTGAGTTCTCGCGATTGCATGTTCAATGGATGCATTATTTCTTCATTGCATGTTTGGTGTGTGCACTGCATGTTCGTTGCATGTTCGGTGTTCGTATTGCATGTCCATCGCATGTCCAGTTTGTTTACTATGTGTCCATTGCATGTCCAGTGTGTGTACTGTGTGTTCATTGGGGGTCCTGTGTGTGTACTGTGCGTTCATTGCATTTCCTGGGTGTGTATTGCATGTCCATTGTGTGTCCATTGAATGTACTGTGTGTCTATTGCATATCCGGTGTGTGTACTGCGTGTCCATTGTGTGTACTGTGTGTGTTTGTTTTTCGTCTTCATTGCAAGTGTACTGTGTGTCCATTGCATGTCTTGAGTGTGTGCTGTGCGAGTCCTTGTATTATCGTGGCGTGTCCAGTGTGTGTACTGTGTGTTCATTATGTGTTCATTGTGTGTCCTGTGTGTGTACGTGTGTCCATTTATTGTACAGTATGTGAACTCTGTGTCCATTGCATGACCCGTGTGTGTACCGGAGTCCATTGAGTGTCCTGTGTGAGTATTGTGTGTTCATTGCATGTGTACTGTGTGTTCATTGCATTGTACTGTGTGTACAGTGCATGTCCTGAGTGTGTACTGTGTGTTCATTGCATTTCTAATGCATGTCATGTTTGTGTACTGTGTGTCCATTGCCTGTCCTGTGTGTGTACTGCATGTCCATTGCATGTCTTTTATGTGTGTATTGTGTGTTAATTGCTCGTGTTTTCTGTGTGTTCATTGCGTGTACTTTGTGTCCATTGTTTTTCCAGTGTGTGTACTGGGTGTTAATTCATGCATTATGTGTTATTTTCTTTTTTGAATGTGTGTTGTTTCGTTGAATGTGCATAGTAAAATATTCAGTCAGCTCCTAATATTTACTGGTTCAAAACCTATTGGTGGTGATAAAACATTTTTTAGGGATTCTTGGTTCTTAAGTAATCGTAAAATTGTTATATTTGTCTCATTTATTGTAATGATTTTATTGATACTTTAGGTCTGACAGTTCGGAGACTTTCCCTTGACTGCATTAAATATGATATATTTGTTACCGACGAGGAAGGTCTTGAGATTAGGAGACGTCTGGTCTATACGCCTGAAATTTTACATGACCTACCCTTGTGATCCGAAGGCACTTGGCCTATATGCCTAACATTGTACATGAACTGGTTGGAAGGTATTACTTGCATTGAACAATTTTGACTTCCACGCTAGACACAGCGACGACGTATTTATTTCGTCAGACAAGTATCTTATATAGATTCGTTTGTCGTAGAAATAATGATTAATAAACTCCACAAAAGACAATGGGAAACAGAATTTAACATTTTTTTTAACTTTAGTTACTCTTATCACTGACCAAGAAATAATACCATGGATGGAAATCTATTGAGTCATTCATAATTCTAATAAGTACTTTTTGATATATATTTTTTTTTAATTTTTCTCGAATTTCTAGGTTAATTACTACGAATTTTCAAAATGGTGGCCAATATGTCATCTTCGGCATACTGGTGGCTGATAGAAGAAGATTTTAAGACTCTTTTAGGATTTTACACAATTTTAAATTGAATAATTTTTTTTTACCTAGAATAAACATTTTTGGATCGGGCAAAGTTCGACCTATGTACTGTAATCGATAGAATCAATCATTATTTAAATAAGTGATTTTTTTTTATGAACTTTGAAATTTTCTCCGAATTTCTAGTTTACTTAATACAGATTTACAAGATGACGGCCAAGACGACCAACAAGTTGGCAGGGACCCTGGTAATAAGTAATTACTACACTGTAGCGGGTGAAAATTAAACTATCATGGTGACAGCGCACTCTGGCCGGTGATGTGTGTACTGCATGACACTAGCGCCCCTGGTAGCGAGAATTTAATATTAAAAGATAGCGGTACTGTCTCGAACAAGTAATGCTTTTTTTTTAAATTAAATAATTTACAAGTCCAAATATGTGCTTGTTAGTTTTTATATAAGTACCTTATTTAATCCTGTCTGGCAATTACCTTGATGGCCTTGCGGTTAATGGCGTATGTTTTACATCCCAGAGGGCAGAGCTATGATGGTTAGAATGACAGCGCTTCCAATGAAGTTTGTATAAAAAATTACATTTAATATGTTGATAAGGAGCGCAACAGCATTGGTAGGTAATGTAACTTCGATGCTATGTGTATGAGACAGAGCGATGCTAGCGCTCTCTAAGAACAAACACCAGAAACAAAGTTGGAAGAATCCATATGGTGGCCTCCAGCAGAACAGAAAAAAAAACAAAATAGCGGAACCAATATGACAGCCTCCAGCATACATTCGCAAGATGGCGCACATGATAGCAGAATCGAAAAAAATTGACTGTGTGTCAGATCCAAGATGGTGGACGTGATGTCAGAATTCAAAAAGGCAGCCGTAACGAAAATCGCAACTTTCTAGAATCCAAGATGGTGACTGTAACGGAAAGTGCCATGATGTCATAAACATCCAATATGTGTGCATAGTGAAAAGTCCAATTTTAGTGAATGAGGTACTCGTTATTAAGATGGTAGAATTGGCGGAAAACAAAATGCTGGATCAAAGATGGTGGCTGGATTCAAGGTCAAATGTCAAGGTCAAGGTTAATGTCAAGATCACCCAAGATGGCCGCCGTGATGTCAGAATTTAAAATGGTGGACTGGCACCTTGCACCTCACTCCGACTCCAGGGCTCGAGTGAACTATTATATAGTACTAATATTATAAGAGGTACAAATTAATAAAAAATAATTGCATTTGTTTTTCACGATTTCGCATACCCTTAAAGCGCACATGTTTCAGTAAGTAAGTCAAAAGTGAAATTAACTTGTCACAACATGTGCATTTATGATTTTGAGGACATTCAGTGACTCCTTATCTCTCAAAAACAGGCAGATTGTGCTTCAGTGTTTTGAGCCATGCGCACAATGCAACTCTCGGTTTTTATTAAGTATCAAAAGGTGGACACTTTAAGGCGCACTGAGCCAGCTGTACGCTATTTAATCTTGAAAAAATATGTATATATTTTCCAATCCTGTGCATGATTGTTATATTCCGACTTTAAGTATTACACTTAACCTATATTCAGCTATGAAACTCTCATACTGTTATTACTTTAATTCTGGGTAAACTGAATTAAATTTATATTTTCCATCACATGTTGCAGATGCTGAATCTTGGCAAAACGAAACGGCGTTGTGACAATGACCATCGAGCTAGCTGCAAGGAATTTCATTCAGTAGTCGGAATGTAGGTGAAAAATTCGCGGAGTCCCGGAACCCACGACCCCTACCCCTTCCCAACGCCCAGCGAGGGAGGTGTATACCGATTGGCCATTAGCGACCTGTCAATCATGGCCTTCCCCTGCTCCCCTACCACCTTCCTAGGCGCTGTCATACATCCCTGTGGCCAGGTCGTTCTGCGGCCTTGCAGAGGCCGCCCGAGGATTGACGTGATTACGGCTCTTTTCTGGATGCTTCGGGCGTCGGGTCGGCCCGGGATGGCGCGACACGTCACAACCCCTCCAGTTCATTCCAGAAAGAAGGCCAACTGGTATAAAAGAGGCAACGCCGGCCTCCGCGGGAGTTCAGAAAGTGCGCGTGTTCGGCGAAAGGCGCGACGCGACACGGAGTGACGGGATAGGCGCGTGGTAAGGGGCGAACCACTGTCGAGCCTAGCTACAGTGAGGAGTGAACTGTGGATGTGACGGATACTTAGTGATTTGTGAGCAGACTTTAAGTATGGTGATTTAATTAGTGGGGGAAGGCAGGTTAACTGCACGCACTTAACTTTGACACATTATATTTCTGTTAATAAAGTTTAAAAAGCAATGTAATTAATTTGTAGCAAAGAGACATTAAGTCAGTTTAAATATAGCCGAGTATTAGTACATTGTTCAAAAGGGAAGTGTGGTTTTTTACTTAAACTATTAAAGTATGTATTGTGTACGATTACCCGACTTGAGTGGGTAATCGTACGCACTAAATTTATGTTGTGTACTATTACCCTCTATGCCAATTCTGGTGCATAAAAATTTTCCCGAATATTCCCTGAAAGGAAATATTATTTTTTTTAAATATAACAATGTACCTAAATAACAAAATACCCTTTTTGTACTATACTGGGGACATAACAATTTATTTTATTTTCAAATTATAATACAGACATGATATGATATTTATGTACAGTTTATTTATTTTTTATTTTTCATAGCCTCTAATTCAAGCTTGTAGTTAAGTATTTTTAAAATATTTTTGTAGGTACTTGAATGAAATTATATATAGTTTAGAACGTAGCTTACTCATTATTTGCATTGTTAATTAACAAATAGGGAGAGCTAACACAAAACAACAAACTTACACTGACAAACCATAGTTGCAAATATGTAGAAAAATTAAATTTTCATCAAAATAACTGATCACAGTTTTTTATTTGACAAAGAAGAAGACTTTTTTAGCATTAAAGTTATTGAAATATTTATACTTTCACTTGACGAAAATCGCATACAAAATTTCAATGACTTTCTGCATCGCTACAGTTTGAATGGACCCAGCCCGAACACCTGACACAGCGGTACCACAGTTCTCTGTCCTTACAAAACTCTCCACAAAATATACATATCTCATTAGTACTACTTATTTTTTGTTGGAAAGATAAAGCCACCATATCCAAATTTTCAATACATCATCTTGACAAAGATCTTTTGTATTTCCTTTTCTTTGCTAGAAGAAACGAACGAATCGCTGAAAATATTTTTCTTCGTTTTCTTCTTTTTCATTTTTTTTTTTTTTTTTTGGATTCCCTATATCATGTTCAGCTTGTTTCCTTTTATTTTTCCTCTTTGTTTCCACTTCTTCCAGCACTTTTTTCCTTGGAGTGGCTGTTAGAGTTCCCGAACGCCGTTTTCGTGTCGGTGCCTTCCTGGTCCCTGCAGTCCTTGATGTCGATGGTTTTGTAACTGGGGAGATTAGTATACATATTTGTTTGTTATTTTCATAATATACAAAACCATTGATATGATCCATTTAAACATAACAGTTACCAAATTTCGCACGGGTGAATTAAACGCAGATGGGGAACTTGTACGCATCCCTGCGTACGAATAATACCCCAAACGACGCCATGTCAGTTTTCTGACAGTCACAGTTGAAACGATCACAAAGTACAAGCCCTTACCACGTTAAATTATAGCAAAAACACCACTAATTATTTATGAACATCTAAAATTCTACAAAAGAACACAGTGTTTTCCTTACCTCGAATGCAATGAATGCAGGATTTTATTGGAAAAATCTCCGATTAAAAAAAAACACGAATATCCGACATAACTTCAGCCGCACGCCATTGCAACTCGACTAGAACGAAGTGACTCCTTTCGCAGCATGGTAGCACCGGTGCCTCTGCGTGCGTCTCCTCTTCTTTAGCCAGATACCCACGTGCGTACCATTACCCACTGCGTCCAGTTACCCCGCCTTCCCCTAATGTAAATATCTGTAACAAATAGAACTGTATTAAATTAATTGGGCTATCCTTACGAACCCGTTTTCCCCACTCGTAACAATATGTAATGGTTTCGTGCCACAAGGACAGAAGACTATACAACATTTATAAGCTTTTCTTCAAAGTCCTTCCGTGATATTAGCGGATTAAATGTTATGAAGCCTTTAATAAAACAGTTAGTACTGCTATTCCTCATGCTAATAAAAAATTGGTTTTTCCCGTATTAATTTTATTCACATATAATTTATGGCACACCTTCGTTAGGCTTGCATTAAGACAAAATATTAATTCATATAATAATTTATTGACCAACATACATTCAAATAATTTTAAAACTACTTGGATGTTTGTCATGTTTGTTATTTTATATGGGCAGTGATTTATGACTGGGGCAAAACCCAATATTCAGTAACAGTAGTACTTGTACTGGTGGTCGCTCCGTGGTCGGTCTGCGGTATTGGAGCCGCAGGAATGCGGATGCTGCGACTGCGCTACTGGAGCCGCCGTGGCACTTCGCTCCGTCCCCCCTCCTCCCCCCACCACGCGGACACACACACACCTCCCGTGCACCCCTACACCGCCCAGCCCTGCACGCGCGCAGATCCAGGGGACGCAACCCAGCAGACGGAATAAGGCCACTAAAAAAAAAACGTGCAGTTGAGAAGTGCCAACATCAAAAATTAAGTTTTAAATGAGGAAAACATATATAGGAGTATCATAAACATAATGACTTTAATAAAAAAGTAATTTTACAGACATTATTAGTTCATAATTTATGGAATGGTGTATTAACGGACTGGTGTATTGAGTATGATTGCAAACTACTATACTTTGGAAAATGTTTTGGCTTTGTTGAATGTTGGTAGCAATGGAATAAGCATGGCTGCATGTGCACGTGTGCAGACGTGTGCTCGTGTGTATTTTTTTTGCAATTGAAATTGATGTTATGATTTTCATCACTCATACTTTGCTGCTATGCTATGAATTTTTTAAATTAAAAAATATATATAAAGCACTTTAATATAGTGTTTTGATTGTTAAGTACTAGAAAATGTATAATCTGAAACATTTGTGGTGAATATTCCTAGCAAATAAAACAAAACAAAAATAAAGATAGCCAAAATTTTCTTTCGAAACGTTAAAGACTTTTTGGTTGTTAGGTTTCTGATAAATACCGCACAGTTAGCTGATTTACAAAGAAAATAAGAGCGTTAGTTATAATATTCAGTTGCGACTCTTTATCTCCGTTGCTTGTGGCCAGAACTGGCTTTAGACGCCACACAACTTCCGTGTGTTGTCTTGCAACATTACTTGCAACGCACTAGAAATAGTTTCTAGGTTTTATTCTTTGTCATTGGTGTGTTTCAATGGATCGTTCATGTCTCGGTATAACTTAAGTACAAAATTGGTGTAAACATTCAAAATTGTTTTCATGGACGCATATCCGGAGGGCCCTGGTCTCCCCCCCCCCCCTTGTAATTGAAAAGCCCCTTGCAATTGCAAAATCGTGACTGTGAAACGGAGTTCAAAAAAGTAAACGTCAAAACTTTGTGTATATGTTTAAGTTTTCTGCTTATTGCATGCATATAGGCCAAAATATGGGCAGTATACAATATACAAGCACCCTCTTCAGAGATAACTTGTGTCGGTTAAAAACCACGCGCAAAACTCTCTCTCTCCCCCCCCCCCTTCCCAAGGATTTCTGCTGGTCTGCCTTGCGAATCCTACAGATTAGTGCCCCTGATTGTTTTATTTTATTTAAAATTAAATTAAATAACACATACAAAAACAATTATTGTTTTGTTTCAAGGATGTAACACGACCTGAAGCTTATTATCTTGTAATAAAATTTGGCTCTCTGTGCGTAGCTGACACTCGCTCAGAAGGGAATTACAACAGCACGTTACCTCCGTCCAGCCGCCACACTCTCGTTCGTCAAAGCCACGCATTTAGCCAAGCGACAGCTACCATGCCAAAACTCCTGAATGAACAAATACGAACTGCACAGGCTGTTTGTTCTCTGGTGACAATTGACTGGTGCTACCGAACCACAGATTTAATATATATATCCGTCCGTCAAAAGTACGAGTTTTCAAAACTTTTGACAAACTCTTTCGGGCCCTCTGATTGGCTGCAGCTCATTAGACTTCTCAGTTGTCTTCTGGAACCTCCTGTGCTGCTGGCGTAGCGGGAGACAGTACGTACGGACCTTCTTGTACAAGAATGTGTACATCTTCTGAGAACGTCGATTTGCAGCGAGTGAGTAGCATCCGAATATTCTAGCAACTAGTAGGGCCTACCTACACAAGGATTTGTGTAGGTATTTCCTAGTGCGTTATTGGTCCGGTTTCATTTTCCTTGTGCAAACCTAATGTACACAAATGTTAAATTATTCATTAAATCATTATAAAAGAAAATTTAATATTTGTTTTTATGAATTAGTTCTAGCGCAGTTTCATTTATTATCACCTCTTTAACTGTTACGTTAGTGTATTTAAATTTGTACATGAAGTAACTGTTGGTTCCAAAATGCGAGCCTCTTGGTGTACACAACTGTCGTGTGTGTTGTGGGGTAGTGGTTATAACCATGTGGGAGAAACTGCAATTGCCGAGACATTTTCGACATAGCTCTTGAATTAGTTTTGGGCCCAGCCGCTAGATAGCAGCTTTCGTAATATATTACTAACATAGCTATTATTTATTGTCAGAAGTAACGCAAACAAAACAGTAAAAACAAACTTCATTTTGGTAGCTCCATATTTTATGACGTGGCATACTAAACATTTTACATTGCCTACTAATTGATAAAGAACTTGCTTTTTTTTAATACAAAACAGTATTAAATGTTTCTCGAACAAGTTAAATCTCTGTTAATAAGCAATCAGTCGTCAAATGTCTCAATTAACATTATAAACTTAACACTTTGGATTTGAACCTCCCGTCCAATATTTTTTTTTTTTTTTTTTTTTGGTAAGTATTTCTAGGCCCACCCAACAGACGCCAAACATGGTTTCAGTCTCCGCTGCAAGAGTCGCACGCGTGTGTTGTGTGGCTGTGTCGTGGTGAGTGTCCCGCGCGCGGAGTTATCGCCGCACATGGCGTCTCGCCAGCTGACCGGCCCCTGGGACGCCGAGGCCTCGTGACGCATCTGCCGCGGCCTGCCCGCGCCCAGCCAGTGCGAGCGCCGCTGGCTCGCTCCGGTCTGCAGTCCCCCGGCCAGGTACCAGTTACCCCTCGTGGTCGCCGACACCTTCTCGCCATTACTTGCCATGTACGAAGTCACGTTCCCGGCGTGATTTCAGCTGTTTAACAGGGGCGGCAAGGCGTGCCGGGATGTGGGGTACAGAATGGCCCTCGTCCGGGGATCCTCCCCGGGAAATTAAAAAAAAAAAATCATTAAATTGTTAGGTTTCCTTTAAGATTTTTCAAACTATTTTCACTATCAACATTTATTTTCTCTTAACTTTATAATATACAAGTTCCAATAAACTTGTATTTCGTCCCTAAATAAAACTTCATTAATAAAGACTCAAGAAAGTGCATTGCTTGTAAAATGTTATTTTACACTTCTTTGTAAATTATTGATAATTTTTCTTCAAAATTGGGTGGCTAAATACTGGGTTGGACAATTCTGGGGTGGCAACCGCCACCCCTTGCCACCCCCGAATTACACCTATAAATTGTTTATGATGTGTGTTCCCTCCTCCGCCAGCTTCTGTATCCACTACTGACTGCGAACAGGGGTCGTACGCAGGATGGGATAATAATTTCCCCCCCCCCCCCCACCTCCAATCCTAAAAAATTTATCATTCCCACCAACAAATGGAATTATTTTTAAAGTAAACAGCGGGCAAAGTGGTTACGTAACACCCCATCCCACCCCTCCGTAATGAAATTATGTTTCGCTCCTGACTGCGAATGTCGAAGTTCTTGCATAACTACGCAGTTGTTCACGTCTTGAAGTGTGTCGAGTCAGGACACAATGCGCAAACGTGTGCCGTCTGCAGCGAATATTAAAACAGTCCACCGAGGTGGGGCTCTCATGCATATGCGGCCATGCACACAATGCTGCAGGTACAACTTATTCAGAACAATCAATCAGTATTTCAGGGGCGCAAATCCGTAGGATTCGCAATGGTGGCGCGCGGCAATTAGCAAGGTGAGGTGGGTGTTTTGCGCGTGGGTTTTAACCGATACAATTAATCTCTGGATATGTGTGCTTGTATGTTGTAAACTGCCCATATTTTGGCTTATATGCATACGATAAGCAGAAAACTTTAAAATATAAGGTAATGGGGTGCAGTAACGCCACTACTCTTCAAAATTCCAGTTTACTTTGAAATATAAGTTTATTTTAATGTAATATTGAAGGGTAGATACACACCAACAATAACATAAAATGTTTCAGATATTTTCGTAAATAATGGTTTCTTTATTTAATAACAAATATAAATAAAAGCATAGTGCCGTTATTACATCCCTATTGGCCACAATGATGCCATATAAAACATTTCAATATTACATTTAAACAAAGAACACTCTAACTAATTATTCTTCAATTATTAATATATATATATATATGCTGACAGAAAAGATAAAGCAGACTTTAATCACTGTCATAGTAGTGCAGATATCACAAATACCAGTTTTAGATACCTACCCTGCAAGACAGTTGTCGTAGAACCAACAACTGCATTTTGGCTTGAACCCTGCTTACCTTTTCCCTGCACCTTCAAAGTATTATCTCCACAACTCCACAATACTTGCTGGACTCAGCACTAGTAACTAGGTACTGGTTCCCTGTCGACTGAAGAGCTGGATGTTGATAGGTTTTGGACTAGTAACAAGGTGCTGGTTCCCTGTGGACTTGCAGAGATTGATGCTGGTAGGATCGGCTAGACATACCAAAAAATGACATTTTTAGTGCACTGTTGCATGTACATTCTTTAGACCTTCTTGTACTGGGTTGCGTTCTTTGGTTTCTGGTGTTTCAATTAATGTGCTGAATGACGGCGTTTTGTGAGATGGAGAAGCAGCCTGGCATGCTTCGGTTTCAGGCAATGAGGGTGACTGGGATGTACAAATAGTAGCACTTACAGTGGTGTAGAGTTCACTCGAATGTTGTGATTTTTTCTGAAATTATGCTACGATCGATTGCCGTGGGTGGAATAGTTTTATGATTAAATTGATGTATCCGTTTGCGCGGAATATGGAAATAGCATTACTAAGAGTGGCTGATCTTAACCATGCACCACAAAAGATTTTACCAAATTGAAGCTTTCCAATAGGACGAACAAAATTTACCCTTTTAAATGTGTCTGCCGCTTCTGTCCAGTAAATTTTTAAAGCTTTAAATACTTCTTTGTCCAGCGACTGAAGCTATTGACTACAATGAGTAGGCAAAATAAAAGGTTGGATTCCAAGTTATTCGGTTGTATCCAAAACACCGATGTCTTGGCTTGCATACCCACCCAAAATTATAAGATCATTTTTTCTGTATACAATAGCTGTTAAAGTGATAAAGCAAATTTCAGAACTCTTTGGTTTGCATGTAGCCCTCTTCAGTCATTGAAAAAACTAGCCCAGGTGGAAGTCCATCCCCATACCCCAATTTTTTATTTTTACCTTTAAAGATTACTACAGGTGGAATTCAGATATTTCTTGTAGTATTTATACAGCCTACAACATAAACTGTTTTTCCTTTCTCAGTATATGTTGCTGCGTAGAATATTTTGCTTCTCTTCTGAGCAAGCACTCTCTCAGGAGAGCCGTAGCACAACTGCAGGCCAGTCTCATCAACATTATAAATAAGTTGTGGTGTGTTTGACAAGTTCATTTCCTAAATGGTCTCTTATAAATGTGTGAAATATCGTCCCACTGTATCTTTGTTGAAACGCATCAACCTACCGTAGCTGTGAGGTTCAGTTCTCATAGACAGCTCAGGGTGACGAAGCAAGAAAGCTTCAAACCATCTTCTCCCAGATTCTCACCATGAAACTGATTTTTGATATTATTTGAAGAACAATAATTATAAACTAGCTCACAAACTCGCCTTCTTTTTAAGCCAAAAACCAACTGCTTGCACCTTCTTTATTCTACAAATGAGATTATTTAGTGTCAAATTTCTGCCCTGTCCAAGTTTCTTAAAACAACTGTTACGTAACAAGTGATCACGCAGCTGTTGCTACTTTTTATTCCGGCTGAACGAGTTGTACCACCCTGAGGAACTAGTTGCCGAGAATCCCATGTCATTGGTATATCCCCATTTCCCCCTAAAATAAAATAAAAAATAAATTTAAAAAAAATATTGAATAATTGTATGGTAGCGTGTTTTGATTTAGTGTTGAGTCTCTGGGTTTGAGACGAGTACAAGGAATTGTTGTCAATTTATCTTGGCTTTAGTTTGTCCTTACGTTATTTTTCTAGTCAGAGTGGTAGTACATGAACGATAAAATTCAGCATTCCTCCAGAAAATATTACGAAAATATTTTGTATTTCATATTATGTTGTATTTAAAACCAAAAATGTATATACTTTTTTAATCACGGTATTATTTTAATTCCATAGAGCAAACAAGGTTTTAATAGAATTATGAGCTAACATAACTAAACATTCTTCATTAACAGTTAAAAATACTTAATTTATATATCACCTAGTTAGAACTTATACCCACGACATCCATGCATAACATAATAAAACGATATTCATACAGTTAAGATGTGAAATTATTTCTCAAAATATTTTTGAAAATTAATTTTCTTATTCATTAATTATGTGGTAATCAAGGCATTAGGTATCCATCTATACAAATTTAAGTAATGTATTTTTTTCAGTAACATGCTTAACAAACGAGTAACTGGAATAAATAAACGACGAATGTGCCAAATAAAAAGGCGATATTTAATCATAACTTCATAACATATAAATATATAATAGTGGCGGCATTGGATCCATGAGGTACGGCGTTATTGTACACAGTTACATTTACTTAATATTTCCCTATTTAATATGTAAAAAAAATGTTCTGAAGTTCTTTCCAGTGCTGTTTAACTGGAATTTCAAAGGGAATATATGCGTCTAGTACGAGATGCTTAGTAAGCATTTTCTTAACATTGAACCAATAATTTAAAAACAATATAAATTTGTACTCGCTCGAATTACGTGCTAGCAGCAAGACTGCCGTTTCTAAGCGCTATACAAATTCCTGTGTTCCAACTTTCACAACTGTTGTGACTCGACTGAAGCCTTACCCAGTGAGGAATACAACCACCCAGAGCAGGTAGTCGGGGCAAGGTACGAGCGCTGGACATACAACTGAACAAAAAAAGTGGCGTTATTGTAGCCATTGTGTTATTGAATACGGTTACCCTACAGGAAGTTTTCCATAAAACATAGTTTGGACGTTTGCATTTATCAACTCCGTTACATAGTCACAATTCTGCAAGTACAAGCGGGCCCCAACGGTGATTGGGGGGGGGGGGGGGGGAATATAAGCCCATGCACTATTTTATATACATATATACACACAGAGAAATATCGTTTATCCGAATTGCGTTCATCTAAGCATCCGATTGGTCCAGTATGATTTGTGAAAAAATAATTAATGTTCCTTAAAATATTTTCTTGGCTGGAAAATACATTAAACAGAGAACAGTGAAGATACTACCGCACCATAACTATTATGAAGCACAATATGGTTGCGATTTAGTATAATGTAGGGGAAAACTAGGTTCGTAAGGGATAGCTCAATAAGGTTTTATTACACAGTTTTATTAATTACTAATATTTACATAAATATAAAATATTGTTCTTAAAAAGTCCTAAACAACAATTACTATCACTTAAAAATGTTTATCCCCAAGTCACTCAGTGTGTATCAAGTTACATAGTCCGCCCTCCTCGCGGAACTCTCACCGCACTCCTCGCGCAACTCTCACCGCACTCCTCGCGCAACTCTCACCGCACTCCTCGCGGAACTTTCTCCGCACTCCTCGCGCAACTCTCACCGCACTCCTCGCGCAACTCTCACCGCACTCCTCGCGGAACTCTCACCGCACTCCTCGCGCAACTCTCACCGCACTCCTCGCGCAACTCTCACCGCACTCCTCGCGCAACTCTCTCCGCACTCCTCGCGCAACTCTCTCCGCACTCCTCGCGCAACTCTCTCCGCACTCCTCGCGCAACTCTCACCGCACTCCTCGCGCAACTCTCACCGCACTCCTCGCGCAACTCTCACCGCACTCCTCGCGCAACTCTCACCGCACTCCTCGCGCAACTCTCACCGCACTCCTCGCGCAACTCTCACCGCACTCCTCGCGCAACTCTCACCGCACTCCTCGCGCAACTCTCACCGCACTCCTCGCGCAACTCTCACCGCACTCCTCGCGCAACTCTCACCGCACTCCTCGCGCAACTCTCACCGCACTCCTCGCGCAACTCTCACCGCACTCCTCGCGCAACATTCACCGCACTCCTCGCGCAACTCTCACCGCACTCCTCGCGCAACTCTCTCCGCACTCCTCGCGCAACTCTCACCGCACTCCTCGCGCAACTCTCACCGCACTCCTCGCGCAACTCTCACCGCACTCCTCGCGCAACTCTCACCGCACTCCTCGCGCAACTCTCACCGCACTCCTCGCGCTACTCTCTCCGTACTCCTCGCGCAACTCTCACCGCACTCCTCGCGCAACTCTCACCGCACTCCTCGCGCAACTCTCACCGCACTCCTCGCACAACTCTCACCGCACTCCTCGCGCTACTCTCTCCGCACTCCTCGCGCAACTCTCACCGCACTCCTCGCGCAACTCTCTCCGCACTCCTCGCGCAACTCTCACCGCACTCCTCGCGCTACTCTCTCCGCACTCCTCGCGCAACTCTCACCGCACTCCTCGCGCTACTCTCTCCGCACTCCTCGCGCAACTCTCACCGCACTCCTCGCGCAACTCTCTCCGCACTCCTCGCGCAACTCTCACCGCACTCTTCGCGCAACTCTCACCGCACTCCTCGCGCTACTCTCTCCGCACTCCTCGCGCAACTCTCACCGCACTCCTCGCGCTACTCTCTCCGCACTCCTCGCGCTACTCTCACCGCACTCTTCGCGCAACTCTCACCGCACTCCTCGCGCAACTCTCACCGCACTCCTCGCGCAACTCTCACCGCACTCTTCGCGCAACTCTCTCCGCACTCCTCGCGCTACTCTCACCGCACTCTTCGCGCAACTCTCACCGCACTCCTCGCGCAACTCTCACCACACTCTTCGCGCAACTCTCACCGCACTCCTCGCGCAACTCTCACCGCACTCCTCGCGCAACTCCTCCGCACTCCTCGCGCAACTCTCACCGCACTCCTCGCGCAACTCTCACCGCACTCCTCGCGCAACTCTCACCGCACTCCTCGCGCAACTCTCACCGCACTCCTCGCGCAACTCTCACCGCACTCCTCGCGCAACTCTCACCGCACTTCTCGCGCAACTCTCACCGCACTCCTCGCGCAACTCTCACCGAACTCCTCGCGCTACTCTCTCCGCACTCCTCGCGCAACTCTCACCGCACTCCTCGCGCAACTCTCACCGCACTCTTCGCGCAACTCTCACCGCACTCCTCGCGCAACTCCTCCGCACTCCTCACGCAACTCTCACCGCACTCCTCGCGCAACTCTCACCGCACTCCTCGCGCAACTCTCACCGCACTCCTCGCGCAACTCTCACCGCACTCCTCGCGCTACTCTCTCCGCACTCCTCGCGCAACTCTCACCGCACTCCTCGCGCAACTCTCACCGCACTCCTCGCGCAACTCTCACCGCACTCCTCGCGGAACTCTGTCGCTCAACTTTCGCCGCGCCCGCGGCACTCACGCCACTCACCGTCGCGTCGCGTCGCCCCAAAGCTCATGCATGCTCAACTTCATTTTTACCACACTAACTCTCAGGTAAAGTTAATTTAATATTGTTCACATTATTCATGACGAATTAATAGTCTGTGGAGTAGCATAAACGAATATTTCAAGTGTTTGTGACCTTACAACACGGTCACAATGCGTAACTACTTCAAAAAGTGCCCAATACTATGTTCTATGCCATATCAGCAAAATAGTTCATACGAAATTGTATTGCAAGCAGTGGTGATCCGAAATTACAGAGCCTGAATCCCTTTAATTAAACCAAGTAATCCGTAATATTAAAAAAAATCATTAAAAAATACTAAATAATTGTATACCAGGAAACTATTATTTGAAATAAACTTGTGATTATAATAGCCATATGCAGGGATCTTCCTTCTCTTTCCCATTTAGGCTTCCTTCACGAAGTAAGGCGCCGTCCTAAATATTAAACTACCGTGCAGTTACTAACAGGCCGACCTGCTCCTTCACTTCTAAAAGTAAAAACTAGCATCGTCCTAAATAGCTAAAAAAGCTGAACGTCATACGATTGTGCACGAACCTTAGTGACGTCACGAAGACGTCATATAAAAAAATTCTGTTATTTGTAAGCTAATGTTTACATTTTGATCGAATGGTGGCCTCAGCTAGAAACTAATATGTAGCATATTGATACTTGATAATTTCGAAATACAAATAGAATCGTACTTTTTAGACATTATTTTATTCTTATTCTCCATGCTGATTAAGTCCAAAAAAGTAACATTCGTGTTACCTCGGCATTTCGTATTTCATAGTCAATTTATTAAGTCCATATGTACAAACTATGAAACATATTTTAGCGGTTTCAATAAAAGATACATAGAATTAAAGTTCTTCTCAAGTTAGCACAGCCTGGTACGGACGGGTAAATAAGTTAACTCTGAAAAGTGTCACGGCGATTTGGATTGTCTTGAGATTGTTAAATTTTACAATATTTTGTGCTTGATTCGTTAGTCATAAAACATTTTGCTGGTAACTAAAGAGAAAAAACATAGAAAACATTTGTCAATGCAGGTTGAGTTGTGTTGGAAACACATTTAAAACACATTGGACATTTAACACATAGAGAGGGTAATATTTAGTCAAGGAGATTTTTTTAATATAAAAATTTATTCCTGTAAAAACTGGAAAAGCAAGTTTTAGGATTCAGATCCATCCCATTCCTCTATTTCCACTTTTTAAAATCGAGCTTTCAGTTTGATTGGCATGAGTTCAGACTGCAGAGGGCTTACCTGTCTACCTGCAGCATTAGTTTAGTAAATCATGATAGTGAAATTAAATGTGCGTGGCTTCAACTTTACAACGAAAAACATTCTGAAGGAGATTTTAAACTAAAAATAGGATTGGGGTGTGGGAGGAAATTGTCTGATTGAATGAAGAAGCAGTTGAAGATAATTAAAATTTGTAAAACCAGATGATATTTACAGAATTAATATTTCTATTGAGGCCTAGCAATATGTATGTATTTTTATCCTAATGTTGACACAACACCACCCTTTTCTTTGTATTTACCTCAAGCAAAAATATTAAAAATAATATTTTTCTTCCATCTACTTCTGGCAGGGTTGTTACAGAGACGTGTACCACACGAAACGACCTTTATTTCACATTGAACAAATGCATATTGCATTTCAAGTATTTTAAAGCAATATTAACCCTGTTGTAATAATTAGTCTCTTGTATTCAACCTAAGCAGAATATGTAATGTAGCAAGCAAGAAAAGCTCAGTAATCTGCTGCTTCTGATAGGCCTAAGATAAAAACCGATTTTGTTTATACAAAACGAATTCATTGAACAATTGAGTATTTTATCACACGTGTAACACATTATATTCAAATATGTCATTATGAAGCAAAAGTAAACAAGACAAGAATATTGTTACGTGCGCACTAGGAGGCAAGGACACGACGTATATCAGGTACTTGAGTGGGCTTTCCAGCGGTAGTCTTACCTGGCGGCTCCTTACGACCACTGACGTCACACGCGCCTTTGAATATATATATACTGTATAGAAGTCGCCAGCCCAGGTTAAAATTTCTAATACGGTTTGAGGTAGTTGGTTAATTCACCGCCGCAATCGCCACCATCTCTAGGGCATCGACTTGTGGTGGTCCCTAGCGGACAAGTGTCGAACTCTTCAAACACCCCTTCCCCTTCCCGTTGAACGACCTTGAGCTGCAGTGAATGATAGATGGGGGGTGCGGGGGAATGACAGCGGGCGACAGTGCTGCGCTCTTACGTGTAAGTAACAACTAAGACGATACAGGGCGTTACGGCAGAGCACTGCAGCGGTGAAGTTCCCAAGCTGCTCATCATACGCTTCTGAAAAACGTAGAGTAAATCCTATACACTCGCGACTTCTATATTCAAAGCACGCGCATACCTTTGGGGATTAATGCGTCCCGACCTCACCATCTCCTGCCCCCTTCTCCACATACCGTGACGCTGTCGTATATCCCTGTGGCCAGGGAATTCCACGGGCTTGCAGAAGCCGCTGCGGGGATTGACGTGGCGTCGACGCGTTTCTGGATGCTTCGTGCGTCGGGTCGGCCCGGGATGACGCGACACGTCACAACCCCTCCAGTTCATTCCAGAAAGACGGCCAACTGGTATAAAAACAGTGACGCCGGCCTCAGCGAGAGTTCCGGAAGTGGTTGAGTGAAGTGCGATTACAGTGAAGAGGGCGAGAGACCCATCCTTTGCGAGCGGCAGAGCGACAGGAACGTGCGAGTGCGACCGAGTGGCGCGAGACTGCGTGTACGGACAGGCGCGAGGTAAGGGGCGAACCACTGATGAACCTAGCTCCAGTGAGGAGGGCGAACTGGGGACTGGACAGATGTTTAGTGATTAATGAACAGACATTAGGTGTGGTGATTTAATTAGTAATGTTAATATCAGTAACATATAGAACTGTATTAAATAATTAAGCTATCCTTACGAACCCATTATTACCTACTTAGCTATCATTAATTATTAACAGTCCCTAAAAATGAGATTTGGTATTTTTTCAAGAGAGCATTTTATTTCTAAAAACACAAACAAAATACTTTTCTTTTGCTTCCTGACATGTTTTTGAATCATTCTCTTTAGAGGGCATTGTGATACCTACGACAAGTTATTTGCCAGTAGTTTACGGTTTTAAAAAGTAATTAAGTAGTGTAGGTACAAAAAACTTAGGATAATTGATTCAGTTGGGTTAAATCAGCTACATTAAAAATACTATGGAATCATGAACAGTTTTTTAGATGTGGTTAGCTTCATTAAAAAATATGTTGAAATTGACTGAACAGTTGGGTAGGTTTTGCTAGCTACATTAAAACAAATTTTAATTGTAAAGAAGTGTGGCCGGCAGGGCCACATTTTTACTTGTAATTTATTTTTGTTGCTGGTCTCTAGTTTTATATGGTTTTTTATTTCACGTATTTTTACGCCTTTTTTAATTAATGTTAATTTATCTGTAAATTTTTTTTAAATTATATTTGTTTCTGTTAATTAGTTATACGCCTTTTGGTAGCTATCGATTATGAGTTTAAGAACATCGATTGTGTTTAACGTAAATACCACTTGGCGAGCGCCCGGCTGTTGGCTGATGACGTCAGACATTCGGCTTGCCGGGAAGAAAAAATCAGCTGGGGCCGCGGGTGTTGGTGCCGAGCGACCGTGGAGGACAGAGCCATGTGACGGCGCGGACTGGTGTGCCGGACGGCAACGGGCGACGAAGAGTATTGGGATGGAGGCTCCACGCTGGGTGACAGGGCAATGGATTGCCCTGTGATACTGAACTTATCAAGGTAAAGAGAGGCCGCAATTTTGATTTTTACCCTCGTGGTGCTGCAGTGGTTTTTGGCAAACCTAGTGAACTGTGTATTTTCCCATACTAAATTTTATTTGGACGGAACTTTTATTAGCCAGTTTGGTGAAGAGGCCCATTTGTTTTCACACGTTGTTCCAGTGTGGGATTTTTTTAAAAAAAGGTCGCCCGTTTGCCTGTAGTTGCAATAAAAGTATAAGTTTGGAAGAAACGAACATTTTGCAATTTGTTTTTGAGACTTTGTCATCGGAATTTGCATACGTAAAGTTGGCATTTAGCTAATATATCAGCTTGTGCAGTATTATTAAATGTATGCGATCGGTATTGGACTACATGCGCAGCCTGATGTTGGTTGGTGCGGCCATTCTACGTTTTTATAAAATCATTGGCAAGTTAATAAAGAAGTAAGACTTTGTTTGAAGCTGATGATAAATACTTCTGTGGTAACATGGTTATGTTACGTGAAGAGTTTTTGCTACATTTCCCTTAAAAATAAGATAATTTTTTTTTGATCATCGTTCACGCCTTTGTGAATTCGTACCTATGGCCCGGCGTGGCATTAGACTCTGGAGTTGGTGAGGAAGGTCAGGAAGCCAGCGTACGCCTAGGATATTAACTTTGTTTTTTTGGCAAGTCTTTAGCAACGAACATCTGAAGAAAGACTAAACCGTTGATTGAGAGTTTAAGAACTTTATTTAAATAAATTTTTTGTACTTCAGTTTTATTATTGTAGAATTTTTTATATATTTGTATTGATTGTCTTGTTTGATTTTTGGTATTAGGGCAGTCAGTAAATTTTGATATTTTATAGTGGCCACGCCTCACGCCCTTATATAGTTTTATACTTGTTATCAGTATTTATATTTTTACGATTTTTTAAAGGTTATTGTTAGTATCGCAAATGGGGATAAGATGCTGCCATTATTAACGTCAGCTTTTGTAACTAAGCTTGTATGGTTATGTATAGTAAAAATTATTTTTGCAAATTTCTATTTTTTAATAACATACGTCCAAAGTCTTGCCTCTTGTTTGTTTAATGGTTACTCTACTATTATATCCTTTGAATTTTTTGGCCTGACCCCTGGGCAGTGGTGTGGGGAATTTATATTGTTTAGCTTTTTATGCCTGGTTTTAATATTTATTTTTTCCCTTCGCGCCCAGAGTGAGTCGGGGACGCAACCCCTCTTCCAATTAAGGAGGAAGAAGGGTTACAGAAGGTTGGTTGGATTAAGTTATCTACATTTTAAATTGGTATTCATAATCAATCGTTCAGTGTTCTTAGAACATTTTTAAAGTAGCTAACCTAATGCAACCGTCTCACGATTTAATGTATTTTTTAATGTACCTAAGCTAACCATCCCTACTTGAAGTGAAGAAATCTTTCCTTCAGAATTAATTAATAATTTGTTCTGCATGAAATTCCTAGTGTGTAATACTTTGCTCCTAAATAAACAGTATCTAACGTATTAATTAATTAACTCTATGTTTAAAATATAAATACTTATTCATTATTCATCCTACGCCAGGAAAGGTTACACAGTTTCTATTGCACCAAACATTATTCTATTGTAAACAAGACCACTTACAAAGGGACATTCGAAGGCATGTATCCGTAAATTTTTATTCATTTCAGTTTTTGCTAGAACAGAATAAATGCTACAATTCTGAAAATGAGTATAGCACCATTCGGATGAAATAAGCCACAAGTAGTTTTTTTCCAATATTTGCAAATTCATTCTTAATTAAATGAAGCACTAAAATACAAGTAGAAATTTATTTATAAGAATGTAAAAATAAACTATAAAATATGCCAGCAGCACTGAAACCGCAAATATCAACATCGCACACTCGTGTCTATGAATTTCCAAATATGCCTATGAATTGAGATATAAAACGTCAAAATTATGCTATTGGTTACATCCAAAACTCTCCTTGAAAGCTAGTCCGCAACGTCATTTTATTGCATCAACACTCACGAAACTATTTAACTGTTTATTAACTCATCATTTAACCGAAACGTCAAATGTAAACAAGTGCATGGGCTAGCTGCTGTAATAGTCTTAACACTATAATATTTAAAATGTTAAAATATGCATCAGAACTCTTCATAAACGTTCATTATGATAAATTATCATTTACAAGTTGCACAAGTCCAGTTCCTCTCTAAATTAGAGTAGAAGTTTTATAAACGAACGTGATTTTTCGAAAACTGGTTCGCTATCTTGATTTAGGCCTTAACGCTCGGATCTGGCTACCTAACTCCTGACAGCTTCCTTTACGTCAAATTAGGACGCTTTCAAGAAGGGAGGTTGAAGGATGGTTCTTGCAGGGTAGTTAAGGTTACTTTTTTCGTTTTAGGGGGCCTAAAAGATAAAGGGAGATCTCTGTATATGGCTGTAAATATATGTTTGGGATTTTTAAGTCTTGGTACCACAAAAATTCTATTACACAATATGTGGTGCAATATAATTTGAAAACATTTCAAATGGTAGTTTAAATTACAATGAGTGTGATTAAATATTTTTTTTAAGATTTTTTTTTATTTAAAAAAATCTCAGCTCATCATTGTTGGTACTGAACGAGTAACGTAATTTTTTTTCTGGCGCTAGAGAAACATGAGAATGGCCAGATAAGAAAGAGTGAAGACAGTCGCCTAGCCGCTCCGCTATCAGCCCGAGGAGATAGTGCTAGGAACCAGACGGCCAGGCCGCGGCCCTCTGGGAAGACCCGCCCCCCGTCACACGTGACTCTCCGTCTGGAATGCGACTGGCCTGTCAATCAACCCCGCCCCTCGCAGATGGCACACGTTCGTTAGACCCGCCCCTCACGATGCCCAATTTCTGCTATACTAGTGGGCATAGATGTTTGTACAGCAGAAGAGAAGAAATAATTTATAACTCCATACACACGATACCTAGAATGCCAACAGAATACCAGCCAACGCCGTTCCCGACCAAAGCAAGCATGTCGGGGTAGGATAAACATTTTGCTGTTCATTTAACCAAATACTGAAAATATATGAAAATTGCAGTTGTTAAATTTTATAAATTATGTAACCAGGTGAATGATTTTTTTAAATATTTAATCTTTACACTTCACTTGCAAAAAAAAACATATTTAGAGAGCAATTTTGAAATTAATGATATTTAATTTTCCCTGGTACATTAGTTACAAAATCTAGTCAAAAGTTAAAAGGGAATATGGATATATTTATGATATATTTATAATATTGCATTAATTAGCTAATTCGTGCCATCCTTCCTCGGCGGTGTTATTTGACCCTTGGTGGCCTGGCAATTCTGCGTGGAGTGGCTTGAACAAGCGCCATTATTCTGCATGCTTCGAGCGTCAGGTCAGCCCGTCACAACCACTCCAGTCCGTCCCAGAAAGACGGCCAACTGGTATAAAATCGGACTCGAACCCGTTTCTAAAGTTTTTTTTTTTTTTTTTTTCTCTCCCCACTTTCTTATCCACAAATAGCCCTCAGCAGGGGGTAGGTTTTTAAAGCCCCGACCGCCCCCACCAAAGGATACAAGTTAAACAACACTATAGAAGTAACTCAGCATCATATTTTCACAGACATCCACACATAAACTTTATTTTAAAACAAGAGGTAGTGGGCGGCAATCCGCGGCCTGGAACTCTTCGCGGGCCCTTCGTTCGATGCTTTGTTCTGGCATACGGACCACGAGGCCCGCAACTGCTATGATGACAATACAGTTTGCGGCACACTGTGTCGCAGTGTTGTATGATAAGCAAACAGTCTGAGCTGGTATAAAATCGGTGACGCCACCCTCCGAGGGAGTTAAGACAGGCGAGGTGAGTGAAGTGCGTATTCGGCGAGCGGTGCCGGCGCGGAGCGACAGACGGGACCGTGCGAGTGTGACCGAGTGGCGCGAGGCTGTGGGTGTGTGTGTGACCATGGTGCGGGGTGAGGGGCGAATCACTTTTGAGCCTAGCTCCAGTGAGGAGTGCGAACTGTGGACTGGACAGACCTTTAGTGCTTTGTGAACAGACAATTTTAAGTGCGAGTGATTTGTGGATAGACATTAAGTGTGGTGATTTAATTATTAATGTAAATATTATTAGTAAATAAATCTGTATTTAATTTAATTGGGCCATCCTAACGAAATCATTTTCCACCACTCGTAACAGTATTAAATATTTTATTGTAATAGTTTAAAATGCGACCGATTCACATATGTTATACATGTTAATTAATTACTAACTTATTATACTGCTTTGAGAAATTATAAATAACAATTTTTTTAACCAAGTGGGACAAAGAAAAACGCATAGTTTAAGACTGTAGTAGTTCCCATGATAAACTTAAACCTCAAGTAAAGGAAACCATCTCGCATTCCATTTTGACTAACATGTGTGGAATTGTAATGAAGGTTTATTTATTCATAAATAATTTATGGATACCCGATTTCTAATAAATGTGTTTTAATTACAGATGTTTTTGTTTAAATTACACATAAACAAATAATTCATTTTTTTAAATTATAATAAAGCTATATGTCTTCTTAGAATGAAATAATATAACCAATGGACTGTGCTATGTATTTTATGTCATTAAGACGATTATTTAAATGAAATATATTAAGCCATATTTGCTCACGACATAATTTTAATAATCCAGTAATCTGTTATTGAAAAAAAAGTAAATCGTTTTTCCAGTACTAAGGTTTGAACCTCGTCGAATAATTCCCTATAGCCACAACTCCGCGCGCTCAAATGCTCCGCTTCTTTTTAAAAATTGTTTAATCAGAAACTTTGCATAACATTTTAAAACATTTATATGTCAGTTACATGTTTGACTACATACTACATCCTTGTTATCAGTGGTAAAACACAAAATGATTTATTGAAAACAAAATACATCAAAAAAGGAAATGGTTTCGGGCAATAAAGTTATTATTTAGGCTGTATTAAATATATTTCTATCTGAGTAACTTAATATTAAAAATGAAATAAATAATGTTAATTCCACATGAAAATACATACAAACGAACTCCCCCCCCCCCCCCCCCCCCAGTTCATAATGTAGTGAAGCCAGGTTAAACAATGTATTTTCAAAATGAAAACAAGAAACTCCCAGGCCATGTTCGGAGCGTGCCTCGGCGGGCCATGTTCCACCGCTCCTGTCGCAGGACTTGCACGAAGTCCTGCAGAGTCACCGGCGCTCTTATGTCCTTCAGAGTCGTACAGCTTGCAGGATGAACCACGCCGCCGCTCTTCTCTTCACTGATGGAAACACGAAGAAGTCGCAGTGCATTAGACGCTCGTCGCTGTCGTAACCTTTACCGTCGTTGATTAGTCGTCGCACTCTTGTGCGACACCAGTGTCATATCGGCACCGCATACATGCATTCACTTATTCTGTACAATGCTGTATCAATACAACCACATAGCGCTCATGTAGGGTCGAATGTTGATGATGAATCCTGTATTTGCGCATTTCAGTGGCTGTTAGATTATTGCAGAAACTGTACACTGCCGATCGTAAATCTGAGAATATATTAATGTCCTCAATAATTCTCCAAGTCCCCATCCAGCGGATACTTGGTCTGCGACTTACTATGACTGGCACTGTCTCGGGATTATTATACAGATTCTTAACTGAGGCAGTGGAGTCTTCAGGCGTGGCTTGCATGACAGGGTGCTTCTTGGGTGGCAAACAAGGCCATAAACAACATAAGTATTAGCAATGCAAAAAAATCTACGCCATAAAAAATGCCGTCTTTAATTGGCTGCTATTTAGGCTGCCAATCACTGGAAGTGGACAAGAATATCGCAGCTTTAGATCGTTTCGATGTAGGTTGCCCAAGATTTCTGAGATCGCTTTAGGCACGACATGGCCGATCAGCAAACACTCATTTGTTTCACGTAAATATGTGTGGGTCTCAAAACACCATGGCTTTAATTGGTTTGGTTGTCTCGTCTCTTAGGCCGGCCATACACGTGGCGGTATACTGGAGACGTACACCTGTACAGTTGACCTGCGCAGGTAAGCCGAAGCGTAGGTTCCACCTAAGAGCGATGGAAATGTACAGGTGGCCAGACCTGAAAGGCAAGCCAGGAATAATCGAAAAGCAATTCTTTCTACCAGCAGAGTTGAGCATTAATGCGCATCTGTGTGATTCACCAACACCTGAACAGGTTCCAGTTCAGTTGAAGCCGGACACGTGTAGGAAGATGATCGTGCGTTATGATTATTTGTTTTCGCAAAACCACTCTTTTTTTGTTAATGTTATTCCTCTTTTGTAACGGTTATTATTTTCTTGTTTTGATGAATTACTTTACAGAACATGTCAAACCGGAAGTGAATTCAAGTTACAGAGTTGTTTATTGAATTGTACAAATCTGAACCTTGTTTGTGGCGTAGGATGAGCGAGGGGTATCATAATCGTGCACTGAGAGATGCCGCTTATTCAAAATTGACAAAATTGAAGGAATCCTAGCCAAATGTGGTTAAGGATACAGTTCTAAAGAAGACTGCTAATCTGAGGAGCAACGTTCGACACGTCAAAAAAGTCTGGTACTACAATTTGTTTCATTTACTAGAGGACCAATTTCTACCAGTACATCGGTTTGAAACTTGCATTATGAGGAAAAAAGATGGAGTGATGACATAAGTACACAAGAAACAGTGACTTAATTATTTTACTTTTATTTAAACTATCATTAGGTACATAGTTGCATAGTTTAATTCAAACAATATTAATTATAATAAGTAAGTATGTATGTCAAAATTTTAGTTGGTACTTGAATGTATAATTTTTAGAATATTTTTATCTTTACATGGCACTTTACCTTCATTCGTAAAGTAGCACATGAAATTCTCTCCAAAATGTTTAGCACTGTGAGTTATATTTCACTGGTTTTGACGATTCAGGGCAATCTTGTTAGATCGAGAAGTATCGTACCCTGTGCAAACAATAGTCATGTAATCAGTATTTTCAAGATATAAATTGCTTGGAGATGCATAAATAGTGGATTCATGCTCCCTCAAAAAATTATGTGAGACACGCGTAGCCAAAACTATTTTCACTATGTCCTGTGGTTCTAAATTAATTTCTGTATTTTTATAGTAAAGCGGGAGCAAGTTTTACAAAACCATTTTCCACAAAATGTCTTGCTCTAGACAGTCGGTAATTCTAGATCTCTTTGTCAGATTAATCTAATTGAGCTTGTCGAAATGGCTTTAATATATCTGGTCGAAGAGGGAACACATCGTCAGAAAAACTAACATATTGTACAATTTGGAAATTGTCTGAAACATCACTGGGCACTGTAATGTTCAATTCACCACTCTGTAGTTTTTAAAAAAAAAAAAAATTAATTATAAGAAACATCACAAATTCTACCGTTACTTCCAAAATCTACTAACAGAATTCTAGACCTGGAATCAACTATCGCCAGAAGTACCATTCTACGCTTGCCAATATAATTGAAATAAAAATATCTTGAAACTGCTGGAGGAAGCATGTCTATATGTTTCCCGTCCATTGTGCCGATGCAGTGTGGGAAATTCCATTGTTTGTAAATCAACTTAGCATATTCTTACCATTGTTCCGCAGAATCAGGAAACTGAAACATAAAACAGATAAATAGATGTATTAGTAAAAATATCTTCAAATTTCCAATTTTTTTATCTCACTCCATATCCATTTTTTAAAACCCTCTATTTATGTTAATAAGGGGACAATAAAACATGTTTAAGACTACATGCATACATTTTTTTCTGACAATAACAATTGTTTTACACTTTCAGGATAACGGTCTGGAGGCTCTAGAATCACTGCTACATTCTTAAAACGCGAATAAAATAGCAGACAATAACGTCGAAGCTTCAACATCAAATCTAATAAGTACAAACAACCGCGCAAGCCCTTATTCAAGACCCAACAATAACAAGAAAAATATAAGTACAAATTTGACGAATGAAGTGTTACTCTCAGTTCGGGAGCACTTCAAAAAACCTCCGGAAATGGAAGATCGCTATGATAACTTAGGGAAACTGTAGCTAACGAGGAAGAGAGGCATGTAAAAACGTCAGCGTTTAATTGCAGAAAAAAATGATCAATGACATACTTTTCGAAGCAGATGTGGGTTCTCTTACCACGCCGATGAGACATAATGTTGGGCATTGTGTGGATAATTATCCTTGATCTACATATATCAATAGTAGTAATATATAGTATTTCTTCCTGTGGCTGGTGTGCCGGTGCGTGGTGCGTGGGGTCGGTGTCCGCCATATTGGATTCTGACGTTACGTTGGCCATCTTGGATGACCTTGACCTTCAAAAATGCCCAAAATTACTAAATATTTCCTCAAAATTGGCCCAAATTCCGCCAAAATTTCTAGATTATAAGGAAAAAAATATCTCAAAAATACAAATATTACAAAAATTTCCCTACATATTTCGAGGGAAAAATTCCAATTTTGAGGAAAATCTTCCCGTTTTAGTCTTCAAACATAACAACGGCTTGAAAATCCCCCAAAGCTACTTAAATTCCCCATGAGTGGAACTTTTAAAAAATTTAATTAATTTTTTTTTTATTTTTAAAATTTCCCCCCAATTTTCTAGAAAAAAATACGGATTTTCAAAATGGTGGCTCTAATGAAAAGTCCATCGGTGAAGTCATAATTTAAATTGGTGGCCATGACATCCTAATGTTTGAGGTCGTGTTCCCGGCGGTTTTGTGCGGCATGCTCATGGGGAATTTAAACTGTTTTGGGGCATTTTGAAACAGTTGACATTTTTGAAGACTAAAACTGTAAATTTTCCTTCAAATAGAAATTTTTCATTGGAATAGGTCTTTTTTTTTTAATTTTTAAGAATTTTTTCCTGAGATTAGGAATTTTTTGTTGATTTTGGCGAATTTTGGGCAAATTGTGAGTAATTTTCAGTCATTTTTGGAAAATTTTGAAGGTTTAGGTAACAGGTCAAAGGTCATCATAGATCAAAGTCCCAAGTGCAAGTCTAATGTCACTAAGTCGTTTTGAAGCAGTTTCGCATAGCGGAGAACATCCGCCACCTCAGGGAGCACAGCTAATACGCGATTCACTTTGAAGTGGAATTTTACAAAACACGGCTGGATCATTTTTAATTTCTTTCACTGAACATAATTCCGCACGGTATTAATATGTTTCGTTTTAAATTGTAATTTGAAATGTCAAATTTTGGATACTACAAGTTAAATTATGTATACATGCTTTATTTTACTGATTTAGAAGTTTAGATGATTGTATAATAAATACAGAGTAATTTTAATGCCTAGTTTCACTGTTCATACACATTGTATATGGCATCACACATTTCTGGAATTTCTGGAATTATGCGACCACTAGATTGAGTGATATAAGAGTTTGATATTTGAGGCATTCGTATGACCATCTTGCATCTAGTAGCAAGGAATCTTAAGGTAGCAGTTAGCCTTTCGAACTGAGGAATCACAGTTCTCATAATATTATCGTTCTTTTGGATTAAAGGTGACATCACTGAAAGCAATTCTGGGTAAACTGTGTCATTTATCCTCAAGTAATTACGATAGTCATCTTCTTCTCCGCTCAATTCTTGTAATAATTTGACGTGAGCGTAAGGATTGCTTTCTCAACAACCAGTCTTTACACCATGACTTACAGGGTTTCCTTTTTTTTTTTAACTAGTTGCTAACAATAAACCGACTACCGTGATCGCGTCATCCCGTCGTGTTTATGCCGCAGGGTCAACTGAAGGGCAAATCTACCGCGCGAATCTGTGCAGTCAAAGAGGCTACGTGTATGGCCAGTCTTATGGGCCACGATTGCTCCAGAGCTGCAGTGGCAGATACAGAAACCTTTTTCAGGGCAGAGTTTTTTTAAAAAACGTATGTTAGCAAAAAAAAATCATCTGGGTAGGCTGTATTTTGGACTACAGCTGCCAGGGGTTTGTTTCATGAATTTCAATCGCACTGAAAGGAATGTTGTGTATGGAATAAAGAAAATAATTTAACAAAATTTTATTAATTAATTTTTTACGTGAATTTGATGAATATCTTACTTGAAAGTTTTACTATACTTTCATACAAACGTCCTTTGTTTATATTTTTGCGATTTATAATGTGGGGAGAACTGGGTTCGTGAGGGATAGCCCAATTAAGTTTTATTACCGTTTTAATAATTTTACTTAAAAATGCTAATCACCCATTACTCGCACTTAAAAATGTTTATTCTAACGTCACTCAATGTGTGCCTAGTTCCACAGTTCGCACTCCTCACTGGAGCTAGGCTCAAGAGTGGTTCGTCCCTTACCTCGCGCCTGTCCACACGCACAGTCTCGCGCCACTCAGTCGTACTCTCTCCATCCTGTTGCTCCTCGTCGCGTCACTTTCGCCCTCTTCGCCGGTATCGCACCTCCCTTCGCTCGGCGTCGCTGCTTAGGCAGTGTGTGGCACCCTTCTTTAAACCACAAGAGCAGGAATAAAATACAAAATTAAATTTAAAAATTACAAAAAAAACTGGCTTGTATTAGCACTCTAACCTTTCTCAACAAAGGAGTAGTTCACAAGCTGGCAGAAACTGTTTTTGTAGTTTTTTATTCATTTTTTAAATTTATTTTTTTTAATGTTTTCTGTAATTTTCTGATATTAAGGGAAACGTGCGTTAGCTTTCTCCGCGTGTTCCTGATTATTCCTGTCAATATTTTATGGTATTATTATTATTCTTAGTGTGCTCATTCCTGACGAGTACTTTTGCTGATGTTCTCCGAATGCTTCTGGTTATTTCTGAGAGATCGAGATCTGCACGAAAATTTTTCTTTTGCTCAATGTCACGCAACTTTATTCAGAGTTAATTTAATTTGTGAATTTCTGCTACAAAATTATCACCAAAAAATATTTTTTATCAGGTGGAATTCAAACCAAAAACATCCATTACTAAGTCAAATAATATGCCTTGAGATAGCTGAGAAGCACTATCATGCAAGACGAACTTCGTTTCCCTTTATGTCCCATAAGTACTGCCGTGTTAACACTGCTGCAGCATACTCCAGCATGGGGCGGAACATTGTTTTGTAGGCCTTTTCGTGCAAGACGCTGCTCCCACCCCTAAGCACTCGTCCCAGCATGCCCAAGGCTGTCTGCTCTTCGTAACTACCTATCTAGCCCTACTTGCTCCCCCCACCCTGTAACTTAAGAACTGTTCATGCTATTGCAAAGTATTTATAATATACCTAACATAACCACCTGTTAAAATAGTAAACTATTGGTAAACTACTTGAATTATCACAATAACAGAATTATGAAACACGTAAGTGAAAAAATGCAGTTTGAAATATAAAAAAATGTTTTTCTTTCGGAAATACCATATTAATATGATAACGTAAATGTTATACTTACCCCTGGGATGCTAAATAAGGGTTTCTGTAGCAACTTGATGGAAAATGATCAGAGCAAACTTTGTAATTTTTGTACAAGTGTTCCAGTTTTTTTTTTTTTTTTTTTTTTTTTTTTTTTAAAGATTTTATCCAAATCATCTCGTTTGCATTTAAGCACCCATTTTTGGCAGCTGCAAAGACAAATCAAATAAATTTCTTACACTCATACCTGTAATAATCATTAAAGTTTCTAATTATTTCAATAAATAATTTAAATATGTAAAGAGTAACCAACGTGTCACGGTCCTTTGGAAAACGAAATTACGACTTTGTACAGTTTTCAACCGTATAACTGAAGCAGTTATACACAGCACAAATACCGCCCGACATTATATTTTAATTAACAGAATTTTCCATTACCATTAAAAACATTAATCAGCAAGTAATCCGGCTAGAAAACACGCACCATCAAAGGTAAACAAACGTGTCATCTCCTCAAGCCGCCAGAGCGCAGGGCAATCGACTTGTCACATCTAAAAGCGCCAGCTGTCTGTATGGTATTTGGCGTGAGTTCCCCGTGTTGTCCTACTCCTGTGACAGTGTTTGCCGGTACACTGTCCGGGCGGACAGCGGCCGGAATGCGGCGGTCATGTTTGGGCGAGCCCCGACCAAAGTGTGTGTGTTGTTTGCACGCAGCGGGCAGCGACCAGCTGATGCAGATAGCACAGTCCAGATCAGCTGACCTCGTCAGGCCCGCATTGCTCACATCCTCGCACCCACCGTGGGGCCCCAGCTCATCCAATGTTGTGGGGCTCTGATATTTTGGAGAGGTGCCTTATCATACTCTACAGAGAAAAAGCGTAAAAATTTTTAAACAAAATCTTTTTAACAAAGTATTAAAGTCATAATTTCGACTATTATGTTGCTAAATTATTTCTAGTAAATCAATATAAAAAATTATGAACAGTACAGCGAAACTAATTTCCTAATGAATTTATTTTACAATATATAAAGAATAGTATTCTACAGTTTAATGACAAACATTAGTAATAGAGGGCCAGTGCGGGCCCTTGCGAGTCGCGAGCTGGGCGATGGCCCGGCTTGCCCCGGATCCTGCAAGTCGCGGGGACCTGAGCGATTGTTTAGTCTTGCCCAGGATCCTGCTTATCGTGAGGCCATGGTCGATTGCCCGGCTTGCCCATGATCATGACTGTTGAAAGGCCAGGGGCTATTACCCAGCTTTAACAGGATCCTGCTAGTCACGGATCCCTGAGCGATTGTCCGGCTTGCCTACCATCCTGTAGTTGTGAAGACCTGGCCGATTGCCCGGCTTTGCAAAGATCCTTCTTGATGCGGGGCCCTGGGTGATTGGTCGGCTTGTCCTGGATCCTGCCTGTTGAAGGACCTTAGCCATTTGCCTGTCTTGCCCACGAATCTGCTTGAAGTGGGCCCCTGCGATATCCCAGCTTGCTCAGGCTCCTTCTAGTTGTAATCGCTGAGTGATTGCCCGGCTTGCCCAGGATCCTGCTAGTCGCGTGACCCTGGGCAATTGTCCGTCCAGAATGTTCTTACTCCAGTTACTATTTTAGCTGGAAGGCATTATTAAGGTTAAGAAAGGTTTTCGAAAGGAGAAACTGTCTCAGATGAGTAAGTGCCAATTGTACGCATTTACTTGTTGTATAGAAACAATGTTCTTTGACATAAACTATGTGCCTAATTAGTATTTAAATGTGTTTACTAGCGATGGAGTCGGAGTGCGGCGGTGGATTCAGCCGCGGTCAGTGACGTCACGGCCACCCCTACGTCACGGCAGCAACATCTGATCTCCTTACAGCCACAACGAAGTCATCACCACCTTTGGCCGCCATATTGGATTTCGCGGTATTGAATTTAATAAAAGTTAAATTTAATAACAAATTATTTACTAAATTAAACAAACTAAAAATTTAAAAGAATATTTAAAATGAACACTTACGTCATCGAATTGAAACACTTGGTTTTAACCAAACGGGTGAAATTTTAAAACATTTTACACGCAGTATACTTTCCGCTATGTTTACCAGATAGTTTTCCCCGACTCTACAACCAAGTCATATAATTCCATAAATTCAAGGTCTCGGCGGCCATGCCACCATCACGGATTCTCTTTCAATCTCTCTAGTTTGCTAATATTGATCATCATTTGGCTTCGCTTGTTATTCGCTAGAGCCTACTGATGTTACTCACCAGATCGACAGACACTTTACCGATCCACATATTGCCATACAGACCGCCATTTGACGATACATAAATTTAAAAATGTCAACATATCTATATGAATATAAACTAGAAATTCTAAATCATTTATTAACAATATCTGAATATAAAATATTTTGCAGTCATTGGTTGGATACCAGATAACTGAAAGAAAACAAAAGTAATTTAGGCTTTGAAATTCTTATGAAATGCATTATTCCATTACCCTTTCGACAAATACACCAACTATCATCACGACGAATAAGGGCTCTATACAAGAAAAATGTTTGGCTAAGTATAGATACAACATCATTAGGTATCCGATAGAGGTATGCGTCATGTGCCATACGAACACAACAGGGAATATGGACCGCGTGTCTCCGAACCACGAAACCTTCTGTACCAATGCGCAAGAACACACGAACGAAAAGCATATTAAACTAGTACAGCCAAACCACGAGACCTACAGTAACTCTATAAGATGCACGTTTTCAGTACATGTGGACATAGAATCGCCTAACTTTCGAACCTTTAGCAGCCTTTCTGGTATCCATTACTACTTATTAAAAGGTCAACAAATGCAAATTATTTGAGATTTTTGAACCAAAGAGCCTTCCGATGCATAAATTATATAATTATACTTATACTTATACTTTAAAATCCAGGCATAACAATACGTCAAATATAAGCATAAAGATAAGATTTCTACAAAACACAAGGCTACTATACGACCATACTCGCTACGTACTTGAAGGCAGAATGGTGTTGCGCATGTAGAGAATGATAAAATCGCCCGTGCCTGAGATAGAAGCTTGGGCCTCACAGTTAGAACTTAATTGCGCTGATTTTTGCTTCACCAAGCCAGTACCAACATGTAGGTGTTGAATAAAAAATTTACACGTCCTGGTAACAAAGTAACTAACTTTTTACGGTAATGAACCCGCAATAATTTATTTTCGGGCAATTCGAATAGCAATTCGACTTCTGGATGTTGCGAGAGGTCTCGGAGTAAGGAGTGTCTGCTCCGTGTTGAAGCGAGGGGTGAGGTAGCCCTCTCTTCCGCTGGCTTATGGTCCGAGAGCTTCTATGGAGCGCCTTACGACACGATAGTGTAGGGCTGTGTGGCATGCCGTGTGTGGCGCGCGAGGACCTTGGTTGTGTACTTAAATGTTTTGAAAACATATTAGTAGAGACCTGCAAAATTCGCGGTTTCGATGGCCTTCAGGATAGACTGCACAAACCCCTGTACACTCGGGCAAATAACGCAAGTTCATTGGCTGCCGACTTGTAAGTCGTCTGAGTTGGCTTGTCTGTGATTCGATCTTTCTTTGGTTGAGGGTTTATAACTGGTTGAGATTCGTCCAGATGAACAGTAAGCCAATAGCAAAATTATCTAAGAGGTATATGTGTTTGAATTCTAGCCTATCACCGAATGTATCCGCGAATTTTGCAGGTCTCTACATATTAGACTATAAGGGTTTGCTGGAATTCACTTGCGTTAACATGCGCGCATTCCAGAGGTATTTAGTTTCCTTTGTTCCCTGTGATTGGTTTCAGCATGCTTGCCAGACGTAGTGGCCGGCCTGTGGCAGAGGACGAGGAAGATAGTGGGGAGGGGCTGGAGTCCATTGTGCTTGCATTTCTCAGTTGACTGGGTCGGGCCGCGAGCCAGGGCTGTCCAATGAGCGCCACCACTAGCTGCGGCCGATGTGCCGTCTCGCGACTACCCAAGCTAGTTCTTTGGACAATTCATTGAGAGATTCAAATATTAATTGAATCGTTCATGACGGAAATAAATGTATGAATCATTATCATTAGTATTAAAACTTAAATTACTATTTAAAATTTTATTGGTTGTTGAATGTTGGCTTTTTTTAAGGTGATGTGTTATCACCTGACCGCTTCTATAATAACTGAAGAGAATGAAATTAACAGGTATAATATAGTCTATAATGTAAAGAGGATCTGTTTTTTTTTTTTTGAAGTGAAACTGCTTTGTTGGAGGGGGTGACGATTTTCGAACGTTAGAAAATTTCGATCGCATGAGGGGAAATAGCTAGGTACGTGGTGGGGGAACCGGGAGAGGAGACAGCACGCCACAAACTTTTGCACACACTTGCACATTTTTGCACGCTTTTTATACTTGCACACTTGCGCTCTTGCCATCTTGTGCACTCGCGCACTTGCCCACTGGCGTATTGGAGTATTAGCGCCCTCGCGCTCTTGCGTACTTGCATATGCGCGGGCGGTGATCGCTGGAGCAGCCTTGAGCGGGCTCCACGTGGCGGCGTGTGACTCAGGTTGAACCCTGCCATGCTGCAGGGACAGGCGGGTCGCGTCTTATTGTTGTGCACCGCGCCACGAGCCATCTACGCATTTATATCATGCATGTATTATTAATTTAATTACTTGTGTAAACCAGTGTTGTTTAACAGTGTTATGTGAGTATTTTTCATTATTATTATTATTTGAGATCATGCCCGTATCGTTAATATTCTCATTTGTTATCTTCTGTTCTATCAGAAGTTGCTAATAATGTTTCTATATCTATATCCAATAAACAAGAAGTTTCACCTCTGTCGCACGTGGACTCTACGTACACTTTTATTTATACAACTATAAATCCCTTTTGTCGTTCAGGAATTGTATCGAGCACCCTGGCGATAAACTATATTGGGGCGTTTATCATTAATAATATTCTACTACGCGAGACTGATGGCGAACTAGTGTCTCCGTTCAGAGCTTAAGAAAACCCGTCGGCAGTCGATTTTTTTTTTTCGATACACGTGCTTTAGATCATTTGTATATTCATAGATGGCAGTGTATTCGGTAATGGTGTGCGGGAACATTATATATCTCTCAGATGCACGGTCGTTGATCTCGCCCGCTGGCCATCAGCTGTGCCAGCTCAGCTCAGGCTTTGAATATATATACTGTATAGAAGTCGCCAGCCCAGGTTAAAATTTCTAATACGGTTTTGAGGTAGTTGGTTAATTCACCACCGCAATCGCCACCATCTCTAGGGCATCGACTTGTGGTGGTCCCTAGCGGACAAGTGTCGAACTCTTCAAACACACCTTCCCCCTCCCGTTAAACGACCTTGAGCTGCAGTGAATGATGGGTGGGCGGTGCGGGGAATGACAGCGGGCGCGACAGTGCTGCGCTCTAACGTGTAAATAACAACTAAAACGATACAGGGCGTTACGGCAGCGCCCTGCAGCGGTGAAGTACCCAAGCTGCTCATCATACGGTCCTGAAAAACGTAGAGTAAATCCTATCCACTCGCGACTTCTATACAGTATATATATTGAAAGGCTCGGGGGAACGACGCGCAGTACTAGGTCGTACTGTCAGCCGGAATGGCGGGTGGCGAGGCCTGACACGGGAGGCCCACCTCGCGTCCAAGCTGGCTGCCACTGCGCGCGGCCGTACGAACTTCGGTCTGCTGGAGTCACTAGTATTACACAAGTCGCAGAGCCATCGAAAAATTCCATTGCACTTTTGAACGCTGGTGAGGCTGCCCGACACCAGATGGCATTGTTATCGCCTCGTTGTGCGGTGAGCAGGAGTTTTACTTTAAAACATCACTCTTTCTCTGTCCGAACTGCACGCGAAGTAGAAAAATAAACTAAAACAAACAGTGCCCTTTTTTTTTACGCCAAGGAGAATATTGATTACTATTTTCACCGTATTTTCTAAATGGTTTGCTGAAATATTATATGGAGGATAGGAAGTGATATCTTAACACCAGGGCTAGAGAATGTTTTAAAACTGTAGAAATTGAATAAGCCGATGTAAGCAGCTTGACAGCAGACAGTACGGTATGACGAAGTGAAAGTTGAACAAACATGCCATACGTGGGCACGTGTGCACAATGGCCTGCACTTGTGTTGCTGCATGTACTCTAGACTTATGACCGTGCACAACTGGAAAAGCCCGTGGTGTTGGGTGGGCGACAGAGCCAGCAGCAGTTCGGACCGGAGGCTTGATGACCGAGATGGTGGCTGGGTCACATTTATTGAAGGAATAAATTATGATGTATGTTTATAACGCCTCGCCGACGTGAAGTCTTCGTGTAATGTTGAAGGGTGCCACAGTGAGGCCAAGCGGCGACGGCATGCATCGGTGGGGAAAACAGGATTACCAAATATATACCAAGAAAACACACCGGCCGACGGCAACCTACGCACCTTTTGCAATTGCGAAAATAAAACTCAAAAGTGCCTTATTTATGCCGGGAGTGCGCATGTCAGGTTGGACCCTTGTCGGAAGTCTGCTTGTGGAACTCGAGCTCAGAATGCCTAAGCATCCAGAAGCGAAACCAGCCTGTTGATCGCGAGCTCCAGCCTCCCGAGCTGGACAGCAATGTGGCGGATCACAATTCTCCAATCATTACTCAAAAATAAACAGTCAATAAACGATCTGTCACGCCTTCATCAAAAGATAGACCAAGCCACGCAGTTATAATTTTTTATTATTGTGGCTCTAATTCAGCCTCCGGAAAAATCAACTTTTTAATTTCTAGTGAATAGAAATTACACATAATGTAGTAAACTTTACATAACGCCAAAATTTTAAGGAAGCATCAATTATTTTTACAAAGGCTTCACACACCATGTGGATTTTTTCTTTTTCTCGTCATTTCTACTAGTTAAGAGCTATTTTTGTAAATTTAACACTATTCCTGGTTTATTTTTGCTGTTCTGGCAAATAAGTCAATACAATAAAATAAATAATATTTTCCATAGATATTTCTTAAGTATTATATATATATATATATATATATATATATATATATATATATACCTATATGTAAAGTTTGGAAGAAAGGACGAATACTACGACAGTTTCGGTAATTTGAGACCTCCGTCAAGACTTAGATGGTACCAGGGCCATGCCACTACACTGTACTACAATTACGAAACCGAACAGTCGCCTATCCAAACAAATTGCGGACACGTGTGTCTTCGATTTTTAACTAAAATATATATATATATATATATTTTGCTAGTAATTTTTTTTCTTATAAAATAACTGTTCAGTCATGAAAATAAGCCAGTCATGTCGACAATACTTATTGAAAGGTTATAGTTGGCAGCTGCGGCCGGTCCATTCCCCGCCTCTGGATTTGGAAGGCGAATTGTGTATCGGACCAGTGGATTTTCAAACGTATAATGCCACACCGAATATCGACGAATATAACTGCAAGATTCACTTCCTGAAATGTGATGGAACCGCTCAATACATACATTTACCTGTAGGATTTTAACAAAATTGACTACATCGCTAATTACAGCAAAGAAAAGTTACCTCAGGATGAAGACTTTCAACTGCGTGAAACCCAAATACTCCAAAAATAATTCTAACATGCAGTGAAAATGTTGACTTTACGAAACCTGCTCGATGCTTGGATTCCAACCAAAGATTTGCGATGCATGAAAAACGTTCGAATCTGGGCGAGCAGTAAATATATTGCCCGTGAATTTCATATGAATAAACTGCAATTTGGGCAAGTGGAACGCATTTGAACGTCGTCGTGAAGTGCGCACACGGAGTCGTCGTCAGATTCGTTTACCAGCGAGGACGAAGTAATTTCAAGACGAAGTATTTACATCTGCACTTGAAGCGATGGGCATAAGTTTGTGACACCGAATAGTTATAAAATAAATCGCATTAGCGTACAAAAGACCAGTTCTCTAGACAACAAAACCATTATCATTTCAGAAGTTTACATATATTTGTACACATATGTGCAAATATATACATAAATGTAATTTTTTGTGGAATCGATAACTGCCGTAATTTTGTACAAATTACTTTCAGACTGAAATAAAAAATCTCGGCCGATTTCGTTAGTGGGAAAATTCAGAACAAGGAGGTGGCAATTGGTATAGCTTTTTGTTTTAAATTTAAAAATCTATGTAACCCTCTTAGTATGAATAATATTGCATCAGTTTGAAGTTTTATTCAACCTAAGATCAGTACCAAACACAATTTTTTTTTAGACGACACCAAACAATAGCTTAATATGTATATCCCGTCCCAGGTCATTATTTTATTTTTGACGTGAATAAGTTTTTAAGATTGCTTCCATAGTGGCAGGCAATTTATAAAAACAAATGATAACAAAATCGGAGGATACCGTTTGGTGTGACAGCTACATATCTATCATCTCCATCTGAAATTTAATTACACCACTGGATATCTAAAGGATCAAAGAATTCGTTACGCTAAGTGAGGACTGTGAGGCATCACGCGCGGTGGAGGGGGAAGCGCCGCAATTTTGAGGTCATTTTGCTGCGTTTGGAGATTTCCATTTAGTATAACTTTTGACTAACAGAAGCTACGACGTTCGTTTCAGTTTCAATCGTCAGCTCTCGTCAAAATCTATCGATTGAATAAATAAAACATTAGTTTCAAATAGTTACAGTGAATATACATGGTGTTAAAATAAATATATATATATATATAATAAAGATCGCAGGCTTTCGTGGCCATTGTCTGAATTTTCTTGGCTTCAGGGTGTTGGCCGTGTCAGGTAATTGTCTTGCGACGTTTCGGCAGTAAATAAACCTGCCATCATCAGGTAGACAGGTGATGGCAGTTGCAATGACTGCCGAAACGTCGCAAGACAATTACCTGACACGGCCTACACCCAGAAGCCAAGAAAATGAAAAAAAATATATAAACAAACATATATAATGTCGGCCTATACGCGTCAAAAAGCAAAATCCAAATACGTATACGGTTGGAAAGGGCTTCCCAAAAGCAATCGAATGATACCAATAAAACACCATATGACCGAGTGAAGCAGTGCCAGGAACATAAAAGAATGAATGCGGCCGATCGGATAAACGACGGTGCCATTACATCTGCAGCTGGGGCGGTTGAAATTATGCAAGTGGTATTACACATTCTCTTTTGATATCTTTGCTTAAGATAGCAATCAATATAAACCAAATAATTGTTAAAATAATTATTATTATGTTCCAATAATAACTATTAAATTAATAATGACCATTATTACGTATTAATTGAATATACTAAACACAGCGACACAACAGCGAAGAGCAGCTGACTGTATCTTTCTCGCTCGGGCACACTCGGCGGTCCCGAGTTCACCCGATCGAACCTTTCACCTCAGAGCGTGACGGATCAGCCTAACTTACTACCTACGAAAAAAATGTGTGTGCGGTGCGCCAAAAGAAGTTTTCACTTCAAAAGTTCCATATTTTTTACTCCATTTCATTCTCTTTATCCGTACGGCACAAAAACATTAAAAATGCACTTTGCGAGGTAATTATACAAAAAGTATGCTATATATACGCAAGCGCGCGCGCACACACACACACACATTCATTTTGCGAAATTTCAGCGACTCAAAAAGTTGGCAAGTTTAACGGAGGAAAACGTAAATGTAACATAATGACCTGGAACGGGACATACACCCTAGAAGAACAAAACAGATTGATAGAGACGTGCAAAATTCGCGGATTCATTTCGCGATAGGCTAGCATCAAAACAACTATACCTTTGTACCGCTTCTGCGATTGGCCCACATTTTATCCGGGGAACTGTGAGCCAAAGGGAACACTAAACCAAGAAAGTGCCGAATCACGGACAGCCTAGTTGAGACGTCTCACACGTCAGTAGCCAATGAACAGGTGTCATTTCCGCGAGTATTTAAAGGACTGTGGAGTCTATCCTAGAGGTCAATGAATCCGCGAATTCTGCAGGTCTCTACAGATTGATAAATCCTCCAGTATAAACACAGTGTCTGAGTACGAGTTGTTCGATACGAGGAGGAGCAGGAGTGCGTGCCGGCACCACTGGGCGCGGGGACGACTGCTGCAACGCTGCTAGGGTCCTGCGGCGCTGTTGGGGCGGGGAGCCGGCGGTGACCTTGGGCTCGCGTCACGAGTCAGGGAGTTATCGCAGGGCTGCTTCCTGTCGCAGGTCGCTATCAGCTGGGTTCAATGTCGTCCGGCCGGCAGTCAGCTGGGCCGCCAACTGCAGCGCGAGGGCTGTCTTCAGCGTGTCGTGCACAGTGGCGGATCCAGGATTTTGGTTTGGGAGGGGCTTGACCCAGCTGAGGTTAGGCTTTATCAAGGCAAACACTAAAACAATAGTGGACCCAGATGCTTTTGGAGGGGGCTTGAGCCTCTTAGCCCCCCCCCCCCCCCCCCCCTCTGGATCCGCTACTGGTCGTGCACGCAGGTTCACTAAGTTTGCTTCTTCAATTATGCTTTCGAAGTACAAGCTAGTATGTTAGTAAGTACAAAATATTTATCATTCAATTATATACCTAAACAATTATGTTTCTTTTAGTTTGACTTTATATGTTTATGTTAAATAACTCGTCTACCTTAGATTGTAAATTGATTTTCAAAATTTACCTACCCAGGGAATCTAATAATAAAATTATGGAACTCATATAGTAGTGTTACGGGTGGAATAACTGTTTCGGAAAGAATGGCTCAGTTAATTAACTACAGGTTCATTTGTTACCTAATATTTAACACTGTTAGTTAAAATACAATTAAAATGTCTAGCCACAAATCTATCACTAAGTCCAAAATTTACTCTCCCTGCTGGAGCTCGGCTAGACAGTGGCTCTCTCTACTGCTCGACTCTTACCTAGCACTTCGGTCCCAACACACTGCCTTGTCCGACTCACTCGTTCACAGTACATACAACACCCGGATTCTTCTGTCCCTGATGCACCGATCTTCACACCCAAAGTCCGTAGCTTGCCATCCGCTATCGCTCACCAAAGGGTCGCTCACTCTCTTCACTTCGCTGCGCTCGCAGGTCAGTCTCTCCATTTATATGCTTTCCAAGTCCCACCCTGGAAAGGTCTCGTAGCCCTCCGAAGTGTCGCGTCATCAGAATCTCCGACTTACTACTCGAAACTCCAGGAACAATGGCGTCCTAGTTACGCCACTTAACGCGGACGGGGCTCTGAAAACGTGCCTAAACCTCGAGATACGCAGAGAATCCCCTGGCTCAATGGCAAAGCACTGGGTAAGGGTAATATGGGAGGCGGGTTGCTGCTGCATGTAGATGTAATGAAGTGATGGGCGCTACCTGCATCGTGCCACACCCACAGTTCCCTCGTAATAGTAGACATTTTTATCCTGTATTCCCTACATCCACTGCTTCTCTCTCTCTCTCTCTCTCTCTCTCTTTGGTGTGACATGTTCCTATATATATATGCTATGCCCCTACCAATTTTTTTTCCTGTATTCAATATGGCTGCTGGTTTTCTTCTTGAGGTATGCAAACTATGTCATTTTACAGCTTGCCACTAGCACTCCTTGTAGGATGTTTTCGGAATATACCTCGTCTCCCCCCATAATGATAGATTTTGCTGTTTTATAATGTAATATTCCCCTGGTGGGAATCTTCTGTACTATTTAGTCCTGTATGCTCTGGTGGGTGTTTTTTTTAACATAGTTACATGTTGGTTCTTACGAAATTGATGACATTGCAAATTACATCAAGAAAAATTTACCAAGACACTAAAGTTTTTAACACTAAATTTATTCCGGAAAATTAAATTATATTTTTTACTTTTATTTTAATTATGTAACTGAATCCTAAATATAATATTAAGAAGAACTATCCCACTACTGACACCAAAATTGTACGAGTATAATGTGGGGAAAACTACTGGGTTCGTAAGGAATAACCTAAAAAATTAGTACAGATTTATTTATTTCTAATGTATACTCTATAAATTTAATTACTGCACTCAAGATTTATTTCCACAACAACTAGTCTTACACTGATCATTGAAACATAAACACTTTCCACTGGAGCTTGGCTCGACAGTGGCTCGCTCTTCTGTCCGCCTCTGTCCGCTTCCTTCGCACATTCACCCACTCCGCGCCGTAGCACAGTCCACAATTATCGCTCGTCGCACCGGACTGGCTCGCCAGGCCTTCACTCGCAGGTATCGCCTCCCGATAGGTCCGGCTCGCCCAGCAAGGGCCACTTGTCCTCTTCACCTCTCGCTGATCGCACGGGTATCGCCAGTATCACTCCCCGAGGGGGGAGAGACTATCCGCTGCTCCGCTCTTCGCTCGGAACTCCCACGGAGGCCGGCGTCGTCGTCGCTTTTATACCCGTGGCATCCTTCTCGAATAGACGAGAGCGGTTGTGACGTGCCACGTCATCCCGGGCCGACCCGACGCCCTAAACACCCAGGATTGCGACGGTAAGCCCGGAATCCTCCGGCCACAAAAATATGACAGTTAAAGATTTACATACTGATCTTTTTTTTATAGAAATGGTTTTTTGTGTTGTTATATGTGAATTCTGTTTTAACATTTAAAGTATTATTATGTGTTCCTATTTTACTAACCATATGAAAGAAGAAATGTGAAATCTATGTTTTTTACAATGAAAATAAAAAATTATTAATTTTTCCACACTGTGTTGTATTTAACATGTTACTAATGTATTTTCATTAACCTCTCTCGCAACACAATTAGTTAGCAGTAATATCAAAGACACTCTGTACTGATATATATATATATATATACATGTATACATATATTACATAATTTAGTGGCATGATGGTACAGAATGACCATAAATCTTGTGTTTCAATTTCACTTAAATTTAGGAAAATATAATTTTAATTACACTTATTACAAGATTCGCTCTTAGATCCAGTAAGTCTGAGTTGTTTTGAAATAACCTTTGCAGAAATAATTTATAGTGATTATAGAGTATTTTAGATAACTTGAGAGTATGAAACCACTTGCTCTTCAAAAAATGTAATTGTGAAACAGGGATGACAACTGTAATCCCCCTTTCCTCCCCCCCCCCCCCCCCCCCAATCCTGGAGAATCCTACAGATTTTCACCCCTGCTAGCGACTATCGAAGTTATGGTATGTGAGACCCAGCTGCTAGGGTCGCTTCAAATATGCCCTACTGTCAAGTATGAGTGCTTGGATTTTATAGCTCTTTATAATTCTACGAAGGTATCTCTTAATGATATTATAAAAATCAAGCAGCCACTAGCTAAATTTCTTAGACCGATCCTCCCTGCATCTGCAGTTCACAAAATTGACTTAAAGGCCCTTGCCTACCCGGGCACACATACGGTGCGCAGAGCTTCAGGAAAAACAAATCGATTTCAAAACTACTGAAGATAGTCGAGTAGGGTTTGCTTACGAAAATCATTTAATAATTTGCTGAGGCCCGATAAGTAGTATTGTTTCCGGATTAAAACTGTATTTTCAGAAGAGTTAAGATGGCTAAAAGGCGTGTTTTAGAGTAATTTTTAGGCGTAAAACAACCGGTACAGATTTTTGAAAGCATTTGAGTGATTTGTATTACACCTTTATCTTTATTTCTATGCCACATAATGTTACGATAACTGCTCAAATTGCCCAGTGTTCCTATGGACGACGAGAATACTGCGCGACAGTTCGAAGCCTTGCGCTTAGAGGCGACACCGCGCTAGAAGCACCAGCGAGCGTCACACCTATCATCCCGCTTCACCAACACACATACACCCCGACTAGACGGGCCCCTTTAATAGTTACGAGACGATGACAAATTCATGCCACATTTTCAAATAGCTTAAAAAGTATTTCGCACCACCCTCACACAATTTTAGTAACCAAATTATATTGTATTTGTACAGTTTTTACCTTTTAACATATAAATAATTTCAAGCTGATGTCAGTTTCTATGACTGTTGCCTCCGACTGCAATAAAGATTTTAATTTTTGAGGTAATTCAGTGCACCTGCCTGTAAAGTGTCTGAAGTAGTGAAACTCTTTTAGCTTACCTTTATAGAAAAAAGTATGCAAACAAAATATGCAGTTATTTTACAGAACCAAACGAAAATAACTGATTTGTTGTATAGTACCTAGTAGCCAAATTGAATAACATTGCTGTGCTGAATATTTACCAAAATATCTCAAATCACTAGTGCTGAATGTAAACAGCTGTTACATTATCATTAAACATTCAAAAAATAATTAAAATACACATAATTGCAATTTAGTAAAACAATTGTAATCTGCCTTCAGTAATTGTTAAATATTTTCATAAACTATCTAGGCTTGTGACATACCATAACAGAGAACAAATTTTTAATGTTAAACAATGATCTATTTTTATGAATTATTTCCAATTATAGCTTATCCAGAACCAGAATTTAATTTTATATCAGGAAAATATTTAAATTTTAATGTTTCATGATATTTAAAATTATTTAAATAATTTAATTTTGAAATTGTATAAAGAAATTTCTGACAAAATCATCAAGCCAAAATCTTAATATTCTTTTTTAAAAATTACAGAAATTGGAGTATTAAGATTTATGGTTGAAAATGTCAAAATAGTAGTTCTAATTACAACTCGTATCATTTAATCCGTCCGCGCTCGTATGTGTCGTTAGTTAGTCACGCAGCCGCCAGGGGCGCTAACAAGTGTCCGGCGGCCTAGTTTGGGAGTTTCCGTTCTATAACTTTCTTTATTCTATGGTACTCGCCAGTGATGTTTAAACAGCAAACCACTGTAACGAGCAAATTCATGTGTTATTATATGGCAAATAAACGTATAATACGTAACTTGACACCAAATAAAGCATATAATGCCTTAAAACAATGCCGAACGTGATAAATATATAAGTATTAACTTTAACTAAAAACGGTAAGAAATTTCTCCTTTTTAAAACCTAACTATGATTCTGTTAAACAATATGGTACTATCGTTTTTGAGGTTATAATTCTTTAGGCGCGTTGAAAATGAAATTTTAGTACGCACAAGAAATACAATGAAATAAGCGCGCATTACACAACGGAAATCTAACTGGTTGAAAATCTACTGTGCATGCGTGCAGAAACTGCTACAACAACGAGCCGAAGTCGTCAAAATGATGGACCCACGGGGTATGTATTAAGTGTATAGGTTTGCCACAGTAAACTTTATGGCAGGGAAACTATCCTGGAATACATTTTATATACTTGAATAATCGTAACAAAATATATCAACTATAAATATACCTATAATTTACTAGCCAGAAAAATTGTGTTGTGATGAACATGGCGTTAAAGATATTTAATATTCGGTTGGTTCTCTTAAGCATTTCAAACGTAGCACTATCTTTGAAGTATTTTTCAAACTATAAGTTGCAGTCCAATAGATCCCAGATTTGAACCTGATTTTCGACAAGGAATAATATTTAAAAAAAAATTCTCATTTTGTTAATATTCATTAAACAGTTAACACTAACAGTTTTCCACACTAAAATATAAATTTAAAACATTTTAAACACATAACACTAAGTATATTTTTGTGTATTTGTTTTTTTGCTTAAACAAAATAAATCAGCCTGTAAATACTTCCTACAACCAAACTTTAAAATTATTGATTTGATTCAAGATTATTATAATATAATATTATTAAAAGGTAAATAAAAAATTCTCCCATCGACGAGATTCGTTTTTATAAAGCGTATGCCTACCACCATGCAACCAAGCACATTGGAGAGTAATAATAATATGTATTAGAAGTAGTATTATTATTGTAAATCCTGTTCGTTTTAGATCATTTAAAACTTAGGATTACTTTTTACTATGACTATTTTAGTTTACCAGATATATTCCAGGGTAGTTTCACTATAATAAAGTTTAATTTGACACACCAAAACGTTTGGTATGTACAGGGTCGGCGCGTCCATATAGGCGAACTAGGCAACCGCCTAGGGCGCCAAGTAGCTGGGGGCTGCGCAGCACGACACATAACAGCTGATATAATATGTTTAACGATTATTGAAACTAGATGAAAATGGAATTTTTTAACAGTTTGGAATGTTTATATTGATATAAGTTATTATTTAAAGTCCACGGTGACCTGTTTATGATTTGTAATAGTAATAAGTAAAAAAGTAAAAAAAAACACAAGCCTGCTTACATTTGACTGTTGACAAAATCTTAAGCTTACGTCATGTATTTTGAGACAAGGAAAAATTTTTTTGGGGTGTCCGGCCGGGGGATTTGGGGGGGGGGGGGGGGGCGGCATTAAGGTATTTCGCCTAGGGCGCCAATTTACCTTGCACTGGCCCTGGGTATGTACCCAAATATCTACCAATGTGACGATATACGGGTTTATGTTGCTACACGTGCGTCCGCTTACTTCTAGAGGTTTCTGAGACTTCTGTGCAGACGCAGCACGTTTGTCTCACATTTCCGTTCCTTTTTCACGAAGTTACTTCTATCTACCAAATACCGTATTCCGAGAGCTAAGATGTTTACCAATCAAAAATGTTTATTACACTTTTGTTTCTGCATGCATTCTTCTCAAATTCTCAAATTCAATGATTCTATACCCTCACAACAATTTTTCATGTTCGGTTTCACACGTTTCTTTGAAAGAAAAATAAAGCTTATTAGTTGGACGTGAAGACATTTTTTTATTTTGATATGAGAACTGAAAACATTGCGTGTTTTCGATTTATTTATATAAAACGTGACATTAATATTTCATTTTTAATTTTAATCAGTTTGAACATACTTAAATCCCTTTTTCAGTACATGTAATTTGTGTGCAGAAACATCTCTATTCACTTTGGTGGATAGAAATTAGTTTTCATCTACGTCACTAACTTAAAAATTCTTTTGCAACTTTTCCTGTGGTTCAGAAGGGTTTTTATTAATATATTCGGTTGTAAGCTAGTAATAGTGATGTGTCGTTCAAAGGGGGCCCACCATTTGTCCAACTGTCCACTTGTCCAACTAACCACTTCTCCAAGCTCCAATTGTTCGAAGGACCATTTGTCCAAGTGACCACTTGTCCAACCGACCATCTCTCCAAGTTTTGAGGGGCGGGTGGCGTCTCCCACCCGCGCAATCTTGCTCCGCCCTGCCTCCTCGCGACACCTAATCCCAGCACGGCAGATAAGCCGCCAATCGGCGACGTCAGTTCTCACACTGCGAGGGAGCTACTGAAACTTAAACCGCTCTTACAATTACGTGCATAAAGCGACTATGTCGGGCAGACACGGCCCTAGACGCCCAGAGATCAGAAACTCAGTCCTGTTTCAAGACATGATTTTGAAGTGAGATTTAAAAATATATATTTATTGTTTAAATGTTTAATGACACATATACAAAGTTGTAATTTAATTATAACATGAAATTTGATTGGTTTAACGATAGAGTTGTGACTAAATAAGACAAATACAAATTTAAACTCGAACCTTATCCTTGTCTCGATCTCCTATACCCTTCGCACTAAGAGCCGTTCAACTACCTTACGGAGATCATTGAGCTTACTCTACACATGCTTTTATTAGCTTCACCTGTATGTATCTATCAATGTAACGGATAAGATAATTTCGACGTAATTTTCTTTAAATTAAAGGCATTTTATTAACTTAAAATTTGCACACTTGTCAAGGGCTGGCGACAATATGAGATTTTGATAACTAAAAACCTTAAAATTAAAAGGTGGAGGGGGGTCATAGGGTTAAAAACCATTTATTAAGAGCTATGGGTAATAACCTGGCACAGTTGAGGCACAATAAAGCATAGTTTTTGCGCAGATTAATCACCTTGGATGAAAATTGAATTCACCATTACAATACGGAAACAAAAGCACATTCAAAACAGTGGAAATTTTTCTAGTTTGGTCTCTCTTCCTTAAAAAAAAAATTAATACTAAAATAAAAATCCCAAAACAATTTTACTTGGTGCTTCAAATATTTCTCTATTTAAAGCAACAGGCGGACATACGAAATTCCTACTCATTTCATATAAATTACCGTTTATTGTTTACACTATAAAGCCTGAACATTGTTGCTGTAGCCGCAATGTTATTTGTTTACGTCTATTTGTATCGCATTGTCCGGTTTTTTTTTTATAATTTTAAAGCTCATAACATGGTCCTGTGCACTTGATCCTGTGCATTTGATCCTGTGGTACATGATTTTTTTTTTTGCTTTGAGGAGGCACGTAGGAAGTAATTTATTTTGTACCTAATTTATATTTTTTATAGTTCATATTTTACGTAATTTATTATTTTCTACGTAATTTTTTATTATTATTACGTAATTTTTATATTTTTACGTCAGGTTCCGCGCTATCACGCAAAAAGCGTTGGCGTTATGCGCCTCACCACTGCTAAAAAATAAATAAGTATCATGTACCACAGGATCAGGTGTGCAATATCATGCCATTAGGATGAATGGAGTGGATTCAACATGAAATGTTAAACGTTCTAAACTCACCTATGTTGGAGGCGGGTACAGTTTCTTCGCGAAATCGTTCACGTTCATCGGGATACCTCCGACGGAACATACATTCCACAAAGTACCCGACGACGTGCGGAATTCGTCGCATAGTTTCCAACCAAAAGTCCTCGAAGAACCAGCCATATTCAAGACACAATTTATCGCGGCATTGATCGACGAATTGACTTCAACGACTGAAACAATTCATGCAAGAAGTAAACAACAGTTTTCAGCAATGAAAATTAACAGTGTATGGATCCATTTGAAAGATTACCTCCCACACTACAAAATAGTACAACGTTTGAATTCTCCAACAAAAAGAAATGGCAAAATAAATGCTATACCTATGAAAATACACAGATGTTAGTGTCTAAGATTCGTTACGTATTTTGAGAAGAAAAAAATGTTGCAACTCATGTAAGTTGTTGTAAAAAAATATGAAACGTCAGATACTTAATTGAAAAGTACTCAAAATCACACTCACGGATTTAGAAACAATAGCAATTAATGTCCGCTGGCGCCTTACAGAACAGGTAGCTACTGTAAACTTTCATATCAACGGTAATTTTTCTAAACTGGTTGGAATTTCTTATGTACGCCTTTTACTATAAATAGAGGAATGTTTGTAGCACTAAATAAAAAAAGTTTCGGATTTATTTTTTTTACGGTAAAGGGGTCAAACTTGATTGACACCAAATAGTTGATTGCAAATGGGAATCAGCTCCAAAAAAGGCAAATGCTGTTCTTTTGGGTGGGAAAGTGACTGTGAATACTGTCTAGGATATAGACTATATAAAGCTATTTAATAGATTATATTGGAAAAATATAAACCGTGAAAGGAGCATACTGGACAAAACAACTTGTTAAGCTGAAGGTGTAAATTGCAGAAAACAACAATATTTGCTGCAAAAATTTTTTTTTCACCGGGACAACGCACCATCTCACACCGCAATGGTGAAAATCGGTGAATTGTGTTTTTAACTGCTGACCACCCTTCTTACCTCCCCCTAGGCTATTTCCGAGTTGAGGTTATGGTGGAAAATGTGAACGGTGATCAGGTGGTAAAATCCTCTAAATATAACAATTTTTGTAAATGTATTCTTCTTAACACACTTTTATTGGCTTTACCTGTATGCATCAATGTAATAGAATAATCCACCACAAATTTCGCTAACTGTATGTCTCTGACAGAAATTAAAATTTTCACAAGTTTTAAGTAGCTACCGTTGACAATTCAATATTTTCATGACTTAAGACCTTAGAAATAAGAAGTAGGGGTTGGGTTTATGGGAAAGAAAAAAAACACCATTTTGAAGTTACAGGTAATAAACCGTTTGTGACGTGATAACATCTTATAAATCTATGAACTCCGGCTGCACGCACGAAAAAGTGTCACGTTCCACCTGAGCTGAGAGTGCAAGTGAGAGCGCGGCTTGTGACGCATCTATCTCTCTTCCACTCCATCGGCCGATGCGTCCGAGTAGAAGAGAGACAGCGGCAGCACACAACCTACACGTGAACTGTTTTGTCAACTGTTTATAAGGTGAAGTGAAAAGTTAATGTGGTTTACATTGTTTATTACAACAACAATTGCGGAAAAAAGTAATTAATTCTTGCATTTTAAGCATTTGATTAGCGATATAATCTCATGTATTTGTTCTTCTTCATCAATGTTTTCTTACGACGTTATGAATTTTAATTATCGTCCGTAAACCAACTTTACAGACAACCATATCTACCAGTTTTTTTTTTTCTATTCATGAGGACCGGAGCATGGTGGGAATTTTCCCCAGGGTCGACTGTGATGTGGGGTTAAAAACACAAAGTTCTGAAAATTTTAAAACATAGTGACTTTTATATCTTGTATGTTTTGATCCAAATGGTAAGGTTTAGGTGGAAAATCTGCTCAGGTAATGAAGGCAGTGTAACGCCTCTATATTGTGAACATTTTAAAAATATATTCTTTCCGGTTTAGAGTGTTTCTGAGGTCGTGCTGTTATGGTTGAACATGTGGCTGGGGTTCATCTTTTTTCCCAATTATAATTCAAAATATATAAATTAAATTGCTATTATAAAATACCTAAAACTGAATCCATGTTAGGGCGTCCTTAAAATTCAAAAATTACAGTAAAGTGTATATATTTTTATTTAAATGGCAGTTTATTAGCTTTATCTGAATTATATAGGACTAGTTATGTACGTGTGGACAACGTAATAAAATCTTTCCATTCAAATGTTATCTAATTTTTGCCATCAGAATGTTTTGAAATTTTGTGTACACGTAAAGAATCACAGAAAACACAATATTTTGATAACATATGACCATATCGATTGCGGGAAGGGGGAGAACAAGGTAACACAGTAAAACAAACCAATTAAATAAAAGAAATGAGTAGTATATAACTGGGGCTCCGAGCGCAGGAGTGGAGGCGAGGATTGAGGATGGGGTCACCGACCGACCGCTCTGACGTCATTTTGGTGTCAAATTTCCGCAAAAAAGCCTCAAAACCTCAAAAGGTCCCGTTTTGAGGGGAAAATTCCCGTTTTTGAGGGACAATTTCCCATTTTCGAGAGAAAATTTCCCGATTTAATTTTAAAAAAATTCAAAAATTCGACTCTTCCTAAAAGCGGCTAAGAGACCTGAAGACAAGCCACTGGTAAGTCACTTTCAGGAATTAGACCTTGACCTCGATATTTACCGTTGCACTTTTCGTTACGCCCAAAAATTCGAAAATCTGTAATTTGTATCGTATTTCAACGGAAAAAGTCTTAAAAATTATAAAAAAAATCAATTAATAAAATTTTAGTAAAAAATCGTTCCGCCATATTGAATTTCGGCCGCCATCTTGGAATTACGTAATTTTTAACTTAGAAAAATCGCGGAAAAAATTTAAAATTAAAAATAATTTAGTAAATTTAATCAAATAGGGCAGCCATCTTGACATCAAACGCCCCACTCCATAGCGCTGCACTTTTCGTTACGACCACCATATTGTATGTTTTTACTATCCGATTTTTATGAAATAAATTTAAAAAAATTAAGTAATAAAATTCTTAAAAAATTATAAAAATTCTTTAATTAAATTTTAATAAAAAAATCATACTTGCGTCTTATAGTCCTGGGTTCGAACCCGAGACCAAAATAAAAAATGGCGATAGATCCTTCCTCCACGGAAGTCACCGGCTGACTGACCTCCCACTACTAGCAGGGCTTCCAGCAACTTTTCCAACCCAAAAAGTAGGAAAAGTAGGACTATTTTATCAAAAAGTAGGAAAAAGTAGGAGACCTATTTTCGCATCATTTTTCAACGGCATATAGTTCTAGCAATGCCATAATACAAATCTTTATGATTTTACAGGAAATAAAGTATATTATTACTTATTACTTTTTAAATAACCCCAACCAAATGGCCGGTTAAGCTGAACTCAACTTCTGAACCTGTTATGATTAGAAGATTACATCTAGTAGGTAGTAATATCATTGGAAACTGATTAGTAGTCCTAGACTTGCACAATTTTAAAAAAAAGTTAAAATTACTGTTCCTAAATCTGCAATAAAATCTAAGGCATACAAAGCTTTGACTCAAAACCCAGAACACAAAAACAATAAAAGCCATACTCCTAAGACCCTATCCTATTGTAGACCATTCCAAAGAAGTTGAGTTCACCCTGGATGAGGTATGGCCTTTATTTGTTATAGTAAAATTTCCATAGTTTAATGTAACTGTTATTTAGATGTAAAATATAAACCATTATAGTATAATGAGCCTAACACAAGTTCCATATTTAAACATATTTTTCTGAAAACTTAATAATAGATATTACGAATCTGGGACAGAATTAAACAATAAAACATTGTAAAAGAAGATTCAAAAAGTAAATTTTGCAATACAATGTTCATTAAACTATCATTGTATCTAAAAAAATATATACATATCAATGAAAACAAGTTACTTACTAAAAAATGCAAGACCCTTTCCAGATTTGAACCACAAAATGTTTTGCCACGAGTTAATTTTATTTTAACTTGTTTTAAACTTCTTTTCCTTGGAAGATACTGAGAAATATTCCAGTAATGTTCGCTTGTTCTTTTCCACTTCTCTTTGTTCAACTCGTATTCCTTTTAAGCTTGACTTGCTTTCTTCCACCTTCTTAATTGCTGCTTCTAGCATTGTTTGTCCTATCTTCGCTCCTTTCATATCATTATTAAGCAAGGCATTTCTTATCCTTGTATTAGCTTCTTCCATTATTTTAGTGTAATTTTTTATGTCCTCAAAACTTCTTCCTGTTTCTTCCGTAGGTTTTTTTTCCTTTTTGTATGCTCTCTTTGGCTTTTATTGTTTTTTCTTCACATTCATGTTCTCTTTTTCGTTTCTCTTTAAGTTCTTTACTCTGTTTTCCTTTTTCTTCAGCTTTCTTCTTTAATTTTTCAGCTTTCATTAGTGTTTCCTGAGCAATTCTCTCTTGATACGACCTGTCTGCTGTAACGCCCCTCGTGCCCAAAAATTATATTATTTTAAATTTATGAAAAACACCTTGGAAACAGCTGGGCAAAATATTAAGAAAATTAAAATTAATTACCAGAGGGGACACGAGGCGGTGAACAAGATAAAATTTACACTCCCTGCACACTAGTAACTTGGGAGTTCGTGGATCGTTATGTAGAAGAAGGTAGATGATAAATAAATACACTATATCAATAATTTGGTCTAAAGGTTTTCCTGGTTTATTTTTAAGAGGTTTTGTTTTAGCATTATTTCGACATGATAATAAAAATCTTAGTAATTAACAAAGATAAGGGGGCGCCCCTAGATTATTTAAAACAATACACATTACACCTTAACAAACAAATGATTACATTGACAAAATTTCAAGTATAGCACCAAAATTTGATTCTCCCAACGGTTACATATATATGAGTTTCCTTGATTTTACATGTTCTGATGATTACGTTCTTAAAGCACTGCTCGCTGGTATCTTGTTAATTATTTTAGTTCCTTCTATGCAAGTGGAATATATATATATATAGCTCATATCACCCGGGTCTTCCCAGGATGACGTCGGACCAAGAGGAAAACTCTTCTAAAGGGAGAAATCAGCTGGAGGTCCCGAAGATCATGCGGGGAGCAATTTCTCTCCCCGGAAACTTTGACCCTGTCTGAAACACATGTCAAATTCAAAACGAATTAGACCTGTGTCCAGACAGTCATACACAGTCGGCGCGAAAGGCCAACAAACGGGAATTTGGGGAAGAAAATAAAAATGCTGGATTACTCACCAAACAGGGTGTGAAATCAGGGCTCGCGAGGTGTCTCGCGCCGACATCAGGATGGCGCGTACCGAGAATTCGCGGACGCGCGGAAGAAACTAAAATTTTTAGGAAAGTAAAAAAAATAATAAAATTTAACTAAACATGACTTCTTCTAAATACTACATCTGACTGGCTACTGTACCACTGGGATCGCATCCCAAAGCAAGCTGACTACATTATTGTGCACACGAATACGCCTCTTAGCACAGAGGACGCCGGGAAGACGTGGTCAGTAGCCGAGGTCGGAGAACTAAGTGCCGGCGATGGCGGTGAAGGCTTCTAATTAAATAGGGCGCTCAGCCCTAATTAAAAAGGGGGCAAGGTTCGGCTCAGGGCCGAAAACATGCGGAGGTGCCCGAGGCGGGCGTGACAGCAACACGACATGCGCGCTCTCTACCGGCGGTAACAGGAAGGCAACAAACAATCGACTTCTACAGGCCGCGAGAAGGAAGCATATGGCTTAAGGGCGCCGCGGCGCTGCTTTCTAGCGGCGTAAAGGGGAACTAACTGAGGCGGTGAGCTGACTTGCCACCAGGTGTCATGAGGGTGAGCTCTGCACGCTGGCGACCAGGCCCACGGTTACTTTTTTCGCCGCTAGATGTTGGGGACGTCTCTGTAAGACCAGGGAGAATGTCCTTGAATTAGGCCATCGTCTTGGCTAAGTTCCCGTCAGGTCACTGCTCCTAGCTTGATTTCTCAGAACTAACAAGGAGGGGGGGAGGGGAGGTTGGACAGAAAACGCCACTCCGCTGGGAACACCGGGCCACTGGAGCCCCATTCGTGACGAGACTTGCTATTCTCAGCAGGCCTCTCAGAAGTATCAGCTTGCAGCCCAGAAGCTGCTCTATGCAATTTTGGTCATGAAGAGAAATAAAATTACAAACTCGGGACGTGACTGCAGGCGAGAGAAAATCAACCGGGCTGCCCACATCCACGTAAGACAGCAAAATATCAGATTGGCCCGCTGAGAAAGGGCTTCGTCCAGTGGCACAAAGTTTAAACATGTGGCGAACACTGGCCTAACAAAGAGTAAATCACCCCCTTATCAACCAGATAAATGAAAAAAATAATATTTCCAAAATTTTTTTTTAATTATAGGAAAATTAAAAAAGGTGACGAAATGCCTAATTTCCGGCACAATTCTAATTGGCCCTTTCTGATGAAATCCTTGGTTATGGGAACTTTTTGGGGAAGATTTTTTAATTTTCTCAGCCCATCTTTGGTAGATTGAAGCCCACTTACACCCGCAGCTGACAGACACGATCTGTTTGAAGTGAGGACATTACTGGTGTCAGAAAATCCCCGCTCGACATCAGCATTACCATGGGGGAGAATGAGTATTGATTTTACCAGCCTTGTTAATTCTGGAAATTTTTTTCCTCCAAGTGAATTTGGTAAAGAAAAAGTTTTCCCACAACAGTGATCTATTCTTGTGCTTCTAATGTTTTCAGAATATTCTTCCTTTTTACTTGAATGTTCTCCACCACTCTGCTCTTCAACATGCCACTCTTCTGGGATATTTTCACACTGTAGTATTTTCCATTCATCACTAATAGCATCTAAATCCACACGTGGAACCAACTGTACAGATTCTGCAAGAATTTTCATAGCTTAACTAGACAAAAGATCATGCCTGTTCTTTAAATTGAGACAAGACGAATTTCGTATTATTGGATTCCCCAATGGTAGTTTTGAGATGGCATGCTGCATAACCTTATGGTAGAATTTCCTCATCGAGTACAGAAGAACTGTCCGAGTTTCTTCTTTCATCTTATCTTAAACTTTCCTTGTCTCAGAGCCAACTTCTAGTTCGGTGCTGTCGAATTCAATCTATGAACAAGGAAACTTCAATGATATAACGTCCTGAAATGATCTCTTTTCCAGTTCGTTAGTTTTTACAAAACATCCTAAATAACTTCTTACAAGTGCGCACATATCTTCATAAAGCACATGTATTAGAGGTTCTTCTCTCTGAATCAAAACAAGAAACTTTTCGAAAGGTCTTGAAGCATAAACAATGAAATGCAACTGAACAAGAGTTTTCAGAGGAGTGTCTTTCAAACATTTAAAAATTCTTGTGTATCGTGTATTGCTTGACAAAGTCTTATCTCGCTTTGGAAGATCTCTGATGAAATACTTTTTCAGAGCTGACCACTGGCTTATGACTCTCTGTGCGGCTGGAACCAAAGTCAACCACCATGTTGCAACATGCTTTAGGAAAGACAATTCATCTAGTTCAAGATCAACTTGAATCTCATTCATATCCTCTTTCCTCAGAGAAGATGTGTACATCAATAATTAAATAAACTACCTTTTGCCCAAATTCTCTGACACCTTTCCTAAAAGCATTATGAACCAAATGCAAAGGACATGTTCCTATATCTAAAAGAGAAGGTAAATCTAGAGCTTTCTTACATTCACAAATAGCAGCAAACACTGCTTTATTAACATTTGGGCCATCACTACCCAATGTTACAAGATCTTTGAGCATCAAGTTGTTTTCATTCATTGACTTCATTATACACTCTGTAATATCTTTAGCTTTTGCTTGCCCCATGATATGAGTACTTAAGTGATTAACATTCACTTTGTTGTCTTCCTAAGACCAATATCTTATCTTGATATCTAGTTGCTTCTTGATCTGCTTATTTGTCAGTTCATCATATGAAAGATTAAATGGTGAGCAGGAACTATTTAGATCATTTACTAGGAGAGAATGTAAATATGGACCAGTGGCTTCGGAAACTATGTAAGACACTTTCGATTTACTCATTTGAAATTTTCGAGCTATTGAACTGTCCAGAAACATTTCCCTAAATGTATCACCAATAGAATTTGAAGAAGTTTAACTTAAGTTTGAAGCCGCTGTTTTTAAACTCCAGATAAGTTCGGCTTTAGTGACACTGTATTTTTGTGACCATAACCATAATGAAATTGATGATGTAGGACCAGATGGACCACTTTGCACAACAACCTTATGTATATGTTTTTGTGTTCCACTAAAAACATCTCGAGTTTGAGATAAATGGAGTTTTGTTTCAGAATGACTCATAAACTGACTCAACCCCCTATTATCACGTCTCACTGATTTCTTGCAGAACTTGTAAAAAGCTTCAAATTTTGAACTAGTCTTTTCACACCATTCTTCCAGAACAACATAATTTGAGTCTTTAACCTTCAACCAGTCTTCTGAAAATAAAGTTTTGTGACTAGGCATCTTGGCTGGTTACACAAGATTATATACCTGAAACAAGCATAAATAGGTAATTTAGAATCAATATTTTTTATATCAGCACATTAAAATCCACTTGCTATGTTGTGTTGTCGTTTCGTTGTGCCCACCAACAAAGTCTAACAACTGTTGGTGGGCATGTTACAATACAAAATAAATAAAAAACAAACAAATCCTTGATAATGGTGTTGTAAGGAAAAGACAAGTTTTAAGTTAGAAGCATTATTTCAAACAATATTATCTGCACCACCCACTACTACATTAAATTTCTAGAATGGTGCTTCAACAGCATAGGGCTGGAGCACCAAGAAAAGTGCCCCTCAGTTAATCTTCATTGGGGCTGACATGAAAATAATTTACTTACCTACTTGGATACTTTGACTACAATTCAAATGGCAAATGATGGCAAAAAGTAGGAAAAGTAGGACATATTTGGCAAAAGTAGGACTATTCCTACTTTCCTAAAAAGTAGGAAAAGTAGGAAAAGTAGGAGGTCTGGAAGGCCTGCACTAGGATCAAGTCATATATTACGTCATCCGACATGACGTCATCGCCGCCATCTTGGTTTTTTTAATGTTTCACTGGAGGAGGCCATATTGTTTACAGCAGTCATTTGTTTTCGTCTGCTGGAGACCGTCACCTTGTTAGTTTAATATCTTACCGCTAGAGTGCAGTTTATTTAATTAGTCACATACCATCCACCATCTCGTTAACCGTCCGCCATCTTGTTAAACTGTTGCTATAATTCCTCAAAAATTTCCGCAAAATTTCTAAAATTTTCCATTATCGAGGGAAAAATTCCGTTTCGAGAGAAGATTTCCCGTTTTAGTCCACAAAAATATCAGAAGCCACTGAAGTCCAGGAAGAGGCTTATCCATGAAGCTAGCCTCACAATACTCTGTTACCAAATATTAATTTGACTTCGCCCGCCATTTCGAAATGTTGCACTTTTCGTTACGCCCGCCATCATGGATACTTTTATTTATTATCCGATTTTTATGAAAAAAATAAAATTATTGAAACTGATATTTAATTAAAATGTAGCCGCTATCTTGAGGTATGACGTCACGTCCGTTGCACTTTTCGTAACGCCCTCCACCAACTTAGGTTTTTTAGTCAAAAAAATAATACATATTATTTAATGTAAGAAAATTTAATAAAAATGATTTAATTTAAGAATATTTATTAAGAAAATTTTATTAAAAATATACTTAGCCTAAATAAATAACGGACCTACTACAAAAAGTCCTCTGTTCGAACCCGGTGAGGTAAAGTAAAGATGGCGACAGGAACTTCCTCCACGGAGGCTTCCAGCAGACTGACCTCCCACCACTAATGCTAACGTACCTATATATTACGTTAGCCAGTATGATATCATGGTAGCCATCTTGCAATTTTTCGGCTAGAGGACGCCTTCCTGGATGAATTCAGGTTATCCGCCATTTTGTAACTTGGCCGCCACCTTGTTTCTTGGTCAAATACTTGAAAATCCTTAATTTTAGTGCTAGAGAGCCGGCAAAAATTTTAAAATTACAAAAATATTTAAATTAATAAAATACTAGCATAAAATCAATCCGGCATCTGATGTCCGTACATCATATTGGAAAATTTGTAAATATTAAGCTAGAAATTCGGAAAAAGGCCCAAAATTAATCAAATAATTCGTATATTTTAATAAAAAAAATGACTGGTTTGAAAAAATAAAACACCACAATTACAAAACAGACACACAGTACACACAACAACACACAGTACACACAACAACACACATTACACACAGACAGCTCACTACAAATAGTCCACACAAACACACACAGAACACACAGGACAAACTGTTAACATAGAACAAACAGTACATACAAATGACACACAGTACACTCAAATTGCACACAGTACACACAGTACATGCAAAAGGTAGCACAGGCAGTATAAAGCCAGCACAGGCAGAACAGACATTATAAAAGATAGCACAGGCAGCACAAAAGGCAGCACAGGTAGAATAAACTGCATCACAGGCAGCACAAGCAGCACAAGCAGCACAAACAGCTGCACACACAGCACAACCGGCAGCACAGGCAGCACAAATGGCAGCACAGTCAGCACAAACAGCAGCAGAGGCAGCACAAAGAACGCTCAGGTACACTCCAGGCAAACTCAACGGATGCTCAGGAACACTCAAAGTACACTCAAAGTACACTCAACTAACGTTCAGGAACACTCAAAGTACACTGAAAGGACGCTCAGGTACACTCAAAGTGCGCTCAACGGTTGCTCAGGAACACTCAATTACGCTCAAAGGACGCTCAGGTACATTCCAAGCACACTCAACGGACGCTCAAGAACACTCAAAGTACACTGAAAGGATGTTCAGGTACACTCTAATGACGCTCAGGAACACTCAAAGTATGCTCAGGAACACTTAAAATACGTACATACAATGCTCAGGTACACTCAAAGTACACTAAACCGACGCTCAGAAACACTCAAAGGACGCTCAGGTACACTTAAATTACGCTGAAAGGACGTTCACGTTCACTCCAAGCACACTTAATGAGTGCTCAGGATCGCTCAAAGTATGCTTAAAAGATGCTCAGGTACACTCCAAACACACTCAAAGGACGCTCAGGTACATTCCAAGCACACTCAACGGACGCTCAAGAACACTCAAAGTACACTGAAAGGATGTTCAGGTACACTCTAATGACGCTCAGGAACACTCAAAGTATGCTCAGGAACACCCAAAGTGCACTCAACGGATGCTCAGGAACACTCAAAGTACACTCAAAGGACGCACAGGTACACACAAAGTACACATAAAGGACACACAAAGGACACGCAGCTTCAAAATCTCGAATAGCTTGAATAGGTCTAACTGCCCAAGTACTCCAACTGCCCAAGTGCTGTAACTGCTACGACATAATTTGACTACCAAATTATGCAACTTCGAGACAGCACCACGAAGATACGCGACTTCGAGGCTTATTTCCACGTAACGCCGTGACGAGATTTACGATCACGAAGCTACGCTACTATGAGATGTATAGTATCTCGCTGCTACCTGGCTACCTGTGATGTTGTTTGTACTGCCTGTGTTGCCCTTTGCATGTACGGTGTATACTGTGTGCCATTAGTGGTACTGTGTGTCATTTGTGTGGAATGTTTGTACTGTGTTAACAATGTGTACTGTGTGTACTGCGTGTCATTTGTTTGAACTGTGTGTGTAATTTGTGTTTTCTGTGTGTGTCATTTGTGTTGACTGTATGTACTGTGCTGTTTGTGTGTAATGTGTGGTGTGTGTTTTGTGAGTACTGTGTCGTCTGTGTGTGCTGTGTGTACGGTGTGTCCTTTTTTATTTGTGGTGTTTTATTTTTAGAACTTTAATTTTTTTGTTTAAATGTACAATTTTTTTAACTTTGGACCTTTTCCCGAATTTATAGCTTAATGTTTACAGATTTTCCTAAAGGGTGGAAGAACTTCTAGATTGTGGACCGATTTTATGTTAGTATTTTAATAATTGTATTTTTTGTTATTTTAAAAATTTTCCCGACTCTCTAGCACTAAAATTGTGGATTTTCAAGAATTTGACCAAGTAACAAGATGGCGGTCCAGTTACAAAATGTGCGGACGCCCAGGTAATTAATTAATATTGTATTATAGGGGAAAAAATAAACTAACAAGAAGTCATCCAAGATGGCTCCCACCAGTACGACATGAAAAACCAAGATGGTGGCCTCCAGCAGAAAAAATTAAAGATGGCTACCATGACGTCATACCGGCTGATGTAATATACACGTTGGCGTTAGTGGTGGGAGGTCAATATGCTGGAAGCTTCTGTGGAGTAAGGATCTGTTGCCCCCTCTTTATTTTACTTAACCGGGTTCGAACCGAGGACCTTTTGACGTAAGTCCGTTTTTTATTTAAGTAAATTTTACCAAATAATATTTTATTAAATTTTCTTAATTTAAATAATTTTTATAATTTTTTTGATTAAAAACCTAAGATGGCGGAGGGCATAAAGGAAAGAGCAACGACCATGACGTCATACCTCAAGATGTCTGGGTACATTTTAATTTAATATTTATTGTTTATTTTGTTATTAATTTTATTTTTTCCTATAAAAATCGGATAATAAATAAAAATATCCAAGATGGCAGGCGCAACAAAAAGTGCAACATTCCAGGATAGCGGACGAAGTCAAGTCCATATTTGGTAACAGGCTTGGGAGGCTAGCTTCATGGATGCTTAAGCCTTTTCCTGGACATTTGTGGCTTTTGGTATTTTCGCGGACTAAAACGGGAAATTTTCTCTCAAAACGGGAAGTTTTCCCTCGGAGATGGAACAATTTTTAGAAATTTTGCTGAATTTATTGCCAGAAACACCAGCCGACCAGATGGTCAACACAGCTTCTATTAAATATATTCACGGAAAACCCAGCAGGATGCGCTCGGTTGCAGAGCACTACTTGGCTGCCCTCTGATAACTCTGAAAGCAGCCACGGAACTCGCTGCCTTCGGTAGCCCAGGACGCTAGACACGACCCGGCCCACGAGATCGGAGCTCCACGTGGAGTAATGGATCTGTAATCCTAGCTGCGAGCGTCACATGTGGATAACGCAATGCAACGCCGCGTAACATATGTGTCCTTTCTCTACACCAGACATAAACTGCGCCCGGAAAAACGATACGTCTGTGATAGCGCGATTACTGGCGCTCGTCGAGACCCTGAACACAGCTCTCGTTTTTTAAAGTGCGGTAACCTTTTTTACATACCAGCACTTAGCTACTTTATGTACGGAGGCGACACGGTATTGTTTTCGATTATCTCGCCGTAAAAATAAAAAAATTGCTAGCGCTGATTCGCTGTTAGACTTCCGTGTGTTCATTGGCTCCAAGAGAGGGGAAAAGGCGGTGCATGGGAAGGCAAGTGGGAGACACATCCACCCCTCAAAACTTGGAGAGATGGTCGGTTGGACAAGTGGTCACTTGGACAAATGGTCCTTCGAACAAACGGAGCTTGGAGAAGTGGTCGCTTGGAGAAGTGGACACTTGGACAAATGGTATACACCCTCGTTCAAACCGAACGAATCTTTGAGCGAACGAAATCATGTGATTTATTCGCTCTGTAGAGAATCGGTTCTTTGAGAGTCGATTCCTTGAAAGCTGGACTGGAGTCAGAAGAACGAGACGAGAACCGGTCACGCGGCCAGTCTGATTCGTTCCTTGGATTCGTTCGCGAAATTAATCATCACTTCGGGAGTCAGAGTAATCTGTAATCGCTGCGTAAGCGTGCACATACTCAAGAGCAAACGATAATTGATAAAATAAAATTGGGTAACATGAAAAGTATCTACACCTGACAATGTCAACGATTAAGTAGTAGTTTAAAATTTATTTTTCACGTACGCTAACACAAACTTTGGAAATAAAAAACTAACAAGCCATATGCAAACTAAAAATAACAGGGAAAGAAACGAAAAAATACACCACACACACCATTTTTTGGTTAACATCTTCATATTGTTTGTACTGGCTTTTTAGAGCTGTTCTAAAAGCAGCTTGTTATAAAAATATCATATAAAGAAAAATGACATGTGAAAAAAAGTTTATTTCGCAGTGCTTTTTTTTTTGGACAAAATTATAATATTAAAATTGTCATCAGCTAACAGTCGGTATAAAACTAGAGGTCTGGAATTTCAGCTATCCATGCTAAGCGGATTACGATAACCAGCCAGACGCAAAGACGTAACTAATACTCCAAAGGGTAAACGAGTTATGATTCTTGATAAGAGCCACATCCTGTAGAAGAAAGAAAAGAACGAATCTTTTGAACGAATCATTACATGGAACTGATTCAAATGGATCGATTCGGCAAAAAAAAAAATCGTTCTGCCCATCACTAGGTAATAACAAGTTGAGGTGTGTAACCACAATATCTATGGGCAGTTGACGGCGTGAAGGTTAAAGTTGCGGGTATATTAACCTGCTGGTTACGTGATGTGCGGAAAGGCTGAGGCGGCGAGGCGGCGGTTATCGGCGTCGTGGGGCGAGATAGCGCGTGGCGCCTGCTCGCGTCTCAGCACTCTCAGCTCCGCCATTGCGCCGAGCCGCGAGGCCGCGGGCAGTCCTGCCAACCGTCTACCCTCACTAGCATTCTCTCGTCTTCTACAGTCAAGGCGACGCTTTCATCTTACCACTAAAACAACTTTGCCGAGAACGTGAGCTCCCATAAATCGATCGAAAGAACTTTTCATGGCTCTGAAGCTTCAATTTTTTTTTCAGTCAATCCTTGTAAAAGTCATGGCAATTCCGTAATGATAGTAAAAAAGTAATTTTAATGTGTTCTATCCCCTAAAAAAAATGTTTTGGTAGTGCAATATTGTAGGTGCGAAGGCGCTACAGACTCAGGACTGACCCCGTTTCTGATTGGCTGGTTTTGCATCTGTAATTTTTTCGTTCCATCGTTTAAAATATTTATTTTTTTAAGTGCGGTGGGAATTTAATTTTGTTATAAAAATTTTAGAAACTTGAGGATTATCAAATAAGCATTCAAGTATAAGATAACGTGCTGTGGGTTAATAATGTGAAACAAGAATGTAAATAGTACAATTATCTTTCGTAGTTCATATCTTTTATCTTTCCGTGATAAAGGATCATCTTTTCAGTCATTTGTACAAAATATATTGCAGTTTTTATTTTTTTTCCTGTGTTAAAATTACCCAGTTATATGCTAATTGTTAAGTTAAATGTAAAATAAAAGTACATTTACTTTATACGTTTACTTTAAAACATTTACAAGAATAATTCTGCTAGACGAATTGAGCAGGTTAGGTATAAAGGTAGAAGTAGTAGAAGGCTCCTCTAGGTGTTCAAAGTTTTGGTAAACTATTCTTAAAGAACATATTAAAACGTGACAAATACAGGGCCGGTGCAAGGTAAATTGGCGCCTTAGGCGAAACTCCTTAATGCCCCCCCCCCACCCCCCCCCCCCCCCCCAGGCGGACACCTCAAAACTATTTCCTTGTCTCAAAATACATCACGTAAGCCTAAGATTTTGTCAAGAATCAAATGTAAGCAGGCTTGTGTATTTTTTTTTACTTTTTTACGTATTACTATTACAAATCATAAACAGGTCACCGAGGACTTTAAATAATTACTAATATTGTCACGTGCCACTTTCAGAGGGGGGAGAGAATCGTAGCTCTTGACATAGAAACAACTCGCTTGGCATCAACTAGTCTCAACTTCATAAAATACTTTACTGTACCTAGGATCATAGGTTCGTCATCCCGTACAGGATGTCTGGTGAGAGCTGAACTAAGGAGATTTTGCAAAATAACATAATACTTAATTAAAATTATTTTATTCTTAAAGTCAAATACTCAACATCATTTTAAAGAACATTTAAATAGCAGGATTACAATTTAAAACAATAATCTCTTTACTTCCTTAACGATTGAACGACCTTACAAGAGAGAGAATGAGAGAACTTCACTAAACACTTCCCTAGTCCTTCCGAATACCTCAAATCATAATTAATACTTAAAATTAAAACAAAGATAAGTCCATACTCACATTTTCCGAAAAGCCTTTCTTGATCGATTACTTTAAAAAAATAACGTAGGGGCCTCTCCTGCCCTTGAAATCCCGAACGAACATTACATTTTAAAAACTATGACGCGTGACCCCTGACGAGGGCCATAGCCTCCGCCCGAAAGCTTGACGACTACATTATGACCTAACTTAAATTAAACGACTCGTGGCCTCTGGCGTCGACCATAGCTTCCGCCCGAAAGCTTGAATTCCTACATCACGAACGAACTAACAACTCGTGACCACAGGTGAGACGCATAGCCTCCGCCTGAGTGAGCCCCAAGTCACCACTCACTTGCGCTTAAATTCGCGCGCCCTGCCGCGCCTACCATAACAAAAGCTCGTTATTGAAGTCAAATTTACTAAACAACTAACTAGAACATCTGGGAAGACTACCCCCCCTCTACCCCAATGTGCAGGCCACACCGCGCGGCTTGTTACGACAGCGCGCCCCAGTAACTGCGGCCCGTGGCTGCGCCAGCGCGCGGCCAAACAAACAAACAAAATTCTGCAAGCCCGCAGCGCGCCGCGCCGGCCCCGTGCCCCAATTACATGGTCACGCCACTTGCGCTGACGAGTGAACAGAGCAGCCAGCCCAGAGTCCCGTCAGTAAAGTCCCTAAATTTGATTTCAACAACCCTGCAAAATTTCAACCCGCGACATAACCCTCCCCTCACAGAGCTCGAGCCCCATCGAGCTACCTCAAAATTACAAATTGTCTTTTTCCATTAAACCATAACTATAAATTCCTCATTTCACAAAAATAATAATTTTCTTAGTTCCTTGCTGTCTGAACATACATCTAGATTCTGCATAAGATTTATTTTAAAACAACAAGTATTCATAAAATTAAATGTAAAACTTTTATCTGGTTTGTTCTCACAGGAACCTTCAGAGGCTCGAGTTCTCAATTCTAAAAAAATTGTTCTGTTAGTGAAGCTCTCTTTACAAATTAAATTACTGTTCTTAGTTTCTCAGTATTCGTTAAACAATGTGCAAATTCTTGATAATTATTATTATTTTTTTTTTTTCGGTTTCCGTTTATTACCATACTTCTTTCGTTCTTCAAAAAAAATTAAGTGTCCTTACAGTGTTTCAATTAATTAAACTCTTATCTCGTGAAGGTTGGTGCAACTCCTCGAAGTCAGTGTTGTCGAGAAGAGTAGCTCCCTGGGCTGGCCATCAGCAAACACCACTCAACTCCAACAGCTACTGGACTGGCTTCCAGGGCAGCTCACAACTTCTCCCCACATCTGCTTCGGAGTTGTGCCATCCTCATCACGAACAGATTACAATTCTGAAACATCATCAACAGGCATTACCATCACGCCTGACAAATACAAAACTAACTACTAAACTGCAATCGATGGGCAAGGATGCAAACACACAAAAAAATAAAATTAATTAATTCAACTGCTAACATAAAGTATCCCACCCTTAGCATAATCTAATCAGGCAAATAATTTGATAGGAAAAACTTAAGGAAGGGAAACATGACCTCCAATGATTTTCCCTAACTCTTGAGTCTTGATCTTCTCTATACAGCAAATAGTCCCCACGAAGTAACTGGGTTGAAGGTCAGTTCACATGACCCACCCATAACCTCTTCTACTCTTCTTTTCTTCTGGGGGCAACCACAATGCCCACCAATCTCTCTCCATGGTGCCGAACCAGCTATCCCATGAGAGTAAACAACGTAGTCAATAGAAGCGCAGAGGGGAAACACCAATCTCTGGCTTGTCGAGTCATAAAACTGCTTTATCTTCTTCTTCTTCTGAGTAAAAATATCTGACTAACCTTGCTTCTATTCTTCCCAACAATAAAAAAAAAGTTCATCAGGTATCTTCATGAAAAAACATTCTAACTAATAATAAGTCTTCTTTTTCTTCTTTTTTTTTTCTGTTAGATGTAATAGAAGGCCATGTTAGGGAGGTTATAGGGAAAAAGAGTGGCCAATTCCCACCCCATCACCCACCTAGATCATGACTAATTAACTTTTAAACTTTCTATTTCAAACAAATTAAAAAAAAACCATTTTTTTTTATTCAAACTTTTAAACTATAATTACTTTTACTTCATAACCTCAAAAGCTAATCAATAATTCTAAATGAAATTGTGATTTACTGCATCCTTGTTCCATCCGATCTGTTTGTTTATAACCTTTCTTGTAAAGTATAAAATTTTCAAACATTACTAATTCAAAAAAAAATTAAATTCTGGTGTCCTTTGAGTTACAATTAACTTTACTATTTCTTAGCTTGAAATAATTTAAGTTTTCAGAACTATTTCATTGTCTAATTCACAACACTTAAAAATCAACTCAAAACAACAAATCATCAAAATCAATAAGATCATCTGACCTACCTATCAGTACTGTGAACTTGAACTGTTCGTACACATTTATAATAAGCTATTGTATTTAAATTCCAACCTAAATAAGGTTTAAAAAAAACTACTAATCCCTCTGTAAATTAAGAAAATTAACTTTAAAAATTAAACTTAAGGTATTAGTTCTTTTTGACAGCTACCACAACTCACTAGTTCCATTACATTACTATAACCTAAAAAGTTCTGTAAATAATGTTTATAACAAAAAAACTACAGTGGCTGTCTTCCAAAATAAAAATAAAACTTTACATGACCTTATTAATCTCCACTTGTAAGTCCATGGCTGCCAGCTTTCTCTTCTCTTGAATCTTCAGTCTTGGCTCTTGTTTCAGTGATCTTGTATCTTGTCTCTCGAACTCTTGTCATCTTGTAAACTGGACTGCTGCTCAGCTCATCTTAAGGAATCTGTAACAGTTTCAAAAATACATGTTAATTTAAATTACATAATTCCTGTTCTTTGGTCCTAAAAAAAAATTGTATTATTAGTACACATTACCCTGAAACAACATTATTATTCATTGTTTATTACTTAAAAAAAATGCTTTACCATAAAATCCTTTTTTGTTCTTTTCATTAGGCCTATTTATTTTCCTTCTTCTTAATTAAATTCTGCTTCAAATGTTAATCCTAACTTAAGACCTACCATCTATTTATTATTCATTACCTACATTATTTATGTTACCCTAAAATTACCATAAGTTTCTAATACTTCCTATCAAAGATATTCTCTCTAAAAAAAAATTTACTTGTGACTCTTAACTTAACAAACTTAAAAAAAACTTTTACACTAGACTTAACTTATTATTCATTCTTAGTTACTAAATTTCTATATGTAAACTTTAGTACTTACAAACAAAAACTGCCTATTTCTCTCTACCTCTTAATCTCTTTCAATTATTACAATAATAATGTTACCTTGCATCTTTAAACTTTCTTCTTTTCAATTAAATTAGACATCTCATAACAATAAAAATTCTGCCTATACTCTTCTTATGGGTGTCCAACCCAACAACAAAATTTCAAATTCTCAAGTTTCCTTATATTTAAATTATGCAATGCACATAACCTCTGTGGTGCCTGTACCCTTTTAGGCCTACCACCTTCTCCTCTCACAGCATGACAACTCTTATTCCTCGGGGTCTGTATTCACTGTTACAAATCAAATATCTCAAAAAAATTAAAAACAAATTTATTATTTTAAGAAAACAAAAATTTACATTGAATTTACTATGGAGCCTGGAAATCTTAATGTCTCACAGCAGCTAACATGACTAAATCCCATGGAACCCCAGGTTTACATAACCTGTGCCCAAAAATTTAAGCATACCAGGCTTTCTCTGCACTGGTTTTACAGCATCACACACTATTTAGGGCCCCTGATCTGCCATCAGTCCCAAGGAGTTTTCCCACAACCCCTCTCTACACAAGCGCCTACCGCATTCCTCTCAATTGGCTATCGGTTTTACGGCATTCTTTTGGGATCCGACCATCAAGTTAGGGCTAATCGAACACTAAACCTCCATACTTCCAAACTAATGTAAATCAATTAAATTTTCTCTGTAAATTCTAAAAATCAAAAAAAATTATTCCAACATGCCAAAGAAACTTCCAAAAAAAATTCATAATCTTATCTTCAAACCATTAAAATAAAAATAAATAGATTACTCTGTTTTCTCCTTAATAACTGTAAACTGTCAACAAATATCATGTCGTAAATTTTAACTATGCTTACTGACTCTTAATCAAAAAATCTCATTTGTCCTAATTAATAAACAACCGATTTCCTTAAAATCTCACTGTATCTCTCACACTCAAACTTCACTGGCTGAATATCTCAATAAATTCAAAAACAATTATCTAAACTCTTAAAGAAACTCCTCCCCAATTATTCAAATTACTTCACCTTATTTTATTTCATTACTTAAAACACCTTACTCAAAAAAAAATTAATTAATTATCTAGCTATCTTCCATTATTATTTATTTACCGAACAAAACTTTCTCCTAAATTAATTTAGTAAAATTCAATTTCACATTAGGCAAGTACACTAACTCTCTACAGCAATGTTTCTCATTTCCCTCCTTCCTAACTGAATCCAATCTTACTTAACCTCCAGGGAATTTACCTCACAAAATAACCAAAAATTTCACTGTAGTGCCTATCTGCTATAGGCCCACTACACAGGGACAGGGGGCTCTAACCCCACCAACAAACTTCATTGAAATGGTACCCTATCCCATACAGGATAGCCACTTCGGTACTACATGGGGAACTCCTGCCCCAAACTACTCACAACTCTCAGGATTCTCCTGACCCTTAATTCCGTAGTCAGCCCATCTCCTATGGTCTGCGCTACAATTCCCTTTCTTCCCAGGGACACAACGCCTCACCTTAGGGTCCCTCGCCCTAATGAAAACATTAATTTTGTCTCTCTGTTCTTTTGGAGTAAATTCCCTCTACACACAAAATCTAGCCTTCCCAGTTTTCTCAATGCTTATCGATTTTATAGTGTACCTCCTTAATAATGTTTACAAATCCCAAAAAAATATTTTTAAAACCGAGGTAGAATTTAACTAACAAAAACATAAACAACTTACAACGAAACACTTCTAGCCTATACATCATACACTTCTTAAATTAAATTACTTACATACTGAAAGTTCCTCTTCTCCTAAAACACACTTAAATTTAAATTTATTTAACCAATAGTCTATTTTCTTATCGTTAAGTTACCGTACAGCTGATCAAAACAAGGTCACGGCCTGTCCACGTCTCCGTATGAGCCCGTGACGTCACCGAATTCCATCAGGTGCGCCAACCCTCGCTTGCGGTTCCTCCGTTCTCCGCTAGGTCTCAGCACCTCCCCGTCACGTGTTCACTCTGCCACGTCCACTGACGTGTCGTTCTGAAACAACTCTCAACATTTTTCTAATTAAAACAAAACATCACTATAAATTCTATAACTCTCTTTTACATAAACTCTCGTTTTCTCTTTAATTCCTTTCTAACGTTTATCCTTCCCTCGACTGATTTAATTCGTACGTCTCGTCTCCTACGCGCACGAAAACAAAACAAACTTCTCTTGAAAATAATTCCTATTTACGACAAAAAACTTTATTTTAAATTATAATTCTCTTAACCTACAATCTTAAAATGAACTTCAATTAAATTAAACCACTTGCATTATCTCTAATAAGCATTTAACTTATAACGTATTCTCCTCACGTAATAATCCCCGATATAAATCTACAATAAATTCAACGACTTAAAACAACTTATCACTATAAACTTTATCCTTACAAGTATCCTCAAATAAACATCTGTTACGTCAAAAAAAAATCTCAAAGACTTCCTCCACTATAGACTAAAATTCCGTAATCCTCTCCTCAAGTAAACTCTTAATAACCTGCTATCAGAAGCTGAAACTAACTTAATAATAAACATAAAAATCTACCTCTCTCTCTCTCCAGAAATAGAACCTATCCGGCGAACTCTACCATTTCTGTCACGTGCACCTAGCCGGTGCCACCGCCATTTCTGTCACGATCCACCTTCAGAGGGGGGGGGGCGAGAATCGTAGCTCTTGACATAGAAACAACTCGCTTGGCATCAACTAGTCTCAACTTCATAAAATACTTTACTGTACCTAGGATCATAGGTTCGTCATCCCGTACAGGATGTCTGGTGAGAGCTGAACTAAGGAGATTTTGCAAAATAACATAATACTTAATTAAAATTATTTTATTCTTAAAGTCAAATACTCAACATCATTTTAAAGAACATTTAAATAGCAGGATTACAATTTAAAACAATAATCTCTTTACTTCCTTAACGATTGAACGACCTTACAAGAGAGAGAATGAGAGAACTTCACTAAACACTTCCCTAGTCCTTCCGAATACCTCAAATCATAATTAATACTTAAAATTAAAACAAAGATAAGTCCATACTCACATTTTCCGAAAAGCCTTTCTTGATCGATTACTTTAAAAAAATAACGTAGGGGCCTCTCCTGCCCTTGAAATCCCGAACGAACATTACATTTTAAAAACTATGACGCGTGACCCCTGACGAGGGCCATAGCCTCCGCCCGAAAGCTTGACGACTACATTATGACCTAACTTAAATTAAACGACTCGTGGCCTCTGGCGTCGACCATAGCTTCCGCCCGAAAGCTTGAATTCCTACATCACGAACGAACTAACAACTCGTGACCACAGGTGAGACGCATAGCCTCCGCCTGAGTGAGCCCCAAGTCACCACTCACTTGCGCTTAAATTCGCGCGCCCTGCCGCGCCTACCATAACAAAAGCTCGTTATTGAAGTCAAATTTACTAAACAACTAACTAGAACATCTGGGAAGACTACCCCCCCTCTACCCCAATGTGCAGGCCACACCGCGCGGCTTGTTACGACAGCGCGCCCCAGTAACTGCGGCCCGTGGCTGCGCCAGCGCGCGGCCAAACAAACAAACAAAATTCTGCAAGCCCGCAGCGCGCCGCGCCGGCCCCGTGCCCCAATTACATGGTCACGCCACTTGCGCTGACGAGTGAACAGAGCAGCCAGCCCAGAGTCCCGTCAGTAAAGTCCCTAAATTTGATTTCAACAACCCTGCAAAATTTCAACCCGCGACAATATCAATATAAACATTCTAAACTGTTACAAAAATCCATTTTCATCTAGTTTCAATAATCGTTAAACATATCATATCAGCTGTTATGTGTCGTGCTGCGCCGCCCCCAGCTACTTGGCGCCCTAGGCGGTTGCCTAGTTCGCCTATATGGACGCGCCGGCCCTGGACAAATATAATATCAACATGGAGGAGAGACGTACAGTAGGTAAGAATGTAATCCATAAAAATTTCCTGTAGGTCTTTATGCTCTAATTTGTGGGAATGGTTATGAACCAGGGAAAAGCAACTTGAAGAGGTACATGGCACAACAGTTAAGTTTAACAAATGGTTTATTGCTGAAAATTACAATATGAAAAACATAAATATATGACGACGTAATGCAGTCGTTACACTGCGCACATAATCTCCTGGCTCTATCCTCCTATACAAAACACATAAGAATAACCAGTGAACCATCAAGTATACACTTATTAAATAACAACAAATATCACAATTACTATTCTCAGATCTTTTCGAGCATTGGCTATGGGCATAGAGCATTCATAATTCAATCCGCGATGAAATCAGCCGTATCGAGTACCGCCAATAATGAGCAGAGAGTATATCTATGTACTACTCGCCCCCTTCTCGCGCCAAGCTAAGCACTCTTGTTCCAACTGGACTGTCTACAGTATGTCTGGTCCTGATGCCGACTGTGGGCAGACTCGACATTCAGCGCAAATGCCAACTGTTCATTGGCTGCTGACTTGTGAGTCGTTTCGACTGGGTGGCCTGTGATTCGACACTTATGTGATTGAGTATCTCTAATTGGCCCTCATTCCTCCAGATTAACAGTGAACCAATGAAAGAAGCAGCACTAAAGTATAATTATTTGAATTTTAGCATATCACGAAATGAACCCGCGAATTTTTCAGGTATCTAGCGATTGGATTTTCAGTACGTCTCCGAGCAAGCCCTGTGCGTAGGGGCACGCATATCCTGAGACTAGCTGAACGTTAAAACACTGTAGCATCGTCTGTGTTTCGTGATCGGGTGAGTTCCTCACGATTGTTACAACGCCAATCAGAGTAGATCAGCGCGGAAGCAATTTGCGTCCCAAGTGACGCGCTCAAACAAGGCGACGCCTTCTCTCGCAGACGGCCGCCAATCGCAAGGAGGAACCCGCTGGCGCGGGTATACCATGTTTCAGTCTAATAGGCGTTCAGATTTCTTTTCGCGAAAAATGCGTGCCCCTACCTATACGCTCTAAGTTACGGGTGAGTAGATGTATATAGTTCGTATGAGGGCACCGGAGGACGGAGGTGGATCCGGGGATCCGAGACAGACACCTTAAGGCTTCGCTTCATCAGCCCTGTTGGATTACGTCACTTCCGCCGGACATATACGCACGAAAAAGTGTCCCGTTGCGTTCATCAGCCATGTACGCACGAAAAAATGTCCCGTTACGAGTAGATGGAAAAAAACCGGTTCTGGGACAGGCGCAGGATTCAGGAGCCGACCTTGAACATTGACTTTGACCTTGAAAATCGACCTTGACCTTTAACTATGACGTTGAACATTGACCTTGACCTTGAAATTATACCTTGACCTTGAAATTTGACCTTGACCTTGAAATTTGACCCTGACAATGAAATTCGACCCTGACCTTTAGCCTTGCGACCCTCGATGTTACCAACCTGATGACGTCATCTAATCCGTATGCTAATCCATATGCTAACCTAACCTAACCTAACCTAATCCATATGCTAATCTATGCTGACCTAACCTAACCTAACCTAACCTAACCTAATCCATATGCTAATCTATGCTTACCTAACCTAACCTTACCTAACCTAACCTAATCCATATGCTAATCTATGCTAACCTAACCTAACCTAACCTAACCTAACCTAATCCATATGCTAATCTATGCTAACCTAACCTAACCTAACCTAATCCATATGCTAATCTATGCTAACCTAACCTAACCTAACCTAACCTAACCTAACCGTCATGTCCGCCATCTTGAAAATCAATAATTTTTATGTTAGAAAAACGGGAAAAAAATTAAAAATCATTAAAAAATAACTAATCGAATTAAATAATAAAAATTAAATAAATTATTATTTAAAACCACTGTTGAACATATCGTTATGGTTGCCATCTTGGATTATATTTAATTGTTGCTTGTTTCGTTATGCCCACCATCTCGGTTGAGTACGATGTTATCGTTACACTTTACATTATGACCGCCATATTGGATCCTATAAATGTTGCATGTTTCGTTATGGCAGCCATCTTGGAATCGTGTAATTATTTAGCTAGAAATTCGGGAAAAAATCCATAATTAATTAAATAAATTAGTAATCCATATAATGATTGATTGGATCGACTTAGGTCCTTGGTACGATTCTGGATGCTGAAGAAAAAATAAATATAACAACAATTTAACATAATAGTGACAGGTTCGTAAATAAAACATCACAAATTCTTTCACAAAATAAATTTTATTACAAAATCTATATTTTACTACAGGATCACTTACGAAAGCCCTGCATAGGCGTGAAATGACTAATTCTTAGCTCCAATCGGTTTATACTAGACAGAGACCAACCAGAACCTTTACAGACATAGTCCTCCTCTTCTTGACAGAGTTTCTGGATACCGTTTTTAACAGTTTGCTTCACATCGTCAGAACTGTAAATTACTGCAGCCGATGTCTTGAATGCACACTTCCTCACTTCGTCTTCGAATGGATACGGCTTTCCATATATACAGTCCAACCACAAGTTATATTTTGATGGACCGTTTGTTGCTACATCATCAGTAAGCTGATTGATTATGTCCTCTCTGATATCATCAAGAAAATTACAATTGTCTTTTGACTCACCTAACGTATTTTAGATAATAGTAATCTTTCAATTTTCCACGAAATGCAGACTGCGCCAAGTAGAACCCATTATCATTCACTTGTAATGCACCGAACACAGTATTAGGTTTATTTTCATGTCCAGACGTTATAGCAATCGGTTGCTGCACATTGGTTTTCTTGCTTGTACGCTTACGAGTCTCCAATCTAAAGCGAGGAGTCGAAATTTCTACAGGTAGTTCTTCAGTAGACACACGGACTTTACCGTTGCATTTTTTCACATGCCGTCGCAAACTATCAATACGTGTAAACCATTCATGACACTCATCACAGCAGAACTTCATGCGAGATGGATTCTTCTTGCATTTACTCCTCTCATGTCTTCGTGCTACATGAGAAAAAGTGAACGACATATCGCAGTAGCTGCAAGGATACCTTGCTGATGAAGACGAGCCTTTCAGACCCGATCCAGATACTGACGTTGCCGCAGTTGCGACATCTCCAGGCATACTCTTATGAACATCGATGCATCACTGTTGCACCGAAACCTTTACTTTCTGCCGAACAGCAGGACCTTTGCATGTCTTCATGTGCGTTTTCATATTATCTTTTCTGGCAAACTGCTTATGACATTTCTCACAAACAATCATTTTACGATATAGGTTTTTGGCACATTCTCTCTTCTAATGCCGTCGAGCATTGCTGCTGTTTGAGAAAATCTTGTCACAGTAACAGCACCGATGTTCGTTAGTTGTTGTCGATTCGGCATCCATTGAAGTCTCCATTGAGGCTGAAACGAAGTTCGTCGAGTTTTCCTGCACAGCCAACACTACCGGCATTAAAGTCTCTTCTGCTGGTGGTATCGAGCCTGATGAAGTCTCCTCCAGTGTTGTCGCCGTGGTTGTCAACGGAATCTGCTCCTTCTCCGTCGTAGCTGTCGTCAAGGTTCCCGTAGACGATGGTACAACCTCCATCGAGTTCGTCGTTAAAGTCGGTAAAGATGCCATCGAGTTCACAAGAACAGGTAATTACATGATGAATACACCAGAAGAAACAAACTAGGTGATCCTTACACCGATAACATCAGTAACAAACTGAGCGACCTGCTGTATAGGACTCGCTTATATACATGCACCGTATGGAATAATACGCTAGTCAAATCAAGAACCAATTACTATAATACTCGAGTCAAAACTACATTAAAAATAGAAGCCCACTCAACGAAAAAGACAGCACATTTGGAAGCAAATTCGACATATGAAATGGACACGCAATGCACGCACTTGCAGATTTCATCACAAAGTTAACATTTAAATTTCATTCAAGCGAATTAGCAAGCCAATGTCACATCATCATATTAACATCCTATTGGTCATACTATCCTCAAAATTTCTCAGTATTATAAATCACACCAGTTATAGACGGACTTATGGTTTCTAACACACACAACATTTCAGTCATTTTTCTTTAATAAATTCATATTTTAAAATGCAAAATATACATGGTAAACGAAGAACCAGGTACGTAAATATTTTATATACTTTATGTACACTGTAGACGTCAAGAGCTTGAAAGTACATATGTAAGAAAGATATTTAATAAAACTCATATTAAATTGTATATTTATTCCCATTAATACACATCAGATCAAAAAAAGTAGGTTTTAATATATAAACCTCGAATTTCTTAGTTCATGTTTCTTTGAGGACGTATAAATTTTCAGCATTTCGCGAACCAATTAGAAGTTTTAGTCTATTCTTCAATCATTTGGATTGTCTCTCGATGAACAATTGGTCTCATGTGCTACGGCTTCCATCTTCTTTACATATTTGTTATTATTAGTCTTAAAATCCACGCATCTGTGTCACTATCACAGACGCAAAGTTATCATCATCATCATCGTAGCTGTCATCAATATTATCATGAGCTGCATCAATATCACTCATTTTATGATATCGTTTCCGCATTTCAGTTGTCAGAGATTTACCACAATCTATGATCTTGTGAGCTTCACATTATTCTCTATTGTTTTGTAGACATGGTTAGTTCCATTCTCGTTTTCTTTAAAAGCCTGTGTGTCCAGTTTTATTATTTAATCCTTCAACCCATCATCTCAAACAGAATTAAATCATCGTAGTATACAGAAAAAAAATCAACAAAGTTCCTTTCATTTAATCTTAGGAACCGCATCATCCTTTCCACCTATAGTATAGTTTCTTGAGCCCAAGAGTCTTTCATTATATACCATGCAGTGTTCTTCAAGAGATGTGGTATACTTCTAGTTCTAAATACAAATCCATCCTATCATTGATTTGTTGACACATTAGAAAAAAAACCTTAAAGTTAATTTTTACGTGTTTTATTAAATTATCAATTCGGCTAAAAATAATTACCACACATAGTGTGTTATTACATTTCCTTCTTCATCTGCAATGCTAAGTTCCTTGATAATAAATCCATACTGACTAGAGAAGCCTTAGAGGTTTACACATTTCGTCATGGTGTTCGAGACGAGACTAAGCCGGTAATGTACTGTCAGGTCTTAGATAATAGACGACACAATCTACCTTGTTGCAGGATGTCTCGATGATGTCCGGAGCCTCCTCGTCACAATCACTAGTGCAGTGATGACCGAAGTTGCAGACCTCTAGTTGGAAGTAACCATCCTCGGTCACGTAGTGCACACGGCGGAATCCGGGCGTTACTTCCGCGTACTTTGCAGTTGGAACGAACAGCATTTGCTTGAATTTGTAGCAGCAGCTCTATACCCACACGACTATGTGTTGACTGCTGTGTCTAGGGTGTTGACCTCAATTTATTCCGCTAGGACCACCCTCCAGTCCAGTCACATGTACCGCTGCTTCCGTTGTTGTCCCCCGCCTTGCTGGCGACCTCCAACATCCCAACACGGTGATCAACCATCCAAGCCCTAAGCATGCTAGCATTGTGTCTTGAGATCGGACCTGGACATCCAAGTTACAAAGAGTATAATATACTCTGAAATACATAATAAAGAGAAAATTGATATAAATAACATTATACTTTGCTTAATAGTTCCAGATGTAATGAACGCACTTCTTGACCAGTGACAGGTGTAACTAAATATTAAATATATTTAATATTTTATTTTCCATTACCTTTCGTGGTATTTATTAATCATTCACTCTACGAAAAACAACTCAAGACAATAAACCTGACCAACGAATTAAATACAGAACAGCTATGCCTTACATGAAAGTATAATTTTTCGATAATCTGAATAACCTATAAATCGTTCATGTACAAAGCCACACATACAGGCCAATTGTCTATGGACCATGAGACCGAGTCATGACAATATCAGACGTATAGGCTAGTCATTTCAGGACCGCAGGACCTTCTTCGTCTTTAGATAATAACAGTCATTTAGACCATCATGAAATTTTTATACATACTAAAGGACCAAGTGACCTTGAAATATATTTTAGTAACACCAAGAGGTTTTGAACTAGTAAATATTCAGTCACTACATATTTTACTACGCGAAATCAACAAAAAGGAAGCACCATCAACGAAAAGGCAGCACAATAAAAAAAGGCAGCACATTTGGAAACACCATCAACAAAATGGAAGCACATTTTGGAAGCACCATCAACGTAAAGGCAGCACATTTTGGAAGCACAATCAATAAAGGCAGCACATTTGGAAGCACTATCAACAAAAAGGAAGCACATTTGGAAACACCATCAACAAAAAGGAAGCACATTTTGAAAGCACCATCAACGTAAAGACAGCACATTTTGGAAGCACAATCAATAAAGGCAGCACATTTGGAAGCACCATCAACAAAAAGGAAGCACATTTTGGAAGCACCATCAAACAGGCAGCACATTTGGAAACACAAGTTACGAGAACTAAGTCTTAGTTAGAAATCAGAATGCGAGAAATAAAAACATTAAATTTTTACTTTTAATATTTAATTTATTTCTTAACATTATACAAATAGAAGTAAAATAAGTCATTATTGTATGTAGCCAGCTTTCCTCAGTTCTTCGAGTATGAAGGATATTTCTTTTATGCACGAATAGTTTCCTGCACAAAGCGAGCCATGTAGAAGTCTTAGCCGGTCAACCAATAAGTTTGGATCTTTCCACGATGTGTAATCAATCTCTTCTACCACCATCTCACTTGCTTGTTTATTATAAATACTTTTAATATCACAATCGTCCCAGTGATCATAATAAGCGTTACCAGATTTATTTATTATAACACGTCGTTTCCATCGTTTCGGTCTCGGGTCACCGTAACATTCTTCGATCTTGTCAGCTTTAGGTGCTTCATCACAGTCTATGCTTTTGTCAACAGCCTCAGAGTCACTGTTACAATCACTGTAGAAGACATCCTCTTCACCCAGATTACCATATGAATTCGATATCGATGATGTCGAAGTGCCATTATCGTCTTCATGCTTCCTTTTTAGGAGTCCATCATTTTTACAAAGTAAGAAAGATCTACTTGAATTCGGCTGGAATGTATTCTCACTTTTCATGTTAAGGATTCTTCCATTGTCTTCATTCTTCCATAAATCATCATCGTCCTTCAATTTAAGTTCTTCGTCGAGATCGGAAGAGCCACGAACATAATCTCTCTCAAGACAAGGAAAATTATTGTCGTAATGCAGATCACTATTCCTTAGTCTAGTAGATCCATCGTTGTACTCTGGCTTGTACGCAGGCTTAACGTTACAAGTTCTGTCATGTCTTTTTAAGCTCTCTCTCCGCGTAAACGACTTGTTACATCGAACGCAACTTATCATATTGCGTAGCGGATTTTTAACACAGTCATTCTTCTGGTGTTGTCTTCCATTCTTTCTCAAGATAAATTCTTTGCTGCAAAACTTACACCTGTGTCCTTTCGATACAGCGACAGACACCGAATCAGGATTCATATTAGTTACTGTGACTAATGTTAGATACAAACAGACAGTTTTCCAATTGGAACCATTACTTAAATATAATTTTTTTTAAATATTTCTTAAGCGAGAGTTATCTCATGCAAAGGTACTTGTTGTAAGTAGTTCTGCTTTTCAACAACAGATGACACCACGTATTGCTTGCAGGTAAATATTATTTCTTTTTTTCATGCGGGATGCAGGATTCTCACTAACGATCGCAATAGAGGGATGCCATCGCTAGACTCCAAGGAGAAGGTAGTTTGTTCTTCCAGTTAGTGTTTCTCAGGGTATATATTATTATTTGACTGAATAATGATTTTTTTAAATTCCACCTAATAAAAATAAAATAGAAGCACTCAGAGAAAACCATCAGGGATGATGTCGTTTATAAACATCATAAATTACCAATTTTTTTTAAAAAAAAGTCCAAATTTAATCCTACTTAAGCAAAGAGTTCACAAGCGGGCTTGTGCTAGAACTCTCATGTTGCTTAAGCAAAGAGTTCACAAGCGGGCATATGCTAGAACTCTCATGTTGCTTAAGCAAACAGTTCACAAGCAGGCTTGTACTAGAACTCTCATGTTGCTTAAGCAAAGAGTTCACAAGCGGGCTTGTGCTAGAACTCTCATGTTGCTTAAGCAAAGAGTTCACAAGCAGGCTTGTACTAGAACTCTCATGTTGCTTAAGCAAAGAGTTCACAAGCCCGCTTGTGCTAGAACTCTCATGTTGCTTAAGCAAAGAGTGCTTCTATTTTATTTTTATTAGGTGGAATTTAAAAAAAATCATTATTCAGTCAAATAATAATATATACCCTGAGAAACACTAACTGGAAGAACAAACTACCTTCTCCTTGGAGTCTAGCGATGGCATCCCTCTATTGCGATCGTTAGTGAGAATCCTGCATCCCGCATGAAAAAAAGAAATAATATTTACCTGCAAGCAATACGTGGTGTCATCTGTTGTTGAAAAGCAGAACTACTTACAACAAGTACCTTTGCATGAGATAACTCTCGCTTAAGAAATATTTAAAAAAAATTATATTTAAGTAATGGTTCCAATTGGAAAACTGTCTGTTTGTATCTAACATTAGTCACAGTAACTAATATGAATCCTGATTCGGTGTCTGTCGCTGTATCGAAAGGACACAGGTGTAAGTTTTGCAGCAAAGAATTTATCTTGAGAAAGAATGGAAGACAACACCAGAAGAATGACTGTGTTAAAAATCCGCTACGCAATATGATAAGTTGCGTTCGATGTAACAAGTCGTTTACGCGGAGAGAGAGCTTAAAAAGACATGACAGAACTTGTAACGTTAAGCCTGCGTACAAGCCAGAGTACAACGATGGATCTACTAGACTAAGGAATAGTGATCTGCATTACGACAATAATTTTCCTTGTCTTGAGAGAGATTATGTTCGTGGCTCTTCCGATCTCGACGAAGAACTTAAATTGAAGGACGATGATGATTTATGGAAGAATGAAGACAATGGAAGAATCCTTAACATGAAAAGTGAGAATACATTCCAGCCGAATTCAAGTAGATCTTTCTTACTTTGTAAAAATGATGGACTCCTAAAAAGGAAGCATGAAGACGATAATGGCACTTCGACATCATCGATATCGAATTCATATGGTAATCTGGGTGAAGAGGATGTCTTCTACAGTGATTGTAACAGTGACTCTGAGGCTGTTGACAAAAGCATAGACTGTGATGAAGCACCTAAAGCTGACAAGATCGAAGAATGTTACGGTGACCCGAGACCGAAACGATGGAAACGACGTGTTATAATAAATAAATCTGGTAACGCTTATTATGATCACTGGGACGATTGTGATATTAAAAGTATTTATAATAAACAAGCAAGTGAGATGGTGGTAGAAGATATTGATTACACATCGTGGAAAGATCCAAACTTATTGGTTGACCGGCTAAGACTTCTACATGGCTCGCTTTGTGCAGGAAACTATTCGTGCATAAAAGAAATATCCTTCATACTCGAAGAACTGAGGAAAGCTGGCTACATACAATAATGACTTATTTTACTTCTATTTGTATAATGTTAAGAAATAAATTAAATATTAAAAGTAAAAATTTAATGTTTTTATTTCTCGCATTCTGATTTCTAACTAAGACTTAGTTCTCGTAACTTGTGTTTCCAAATGTGCTGCCTGTTTGATGGTGCTTCCAAAATGTGCTTCCTTTTTGTTGATGGTGCTTCCAAATGTGCTGCCTTTATTGATTGTGCTTCCAAAATGTGCTGTCTTTACGTTGATGGTGCTTTCAAAATGTGCTTCCTTTTTGTTGATGGTGTTTCCAAATGTGCTTCCTTTTTGTTGATAGTGCTTCCAAATGTGCTGCCTTTATTGATTGTGCTTCCAAAATGTGCTACCTTTACGTTGATGGTGCTTCCAAAATGTGCTTCCATTTTGTTGATGGTGTTTCCAAATGTGCTGCCTTTTTTTATTGTGCTGCCTTTTCGTTGATGGTGCTTCCTTTTTGTTGATTTCGCGTAGTAAAATATGTAGTGACTGAATATTTACTAGTTCAAAACCTCTTGGTGTTACTAAAATATATTTCAAGGTCACTTGGTCCTTTAGTATGTATAAAAATTTCATGATGGTCTAAATGACTGTTATTATCTAAAGACGAAGAAGGTCCTGCGGTCCTGAAATGACTAGCCTATACGTCTGATATTGTCATGACTCGGTCTCATGGTCCATAGACAATTGGCCTGTATGTGTGGCTTTGTACATGAACGATTTATAGGTTATTCAGATTATCGAAAAATTATACTTTCATGTAAGGCATAGCGGTTCTGTATTTAATTCGTTGGTCAGGTTTATTGTCTTGAGTTGTTTTTCGTAGAGTGAATGATTAATAAATACCACGAAAGGTAATGGAAAATAAAATATTAAATATATTTAATATTTAGTTACACCTGTCACTGGTCAAGAAGTGCGTTCATTACATCTAGAACTATTAAGCAAAGTATAATGTTATTTATATCAATTTCCTCTTTATTATGTATTTCAGAGTATATTATACTCTTTGTAACTTGGATGTCCAGGTCCGATCTCAAGACACAATGCTAGCATGCTTAGGGCTTGGATGGTTGATCACCGTGTTGGGATGTTGGAGGTCGCCAGCAAGGCGGGGGACAACAACGGAAGCAGCGGTACATGTGACTGGACTGGAGGGTGGTCCTAGCGGAATAAATTGAGGTCAACACCCTAGACACAGCAGTCAACACATAGTCGTGTGGGTATAGAGCTGCTGCTACAAATTCAAGCAAATGCTGTTCGTTCCAACTGCAAAGTACGCGGAAGTAACGCCCGGATTCCGCCGTGTGCACTACGTGACCGAGGATGGTTACTTCCAACTAGAGGTCTGCAACTTCGGTCATCACTGCACTAGTGATTGTGACGAGGAGGCTCCGGACATCATCGAGACATCCTGCAACAAGGTAGATTGTGTCGTCTATTATCTAAGACCTGACAGTACATTACCGGCTTAGTCTCGTCTCGAACACCATGACGAAATGTGTAAACCTCTAAGGCTTCTCTAGTCAGTATGGATTTATTATCAAGGAACTTAGCATTGCAGATGAAGAAGGAAATGTAATAACACACTATGTGTGGTAATTATTTTTAGCCGAATTGATAATTTAATAAAACACGTAAAAATTAACTTTAAGGTTTTTTTTTTCTAATGTGTCAACAAATCAATGATAGGATGGATTTGTATGTAGAACTAGAAGTATACCACATCTCTTGAAGAACACTGCATGGTATATAATGAAAGACTCTTGGGCTCAAGAAACTATACTATAGGTGGAAAGGATGATGCGGTTCCTAAGATTAAATGAAAGGAACTTTGTTGATTTTTTTTCTGTATACTACGATGATTTAATTCTGTTTGAGATGATGGGTTGAAGGATTAAATAATAAAACTGGACACACAGGCTTTTAAAGAAAACGAGAATGGAACTAACCATGTCTACAAAACAATAGAGAATAATGTGAAGCTCACAAGATCATAGATTGTGGTAAATCTCTGACAACTGAAATGCGGAAACGATATCATAAAATGAGTGATATTGATGCAGCTCATGATAATATTGATGACAGCTACGATGATGATGATGATAACTTTGCGTCTGTGATAGTGACACAGATGTGTGGATTTTAAGACTAATAATAACAAATATGTAAAGAAGATGGAAGCCGTAGCACATGAGACCAATTGTTCATCGAGAGACAATCCAAATGATTGAAGAATAGACTAAAACTTCTACTTGGTTCGCGAAATGCTGAAAATTTATACGTCCTCAAAGAAACATGAACTAAGAAATTCGAGGTTTATATATTAAAACCTACTTTTTTTGATCTGATGTGTATTAATGGGAATAAATATACAATTTAATATGAGTTTTATTAAATATCTTTCTTACATATGTACTTTCAAGCTCTTGACGTCTACAGTGTACATAAAGTATATAAAATATTTACGTACCTGGTTCTTCGTTTACCATGTATATTTTGCATTTTAAAATATGAATTTATTAAAGAAAAATGACTGAAATGTTGTGTGTGTTAGAAACCATAAGTCCGTCTATAACTGGTGTGATTTATAATACTGAGAAATTTTGAGGATAGTATGACCAATAGGATGTTAATATGATGATGTGACATTGGCTTGCTAATTCGCTTGAATGAAATTTAAATGTTAACTTTGTGATGAAATCTGCAAGTGCGTGCATTGCGTGTCCATTTCATATGTCGAATTTGCTTCCAAATGTGCTGTCTTTTTCGTTGAGTGGGCTTCTATTTTTAATGTAGTTTTGACTCGAGTATTATAGTAATTGGTTCTTGATTTGACTAGCGTATTATTCCATACGGTGCATGTATATAAGCGAGTCCTATACAGCAGGTCGCTCAGTTTGTTACTGATGTTATCGGTGTAAGGATCACCTAGTTTGTTTCTTCTGGTGTATTCATCATGTAATTACCTGTTCTTGTGAACTCGATGGCATCTTTACCGACTTTAACGACGAACTCGATGGAGGTTGTACCATCGTCTACGGGAACCTTGACGACAGCTACGACGGAGAAGGAGCAGATTCCGTTGACAACCACGGCGACAACACTGGAGGAGACTTCATCAGGCTCGATACCACCAGCAGAAGAGACTTTAATGCCGGTAGTGTTGGCTGTGCAGGAAAACTCGACGAACTTCGTTTCAGCCTCAATGGAGACTTCAATGGATGCCGAATCGACAACAACTAACGAACATCGGTGCTGTTACTGTGACAAGATTTTCTCAAACAGCAGCAATGCTCGACGGCATTAGAAGAGAGAATGTGCCAAAAACCTATATCGTAAAATGATTGTTTGTGAGAAATGTCATAAGCAGTTTGCCAGAAAAGATAATATGAAAACGCACATGAAGACATGCAAAGGTCCTGCTGTTCGGCAGAAAGTAAAGGTTTCGGTGCAACAGTGATGCATCGATGTTCATAAGAGTATGCCTGGAGATGTCGCAACTGCGGCAACGTCAGTATCTGGATCGGGTCTGAAAGGCTCGTCTTCATCAGCAAGGTATCCTTGCAGCTACTGCGATATGTCGTTCACTTTTTCTCATGTAGCACGAAGACATGAGAGGAGTAAATGCAAGAAGAATCCATCTCGCATGAAGTTCTGCTGTGATGAGTGTCATGAATGGTTTACACGTATTGATAGTTTGCGACGGCATGTGAAAAAATGCAACGGTAAAGTCCGTGTGTCTACTGAAGAACTACCTGTAGAAATTTCGACTCCTCGCTTTAGATTGGAGACTCGTAAGCGTACAAGCAAGAAAACCAATGTGCAGCAACCGATTGCTATAACGTCTGGACATGAAAATAAACCTAATACTGTGTTCGGTGCATTACAAGTGAATGATAATGGGTTCTACTTGGCGCAGTCTGCATTTCGTGGAAAATTGAAAGATTACTATTATCTAAAATACGTTAGGTGAGTCAAAAGACAATTGTAATTTTCTTGATGATATCAGAGAGGACATAATCAATCAGCTTACTGATGATGTAGCAACAAACGGTCCATCAAAATATAACTTGTGGTTGGACTGTATATATGGAAAGCCGTATCCATTCGAAGACGAAGTGAGGAAGTGTGCATTCAAGACATCGGCTGCAGTAATTTACAGTTCTGACGATGTGAAGCAAACTGTTAAAAACGGTATCCAGAAACTCTGTCAAGAAGAGGAGGACTATGTCTGTAAAGGTTCTGGTTGGTCTCTGTCTAGTATAAACCGATTGGAGCTAAGAATTAGTCATTTCACGCCTATGCAGGGCTTTCGTAAGTGATCCTGTAGTAAAATATAGATTTTGTAATAAAATTTATTTTGTGAAAGAATTTGTGATGTTTTATTTACGAACCTGTCACTATTATGTTAAATTGTTGTTATATTTATTTTTTCTTCAGCATCCAGAATCGTACCAAGGACCTAAGTCGATCCAATCAATCATTATATGGATTACTAATTTATTTAATTAATTATGGATTTTTTCCCGAATTTCTAGCTAAATAATTACACGATTCCAAGATGGCTGCCATAACGAAACATGCAACATTTATAGGATCCAATATGGCGGTCATAATGTAAAGTGTAACGATAACATCGTACTCAACCGAGATGGTGGGCATAACGAAACAAGCAACAATTAAATATAATCCAAGATGGCAACCATAACGATATGTTCAACAGTGGTTTTAAATAATAATTTATTTAATTTTTATTATTTAATTCGATTAGTTATTTTTTAATGATTTTTAATTTTTTTCCCGTTTTTCTAACATAAAAATTATTGATTTTCAAGATGGCGGACATGACGGTTAGGTTAGGTTAGGTTAGGTTAGGTTAGGTTAGCATAGATTAGCATATGGATTAGGTTAGGTTAGGTTAGGTTAGCATAGATTAGCATATGGATTAGGTTAGGTTAGGTTAGCATAGATTAGCATATGGATTAGGTTAGGTTAGGTAAGGTTAGGTTAGGTAAGCATAGATTAGCATATGGATTAGGTTAGGTTAGGTTAGGTTAGGTTAGGTCAGCATAGATTAGCATATGGATTAGGTTAGGTTAGGTTAGGTTAGGTTAGCATATGGATTAGCATACGGATTAGATGACGTCATCAGGTTGGTAACATCGAGGGTCGCAAGGCTAAAGGTCAGGGTCGAATTTCATTGTCAGGGTCAAATTTCAAGGTCAAGGTCAAATTTCAAGGTCAAGGTATAATTTCAAGGTCAAGGTCAATGTTCAACGTCATAGTTAAAGGTCAAGGTCGATTTTCAAGGTCAAAGTCAATGTTCAAGGTCGGCTCCTGAATCCTGCGCCTGTCCCAGAACCGGTTTTTTTCCATCTACTCGTAACGGGACATTTTTTCGTGCGTACATGGCTGATGAACGCAACGGGACACTTTTTCGTGCGTATATGTCCGGCGGAAGTGACGTAATCCAACAGGGCTGATGAAGCGAAGCCTTAAGGTGTCTGTCTCGGATCCCCGGATCCACCTCCGTCCTCCGGTGCCCTCATACGAACTATATACATCTACTCGGGTGGGTTGAAAGGAGTTCGCACGCATCGCGCCTTTTAGCATGGGCACAGCCAGAAATATGAAGAGTCTAGTTGAAGAGCACGGAGAGTGCATTGGAGTAGGGTACTGGGAAAAGCCGTGCGACAGAGCGCGCAGGGATAAAAACTGCAAGAAAAATGCAATAAATTACAGATCAGGACAGAAATAAAGTAGAACGTTGTTAAGTTTCATGCAAAAAGCATGTGCGACATCGGCGAGAGTGGCGCAACGTGGAGCGACGGGATCTTGAGAGTGCGACCGAGTGGCGCGAGACTGTGTGTGTGGACAGGCGCGAGGTAAGGGCGAACCACTGTTGAGCCTAGCCACAGCGAGGAGTGCGACCTGTGGAACTTGACAGACATTGAGTGACTTGTTTGTTAACATTTTTAAGCGCTAGTGATTTGTGATCGGACATTTAAAAGTACAATTATTGATTATTAATGTAACTATTACTAATTAATAAAACTGTGAAAAACCTAATTGGGCTATCCCTTACGAACCCAGTTCTCCTCACATCATTAGTCGTAACAATACCAAGATCAGCCGGACGTAGCATCCAACGAGGAGATGCAGACAGAGAAATAAGACAAAGGTAACTCGTCGAGGAAAAAAAAGTCCGCACTCGTCCTCACAGTCGACTCTCTGGGTGAGTAAAATTGGTAGAGACCGGAAAAATTCGCGGGTTAAATGACCTCCAGGATAGACTACAATCTCCTCTACACACTCGGGCAAAAGCCAAATATTCATTGGCTGCTGACTTGTGAGACGTCTCGACTGGGTGGCCTGTGATTCAACACTTATATGAGTGAGTATCTCTAATTGGCCCTCATTCCTCCAGATTAACAGTGAACCAATGACAGAAGCAGCACTAAAGTATAATTATTTGAATTTTAGCATAACACGAAATGAACCCGCGAATTTTTTAGGTCTCTAAAAATTGGAAACTAGCTTAGTGGAATATAAAGGGTTTAGTACTATAGAACAGCTGAAGGTATGTCAAAGTACTCGCCGATGAAGGTCTCATATCTCACTCGTTGGGCGAGTAAGTGATGAGCGAGTAGAGGGCGAGCGAGTTGAAGACGATCGAATTCACGGCAGGGCGAGCAACAGTGACTCAAGTACCCGTGAATCAGGAATTAATGAACTCGAAAAACCTAGTTTATTACTCTTATCCGAGTAGTATACAAGGAATTATACTTTTGCGACACGACAGGCCGCTGGTCTAAAAGCAATATAATTTTTGATAACATATCAGGCAACGATTCTTTGTGTCTAGCCACTGCAATTTTAATTTATGCCAGAGATAATTTGTATGAATATTAATTTTATGTATTCTATTTTTTAACAGTTGCTTGTCTACGTGAGAGAGCTACTCGCCAGTCAAGAAGGGAAGCGAGCAACAAGAGATAATGTGCAATACCCGGGTTACATTTTGGTTTGTTTTGTTTGACTTGTACTTTGAAAATTAAATTATTTCTGCTTCGACACATTCGTTCGTTAGTCAAAAATATATTTCTTGTTGTTCCTTCCGAGGTGCAACAAGAACATACATAGTTTAAGCTACATTTGATCGCCGTGTCATAGTAGTGCTGTTCAGCCTGGCACTTGTTCATGCCAGAGTGCAAAGAAACACAGCTGAAGCTGCCCTTACCAACGAGTGGCATGCTCTGGCTGCCAGTTCTGAGTGTTGGGTGGCACTGTAGCAATAGTACGGTTCGATTAATTTAATTATTAAACCCACATGTCTTCCCCTTCCTAGTTGAAGTCTAGGCTGGCTGGCGGCCGGGTGGGAAACGACGAAAGTCGCCCCCGAACCAACAACACCGCCCGAGCTAATGCGGACAGCAATGTTCCAGTTCCCGCCCCTTGCGTAGTAGTATTTCTCTCCCCCGACCAACTCTTCGTCCTGGACTCCACTATTGTTACAGACCTGAAAAATTCGCGGGTTCATTTCGTGTTATGCTAAAATTAAAATTATTATACCTTTGTGCTGCTTCTGTCATTGATTCACTGTTAATCTGGAGGACTGAGGGCCAATTAGAGACCCTCACTCATAGAAGTGTCGAATCACAGGCCACCCAGTCGAGACGACTCACAAGTCAACAGCCAATGAACAGTTGGCATTTGCCCGAGTGTGTAGAGGATATTGGAGTCTATCCTGGAGGTCATTGAACCCGCGAATTTTTCCGGTTTCTAACTATTGTGTTTCCTGCAACCAACCTGCGTGCTTATTGCAACTAATGACTAGGGCCATGCAGGGTACACATCGTTTGCCCTACAGGCGTTTGCCCTAAACGTAGGGCAAATGCCTGTAGGGCAAACGACTTTAGGGCAAATGCCGTTTAGTGCAAACGACTGTAGGGCAAACGCCGGCAAGCACTTATGTTTTGGATTAACGAAACCACGCCAACTTTTAGGGCAGACGCGTGTAGGGCAAATGCCTGTAGGGCAAACGACTGTCGAAAAACTTATTTTAGGGCAAATGCCTTTAGGGCAAATGCCGGAGCTTGGTCCGAATGGGATTATCAAACATTTTGTGCAAACGCCTTTAGGGCAAATGCCTGTAGGGCAAACGCCTGTAGGGCAAATGCCTTTAGGGCAAACGCCTGTAGGGCAAATGACTTTAGGGTAAACGAAGTTTAGGTTATTTTGGGAAATGTAGGTTTTTTCAATTATGTATCGATTCAAACAGTGTTCTTGTAGTTTGTATTTCATCCGCAGGGAGCAGTACCTAAATAAATGTTTTCCCTCTGAATGCAAAGTTTACAAAACCGTCGCTAGATGGCACTTATGTAAGCCTATATCGAGGTTTGGTGGGAATTCATGTGGTATGAACTTCCTAGATTTACCAACAGATGGTTCCCTGCGCTAAGTTCAATGTTATCGAATATTTTTTCTGTAAAATATTTCGGAACATTAGGTGATGTAAGGTCTTCGACCAAAAAAAATCGTATAATAAAAAAAACAGTATTGGAGATTTAACAAAAATATCGCTGGGAAAAGGTTCAACTTTTTTTCCGGGGCTTTTCTTATTTCAATTTCAGCTGTCAGACGCGCATTACGCTATGATTACTTAAAATATTACGAGCATATAGGTAAATAATGCGAATGCTAGCTGTTCATTAGCATAATAGTACTAATGCGGTTAAACTCCTACATATTGTTCATACTATTTTATTCTGGAATGTATACACAACATACAGCTGAAGTACACAATGAAGAAGTACCTATTCCAGTTCGTTTTGTTCTGGGTTTTCCATAATTTGCATTTAGTTTGTAATGTTTGTTTTAGATCATATTGACGTTCAGTTATAAGAGTTGGCCGATAATAGTCATTGGTTGGCATGATTCTTAAAATAAGCTATATCCGTAATATAATATATATTTAAATATATCCATAATATTTCCCATATTTCCATAGTGGATTCCACTTATATTCCCAAAATAAAATAAATAAGATACGTAATGGTATTTCTCAGTAATAATAATGTGACTTTAGCCCACCGCACACAGAACGACTTTCCTTGCGGGATTGTATGCATAGTTTTTGTTCCACAATATTCCTTCCTTCTTCCAAAGTGACTTGCAGTGACGCGATGTAATGTTCACACTTATACTTAATAGTTCATTTTCAGGAAGATCACACCCTTGTACATCAGTAACTTGCCCTGATGAGGATCCATAGTCAACATTTGGTTTAGTCGATTGGGGTTCACGCCGTTTTAGTTTCAACCGACTATCTTCTTGGTAAGCCAGTTTACACCGAGTTGTGCCGTGTCGAATCTTTTTACGAATGACTTTCTTGTTTATTGAACCAGGGCTCCTACCTGACATTTTTTTGAAAGGACTCTTCTCACAAGCTAAACCTTTTTTGAATCTTGTCCTGCCATGTAACATTTACGCTGAAAAGAGCCTCGCTGTGTATGTGTGTAGGTAATTTATTATTTTGCGTCCATTAAATTTGGCAACGAGGCTCGTATAGAATTCTGCCGGATTACTGTTTTTGTTTTCTTTGAGATATCTGTCACAAAAAATGTCTTATTAAAAAAATTAAAAACCTTTCGTTTGAACAAGATTGTTTTAGATATGAAGCGTCTGTGTGCATAATAGTGTGAAATCATATATCCCATGATTATAAATGAAAAATCCCCGATGGCAGCCAGTCGGAAAGGTAGATTTCGCCGTGTGGCCTACCAATCTAAAAATAAACTTTCTGAAAAATTCCATAAGTTTCAATAACTATGTAAAATCTTATGAATATTTCTAGAATATCCAATGTAACAATAAATTGCAAATTAATTGTTGGCTCAACAATATGTATGGGATATAAATCCAATCCAACAATACATAGCCATTCATATTTACCTCAATTAGAAATTCTGAAATTCATAGGACCTAGATCGGAGAAAATATCGTGAAATTTTCTGTAAGTCACTCTGCAAAATCTACCTAAAAACGATCTCAGGAGAAAAAAAATTACAGTCGCGTACAAACTTAATTTATGGAGATGAACTGCGCGTGCACAACCAATACTATTTTTGATACATGATTGTTATGCTAACAGTTTTTGTTATGGTTTGCTGTCCTGTAAGCCCGCCCCACACGACGCCCAATTTCTGCTTTATATTCTATTATACCCATGGGTATAAAAGTGGGTATTAAAATTTCATTAACAGAAGTGAAGAAAGAATTCATTACTCCATACACAAGATACCCAGAGTTCTAACAGAGAAAACAGCCAACATATTTGCCGACCAAGGCTAGCAAGTCGGGTTGGATAAACCTATTGCGTACATTTAACCAAATACTGAATAAATATATATATATATCTTTATATATATATATTTCTTGTGTGCATGTGTATGTCACTGAACTCCTCCTAGACAGCTGGACCGATTTTAATGAAATTTTTTGTGTGAGTTCACGGGGATTCGAGGATGGTTTAGATTTACAATTGGATATTTTATCTTGATTCTGAGTTAAGAAAAAACTAAAAAAACACGCTTTAAAAGCAAAAAAACTAAGCATTGTTGATAATTAGCCTCCATAGCAACGGCCTTTTGCATTGTTGTTGCCTTCTGCGTAAACATGGGAAAGGTTTTTGGTAACGGCAGTGGCGTGCCCAAGAGGAGGGGTATGTATAATGAGAAGATACAAAATGTCCAGCGTAGAAATACTTACCGCCATATCCATATCCCACAAAAAGTACATTTGGGCAGGACAATGTCTGTCGGGTCCGCTAGAAAGATATATAGAGATATATATGTAGAAAGATATATAGAGAGATAGAGATATAAATATAAAGATAGAGAGAGTTATAGAGATATACATAGAGAGATAGAGAATTAGAGAGATAAAGAGAGATTCTTAGTATACGTTTAAAAAATTAAAAAATTGATTGAGGCATTGCAGCGCATGCCGGGGATTATCTATATATATTCTTACCTACTTCTATTAAATTTCAGGTGGATGTTAACATTGTCATTCCAGTTGAATAATTTTTTTTGACAAATTAGTTGTTATTTATACTTTTTGTTTCATTTTGGACTATGTTTTTTGACGTGACAACGTCTAATAAATCGATGAACGCCGGCTGCACGCACGAAAAAGTGTCCCACTACGGATGTCCCACTACGGATGTTCCTGTTTGCTCATTGTACGCATGCGTGGCATCTCTCTTCATGCTCATTGTACATATGCGTGGCATCTCTCTTCCACTCGATTGGAATGACCATCGATTTGACTTTTCAATCATATTTTCGTCGTTTGAATTATTAATATTATGTAATTTAACGATCGTCCACCGATTTTCAGCACAATCGGTACGGTTATTTAAAAGTAATGTTGAATATTCAAATACGTTTTGAACCAACAATGGTGCTTTACAGTTACACATAATAATTCAAATTACAACCGGAATCTTTTGCACAATTTTTTAAAAAAAATATTGTAACACCTTATAAATAAGTTTGGTGTATTTGGGATGCGTATTTGTTATAAAATTGAGGTTTTAAAACGAAATAATATTATTCCCCTACCATGAACAAAATATTTATAAAGGTATATATAACATCTGAAACTATCAATTACTAAATACGGTTGTTGGTTCGAATTCCGGCAGGTGTTAAAATTTTTTTTTTTGAACTTGAAAAATAAATACGGTGCACGTAACATTTCAAAAGTAATAAATATATTTGAATAATGATTGCAAATAAAAGTAAATTTATTAATTAAATTGTACATTTCATTTCACTTCTTTGTATCCATACAAAATAGTGATAATTCAATAAAAATTATTCAATTTTATTCATAAAAGTATGCAGAGGTAGATTTTATCATACAAAAGATATAAAAATTAAAAAAAAATTCTTCCTCAAAGAATATAACATTTTTAATGCCTAAATGGTTTGGTTGCAAAAACCTATTACATATCAGTCTCAGGCCGAATATGATATTTCCTTTTCTTCTGGATCAATCATTTCATCAATGTTTTGTTATGACGTTGTCACGTTAAACTATCGTCCGTAAACCGACTTTATAGACAACCATTTTTTACTTAATTCAAAGATTTGTGGTGTGTACATGGAGTGATATCTCTATTAATTTCTATACTCCTTTGGATAAGCGGAATATGGCCATCACAGTTTTACATATAAACAAATTCTACAAATGTTTTAAACATTATGACAAATAAAAAATAGTTTCACAAACATCCTTAGTTTTGTTTGGTGTGTATAGTTTGAAGTTTAATATTATGTATGTACGTAAATTCTTAAACATAGAGTTATTTATTAATTTATTTAGAAAATTATTCATAGGTAGGTAATAAGTTTTCCTTTATATCTCTTTCGATTTGAAGTGTTTCCGAGCCATTCGGGGTCCTCAAAATCACCACCTCTCTCCCCCCCCCCCCCCCCCCCCCCAGGTGGTTAAAGCCCCAAAATTTCGAAAGTTTAAAATTTTTTAAAAATCTTTCTCTTTCGATTTTAAGCGTTTTCGAGCCATTCAGGGTCCTCAAACCCCCCGATCCCTCTGGGAAAAAGCCCCAAAATTTCGATAATTTTAGGGAATTTCAAATATCTATTCTTTCGAGATGGAGTGTTCCGAAACATTCGAGGTCCTGAACCTCCCCCCCCCCCCCCCCCCCCCCCTTTTCAACAAAAGTGAAAGCCACAAAATTTCGAAAAATTGGAGGAAATTGTATTACAATTAATTCATTACGAACTAAAGTGTCCGGGGCATGTTGGAACTTTTACCCAAAGTCGACTTCGCACCCAATTTTATGGGAGGGGGTAGGGGTGGGGGGGGGAAGTGCAAAACCCCAAAATTATGAAAAATTTCAAAAATTTCTTAAATTTAAGTATACTTTTTTACTATTTGGAGTGTTTCCGAGCCATTCGGGGTCCTCAAACTACCCTCCCCCCACAAGGAGTCAAATACCCAATAATAAAAAAATTTCCCAAACTTTCGAAAACCTATTATCTTTCGGTTTGGAGTGTTTACGAGCCATTCGGGGTCCTCAACATCACACCTCCCCCTCCCCCCCCCCCCTAGGGGTCAAAACCCCAAAATTTAAAAAATTTCAAATATCATTATTTCGATTTTTATTGTTTCCCAGCCATTCAGGGTCCTCAAAATCACCCCTCCCCCTCTGGGGACAAAGCCCCTAAATTTCGACAATTTCAGGAATTTCAAATATGTATTCTTTCGAGATGGAGTGTTCCAAACCATTCGAGGTCCTGAACATCCACTTTCCGCAAAAGTGAAAGCCCCAAAATTTCGAAATATAAGAATATATATAATTGGATTTTGGTATGTATGACGTCCATAAACTCTTACACCGTTTGACCGATCGTCATGAAAGTTGGCACATCGAAGTGTTTTTATCATGAAGAAGGTTTTTATGCTATCCATTTTTTTTGTAACTCGCCGCTAGATGGCGCTGTAGCGCATTAACTTCTAAACCTTTCAACCGATCGCCATGGGTAAACAGAAAATCATAGGTCACAGATACACAAACAGTAATTATGTGTCATTTCTTAATGTCCAACACACTAGACATATCGCTATCCATTTTGCTGTATTTGGCGGACAATATATCACCCGGTGTTCAGCCCGGGCAAAGCCGGGTACTGCAGCTAGTGTATATATATATATATATTTTATATATATATATATATATATATATATATATCGTGCCCACTGTTAAAGTCGTAAGACTGTGGGCATGTAACAAATATGTAATTAACTAAAATTGCAACGGTTTATATTGAAAATTATGTGATTCGGTGAATTATTTTTTTAAATATTTATTTTGCTTCACTTACGAAAAATATAGAGAAGTTGATTCAGTGTTTAAAAACAAGATCATAGCAATTTTGAAACTAATTTTTTTTAAAAAATATATTAACTAAAATTGCACTTTTTTTTGCTGATTCATTAGCATCTGAAACAGAGTTATATTTAATGATATTTCTTTGTGTATTATACTTTTACGTAATTCATTATTGTACATTCCACGACATATCAAAATAGTTCCTAGTTTACACTCATACCTATGACATTCATTCAAATATTGTGGCAATATGGATGATATGATTAAATGCATTTTGAAAAGTTGTACATTTCATTGGCTGTCTCACATAAAATCAGTCTTTTATTATAGTTCACTTGTTCCCATAAAACTTATAAGGGGTTAAGCTATAAATGGGCTGGGCGAATTAGCAAAATATGCACACTCTCGATTGAAGTATTTTCACCGCATTCTACAAACATATTAATAAATCGACAGATTCAGTTGGACACATGGTATATAAAAATTGAAAATAGGCATGAAGGTCTCGGAGGCTATTTTAACAGTAACTTTTAAACACTGAAATTGTTTTTATAAATGCATATGTATAATCTTCTGCCTTAAATTATTTTAGGGTCATCGTTTTTAACACGACTTTAAGTGAAAATTCCAACAGGCAAGGATAATAAAATTTTGTAAGCTCCTTTTGTTAACGCTTGTTTTTATATATAGCAGCAATATTAAATTAAGTTAATTCGTTCGCTAGTTAACCCCCCCCCCCCATCTTGGAAAATATTACATCATCAACCTCTCTGTTAAAAAATGATTTAAAAAATACAATCCAGTCACTGAGATTGGCGCACTATCTGTTGTAAGGTTCAATCACCAGCTGCATTCTTAGACTTCAACGTTGGGAAAGCAAACCGTATGTGCTGCCATCTAATTTGTGAATTTTGTACTTTGTACTCATTTGGAGAATGGTTCCAACATTTATCAACAGGGGCGACACACGTAACGACATCTATCTTCGAAAAGATTCGTAGGGCAAACACCTGTAGGGCAAACGACTTTAGGGCAAATGCCTGTAGGGCAAACAACTGTAGGGCAAACGCCGGCAAGCATTCATTTTCGGATTATTGAAAATTCGCAAACTTTTAGGGCAAACGCCTGTAGGGCAAACGCCTGTAGGGCAAACGACTGTCGAAAAACTTCTTTTAGGGCAAACGCCTTTAGGGCAAATGCCGGTGCTTGGTCCGAATGTGATTATCAAACATTTTGTGCAAACGCCTTTAGGTCAAACGCCTGTAGGGCAAACGCCTGTAGGGCAAACGCCTGTAGGGCAAACGACTTTAGGACAAACGCCTGTAGGGCAAACGCTTTTAGGGCAAACGCCTGTTTGGAATGAGGAATGCGAGAATATGCTTCGAAAATGCGTTTTGGGCAAACGCCTGTAGGGCAAACGACGCACTCCCGGCCATGCATATTTCGCGAAAAGATTCCGAGATTAGTTATAAGTTAAAAACACTGTAGCATCGTCTGTGTTTCGTGGTTGGGTGAATTTATTTCAGGCGCATGTTGATTGTTACAACACCAATCACAGTAATTCAGTGGGGAAGCAAACGCGTCCTGAGTGGCTCGGTCAAAAAGGCGACCCCTCTCGCAGATGGCCACTGGTGCGGGTATACCTTGTTGCAGTCTAATAGGCGTTAAGATTTATTCGCGAAAAATGCCTACCTTTACTAATGACTTTAACCTTTAATTACAATCCACCAAGTGAATGCCAATTCCGAGTTACACAGTTAATTTCTTTCGTTTGTTTGTTTGTTTGTTTGTTTATCGTCTTTATTGGTGGCGAAGTTAAGGCGGCACGCCTTCTCTTACACTTAACCACTTTTCTGCAATTACATCAAAGATTTGAATATTAAAAACTAAGCATGATATAGACTAAATATTAAGAGAACAAATTAAAATTTTAACTTAATGTTCAAATATTAAATATTACAAAAGATTCAACCATAACTAATTATAAAGTAATTAAAAACTAAGCATAGACATACATAAAAAGGAAAGTAATTAAACATACAGCAAAAAGTATCAAAACCGAAAAAAAAAAAAGAAAAAAAACATTAGGTGCTACTACATTAAAACCAGTCACTCGCACATTCACGCACAGAATCAAGCAGTAGGGTAGCAGTGAAGTGGTCATGGTAAGCAGTTGTTACAAAGATGTTTTTTCAGCCTGTACTTAAAGGATGCTAGATTTTTTGTTTGCCTTGTCGCTTGGTCTAATTTATTCCAGAGCCTGCTACTCACGGTTGCAAAAGATCCCGACAGACATTTGGATGAGTGCACTGGGATAGATAGCATTGGGTTGCGTGTGGATCGCGTGTCATGGCTATGGTAACTATGTAGGTAATTAATACCGGCTGACATATAATGAGGTGATACCTGCTGCAGCACCTTATAAGCAAGGATAAGTATGTGCATTTTGCGTCTTTGTGCGAGAGTGAGCCATTTTAACTGCTGGTAGTATTGGGTTAGATGATCACGTAATTTAAGGTTAAAAATGTATCTTACGCAGCAGTTTTGGAGCTTCTGTAGTCGCTTAGCTAGTTTATCTGTTAGATCAGGAAAGAGGACATCGCAGTAATCAAAGTGGGGCATTATTAATGTTTGAACAAGCATGGTTTTAATACTAAGTGGAAGCAAATTTTTTAACCGTCGTAAGCAGTGAAGGGAAAAATGTACCTTCTTACAAATTTGCATTATCTGCTCCCTCCAGGTTAAGGTTGTGTTTATCAGGACTCCCAGATTTCTTACGACGTTAGAGAACTGAATATCAACTCCTTGGAGCGTTAAGTTACAGTATTTGTTAGGAATTAATTCAGTGAGCTTTTGAGGGGAACCAATTAATATTGCTTGGGTTTTATTTGCATTCAGCCTGAGTTTATTAACTTTTGCCCACTTAGAGACAGAATCGAGATCATCATTGACAGAACAAATTGACTGATTGATATTGGTTGCTTTTGCGTGAATATATATTTGCACATCATCGGCATACATGTGGTATTGGCAATGTTTTAAGCATTTAGGTAGATCATTTATGAATATAGTAAATAAAAGTGGCCCAAGAATTGAACCCTGAGGGACACCTGCTACTATTGGGAGCCACGTGGATACTTCGGTATTGAGAACGACACGTTGGTAACGACCACCTAGGTAGGAATTGAACCATGTACAAACACTATGAGAAAAATTATATTGAATTGACATTTTTCGTACAATAAGATTGTGATCTACTGAATCAAATGCTTTACTAAAGTCAAGCAACGTTAGGATCGTTATTTCACGCCTATCAATAGCATGACGTATGCTATCAGTAACATTAATGAGGGCAGTAGTGGTACTGTGGCCGGGTCTAAATCCTGATTGGAAGGTATCTAAAAAATTTCTCTGTAACAGGTAAGCATAGGTTTGTTTGTGCACCAGATGTTCAAAGGCTTTGGAGACAGTTGGCAAGATGCTTATAGGGCGAAAATCTTTAGCTGTCTCAGGAGACTTAATTTTTGGTATGGGCTTTATGTGTGAATACTTCCACTCTGTCGGGTATTTACCTATTGTAAGGGATACGTTAAAAATATGTTCTAATGCAGGGACTACAAATGGTAAAATAATTTCCAGCATTTTAATTGATATTTGGTCGTTACCAATTGCATTACTTTTGATGCGACGCAAGGCTTTCGCGACATCTAGACATGACACAGGAGAGAAGAAAAACTTATCTTCAGAATACTCAAAGTTGTTAGGTACGAATGTGTCAGACGATTTGGTTGTGGACGGGATTGACGTATCTGTATGCTGGCTAACGAAAAATGAATTTAACTGGTTTGCTGTTAAATTATGATTTTTAAGATCAGAATCTTTCTGTGATGAGTTAATACCCGCTGTTCTAAGACTAGCCCACAATTTCTTAGGCTCAGAACGAAACTCGTAGAGACCGTACAAATGTTTTCGTTTGGCTGTTCTGACAGCTTGAGTACACTGGTTCCTGAGTTTTCTGTAAATTTCAAACATTTCACCTTTAAGAGACGAGTTGTGTTTTCTTTCTGTTTTGAAAATTCGAAACGCATGGTCTCGTTTTGCCATTAATTTACGGATGACAGGTGTCATCCACGGAGAGGGGGGGCGCGTTATACGCTTACGAACGACAGGAGCATGTTGGTCAAAAATATAGGTAACTATCTCATTAAAAGTGTTAACTTTTCCGTCAATAGTACTGCATAACAGAATGTTATGCCACGGAGCGTTTGCAGCCTCATCTATAACTTTGTCAGTATTGATGTTTCTTAAGCTCCTGTAAGTTACGATCCTGGGGGAGAACTTGGGGACTTTTAAGGAATATGTTACAAAAATGAGGTCATGGTGGGAGAGACCAGGGGCTGCAAGTTGTCCATGGTTCAGAACTCTTTCTAAGTTAGATGCTATGATTAAATCAATCCACGTGCTAGTTTTTTCAGTATGATGAGTAGGCAAAAGTTGGCAGATGCTAAGGTTAGAAGAAGCGAGCATATTTCTCAGATAGCGCGTATGACTCGTTTCATTAAGAATATTAGTGTTAAAATCACCCAAAATTATGACATGTTCATACATCGAGACAGCTGACATAATAGCTGTTTCAAGTTCATCACCATAGTTAATTTTAGGGGGCTTGTAAACTACTCCTAATAACACTCTCTGGCTGTTGACAATAGCCTCCAGGAACAGGTACTCGGGCCCAGGCAGACTCTCGGGTAGGGAGGTTGAGACAAGTTTAGTTTTAATGTCATTACGTACAAATATGGCCACTCCTCCACCACGTTTGTAAGTTCTGTCATTTCTAATTAGCTCATATCCATGGAGAGAGACAAGGCTATCTGCAAGGGATGGGACTAGCCATGTCTCAGACACTAGAATAGCGTGGAATGACAAAGAGGAGAAAATATCTCGGAACTCGTCGATGTGTCCAAGGAGGGACTGTGCGTTAACGTGACTAACGTGTAAAGCGCGCGGGAAACGGTTCGCTTGGAGCCTGAGTTGACCGCTGGTAGAAAGCGTGGGCTGCAGAGGGGTAGTAGGGACAGGGGTCACAGCAGGGGACGGCCAAGGGACGGTAGACGTCTCCGGGGAAAGAGGCTCTATGCGACCAAGGGTACGAGACCAGGCGGACAAGGTTACGGGTGAATCTAATGCTGCTGACATGACACTAGAAGTTCAATATGAAACCAACTACTCACCATGAACACCCCACGCATAGACTTCCACGACAGGTCACACACACAAGCACACGCAAAAAACAAAAGGAGAAAATACATGATCCACATAACAAAAATTAGAACTAAGATACACAAACTTATGAAGTATGTTAAAGATATTATTTAATGTTGTGGGGAAGTGAATTTCACTCCGCAATCTGTAGTTCCTCTGATTTTGTAATGTAAAGCCGGCGTGTTCCAGTGTTGACAACCACTTTGCAGTCGGCAGTCCACACATTTTTCAGACCGTACTTCGCAACAGCAGCATTCAGCAGGGCGAGGCGCTCCGAGGTCAGGTCCTCGCGTATGGTGATTCCTGTTTTCGCGAGCTGGCGCTTCGCGCGAAACACCTCACTACGCCGTCGATAAGAGACGAATTTTACAATTATAGGACGAGGTTTACCATTCTTCTTTGCACCGACCCGATGGCTGCGGTCGATGTCATCGACGGTGATGTGCGGGAGCTGCAGCCTGTTGTGAACCACGTCCAGAACCAGGGCGTCAGTGTTCTCTCGGTCGTGCTCCGCCACTCCAAACACTCGCAGACTTGATCGCCGCTGGTACTGCTCCAGCTCGTCCTGGGCCAGGAACAGGTCACGCTTTGCATTCTTCAACGACCCTTCCATCTTCTGAATTTCGCCTCGCAGTTTGCTTGTTTCTTCTACGTTGAAGGATATCGTGTCCTTTAGTTCACGCATAACAGCCTCAGAGACAGCGGAGGTTACAGCCTCAACAATAGCACTCACAATGTCCTTCGAGCAAAGTAGGTCCTTGACGCGTTCTTGCACTAAATGCTCAAGCTGGCGCATCTCAACTTGTTTGGCAGCCATGGCACTGTTCTAAACGATACGCACAAAGACAAACGCAAATTATTTTAAAATACGGTTATTGTGCTTGAACTAGACAATTCTTTTTTATGCAGTTCAACACCACGACAGCTTCCCTATTGCTAACGCAAGTTACACAGATATACACCGAAAATTACACCTGCAGGAGCTACAGAAAGCAGGAGCGAACTTATACACGTCTACCCGCTGCCCGCCATGTATCTTTGTATGTTTAGTTAACATTCAATTTTATTTTCTATCGTAGATAATATTTGATAAAGTATAATTTTTGTTATGCTTTATTTTATTTTTAATGTGAACTTATAACGCAGAGAAATGTTTAAGCCCAAATTACCTGCCAATAAGTCTGTCCTATGCGCGGCTACAATGTTCTAGGCGCGACTGTACTGACCCTAATCCCATCACCCTTTTCCAATCACATCCTTCACCAACAGGACTGTTTGCGGTATTTCCCGGAACTGAGGGCACGTGACCACTTAGCTGGCAACGTGACATGTAGTCCACACTCAGCCTCGCATCGACGGTTCCACTGCACATTCCAGCTGAATCACAGCACGGCGCGGGGCAACAACCCTATATGTCGACCAGCAAATCACCACTGTACGAAATTCAAATGAACAACACTAGAAATGCAGGTATTTCCTAATGATAAACAACAATGAATTTAAAATGGTGAGATAGAACTAACTTATACCGAAAAGGATCGTGGTCACAAGAAAGAGATACAACAGCAAAACAGATACTTTTCAGTGAGCTAGTCCAACAAATAAGCATACTGTATTACTGTTCACTCACGAACTCGCGGCAAATTTTCACAAAATCTCGTTCACATATGAAATGAATATTGTGCAGGGCAACTCAATCGAGTACCTAGAGAGAAAAAAAAAAAGGCAAAGGAAACTAAAAAAAAATCAAAATACGTCACCCTGGATTTTAAGCATAGGCGTGCATACAAGGGGGGGGGGGGGGGCATGGCCCCCCTTAATGTAATCACTCAGATCGGTATTTTCTCTAATGCGTTCGTTAATATTCGTATATTCCTGGCACTGTGACCCTCAAACTGTGTTTCAGTGTTGCAGCGTGCTAATTAACAATATTTTTAAAAAATTTATCGTGAGGAAATACAGCCGCCTTAGTTTATTTAAAACACGAGGTCCCTTAAAATGGCCAAGCAAAAAAAAAATTTTAAGAGGTTTGTTAAAGTTCTATTGTCTGAATTGCTGTGTTTGCATTCACTAAAAAGAAGTTCATTTCAAGGTAGATCTGGACCAAGCTATTGGAAAATTCTAGGGGGGAAATGTGTAAGTACCCTTTGAACATTTGTCTATGGAAAAAAAACATATTTTCAAGATTGTTAAAATTATATGGATATAAATATTAACTAGTAAACATATCTCGTTGATACTGCACAAAAATATAAACACGGCAATGAGTGAATGTATTTAGGCTATTTAACATTCTAAATTCAGCTTCTGATTTAAAAATTTAGCAGGGCCCCCCCTAATGGAAATGTCTGGGCACGCCTATGATTTTAAGTTACAGCAAAGATGAACAAAGATAAAGAAATTGACATTTTATTAATACTAAGTGCAATATAATCTGCCTTATATGTGCTGCTCTTGAGAGAAGATTTATTTATTTATTCAGTCATGGCGCCAACCCTGGACAACGCACACGATGCATGGTAACAACCAGCATGCCTAGCCATGCAGGCCCAGGCCTGAGCCTCCCCCCCCCCCCCCCGGATCTATCCCAACCATCACTGCTCTACAGTTTAAAGTTACGTTGGGAAAACAAATCGTGACTAAACCATCCCAGCTCGCGAACTCGATTCTCCGTTATTCTCAGGGCCTGGCAGCTGACTGGATTGTTACGATCACTTTGGGAACAAGTTATGTTATGTAAGCTCAGCAACACTAGCTAGTCGCCGTGCACTTTGAACAGTCTTGCGTGTTTTTCCGTGCCAAAAAGACGGGCTCCCTAACTTCACATATTTGTTGATTTACAAGGATTCTGTCCAAATTCCAATGTCGGTGGTACGAGCCTACTAACAATTCAGATTTTTACTAAAACAGTTCAAATTGTCCTAAAGTTTTCTTTGTGTCTACGCAGTGCATGTTTTTCTGCGAGATTTAAAGAGATAAAATAATGTATATCAGGCCACAAACTATTGAGGTTTGCATATAAGTTTTGACGATAATTTCGTCAGTATAGCTCGTATTAATTACACACACACATATATACACACACACATGTATACACACACACATATATATGCAGACTTCAGCTGTATAGATATTTTTACAATGTGATACAATTGATTGTGCAAAACAAAGATCCCAATTTGTACATTAAAATAAAACCTCCATCAAAGCATTGAATGGATCAATCGGTCAATTCACTTAGATATAAAAAAAGTAAATGAACGAGTTTGTATAGCAAAATACAATCATACAACGTACACATTATATACATATATCCCTTTAATGGTGTGAGTCTTCTTAGAAGCAGTCAAATTTTCCCGAAAGACAAAGTTCAGCTGTGAACCACGTGTGTACCAGTGCGAACGCTCCAAGAGACTACTATGCAACTGGAGCAGCGACAGCGACTGCCCGCCGCTGTCGGAACTGTGGGCGCTGCAGTCTCTCAGCGCGAACGCTCCGATTACAAGCGATGTACCTGCAGGACCGGACACTGGTGATGGCGCCGGTATGGGACACTAGTGATCCAGCGTGAAAGGGCTCTTAGCGCTGTCACTAGTTTAGACCTCGGATACGCAGGGGAGGTTACAGGGTTCACTTGTGGGAAGGGCACTGGAAATTTCAATACACCTGGGAATGAGACTTCATATCTGTATATCTTCGTAGTCTATGTAATTTATACAGACTATGTTATTAACAGTTAAGTTATACAAAAGTGCATGCATTTTCCGCGTAAAAAAATATCTGATCGTTCATTAGACTGCAATAAGGTATGCCTACACTAGCGACTGTTCCCTTGTAATATTGGTAGCCGTCTGCAAGAGACACGAATATGATTCCACATACTGAAGACTAACAGCCTCGCCTATCTCAGCACCAACAAGCGCGGAGATCCACTGAAATGCCTCCGTAAATATAATTAAAGACAACTGATATGAATATTTATCTGATAATCATTTTCTTCATGTAAAAGTATTTTGAATGTAGTTTCGTAATAAGTAAAATAAGTTAATGTGCCATAATAATTTTTTAGATATATAATTCCAACAATTTTTGTTTCTCACGAACAACAGAATAATATGTTCTTCCGGCTAGAAGTCATTAACCTACGGCACAAGTCATAGAAGGTTTTTATATTAACATTAGTGTATGTTGGCGGATGTTTATTGACGTGAGAAGGGTGTCGTTGCACATTTGAATGGCGCTGGAAAAATAATAGCTATATATATTACGCACTTTGCATACATATATATGTATATATACACTAATTAAATAGAAAAAGCTATAAATAATTAAAGAATGAAATCTTCACTCAGTGTATATGAGTGTTTAACTCGTTTTACTTCCAAAGTAACACTAGAAAAATATTGTGGGAAAACGAATATGAGTGTTTTTTTCTACATAAACAGCCTACAGAATATTATATGTTAATGGCAGTTACGATGAAAATAATTGTGGGAAGTACTTTTCTTATTTTCTCAATGGAGTTCCTTAAGGCATTACAGTATGATTGTGTGATTAAAGGAAGTGCATAAAGATAGATAATTCGTAGGCTATATAAAATTATTAGAAAGTATATTCAATTGTCACGTCTTTAAAGAGCGTACAACACATGTTAATCGATTTTAAGGTACGACCGACTTAGAATCGAAATATCACATAGTTATTTCTTAGCTAACAGTGAAGGGTATGCGGAGTTAATAAATGCATAGTTGTTTAACACCGTAAATTAATGATACACATACAACTAATTTGAAAAAAACGATTTTTTCCCCTCAATTTTAAACATGAATCATCTTTAAAAACATTAAAAAAAATGTTAATGTATTGAAATTAAGAACATCTTGTAGTTATTTATAAAATAATGATCGTTTTTTACAACCATCCCAGAGCAGATATTATCAAATATAGAATAAATCCAATACCAACAATATGAGCTTTATTTATGGGGCGATGTTAACACACAAGCGCACACAGCAAACAAAGAATAGACCCTGTTATTTTGTCTATCGTGCTCTTTGTTGACGGGAAAGAAGCAGATAGCGTTTCCATAACTCTGCATTTTTCATTTAGGGCAAGAAACGAACATCTATTCCCAGAAGCTTGGACAGCACGTGTGAGTTTAAAGTGAGGGGTAGGGACCCCTACAGTTGTAACCTTATCTTCCAAACCGAAGTAGTTTATTGCTGCTGTCGCCCCTAGCGCTGGTATCTGTAACGTTTCACATGAAACTATAAACAACCACAGTGTGGAGTTCAGGCATTCTAGCTATACAAAATTGGTTTTTCCTGACATTTTAAAGACAAAATGGAGATTCGAAATGAGTTTCTAAATTATCAGTGGTATATATTCGTGTAGAAGTCAGAGAAGTGCGTGTGGTGCCAACAGATAAAAGCCAACACCAAGCACAGCTCCCTCAACCTATTCAACACACGTGTGCCATGCTGTGTGATAAGAAACCTGTAAAAACGTTCAGTAACTATTTAGTGCAGCTAAATGATATGGAAAAAAAATGTATAATTACAGTGTTCAAAAAATCCATGTCAAGAAGACTTACAACAAACTTTAATATAGTAAGTTAAAATATAAACGAAAATCTACGTAAGCGACTATAAACTAAAATGTGTCAAGCTGTCAACATATGCAAAAAATATATCACAAGGTACCACAAGTAAATGGGTGGATGCCAACTGGTAAAATTACTAAACGCTATAACTTTTAACATAATACTACACAAATAAAGACATTTACGATGTAAGGTACAACTTCAGCACCTATGAATGGTATACAATGCATTCCAAAAAAAAATTATATTGGAAATGGATGGTCACCAACTTGACGGACATACTATACGCAATAACTTTTTATGTAATGCAGCAAAAATTATGAAAATTTGGCTGTGATAAGCACTAATTGAGCACTAATTCGTGGCATAAAATGTTTTCCTGAAAATTAATACTTTTAATGGGTGGTCCCCAACTTGACGAACGTACTATACGCTATAACATTTTATTTAATGCAGCACATATTATGAAATTTTGCCTGTGATCAGCACTAATTGAGCACTAATTCGTGGCATAGAATTTTTTCCAAAAACTTTATATTTTTAATGTGTGGTTGCCAACTTGACTTACATACTATACACTATAACTTTTTTATCTAATGCAGCACAAATTATGAAATTTGGGCTGTGATCAGCACTAATCGAGCACTAATTCGTGGCATAGTTAATTTTTTCTACAAAACTGATATTTTTAATGGGTGATCACCGACTTGACGAACATACTATACGCAATAACTTTTTATGTATTGCAGCACAAATTATTAAATTTTGGCTGTGATTAGCACTAATTGAGCACTAAATTGTAACACAGAATTTTTTCCAAAAAATGGATATTTTAAATGAATGGTCCCCAACTTGACGACGAACCTACTATACGCTATAACTTTTTATGTAATGCAGCAAAAATTATGAAATTTTGGTTGTGATTAGCAGTAATTGAACACTAAATCGTGGCATAGAATTTTTTCCAAAAAAATATGGATATTTTAAATGGGTGGTCGCCAACTTGACGAACATATTATATGCTTAAACATTTTATGTAACGCAGCACAAATTATGAAATTTTGGCTTTGATCAGCACTAATTGAGTACTAATTCGTTGCTTAATTATTTGTTGTTTTTTTTTCTTTTCAAAAAATTTATATTTAAATAGGTGGTCACCAACTTGAACATACTATATGCTATAACTTTTTATGTAATGCAGCACAAATTCTCTTTTTAAGGCACAAATTATCACAAATTATCACAAATTGAGCACTAACTTTGACAAATTTTGAACTTTTAATTCCAATGTGAGGTCGCCAACTTGACACATGTACAAAACTAATTAAGGGCTATAACTTTTATGTTTACTTTGCACAAATCTCGAAATTTTGGCGTCTGGCAGCACAAATTGAGCACTAATTCGTGACATGAAATTCATTCCAAAAAATTGATATTTTCCTTAGGTGGTCGCCAACTTGACGTCAAGTTGGCGACCAACTTACTATATCCTTTAACTTTTTATATAATGCAGCACAAGTTCTGTTTCCTACGGCACAAATTATCACTAATCGAGCACTAATTTTTGACAAATTTTGAACTTGAAATTCAAATGTGTGGTCACCAGCTGTCAATTTGCTTCAAACATATCAAGGGCTATAACCTTTTTTGTTTACGTTGCGATAATCTCGAAATTTTGGCTTCTGGCAGCACAAATTGAACACTAATTCGTGACATGACATTCAGTTCAAAATTTTGATATTTTCCTTGGGTGCCTAGTGTCTGACACACAGACGTGTTTCTCGCGTGATAGCCACATCGACGCAGTCAGCTCCAACTAATCTGAACACTTTTGAATACTTGCTAAGTCTTTGCTTTATCCAACAAGACTTTAACATAGTATATAATACCACTTGCCCTAATGTGTCATCAGTAGACCTGCAAAATTCGTGGATTCATTGACCTCTAGGATAGACTCCACAGTCCTTTAAATACTCGCGGAAATGACACCTGTTCATTGGCTACTGACGCGTGAGACGTCTCAACTAGGCTGTCCGTAATTCGGCACTTTCTTTGTTTAGTGTTTCCCATTGGCTCGCGGTTCCCCGGATAAAATGTGGGCCAATCGCAGAAGCGGTAAGAAGGTATAGTTGTTTTGATGCTAGCCTATCGCGAAATGAATCCGCGAATTTTGCATGTCTCTAGTCATCAGTATGGCATGTATTTGTCGTAAAACAACCTGATCGCTCATTAGACTGCAATAAGGCATGTCCGCGCTAGCGATTTTTCCCTTTCAATTGGCGGCCGCCTGCAAGAGAAGCCATCGCCCTCTTTGGCCGGGCCAATCAGGACGCGTTTGCTTCGGCACTGGCTGGCTATGATTGGTGTTCTGACGGTATACTTGGACACAGCCAACCACAAAACACAGACAATGCTGCACAGTTTTAACACACAGTTGTTCTGGAAATATTTTCGCGGAAAATACACGGCCTTTGTCTGTCATTAGTTGGGACAGTCGTGAGACAAACTGTGTTGAAGTTGTATTTCGTGCAATTGACGTCAGGGATTGATTAACACGCAGGAGGTTGGCTCCAAAATTTTCAGACTAGCTGACATGCACCATATATCTGCAGCGTTCTTAAAATAAAATTTTAAAAAAACCTCAATCACACGAGGAAATTCACAAAGCCAAGAGCAATGGTTGGATATTTATTTAATCACAGAAAAAAAAAAGCACTAATTCCAACCAGACAGATTTTTTTTAACAAATAGAACATCAACTTGTAAATAGATTGCAATTTCAAAGTAATATTGTTATAAAAAACATATATAGTTGTTAAACAACCGATGTGGCAACACTGGGCCGGAATCAGCGTCGCGCGAGAACAACGGACTTCAACCAGCCGAACGAGGGTGGAGGGGGGATAACGTCGACGCCAGTCAGTCTGGAAAACAGGGACGAGAGGGCATTTTCGCTACCTGCGAGAACAATGGTTGCTGGCGTTTTGGGGACAGGCTTTTCGCGCGGAGCACACAATGCCCTGGCCGTGTTCAGCGCCGAAGAAAGAGCAGGCCGAGCTGAACTGCTGTAAGCTCGCCCCCCCCCCCCCCCCACACAAGGACTTCCAGGAATGCCTCGTGCGCGCTAGGGTCAGCCTGCCCGCCTGGTTCCCCCCAAACCGGCGACCCCGGACAGGGGGACGTGTGTCAAGTTGGCGACCACACATTGGAATTTCAAGGTCAAAATTTGACACGAATTAGTGCTCAATTTGTGCTAATTTGTGCCGTAGAAATCAGAATTTGTGCTGCATTACGTAAAAAGTTATAGCAAATATTAAGGTGGTCGCCAACTTGACGTCAAGTTCGCGACCACCCAAAGAAAATATCAATTTTTTGGAATGAATTTTATGTCACGAATTAGTGCTCAATTTGTGCTAATTTGTGCCGTAGAAATCAGAATTTGTGCTGCATTACGTAAAAAGTTATAGCAAATATTAAGGTGGTCGCCAACTTGACGTCAAGTTGGCGACCACCCAAAGAAAATATCAATTTTTTGGAATGAATTTTATGTCACGAATTAGTGCTCAATTTGTGCTAATTTGTGCCGCAGAAATCAGAATTTGTGCTGCATTACGTACAAAGTTATAGCATATATTAAGGTGGTCGCCAACTTGACGTCAAGTTGGCGACCACCCAAGGAAAATATTAATTTTTAAGAATAAATTTTATATCACGAATTAGTGCTCAATTTGTGCTGCAAGATGCCAAAATTTTGTGCTTATCGCAACGTAAAATAAAAAGTTATAGCACTTGATATGTTTGAAGCGAATTGACAGCTGGCGACCACACATTGGAATTTCAAGGTCAAAATTTGTCACGAATTAGTGCTCCATTTGTGCTAATTTGTGCCGTAGAAATCAGAGTTTGTGCTGCATTACGTAAAAAGTTATAGCATATAGTAAGTTGGTCGCCAACTTGACGTCAAGTTGGCGACCACTTAAGGAAAATATTAATATTTTGGAATTAATTTGATATCACGAATTAGTGCTCAATTTGTGCTGCCAGATCCCAAAATTTCGAGCTTATCGCAACGTAATTTAAAAAGTTATAGCCCTTGATATGTTTGAAGCGAATTGACAGCTGGCGACCACACATTGGAATTTCAAGGTCAAAATTTGTCACGAATTAGTGCTCCATTTGTGCTAATTTGTGCCGTAGAAATCAGAGTTTGTGCTGCATTACGTAAAAAGTTATAGCATATAGTAAGTTGGTCGCCAACTTGACGTCAAGTTGGCGACCACTTAAGGAAAATATTAATATTTTGGAATGAATTTGATATCACGAATTAGTGCTCAATTTGTGCTGCCAGATGCCAAAATTTCGAGCTTATCGCAACGTAATTTAAAAAGTTATAGCCCTTGATATGTTTGAAGCGAATTGACAGCTGGCGACCACACATTGGAATTTCAAGGTCAAAATTTGTCACGAATTAGTGCTCCATTTGTGCTAATTTGTGCCGTAGAAAAAAGAGTTTGTGCTGCATTACGTAAAAAGTTATAGCATATAGTAAGTTGGTCGCCAACTTGACGTCAAGTTGGCGACCACCCAAGGAAAATATCAATTTTTTGGAATGAATTTTATATCACGAATTAGTGCTCAATTTGTGCTGCGAGATGCCAAAATTTCGTGCTTATCGCAACGTAAACTAAAAAGTTATAGCACTTGATATGTTTGAAGCGAATTGACAGCTGGCGACCACACATTGGAATTTCAAGGTCAAAATTTGTCACGAATTAGTGCTCCATTTGTGCTAATTTGTGCCGTAGAAATCAGAGTTTGTGCTGCATTACGTAAAAAGTTATAGCATATAGTAAGTTGGTCGCCAACTTGACGTCAAGTTGGCGACCACTTAAGGAAAATATTAATATTTTGGAATGAATTTGATATCACGAATTAGTGCTCAATTTGTGCTGCCAGATGCCAAAATTTCGAGCTTATCGCAACGTAATTTAAAAAGTTATAGCCCTTGATATGTTTGAAGCGAATTGACAGCTGGCGACCACACATTGGAATTTCAAGGTCAAAATTTGTCACGAATTAGTGCTCCATTTGTGCTAATTTGTGCCGTAGAAAAAAGAGTTTGTGCTGCATTACGTAAAAAGTTATAGCATATAGTAAGTTGGTCGCCAACTTGACGTCAAGTTGGCGACCACCCAAGGAAAATATCAATTTTTTGGAATGAATTTTATATCACGAATTAGTGCTCAATTTGTGCTGCGAGATGCCAAAATTTCGTGCTTATCGCAACGTAAACTAAAAAGTTATAGCACTTGATATGTTTGAAGCGAATTGACAGCTGGCGACCACACATTGGAATTTCAAGGTCAAAATTTGTCACGAATTAGTGCTCAATTTGTGCTAATTTGTGCCGTAGAAATCAGAGTTTGTGCTGCATTACGTAAAAAGTTATAGCATATAGTAAGTTGGTCGCCAACTTGACGTCAAGTTGGCGACCACCCAAGGAAAATATCAATTTTTTGGAATGAATTTAATATCACGAATTAGTGCTCAATTTGTGCTGCGAGATGCCAAAATTTCGTGCTTATCGCAACGTAAACTAAAAAGTTATAGCACTTGATATGTTTGAAGCGAATTGACAGCTGGCGACCACACATTGGAATTTCAAGGTCCAAATTTGTCACGAATTAGTGCTCAATTTGTGCTAATTTGTGCCGTAGAAATCAGAGTTTGTGCTGCATTACGTAAAAAGTTATAGCATATAGTAAGTTGGTCGCCAACTTGACGTCAAGTTGGCGACCACTTAAGGAAAATATTAATATTTTGGAATGAATTTGATATCACGAATTAGTGCTCAATTTGTGCTGCCAGAAGCCAAAATTTCGAGCTTATCGCAACGTAATTTAAAAAGTTATAGCCCTTGATATGTTTGAAGCTAATTGACAGCTGGCGACCACACATTGGAATTTCAAGGTCAAAATTTGTCACGAATTAGTGCTCCATTTGTGCTAATTTGTGCCGTAAAAATCAGAGTTTGTGCTGCATTACGTAAAAAGTTATAGCATATAGTAAGTTGGTCGCCAACTTGACGTCAAGTTGGCGACCACTTAAGGAAAATATTAATTTTTTGGAATGAATTTGATATCACGAATTAGTGCTCAATTTGTGCTGCCAGAAGCCAAAATTTCGAGCTTATCGCAACGTAATTTAAAAAATTATAGCCCTTGATATGTTTGAAGCGAATTGACAGCTGGCGACCACACATTGGAATTTCAAGGTCAAAATTTGTCAAAAATTAGTGCTCCATTTGTGCTAATTTGTGCCGTAGAAATCAGAGTTTGTGCTGCATTACGTAAAAAGTTATAGCATATATTAAGGTGGTCGCCAACTTGACGTCAAGTTGGCGACCACCCAAAGAAAATATCAATTTTTTGGAATGAATTTTATGTCACGAATTAGTGCTCAATTTGTGCTAATTTGTGCCGTCGAAATCAGAATTTGTGCTGCATTACGTAAAAAGTTATAGCAAATATTATGGTGGTCGCCAACTTGACGTCAAGTTGGCGACCACCCAATGAAAATATCAATTTTTTGGAATGAATTTTATATCACGAATTAGTGCTCAATTTGTGCTAATTTGTGCCGTAGAAATCAGAGTTTGTGCTGCATTACGTAAAAAGTTATAGCATATAGTAAGTTGGTCGCCAACTTGACGTCAAGTTGGCGACCACCCAAGGAAAATATGAATTTTTTGGAATGAATTTTATATCACGAATTAGTGCTCAATTTGTGCTGCCAGAAGCCAAAATTTCGAGCTTATCGCAACGTAATTTAAAAAGTTATAGCCCTTGATATGTTTGAAGCGAATTGACAGCTGGCGACCACACATTGGAATTTCAAGGTCAAAATTTGTCACGAATTAGTGCTCCATTTGTGCTAATTTGTGCCGTAGAAAAAAGAGTTTGTGCTGCATTACGTAAAAAGTTATAGCATATAGTAAGTTGGTCGCCAACTTGACGTCAAGTTGGCGACCACCCAAGGAAAATATCAATTTTTTGGAATGAATTTTATATCACGAATTAGTGCTCAATTTGTGCTGCGAGATGCCAAAATTTCGTGCTTATCGCAACGTAAACTAAAAAGTTATAGCCCTTGATATGTTTGAAGCGAATTGACAGCTGGCGACCACACATTGGAATTTCAAGGTCAAAATTTGTCACGAATTAGTGCTCCATTTGTGCTAATTTGTGCCGTAGAAATCAGAGTTTGTGCTGCATTACGTAAAAAGTTATATCATATAATAAGTTGGTCGCCAACTTGACGTCAAGTTGGCGACCACCCAAGGAAAATATCAATTTTTTGGAATGAATTTTATATCACGAATTAGTGCTCAATTTGTGCTGCGAGATGCCAAAATTTCGTGCTTATCGCAACGTAAACTAAAAAGTTATAGCACTTGATATGTTTGAAGCGAATTGACAGCTGGCGACCACACATTGGAATTTCAAGGTCAAAATTTGTCACGAATTAGTGCTCAATTTGTGCTAATTTGTGCCGTAGAAATCAGAGTTTGTGCTGCATTACGTAAAAAGTTGTAGCATATAGTAAGTTGGTCGCCAACTTGACGTCAAGTTGGCGACCACTTAAGGAAAATATTAATATTTTGGAATGAATTTGATATCACGAATTAGTGCTCAATTTGTGCTGCCAGATGCAAAAATTTCGAGCTTATCGCAACGTAATTTAAAAAGGTTATAGCCTTTGATATGTTTGAAGCGAATTGACAGCTGGCGACCACACATTGGAATTTCAAGGTCAAAATTTGTCACGAATTAGTGCTCAATTTGTGCTAATTTGTGCCGTAAAAATCAGAGTTTGTGCTGCATTACGTAAAAAGTTATAGCATATAGTAAGTTGGTCGCCAACTTGACGTCAAGTTGGCGACCACTTAAGGAAAATATTCATTTGTTGGAATGAATTTTATATCACGAATTAGTGCTCAATTTGTGCTGCCAGAAGCCAAAATTTCGAGCTTATCGCAACGTAATTTAAAAAGTTATAGCCCTTGATATGTTTGAAGCGAATTGACAGCTGGCGACCACACATTGGAATTTCAAGGTCAAAATTTGTCACGAATTAGTGCTCAATTTGTGCTAATTTGTGCCGTAGAAATCAGAGTTTGTGCTGCATTACGTAAAAAGTTGTAGCATATAGTAAGTTGGTCGCCAACTTGACGTCAAGTTGGCGACCACTTAAGGAAAATATTAATATTTTGGAATGAATTTGATATCACGAATTAGTGCTCAATTTGTGCTGCCAGATGCAAAAATTTCGAGCTTATCGCAACGTAATTTAAAAAGGTTATAGCCTTTGATATGTTTGAAGCGAATTGACAGCTGGCGACCACACATTGGAATTTCAAGGTCAAAATTTGTCACGAATTAGTGCTCAATTTGTGCTAATTTGTGCCGTAAAAATCAGAGTTTGTGCTGCATTACGTAAAAAGTTATAGCATATAGTAAGTTGGTCGCCAACTTGACGTCAAGTTGGCGACCACTTAAGGAAAATATTCATTTGTTGGAATGAATTTTATATCACGAATTAGTGCTCAATTTGTGCTGCCAGAAGCCAAAATTTCGAGCTTATCGCAACGTAATTTAAAAAGTTATAGCCCTTGATATGTTTGAAGCGAATTGACAGCTGGCGACCACACATTGGAATTTCAAGGTCAAAATTTGTCACGAATTAGTGCTCAATTTGTGCTAATTTGTGCCGTAGAAATCAGAGTTTGTGCTGCATTACGTAAAAAGTTGTAGCATATAGTAAGTTGGTCGCCAACTTGACGTCAAGTTGGCGACCACTTAAGGAAAATATTAATTTTTTGGAATGAATTTTATATCACGAATTAGTGCTCAATTTGTGCTGCGAGATGCCAAAATTTCGTGCTTATCGCAACGTAAACTAAAAAGTTATAGCCCTTGATATGTTTGAAGTGAATTGACAGCTGGCGACCACACATTGGAATTTCAAGGTCAAAATTTGTCACGAATTAGTGCTCCATTTGTGCTAATTTGTGCCGTAGAAATCAGAGTTTGTGCTTCATTACGTAAAAAGTTATAGCATATAGTAAGTTGGTCGCCAACTTGACGTCAAGTTGGCGACCACCCAAGGAAAATATCAATTTTTCGAAATGAATTTTTATCACGAATTAGTGCTCAATTTGTGCTGCCAGATGCCAAAATTTCGAGCTTATCGCAACGTAAACCAAAAAGTTATAGCCCTTAATTCGTTTTGCACATGTGTCAAGTTGGCGACCACACATGGGAATTTAAAGTTCAAAATTTGTAAAAAACTAGTGCTCAATTAGTGCTATTTTGTGCCATAAAAAAGATAATTTGTGCTCCATTACATAAAAAGTTTTTGCGTATAGTATGTTAGTCAAGTTGGCGACCACCCATTAAAAATATCAATTTTTTTGAAAACACTCTATGCCACGAATTAGTGCTCAATTTGTGCTGCCCGACGCCAAAATTTTGAGATTTGTGCAATGTAAACCTAAACGTTATAGCCCTTAATTCGTTTTGCACATGTGTCATGTTGGCGACCACACATTGGAATTCAAAGTTAAAAATTTGTCAAAAATTAGTGCTCAATTTGTGTTAATTTGTGTCGTAAAAAAGAGAATTTGTGCTGAAATTCATATAAAGTTATAGCCTATAGTATGTTCGTCAATTTGGCGACCACCAATTAAATTATCAATTTTTTTGAAAACACGCTATGCCACTAATTCTTGCTCAATAAGTGTTGATAATTGCCAAAATTTCATTTTTTCAGCTGCATTATATAAAACGTTATAGCATATAGTACGTTCGTCAATTTGGGTACCACCCATTAAAAATTTCAGTTTTTAAAATAATTCTATGTTACGAATTAGTGCTCAATTAGAGCTTATCACATCCAAAATTTCATAATTTGTGCTGCATTACATAACAAGTAATTGCGTATAGTATGTTCGTCAAGTTGGTACCACCTAAGGAAAACCAATTTTTTGAATGAACTTCATGTCACGAATTAGTGCTCAATTTGTTCTGCCATTCACCAAAATTTTGCGATTTGTAAACAAGTAAACCTAAAAGTTATAGCCCTTAATTCTCTTTGTACATGAGTCAAGTTGGCGACCACACATAGGAATTAAATGTTCAAAATTGTCTAAATTAGTGCTCAATTTGTGCTAATTTGTGACGTAAAAAAGAGAATTTTTGATGCGTTACATAAAAAGTTATAGCATATAGTTTATTCGACAAATTGGCGACCACCCATTAAATTATCATTTTTTTTTTAAACATCCTATGCCTAGAACTAGTGCTCAATTATTGCTGATCAAAGCCAATATTTCATAATTTGTGCTGCATTACATAAAATGTTATAGCATATATTATATTCGTCTAGTTGGTGACCACCCATTAAAAATATCTTATTTTACACTATTCGTAATTCAAATTTATTAAAATATATTTTCTATTTTTTTTAGTTTGGTTTTCTATATAAAGCGTGTTTTTGTTTTTGAAACTATTATTTATTACCATATCATTTAGCTGCACTAAATAGTTACTGAACGTTTTTACAGGTTTCTTATCTCGCAGCATGGCACACGTGTGTTCAATAGGCTGAGGGAGTTGTGCTTGGTGTTGGCTTTTATCTGTTTGCACCACAACACTTCTCTGACTTCTACAAAAAATGTCTACCACTGATCGTTCAGGAACTCATTTAGAATCTCCTTTTTGTCTTTAAAATGTCAGGAAAAATATTTTTGTACAGCTAGAATACCTGAACTCCACACTGTGGTTGTTTATAGTTTCATGTGAAACGTTACAGATACCAGAGCTAGGGGTGACAGCAGCAATAAACTACTTCGGTTTGGAAGATAAGGTTATAACTGTAGGGGTCTCTACCCTCACTTTAAACTCACATGTGCTGTCCAAGCTTCTGGGAATAGATGTTCGTTTCTTGCCCTAAATTCCCGTGAAAAATACAGAGTTATGGAAACGCTATCTGCTTCTTTCCCGTCAACAAAGAGCACGATAGACAAAATAACAGGGTATATTCTTTGTTTATTGTGCGCGCCGCTTGTGTGTTAACATCGCCCCATAAATAAAGCTCATTTTGTTGGTATTGGATTTATTCTATATTTGATCATATCTGCTCTGGGATGGTTGTAAAAACGATCATTATTTTATAAATATATACAAGATGTTCTTAATTTAAATACATTAACATTTTTTTTAATGTTTTTAAAGATGATTCATGTTTAAAATTGAGGGAAAGAAATATTTTTTCAAATTAGTTGTATGTAGATCATTAATTCACGGTGTTAAACAACTATGCCTTTATTAACTCCTCATACTCTTCACTGTTAGCTAAGAAATAACTATCTGATATTACGATTGTAAGTCAGTCGTACCTTAAAATCGATTAACATGTATTGTACGCTCTTTAAAGACACGACAATTGAATATACTTTCTAATAATTTTATATAGCCTACGAATTATCTATCTTTATGCACTTCCTTTAATCACACAATCATACTGGAATGCCTTAAGGAACTCCATTGAGAATATAAGAAAAGTACTTGCCACAATTATTTATCATACTTCAGTGTTCTTTAAATGTACTTGTGTAATTCGGGCAGCAATCCTGTATTCACTGCAAGTAAATTTGATTGAGATTGAATACATTACAGTAAAATTTAATCTTCTATTAGTTGTTTTTGTGACAGTTGTAAGTTAGGTTATAACTTCTAAATGTTCGTGGCCAGTGATGGTGGTGGACAGTTGTTTGTAAGTCCGGTTGACTTTCGTTTGTTGGCTATTGCTGGTAGTTAGTTTTAATGTTAAACATATTAAGTTTTGATCATCGGCTATTTCATCGTAACTGCCATTGACATATAAGATGCTGTAGGCTCTTTATGTAGAAAAAAACCACTCTGATATTCGTTTTCCCACCATATTTTGTGTGGGTTGAAATTTTTTTAGTGTTACTTGGGAAGTAAAACGAGTTAAACACTCATATACACTGAGTGAATCTTTCATTCTTTAATTATTTATAGCTTTTTCTATTTCATTATTGTTTTATATAAGTAGTATATAATAGGGGCTCCTGCGCCAGGATTCAGGATGTGGATGGTGCGGATTGTGATTGTCGGTCCGCCATCTTGGATTGTGACGTCACGTCGGCCATCTTGGACGAGCGTAACGGGACACAGCGTAACGGGACACGGTGTAACGGGACATAACATAACGGGACAAGTAGATCACGGCGGCCATTTTGGATCCGCCATCTTGGATCCGCCATCTTGGATGACGTCATTTTGTTTTCTCGAACTTTCCACCATTTTGTTTTCCGCCATCTTGGATTATGACGTCACCGTTGCAATTTCCGTTACGGCCGCCATCTTTAACTTTTTTATTTATTATCCGATTTTAATGAAAATTTTTTTAAATTTATAAAAAAAATTAAATTAATAAAATTTTAATAAAATATTTATAAATATTAAACTTTTTAGACACGGAGTTCGGAGTCCTCGGTTCGAACCCGACGAGGTCAAAAAATTAAAAATGGCGACCGATCCTTCCCCCTGTGGTGGCTGCTGACAGACTGCCCCCCACCACTTTTTTCAAAGCATATATATCGACAGTGAGCATGACGTCATGTCCGCCATCTTGTCTTCGATGTTGGAAACCATCATCATTGTATCGGCGGCGAGAGTGCGCTGACGCCTAGTTAGTTTGATTCTTACCCGCTAGAGTGCAGTAATCATTTATTACTGTGACACCCGCCATCTTGAAATTTGGCCGCCATCTTGAAAATCCGTAATTTTAATGCTAGAGATTCGGGAAAAAGTTCAAAATCCATTAAATAAATTTGTAATCTATATACTGATTGATTAGATCGACTAAGGTCCTTGGTTTGATCCCTGGCCGATACAAAACAACTTTAATTTAAAAAAATACTAAAAAAGTGACAGGATTGAGAAAATAAAAAACACCGCAAGTACTTTTAAAAACTTTTATTACATAAATTCAATACACTACTACAAGCACAAAAAATAATACACAGACATAGAACTAAAGTCTTGTGGATTTCTCGATTCAAACAGTCTTCCTATTGTATGGACTAAGTCCTTTACATGTTCGTAAATGTCTATTCAGTCTATCAGGTCGACATATTGGTACACTACAATTTTCACACAAAACCGAATTATCGACTTCATTAAAAGGACAGTGATATATTTCATGTTGTTTAGCACTTCGAATAGTTGTAAATGTTTTGTTACAAAATATACAGCTTGATTCTGATGAATGTACAGCCAGTCTATTACAATTCCTGAGGTGTCGTTTTAATCTTCCATAGTGTATAAACTTGCTTAAACACCTGTTGCACTGATATTTAATACGATCAGAGTTATTATTACAATTGTGTATTACATAATCACGTAATTTCAAGTTTTTGATCTTCTCACAGTACGTACAGTTGGGCGATGGAACACCGTTGGATGCTCCTTCCTTTATCAATGACACTGGAACTGTTGACAACCATTGTAACACTGCTGTCATGTTAACTTCGGAAGCCTTTGAGGTCTGCTCTGCAGAAGATGTTGCACGCGACGAAATCTCCTGCTGTGCTGAGAGAGCAGGTGTAGCTGTAGACGACGTAGTCATCGTGGTCTGCACTGATGATGGTAGACCTTCGATCCAGGTCGGTGTTGATACTGGTAAAGACGCCATCGAGGTCTCAAGAACAGCTAGTTTTTGGTCTATTATTCAAGTCTAACTACCCGATGCGTTCATCACCGCAGCCAGAGACGGACTAAAGTTCATATCACCAGGGTCTCACTTATATGTTCTCATCAGCTGGTACAACACATGAGTCAAAACAATAACCATGTTCATTATACTTGCACTTAACTGTCTCGGAGCATTTTATATAATGACGATGTAAGCTGTCGAGGCGTGAAATTAGTTTATTACACTTATTGCACTGAAATTGTATTGGTTTCAGTAAATTATTCGGACAACTGCTTCTTTCATGTCTGCGAGCGCTTGAAGTGCTAGTAAATGATGCGCCACAGTATTTGCACTGATGCGAAGTACGCTCTTCATTAATTGAAGTCTCCTCTGCAGTCGGTATCGGGATCTCCGCGACTGTCGACACCGCAGCCACTGAGCTCTCCGCTGTCGTGGTCTCCTCTGCATCCGGTATCGGAATCTCCGACTCCATCATCATTGCTGTCATCGAGGTCCCCGCTGCTGACGGTAAACAGTCTATCCCGGTCTACATAACTAAATCTCACGAAATTGACTGAAGAGAGCAGGTCCGTACTGCACCGCGGTCAGAGGTATATTGAGGGTCCACTCGTCTGAACTTCGCTTATATACCCGCGGTCTACTGGAATACTACATTAGTCAAAATATTGTCTGTAATTAAAATTAATTTTTATTAGGTAGCTAAAAATTGTAGAAATAAAAAACAAACACAAGTTCAGGTTTTACACATTTATTTATAAAAAAATTACACAAATGCATGTTAGGTTAAGGAATTAAGCATTTTCGCAAGCAAAGTCTTTAATGCCGCACGAACTGCCTCTTCGACTCCGGTTCCAACTGGTTCGCAGGTCACGGGATCAGGAACACAGGTTTCCAGCTGGTCATCTTCTGCGATGTCGTCATCTCGAGCGAGACTTGGTCGATGACGTCTGTGACCACGTCTGCGCCTTGGCTCTACTGCAGTGCTTGTTGGGACAGATTCACTGCCTGAACTTCGACGACGTGACGCACGCCGTTTGGAAGTCTGCGTAGAAGCATCACAGGTAGCAAAAGGTTGCAACACGCTCATGTTTGGTGTTACACGTGCAGACGAGGCAACTACCTCAGCGATGCTAGCAGGAAGGATTGTGTGCGGTCTCATGTGATAGACGGCACAGTTTCCAGGTTCGCAACAATCTAATAGCTGCTGAGTCGGTTCGTAGGACACAGGAAAGTGAGCAAACCGCCAATGCTGAGCATCTCCATCACAGGTTTCTGTATATGTACGTAGATACCCGGAATCCCAGTAGCTGTACTCGACACTGCTGAAGCTAGGTCTTGCGCTCACGTACACGTTAGCAGGATGAAACGTAAACATCTTCTTGCAGGTTGAACGTCAACTGAAGGCATGTACGTAGGTACGTCATTTATATATGCAGGCTCCTACTAACACTGTGTGTGCCATTTCTGCATTAACTGCGAGTTTGTACAGGCACAGACACATTCAAACTTGTCACGTAGCTGCACGTCGTATATTGCACTAAGCTTGCGCAGGGAAGGACAGCCATAGTCGGTCTGTAAGTCTACAATTTCAACTGTTCCGTCGTCACATAGATCTCGTAGCCATTTTTTCTGTTCAGGTCCGGCAACGTATATTGTTTCGTTTTGAACTAGTAAATCTTGAAGTGTGTTTTTCACTTGGTGGTATGGGATTTTTCCTTCGTCCCACTCTAGTCCGTGATAATATTTGCATAGCCATTCGTTCGAGCGTTTACTTTTTTCGTCTAGTAGTTTCCAAGGATACGGAGGTCGGAAGCTGCGGGTTCGAGTCTTGTCTCCAGAGGTGACTGCAATTTCTTTGAGAACAAAGCCGTTTTGGCTCTGAAAACCTTGCAGGTTGCAGTACATCTTGTCGCTAGCAATGCTCGATCGTAACTGAATTATTATCGCAAACAAAACAGTATTTAAGTCAGAATTTTCACAAGTTTGTCTCGACAATTGTACGATGCAAGCCGATCGTGAAGTATCAGACAAAAGGCATAGGTGTTTGGTGGAATATTTCCGCTAGTCGTTATCTCGATCCTACAGTCGATGATGTTTGAATTTAATCGATCATCCTGTTTGGAAACGTCAAACACCATTAACGGAGCCTTGTTCTTGAAACTGTCGGGACTCAGTATCGGTGACTGTCTCCGTCCATAGTAAGCTTGCTGAAACTTGGCATACATTTGATATGCGAGAAGAAATCTTCCACTTTCAAAGTCCATGTTCATATCAACGTACGGATAACTTTCGCTGTTTAAAAATATTTTTACATTACGTAATTGACAGTTATCGAATAAGGAACGACTTACTCCTGCATTGAGCTGTCTTCCGGTCTGAAGCCCGACGATGATGTATCTTGGTTTTTCCGTAGCGAAGCTGGACTTTACTATCCAATTGATACGCTGACTATGAGGCAAGCCAGGATAAGTTTCCAGGCTCCAGGATCGGAATGGCACATCGAAGTTCTTACCATTTTCTATGTTCTTCAACATCTTGACTCGTTCAACGGTGCTCACTTGGATGTGGGGCAGCATCCACTCGATAGACTGTAGTGTTAGCGAGACATCTTGAGGGTTTTCTGCAGCGACGACAATTGCATTAATGTGCGTGTTGGCTAGAAGCAGTACGAGCTCTTGTTTCGAATTAATGATTATATGCCTGTAGTCCTCAGCGAATCCAAGAAGCATGGACAGAGGAACACAAACTTCGAACTTTCCTTCGGCATAAATTGGAAGCTTATATTCATCCTCGAGAGCCCAACCGGCCATCTTTGCAGCAGTCAGTTCATTTGGCGTGAGCGAAAGGTAATTTTTCATAGCAGATGTTATGCCTACATCTCTTGTCTGGTCTACCTCGACGCCATTGAGTACATAAGTAATGCGCTCGATGAGGTGAAGAATACCATTGCAGGATATTGACGTCGTTGTCGGATGCGTACCATCCGCCTTTGTAAGCATGCCTCTTATACGTAGAAATGACTGTGAAGGTAAAGTACAAATATCTTGGTGCTGTACAGCAATGCGTACTTCCGATGGAAGTGCGTACGGTCCGAGCAGGAAAGGCTGGTACTCGTGCAATTCCATTTTCGTAATGCTGTCATCAAAAATTACCGGATCTTCCACGTTGAGGATTTCGTCTTCCATATTTATTCGGCACTTGTCCAATACTAAGAAGATACTTTATGTTGTCAGGTGTTAATGCACCGATGTCTGGTAGAGAACTGTTCTTATTCACGTCAATACGACTTCTTTTATAACTGTTCGGTGTTACGAACTTTATGCCCATCGCTTCAAGTGCAGCCGTAATGTAATTTCTTCGTCTTGAAAATTCATCAATCGTCCTCGCTGGTCAACGATTCTGACGACGACTTCGTGTGCACACTTCACGACGACTGGAACGTAAATGATACTTTGCGGTACTTCGACCAGTTTATATCCTGGCGGGACCATCGGCGAAAATTCGTGCAGCATGTTGCTTAGTCTTCCGTTGAGATACGTTCCACTTGCCAAATTACAGTTTATTCTTATGACATTCACAGGCAAAATGTTTACTGCGCGCGTAGATTCGTACGTTCTTCCTGCATCATACACCTTTGATTCGAATCCGAGCATAGAACCTATGGACCCAGGTTTCGTAAAGTCGACAATTTCACTGCATGTTAGAATGCTTTTTTGAGTGTTTGGATTTCCACGCAGTTGAAAGTCTACATCCTGCGGTAACATATCCCTGATGTAATTTGCAATGTCGTCAATTTCGTAAGATCCAACAGGTAACTGTATTTCATGAGCGGTCCCATCGCTTTTCAGGAAGCAGATCTTGCAGTTTTCTTCGTCGATATTCGGTATGGCATTATACGTTTGAAAATCTACGAGTCCGATACACCATTCTCCGTCTAAATCCAGAGGAGGGAAATGAACCGCCCGCAGCTCAGATGCGTGACCTGTCAAGGTAAGTGTTATCGACATGACTAATAAATTATCATCACTGCACAACCTTTAAGTAGCAATTTTTATTTGTCAGCTAAATTATTTTTTTAGTTAAAAAGCGAAGACACAAGTGACCGCAGTTTGTTTGATTAGGCTTCTGTTCCGTTTCGTAATTGTAGAACAATGTAGTGGATCGGCCCAGGTACCGCCTAAGTTCAGGCGGAGGTCTCAAATTACCGAAACTGTCGTAGTAAGTAGCTTTTTTTCCAGACTTTATGTACGCCACCCAGTGCGTGCCGCGACCTGCCGATGTGTCTAAATTAATTATGGCGCGTTCGTGCGTTTTTGGTTTGCTGGGCAAAGTGTCTCGCATAAACACGCCGCGGAAATTTGGTATTTTCAATTTGCGTGCGTACTTTATTAAATCTACGTTGGTGAGCGGACGTTTCGGCAAAGAACTTAGGATTTTCGTTTCTTTTTCATGCCTCGGCCGGCCTTGTGAGGACGTAAGTACAGTCCTGCGCCGTTTTTTTTACCGATGGCAATGGCTTCCATGCTTGCATTATGTCTACGTGCTTCTTTTAACTGCTTTCGCTCATTCTTCGAAGTGTTGACTGCCCGCACTATACCGCTCGTTGCACCGATAAGGCCTCCGAGAGCACCCAATGCAGGCAAAAGCAAAGGAAGAAATCCTCCTATAATCTTCTTGTCGAGAGTCTGTAATTTTTGCTTGGCTTTTTGTATGCCTGCTCCAGTCTTGCGTTTGGTCTTGCGTGAGTTAGTCTTTGACTTGATGGAGCTGGCTCGACGAGCACCCAGTCCTAATTTGGTCTTTGCCTTCATGATTTTAGATACGCCCCAGGCCGCGATTTTTTCTCCTAGACCCGCGTGCGACGATTTACTAATATATTCAGCTTCCTGTGCCAATGTCTCGTCGGCCTGGTGCCTGGATTCTAGATCCTTGCTGAGGGAATACGTAATATCGTGCTGCTTGCACTTTTCGTCGAGAGAATTAATGCCCACGTCACCGCGAGCTAACCTTTTCGCTAGTTTGGTGCCGGGGCCGCAAAATCTGTATCCGGGAATGTGTAGCTCGAATGGCAGATTGTTTATCAGCGAGTTCACGAGTCCTGCACCGCTGTGTTTTTTATTCTTACCTCTTCGAGTCATTACGCGCAACTGACCAGAAAGTATAAATGTGTTTGATTATATACAATTTATTTAGTACAATGCAGGTCGTCAAGCAAGATGTTTGTTTGCCCGTGCGCATTACGCAAAACGATGAAACTAGCGGTCGCGAATCGCGACATGGCTTACTGTTGCCTTCTGCTGTACGATGCATAATGACGGGACCGTCAAACTGTGGCAAGACGTGCGTTCTACTGAGTTTACTGGAGGAACCAAATGGTCTTCGGTTCGAGAACGTTTACTTGTATTCCAAGTCGTTGCAACAGCCAAAGTACCAGCGCCTAGCAACTCTTCTACGCTCGGTGGAAGGACTGGAGTATTTTCCGTTTAGCGATAATATCGATGTGGTGTCTACCGACGAAGCAAAAGCCAATTCCGTGTTTGTTTTCGACGATGTAATGTGCGAGAAGCAGGGTATTATACAAGAGTACTTTTCCATGGGCAGACACGCCAAGGTAGACTGCGTATACCTGTGTCAGACGTACAGTCGTATTCCAAAACATCTCCTACGAGATAATGCGAATGTTATAGTGCTTTTTCGCATGGACGAACTTAATTTACGTCACGCCTACGACGACCACGTAAACACCGACATGTCGTTTCAGGAATTCAAAGACATGTGTTCCTTGTGTTGGAAAGACGAGCACGGATTCATAGTCATCGTAAAGGACTGGCCTCTATATAAGGGCAGGTACAGACGAGGTTTCGATCAGTTTATCGTCAAACATGAGTCATAGCATTTCGAAATTCGGTCGTAGCAGCAGACATACTGTATGCCCCGACTCTGATATCCGCAAATACATTATACTACTGTCTCAAAAAGTAGAAAGTGTGAAAAACGAAATAATAGAGTATCTCGTTGCCATCGACCTGCGTGTGGAAGCCTCGGATTCTCGCATTCGCGACATGATCGAAGTATCGAATGCACAAAGACGTGACGATTTGAGGACTTTTCAAAGTAGTCTGAAAGCATCACTATCTCACTTGTCAACTAATTAAGATTTTGCCACACACAAGAAAGAAGTTTCTGCGAATGAATAAAAAAGTATATAAAGAGGACTTGCAATACGTTTTCAGCCAGTACAATGTCAGACCTGGCCAGTGACCTTCATCGAGCTATACAGTCTGTTCGTGAAAAATATTTACTTGCTAGACGAACCAGACTTGCACGTGAGATGGAAAATGAGGAGATATTTAAACCAATCACTAGTCGCCTCGACGAACTTAAAAACATGGAAGAACCAGCTATCATTGTGAAGACAGAAGTTGAAGATGAAATGCCAACTGTAAAGAAGAGAAAGTATGAACCAGATCGAGAAGAAGAAGACTTAACAAGTACAGAGACCATGCACAAGAAAAAAATACCGAAAAAGGGACATCAAGTGAATGCAATGGTCCGACCATACCTGATATCGTTTACGAGTCGGAATAATGACACGACCTACGGAGTGTACAGAAAACATAATAAGTGGTTCCTCGGTGCTAAAGAAATAGACTTTCTACCAGGAAATATCGTTCGCGTAGAAGAGTTCAAAACGCGCGGGACTCCTGGTCTGTACGAATTGCTGTTTCGCAGGGAGCCTAAAGGATATTCTCACAAAGACTTACAAGAGTACAAAAAACTGCTAGAGCTAACCAATGCACATTTTCGCGATAACGATCCAGATAGTGGTGTATATAAAGACGTAGATCATGAAAAAATCGACATTCTCGCTAATCTCTTCAGTGAACTAACAATACATGGCGAAGGTTTAAAAAAGCTAGAAAGTGGTCAGATATTTGACTATGTATATTGGGACGATCCTAATGAATTAGTTGATCGCCTTAGAATTCTACATGCTTCGCTTAGCGTAGGAAACTATTCGCACATCAACGAAATAGTCTCCATACTTGAAGAACTGAGGGAAGCCGGCTACATACAATGAGTCGAACCGGAATCGCTCACGAACTTCATGCTCCTGCTAGACGAAAATACCTTCGTCGCAAAGTCATAGTTCGTGGAATTGATGATTTATTCCAGGCGGACCTTGTTGAGATGATACCGTATTCCCGAATGAATAAAGGTTTCAAGTACATGTTGACAGTCATCGATGTTTATAGCAAGTTCGCTTGGGCTAGACCTGTCAAATCAAAGACTGCAACTGAAGTATCCAAGGCCATGAACAATATTTTGTGTGATGGACGTGTACCGTCGCACCTGCAAACGGACCTCGGGAAAGAATTCTACAATGCAACCTTCAAGGCTTTGATGAAGAAGTATGGCATCAAACACTACTCTACATTTAGTAACGTCAAAGCCTCCGTTGTCGAAAGGTTTAACAGAACTTTGCGTTCCAAGATGTGGCGGCAGTTCACGGCTAACGGGAATTACAAGTGGCTTGACATCTTGTCGAAACTAATAAACGAGTATAATTCCGCGGTGCATTCTACCACGAAAATGAAGCCAAAGGATGTAAGGGACAATCGCCTGCTTCGAACAGTGTTTTCCAACATGAAGAAGAAAGATCCACGAAAGCGTAAAGCTAACGTCGGTGACATTGTGCGAATCTCCAAGCAGAAAGGTATCTTCGAGAAAGGTTTCACTGCGAACTGGAGTCCCGAACTTTTCCGTGTGACACATGTTCGTGAATCAGAGCCTAGGACCTACTACCTCGAAGATTTGGACCACAAACCTATCCGTGGCGGCTTCTATGCCGAAGAGATTCAGCCTACGTTGTATCCTGATATGTACTTGGTGGAGAAGATTATAAAACGAAGAAACGGACTGTCCTACGTCAAGTGGTGGGGCTTTCCACCTCGCTTTAATTCGTGGGTGGCAGATGCAGACATCGAGAAATCCACAAGACTTTAGTTCTATGTCTGTGTATTATTTTTTGTGCTTGTAGTAGTGTATTGAATTTATGTAATAAAAGTTTTTAAAAGTACTTGCGGTGTTTTTTATTTTCTCAATCCTGTCACTTTTTTAGTATTTTTTTAAATTAAAGTAGTTTTGTATCGGCCAGGGATCAAACCAAGGACCTTAGTCGATCTAATCAATCAGTATATAGATTACAAATTTATTTAATGGATTTTGAACTTTTTCCCGAATCTCTAGCATTAAAATTACGGATTTTCAAGATGGCGGCCAAATTTCAAGATGGCGGGTGTCACAGTAATAAATGATTACTGCACTCTAGCGGGTAAGAATCAAACTAACTAGGCGTCAGCGCACTCTCGCCGCCGATACAATGATGATGGTTTCCAACATCGAAGACAAGATGGCGGACATGACGTCATGCTCACTGTCGATATATATGCTTTGAAAAAAGTGGTGGGGGGCAGTCTGTCAGCAGCCACCACAGGGGGAAGGATCGGTCGCCATTTTTAATTTTTTGACCTCGTCGGGTTCGAACCGAGGACTCCGAACTCCGTGTCTAAAAAGTTCAATATTTATAAATATTTTATTAAAATTTTATTAATTTAATTTTTTTTATAAATTTAAAAAAAATTTCATTAAAATCGGATAATAAATAAAAAAGTTAAAGATGGCGGCCGTAACGGAAATTGCAACGGTGACGTCATAATCCAAGATGGCGGAAAACAAAATGGTGGAAAGTTCGAGAAAACAAAATGACGTCATCCAAGATGGCGGATCCAAGATGGCGGATCCAAAATGGCCGCCGTGATCTACTTGTCCTGTTACGTTATGTCCCGTTACACCGTGTCCCGTTACACCGTGTCCCGTTACGCTCGTCCAAGATGGCCGACGTGACGTCACAATCCAAGATGGCGGACCGACAATCACAATCCGCACCATCCACATCCTGAATCCTGGCGCAGGAGCCCCTATTATATACTACTTATATACATATATATGTATGCAAAGTGCGTAATATATTTAGCTATTATTTTTCCAGCGCCATTCAAATGTGCAACGACACCCTTCTCACATCAATAAACATCCGCCAACATACACTTATATCAACATAAAAACCTTCTATGACTTGTGCCGTAGGTTAATGACTTCTAGCCGGAAGAAAATATTATTCTGTTGTTCGTGAGAAACAAAAATGGTTGGAATTATATATCTATAAAATTATTATGCCACATGAACTTATTTTACTTATTACGAAACTACATTCAAAATACTTTTACGAGAAGGAAATGATTATCAGATAAATATTCATATCAGTTGTCTTTATTATATTTACGGAGGCATTTCAGTGGATCTCCGCGCTTGTTGGTACTGAGATAGGCGAGGCTGTTAGTCTTCAGTACGTGGAATCATATTCGTGTCTGTAGAGGCGAGTCCTTAAGGGCCCCGCCTACCTGGGCACACATACGGTGTGCAGAGCTTCAGGAAAAACAACGCGATTTCAAAACTACTCAAGATATCCGAGTGGGGCCTGTTTACGAATAGCATTTAAGAGTTCGCTGAGGCCCGAAAAGTACTTTTAAGTTCGGATTAAGTTTTTAAACTGTATTTTTAGAAGCGTTAAAATGCCTAAAACGCGTGTTTTCAGAGTAATTTTTAGGCATAAAACAATCAGTACAAATTCTTGAAAGCACTTAAGGGGCTTGCATAACACCTTTATCTTCATTTCTCCGCCATATAATGTTACGGTCACCGCTCAAATTTCATAGTTATCCTGTGACGACGAGACGAATGCGCGCCAGTTCAGAGCCTTGCGCTTAGAGGCTATACCGCGCTGGAAGCACCAGCGAGCGTCGCGCTTATCATCCCGCCTCACTAACACACATACACCCCTGACGAGGCGGGCCCCTTAATAAGGCAGTTGCTTCGCTTGCAGGCGGCTACCAATATTACAAGGGAACAGTCCAGTGGCGATATGTGGGTTGATTGAATGTGTAAGCAATGCATTAAACCATTTTAACTTAAATTACTAAATCATTACGAACTTACTACTAGGAGACAGTTCAGAAAACCAACATGCCTAAGGAATAGAGAATTTTGTTTTAGTAAAATGTTTATAATGTTTATTTACTAATTTATCACGAGTGGATGTAAATCCCTGCCATAGTAGATTAAACTCACCCTCAGATTTGATGAGCCTGGTACTGGTGGTGACTCGCTCCGCCAAGATGGACGACGCTCATGTACTTCATTCTCTGTGTCATGAAAGGAAAGCTATGCACTAATGTTTTTAGTTCTAAAAATACCAAACGTAACCCAAGTGTTCAGTCACTACTTATATATAAGCTGATTTCGACGGCCCTGCTTCGCAAACATGTTGATCACATCGTCGTAAAACGTATTATTTTTGTTAGGTCTTACAATACCTTTTTTTTTTCAATTGATAACAAAGACAATGCTGAGACCCTCGATTGCCCTTGAGAGTTACGGAAATACCTGTATATGTTATTATCTTCAGGACAGAAGGATCTTTCTGCAGATGAAATAGTGGTCGGAATCGTCAACACCAAACAAATGTTTCTATGCATCGGGAAGAGTTTCGTGCAAATCATTCAAGTACAAATATTTATGTAACTCGGCCACGCTGTTCTTGTGAAATTCTTTTGAAGAATAAACCACGGAAAGTTCGCTTCTCAGTCTGGCATAATCGAAGAATTTTCCATAAGAAAATTTTAAGGACTGGAATAGTTTTTCGGGAAATGATCGTGAATAAACAGAAAACTCAATGAAATTGAGCAAACCAATGAAGAAGAGACTGCCAATATCACCAAATCTTTACTTATTTTTTCTTTAATTGTGTCTATGATTTCAAAATATAATCGTCTGTAACAAGTATTCTTGTCATCCGAAATGTCATCTATCTATTCTTTTTTTGGGCTGACTATCTTCTGTCAAGCTACCAAATTATTCTCAATTTTGCACCAGAAATCATCGAAACTATCACGTAGTTTCTCAAGATATTGCTGAAATTGTTCTACCCTTTCAATGCATTTTTAACACCACATAAAATTTAAAAAAAATGTCTAAACCTTGTTCCTGATGCGTTTATAATATCTCGCACTTTAACCACGTTTCAATTATTGACAATCGCTGTACGTTACATGATTAAAACAAGAAAGCTGTTGACAGGACAATCATGGTGCTAAGATCGTCGTAGAGGAGAGTTTCCCCTTTCCCCGCTTCGATAAGCGGTGTCTGAATTTCCAGTCGGCTGATAGTGGCTGCAAGCAGGAAGCTATCTGCTTACAGCGTGCACGGCTGGGTTGACAACTTACAGGCGGATGGTAACGGGATGCCCAGCTGAGCGGACCTCCGCCCTCCCTCTGGCACGCACATTCGAGGGAGGGGGTGACGGTCTGGCCAATAAGAGCTCACAGCTGCCTGTATTCAAGAGGAGAAGTGCTTACAGAGGGGTGTCGCGCTGCTGTAGAGGGGTGAGGGCGAGTAGGCAGCTCGGCCGGCTTCAGCCAGCCTGTAGGGATGCCGTGCGGTTAGGGAGGGGTGTCCACGGTCTAACAATTACAAACAGCGAGGCGTCAATGAGGCGGTATGATAACAGACTGTGTTTTAGCTATTCCAGCATTTATCATTGATAGATGCCACTTCAGAATGCATTACCACATATGTAGGACATTTTCAAACTGTAAGCGCTGCTTACAATGCTTATGTAGAATATTCGCCCCTGAAACAGTCGCTAGTGCAGGCATACCTTATTGCAGTCTAATGAGCGATGAGATATTTTTTTTTATGTGAAAATGCATGCACGTTTGTATAACTTAGCTGTTAATAACATAGTCTGTGTAAATTACATAGACTACGAAGATATATAGATATGAAGTCTCATTCCCAGATTTTATTGGGATGGTGTATTGAAATTTCCGGTGCCCTTCCCACAAGTGAACCCTGTAACCGCTCCTGCGTATCTGAGGTCTAAACTAGTGACAGCGCTAAGAGCCCTTTCACGCTGGATCACTAGTGTCCCATACCGGCGCCATCACCAGTGTCCGGTCCTGCAGGTACATCGCTTGTAATCGGAGCGTTCGCGCTGAGAGACTACAGCTCCCACAGTTCCGACAGCGACGGGCAGTCGCTGATCCAGTTGCATAGTAGTCTCTTGGAGCGTTCGTACTGGTACACACGTGATTCACAGGTGAACTTTGTCTTTCGGGAAAATTTGACTGCCTCTAAGAAGACTCACACCATTAAAGTGATATATGTATATAATGTGTACGTGTGTGAACTGAGATCGTTGTTAAGACCGTTGCATGATTGTATTTTGTTACACAAGCTCGTTTATTTACTTTTTTATATCTCAGTGAATTGACCGATTGGTCCAATCAATGCTGTTTGATGGAGGTTTTATTTTAATGTAAAAATTGGCATCTTTGTTTTGCACAATCAATTGTATCACATTGTAAAAATATCTATAGTTTACCTAATATGTTTGAGTGTAGAGTGGGTAGAGTAAAAATAGTGGACTTAAGAAAGTGTGATTACTTTTTGGACATACATTAAAACTATTGTAATTACATAAAAAGTGTAAATATTAACTTATAAATATATATACATTAAAATAATCTACTCATCCTGTCCGGATCTGTACTTTACACACTCTTAGCAAAAAGTAACATTATTCAGTGGAGAGAAAAAATCCTGTGCATCAAGTTACTTTGCTACTGTTCTGGCACTGTGAAAATATATCAAACTTGTAGAGATTCTTTTATTTCTGGCTATGGTTGGTGAGATGTGCTTTTTCACGCTTCACTGGAGCAATGATAATGAAGCCAATGCTCTACCGAACGTCTATTATTCGCCACATAAACCGAAGTAAAATTGCTGTACCAAACATAAAGGTGAGAAAAATAGCTTGGCATAAAACATTTTTCTGCAAAATATGTGTGCCTCTACTCATAACCTATAGGAGCAAGTTACATAGTGGCATTAATTTTTTTTAAGTGGCCTTCATTAAAATGATGTGGCACAGTGATAACTTAAAATTTATAAATTCCTATATATCATATAAAATTAAAAATCACATGAATATGAACACTTAAAATGATTGTACAACGCTCATATTTCCTATTTTCAAATGAATAAATACATAAACATAAAAAAAATTAATTCTGAACAACACATGATTAATGTTTCTTTAAAACAATTTTTTTACTTTTACTCAATTCTGAAACATTCACTTTTATTCATACCTTACATGATATATGGTTACATAAATTCAAGTCTGTAAAACAAAGCAAAAGAAGCGTGAAAAACAAGTATAATTAAACGTTCTACTATTTTAAAGAAAAGAACTTGACTCATAAAGCTTCTTTTTAACAAGAAAGGTTGTAAAACCTTTCCATGGCCTTTTACCAAGTATTCGAGGTATACTATTTTATAGTATGAAATATTGAATCATATACGTTTTATTTCAGTTTTAATTATTCTTCACTTTAGCGGAATGTGTTAAGTTTCCTCGTAAGTTACATACTTACTAGAAGTATAAATATGTAGGCATGGCGAGATCATAAGTGTAGGCCTATTCAAAAAACTTAAATTTCTTAGGAAAATAGAGATGGCTACCTAGGAAAGATAGTCTTAACAATAAATCGTTAGCCAAGTTTTCATCGGTGTTATTTAAAAGGGCTAGTTAAAGTTATACAAATTAACACATCACTACACATGTAGTATTTTATTTTTAAAAAAGTAATAGCAGTTTCCTTATAAAAAGTAAAATGTATAAAGAGTTTTTCTGTTACATCTTTTGAAATAATAATGTTGCTTAAAATGTTATCAAAAGAAAATCGTTGTTCTTTTTTTTAAGGAAATAAATAGCTGACTTCCTTGCTAGGAGTGCGAATTTTAAATTTTTTACTTCATATTTCAGAACACTTTATGTTCTAAATCATACATTGGGTGTTCAGTGTCCCACACATGACATTGAAAAATAATCTGTAACTTCTCAAAAACCTTTTTACTTTGGTTTTTTTCGTACACTTCATGAAAAAGCAAACCATTTTGAAGATAATTGTAAAAATATCAGATGTTACCGATCTCTTTTAAAATTGCTTATTTATATCCGTTATAAGTTAGAATAAATTGTAGTTAATGCATGTCACGCACGAGATTATTTTTATTTTCCTTATAAAGAAAATAAGGTATTTTATAAAAATCCTTTTATGAAATTACTGCATTGTGAAATATTCCTGTTGGTATTTGATGCTCTAGATAAAATGTAACTAAAAATAGTTCGACTGTCAAAGACGTGACGGTGTCGTTACATTGGCGATTACTACTATCTTCAGTGAACAGTAAGATAATAGCAATAACATTATACTGCCTAAAGTTGTAAGCTAATCTTTTTTCTAATTCTTAATAATAGTTTTCCATTTCTTAAATAAATAGCATTTAAAAGCGAATGATGGAAATGGGCGTATAATAGAAACGTTGATTAATTTGATTAATAAAGATAACAATAATATATAGAGTTACATATAATTTTTTGACGTGACACCGTCTAATAAATCGATGAACGCTGGCTGCACGCACGAAATTGTCCCACTACGGATGTCCCTCCCGCCGCGCGCCGCTTGTCATCACTGGGGCGAAGCCCCTCAGCGCGGGGGAGGTACAAGTCCTGTGAGGGGCTCTTGTCCTCCCTTTTAGTCATCTTACAAGTGCGTGAGGGGTTAGAGGAATATTCCCCCTCCCCCTCTCGTCAGTCAGTGGTTTTTCTGGGTAGCGAGCACACTCCCAGCAGTTATCTAACAGGAGAAAAGTGTTGGCAATTTTCCCCCGGGTTACTTTTTGTTTTTCTCCCCCCCCCCCCCCCCGCACAATGAGGATGAGGGAGAGTGCAGGATTACCCTCCTGCACATTTTCCCTAAAACAGTCGTAATTTGGAATATTGTGGGTCTTTCGTACGTGAGTTTAAGCATTTAGCCGAAATTATTTGTTGCAAGTTAGTCTGTGATCGTGGAATACGACCATGTCTCCTATATAATAATAAAATTTGGTAGTTAATTTTTAATTAAATAATATATGAATTAATTAATTTGTGTGGAATTTAATTAGTTATTAATGGCCGGACGTTTGTCGAAGTCGGTGCTTCGTCAGGTGTGAAAGGGAATTGGTTCTGGCCAATTATTTGCTCAGTTTTTCTGACTTAACATTAATTTAAACTGCGTGCGGATTTTTAATAAATTTTTAATTCCTGTGTATTTATTACTATAAGTATTAATATTGTGTATGCGAGAAGTACCGCGTGTTTTTGAGTTGAAAAAACTGGCTAGAATTCGTCGAAGTCGGTGCTTCGCTCTGATTGGCTGTGTGTATTTGGCTCCAGCCAATCACAGCTCAGTCCGCTCTGCGGGCTGGCCGCGGTGTTTTCCGTGGATTGATACGCGGTGCGGGATTCCCGTGGCGTAGGAGTAGGTATTTACGGTTATTTCAGGGAATTCACGACCTTACTCGCAGCCCGTGAAGGTTGCCAGGGCCTGAACCAGCAGGAGAGTTTTCATGGAAGGATCAGCGACAGTATTGGCGAGGAGCATGAATGGTTTTAGGTGTGCCATGAAGGAAGCAAAATTGGTTTCGCGAAGGAATTTTAGCAGGTCTTGGAGATCGGAGAGTGCGGACGGAATGCCACCACAGTCGCCGAGAGAGGATGGCCCGGGGGAGTGGCAGGGAGTTTGGGGGGGGGGGGGGGGGGGGCGGTGTGATCGCCAGTTTTCGTACTATTGTTAGCCACCTGTGCGTAATAAACTGTGGGCCGAACTGGTTTTGTAGGTGGTACTGTTGCGAAAAGTGGGAAGCTGGCTGGCGTGATCTGAGGGACACTGCTTAAGTTTTTCAGCTCGCGAGTTCGCGGAATCCTGTCTGGCCTGGACATGTTTGAGGTACACTGGGCAAAGTTTACAGTTTCCCTCATGTATTCCTTTCCCTTTGCAATTGGCGCAATTTGGGTTTTTGTCAATATTTAGGCAGGCGGCGTGAGTGTGGGGCCCGGCGCAGTGTTTGCATCGTGTCGCCAGGCGGCAGAAGTGCAAAAACTGCCAGCATTTATTGCATTGGGCGACATCAGAAACTCGTTTTTTGTATTGTGTGACAACGACTTTCGTCATATTGATGACAGATAGTGTCGTGAGTGGCGGCAGTGTGTCATTTTTACTTGCAGTTACACAGAAGCGGGGAAGGGGCTCCTCCCAGGAGTGAGTGGGATCGACAGGGTGTGTGGTTCGAGCCTTGAACTGGTATACATCGAGGACTGAGTACCCGCCCGCCTCGAGGTCCTCTTTGATAGCAGCTGTGGGTGTTTGTTTGGCCATTTTTATTACCACTTTTTGTGGCAGCTCTGATGCCGTGCTGAACGTGTAGTACGAAATGGGGGCAGAGTCGAGAAATAGTTTGATCAGTTGGTAGGCCTGCTCGTGCTCGCAAGCGATCTGAAGTCCCTCCCGCACAAGAGCGATTTGTGCGCCGCCAGGGGCCAAGGCTCGCACGCGAGTGACGAGCTGGTTGTAGAGAATGGTATCGGGGATGACCAGCCTCAGAGCATGTTTGTTAATTTTCTTGGCGCGCGGGGTGGCAGGCTGTGCTGCAACGCCCTGTATGCCAGGGGAGGCTGCTGTGTTTTGTGTTGTCACTGTCTGGGTGGTCGATGCAGCTGACACAGGCTCGCGTGTGATAGCGCTGTGTGTGCGAGGCGCTGACTCAAGTACTGACCCTGTCGTGGGGGGGGGGGGGGGGGGGGCGCTGTGTCAGCAAGTGGCGCGTAGCGGTTCGAGTTCGAGACCGTGGTCGCCTGCGGAAGTTTCCGCTGCCTTTTTGTTTGCTGTTGCCAGTCTTGGGTTTTCTCGTGTTGCTCCCTCTCCCACCTTGCACGATCCCGCAAAGATGCGCTGTACGATTCAGCTGACACTGTGATGGATTTTACAGAGGACCTAGAAGACCTAGATGCAACAGATTCGCAGTCTGAGTCTGGGTAGTTTGCCGTATCCATGGTTGTATCTGTATTGTCCTGGGAGGAAACGAGTAGAGTCAATGTGCTGAGCTTGTCGGGCTGGAAACTGCCGCCAGGATAGGCTGCACCGGGCGGTATTTGTTCTGGCATGGACCTAGCTGGGAGTCCCTGCTCGTTCATTCCGCTGACCCCCCTCAGGGCCGGTCCAGAGGCTCGGTCGTGGGAGGGGTGGGAAGCCATGGGAGAGTCCTGTGTTCGGTGTTTGCTAGGGGCAGTCTGAAGTAAATGTTGTAGTGCTATCTCGGTGTAAGAGGACTCGCCGCTGATCTAAACGGGCTAGGCTCGAGGTGACCTTTTGGGATTTATAACCTCTTCAGGCCGGCTGTAACTCTTGTGTCCGCGGAGCTAACGAGGCGAAGCGACGCGCAGAGAGGAGGCAGGGCCGCACTCCGACGATGCTCACGACTCGGTAGCTAGGATGGAAGTGGGATGTCCCGCCCACGATTTTTTATTTTTTTTTATTTTTCCTAACCTAAATTAAATCTAAGTGTGTTGGGGAGGGTTCCGGGTTAGGGAGGGAGACAAAGTGCGTCTCAGGACGAAGCCCATACGCTCTAATCATGCAGGGTATTAGCCATGCAGGAGGGGTAGCATGCATCGTGTGCTAGGAGGGGATTGGCCAGCCATGGCAGCGATTGGCGCTATAGCTAACTCCCCTCACTGACTATACTAGGCTAAAACTAGATAAGTTGGGCCCAGGTAAAACCTGCATAGACACAGGGAAAACCCTGGGCTCTGACATGCGGGATGCAAAATTTCATGCATTAATATCAAGCAGGAGGCTTACGGGAAAACAGAAGGATGGATCTGGAAGATGAGTTGGACAGAGTATAAAAGAGTCTACCATGTGGGGGGGTTGGGGGCTTGGACATTGCTGTCCGCATTGTTTTGGGTGGCGCTGGTTGTTTCGGGGGCGACTTTAGTCGTTTCCCGCCAGGCTGCCAGCCAGCCCAAAAATTACGAAGAAGGAAAAATTTAAGTTAATAATTAATTTAAGCTGTAATTCAAAATCTCATGCCTTTCAGAACACAGCCGGCACTGGAGGTGAGGTCTGCCAGGCGAGCTGTGCCATCAGACATGAGGGTCAGCACTAACACAACAGGTAGAGAACCCCAGGGGGTCAACCATTCACCTGTGTGCTTCGCACTGTTTGAATTGGCACTGTGTGTCCTTATCGCTGGTGGTGTTGTGGTGTGTTGATTTCGCATGTTTAACGCAAAATGTTGTGTACTTAAAGCTAGATGCCAAAAAAACTAATTTTTTTTGACACCTATAATCTAGATTGTGTGTGTTGTTCAGGGGGCAGGGGAGGAGTTTCGCATGTTTAACGCGAAATTTTTAGTGTGATAAAAGCTAGTAACTAAATCTATCTATGACGAACAGCCAGCAATACAAGTGTATGTGCGAAATTTTCCCACCAGTCCGCACCCACGTAGTTGGGGTCCGGCCTCGGCCGCCGCAGGCAGCAGTGATTGGCCGGCTGCTCGGCCAATCGCGCATCGCTACGGGGGGCGATGCGCGAGGATTGATTTCGGACCGTTTGTATTTTTGTGTTATGTCTGGATCATAATTCCCAAGTGATGAAACATGCGGATTTAAACTGTTAAAACATTTATCGTAAAATGTTTGTGTTGTACGAATGTAAAAGTCTTGCAAAGTTTCCGTTTCCGTTTCGCGATGCAAAGCTTCTACAGGACAATACACTGGGGCGTCTGTAGCGATTCGAAAACATTTGTTTTGAATTCGCTGTAGTTTCGGCAAGTGTGTGCGAGCTGCGGTTGCCCAGACAGGGGCTGCATATGTTATGATGGGGCGGATAAGGGCTTTGTAAAGCAGCAAGCCATTTTTGACTGTGCTGCCGCGTCGCCTACTCATGACTGGGTATAGGGCACTGATTCTAGCCTGCGCTTGCGTTCGTTTGGCGTCTGTGATTGCGCCAAAGCAGTTTCCTGTCCATTTATACGCCTTAATATTTGACTACATCTTTGTGAGGGATGTTTTCGTCAAACAAACTAATGTGTGGCCTGTTTTCGACAGGAGTAATGCGTTTGCGGGTAAACACAATTGCTTCAGACTTAGTTGTATTTACTTTGATTCGCCAGGTCGTGCACCAGTGTTGGAACTCGGTCAGTGCGACTTGTAGTCTGTCTGTGGCTAGCTGGAGGTTGTGAGACCTGCTATACAGCACCGTATCGTCTGCGTAGCAGCCTAGTTTGACGAGGCGGTGTGTGGGGCGTGGCATATCGCTTACGTATATGTTAAATAAGACAGGGCCTAGGATGCTACCTTCTGGTACTCCTGCTCGTATTTGTTTGATGTCTGATAGAGCTCCTTCTGTGAATACTCTGAATGTTCTGTCTGCTAGGTAGGACGCGACTAGCTTGATGTAGCAGTCTGGAAATCCTGTTTGATAGAGTTTACAAATCAGCCCCGCATGAAAAACTCTGTCGAAGGCTTATTCTACATCTATAAACGTTGCGACTACATAATCGTGTGCGTTAAATGCACTTGTTATCTCTTCTGTGAGACGCACTAATTGGTGTACTGTTGAGTGAGTACTGCGGAAGCCGAACTGTTCATTAGGCAGTATGTTGTTATCGCAAATGTATCTGTTGAGACGATTTAGTATAATGCATTCTGCGACTTTCGACACAGTGCTTAAAAGGCTGATTGGTCTGTAGTTTTGTGGTAGTGTTTTGTCTTTACCCGGTTTGTGGAAGACTATAACTTGTGCTTCTTTCCACTGAGAGGGGAAAATATTAATCGAAACATTGCATTTATGCATTCCGCTAAGTATTCAAGTGTTTCGTTTGTGAGTTGTTTAAGAACAACAGCTTGTATGCCATCGTTTCCAGGAGCTTTGCGCGGCTTCATTTTTCTGATTAGATTGCTCGCTTTATTTCTTGTGCTTGTGTTCGCAAGGGCTCAGAGACTGTGGGCTGTCGCAATTTAACACGAAGTTCGCGGTAAATTTGTGCGGTGAATTGCCTGTCGCAGGGCTGCATATTAGGCTGGAAAGCTGTTTCCAGTGTGTCGGCGAAGGCCTGTGCCTTGTG